>NW_028254715.1:0-600000 GCF_964263255.1 Lissotriton vulgaris | reverse complement strand
CGTTCTAATCCAAACCAACAATACGACGACGATGTATTATTTGAACAAACAGGGAGGTACCCGATCAAGAACACTCTCCATAGAGTCTCAAACCATATGGAACTCGCTTCTTGCGAGAGGCCTGTCAATAGTAGCCATTCATCTACCTGGCTCTCTCAACTCCCAGGCGGACTTCCTCAGCAGAGACTTCGTCAAAGCACACGATTGGGTTCTCAACAACGAGGTCGCTCACAGCATCTTTCGAGAATGGGGAACAACAGACATCGACCTGTTTGCAGACGCGGTAAATGCAAAATGCCCCGTCTTCACATCCAGGTTACCCCAACAAGGATCTCAAGGGAATGCCCTTTTGATCAAATGGTCTCAGAGCTTACTGTACGCTTTTCCACCTATTCCGTTGATACCAGTTGTAATCAACAAACTGTACAGGACCAACTCCAGGATGATCATAATAGCCCCGGAGTGGCCTCGCCAGTGGTGGTTTCTTGACCTCCTTCAACTATCGGAAGTGCCACACAGGAGGTTGCCATGCCGCCCGGATCTCCTATCCAAATAGGCAGGGAGAGTATTCCACCCCAACCTGTCCTCCCTCCGGTTGACAGCATGGCTCCTGAAGTCATACAATATGGACACCTACAATTGAATCCAGACTGTATGGCTATTCCCAAAGAAGAGAAAAGACCTTCCACGATGAGATTGTATGCCTTCAAGTAGAAGCGGTTCTTCCTATGGTGTGTGGACAATGGACATGATCCCATCCCGGGTCAGGAACAGGTGATTTTACCCTACTTGCTTCATTTGGTTAGATCTGATCTTCAGTTTGCTACTATCAAAGTCCACCTTGAAGCAATCACAACCTATAGGAAGTCCCCCAACCAGACTTCTTTGTTTAGAATTCCGGTGGTAAAAGATTTTCTTGAGGGCTTGAAAAAGATTTATCCTCCAGTCAGACCTCCCTCTCCTCCATGGGAGCTAAGCACTGTGTTAACAAAGTTGATGGGGGCTCCTTTCGAGCCTATTCATAAAGCTTCCTTACAGCATTTAACATGGAAAGCAGCGTTCCTGGTGGCCATTACATCTATTCGCAGGGTCAGTGAGATCCAGGCTTTTTGCTGTAAGGAACCTTATACTGTTTTCACGCTAACAGAGTAGTTCTCAGAACACATCCTACTTTTTTGCCTAAAGTAGTCTTGGATTTCCATATTAACCAGACTATCACTTTACCTAACTTTTTACCGAATCCTTCGAATTCTCCGGAAAGATCTCTCCACTCCCTAGATCTCAAGAGGGTTCTGCCGTTTTATTTGGACCAAACAAAGACACTGAGGAACTCAGAACGTTTGTTTATTAACTATGGTCCTGTTAACACAGGTTCTGCAGCTTCTAGATGGATAGTTTCTTGTATTCTACTTGTCTGCTACTGTCATACCAATTGGCCAACAAATCCCTTCAGGGGAAGCCTAAGGCCCATTCCACTAGGGGGAAAGCTTCTACCACAGCTCTCCTGAGGAATGTCCCCATGGCAGAAATGTGTAAAGCAGCTACATGGCGATCAGTTCATACCTTTACTCGCCACTACTGTTTAGATGCTGACACGCTGGCAGATGCTCAGGTTGGGCAAGCCTCGCTGAGAAACTTGTTTGCTAATACTGTTTAACATGTGTACGTCAACCTAGTATGCTGTTTTTTGCTCGTCCGCACGGGAGTGGGTATGGGCTTGCTACTCTATTTAGTGCTTATGACTATTGATGAGTAGCCCCTGGAAGAGAAGGATAAGTTACTTACCTGTAATCCTAGTTCTCTACCAGGGGTATACTGATCAAAGTCATAAGCAACCCTCCCGACTCCCTGGACGAGCATTAACAGATTACTTGGTATTTCTTGCATCTTTGATGCAGGTTCCTACAGGTTTCTTTTACCTTACAAAAGAACTGACCTAACTGTCGCCTGTGGTGCATGATGGGAGCAGGGGTCTCCTGAAGGCCTTAAAGGCAAAGTGCTCCGGATCCCTGAAGCCTTAAAGGCGTGGTGTCAGTTTTCTTTTCTGTACAAGGATGTTATTTATTTATGTAGCCTTTCCTAGGCTAATTGCCTGCTATTGCCTGTTTTCTTTCACGAAAATAAAAGGTTATTGTAGAATGCTATTACTGTGCATGTCCTTCTCTCACATTATATGTATATGTGTGATTTCATACTAGAGAAATACATGTCATTTTAGCTTCTTATCCTACTGGATATGTATGGGGCTGCATATTGTTATGTTATACATGTCTTGGCGTCTTGGCGGCGGGCGGGGCTCTGTTCACCGAGAATGAGTAATCTGGGCCCTCATTTGGTGCGGTACTCATCTAGGGAGCTGCGCTCCTTGAATCATAGGGAGAGCTGCTGTTGTACTGTCTTTCCGGGCCGCTATAGGGGTAAGTCGCGATGTCCGGGTTGTGGCTGGCATCCGACACGGGTTCTGTCATCAGCCCCGCCTATTGACATAGCTGGGGCAGAGTATGCCTGCATGCTGTTAAACACCAGATCAGCTCGCAGCCATGCGCAACACATCTTTGAGCTCCTCGAGACAGAGAAGCCACTCTGCCTAATGTTGACGGAGACTTGGTGGGGTGAAGCTTCTAATCCCGATGTGGCTATGGCCATTCCGCCGGATTTTGACATCTTCAGGAAGGACAGAGCAAAGGGCAGGGGTGGCGGGGTCGCATTGGTGGTAAAGAAGGGCACGCCCTGCACTATCTTGCCCACTGAGGACATCCGCGGCTCGGAATCGTTGGCTTTTTCAATTGTGCTTGCGCCGCATCAATCAGTAAAGGGACTGTTAGTCTACCGCCCCCCTGGTCCGCTTGGGACATTTTTTGCTGACCTTGATTCGGTGCTGGTGGGTCTAGCACTGAGAGCAGAACACTGCTTAGTGGCGGGGGACTTTAACATCCGGATGGATGATCCGTCGGACCCCGCCGCTATTAAGCTTTTGGAGGCTATGACTCCGCTGGGTCTCACCCCGCATTTGCAGGGCCCGACCCATGACAAGGGGCACACTCTAGACCAGGTCTTCTCGACCTCTCCTTTAGTGGTGAAAGAGATTCTCCCGGTCTTGTGGTCGGATCACTGGCTGGCCAAATTTGTAATCAGCGGCAACGTCAGGGCGCCTAACCCTGTCTCACAGCAGCGGGGACGAGCCTCTAGAGCATTTAGCAGGGTGACCCCTGAGATGCTGGCTCAGGCTGCTGCGACGCACCCTTGCCCTCTGTCTGGCGAGTTAGAGAGAGACCTGGAGTCCCTGCAAGTATGGCTGACGGAGAGGCTGAATGACCTGGCCCCAGTCCTGCCCCCCCGCCCGACATCTAAGCGGGTCTCGGCCCCTTGGTTTACCCCTGCTCTGTGGGCTACGCGGCAGCAGTGCAAGGTAGCCGAAAGGGCCTGGCGGGCACATTATGACAGCAAGGACAGGTCTGCCTACAAGGCTGTGGTTAAAGCTTACCACCGAGACATCCGCCTCGAAAAGAAAGCCTATCTCGCGGGGAGAATCGAAGCAGCTTCGAACTCCAGTAAGGAGATCTTTACCATCGTTCGAGAATTCATCTCTCCTCGGACTACTGCTTCGGAAGAGGGGCCCGTAGAATCTTGGGCGGCGGATCTTGCGTGTTTTTTTACAGGCAAGATCAAACTCATCCAAGACTCCTTTCTATCGAGTGAACCGGTTACATTGCCGATGCCCGAGGCGGGCTCGCCTCCCCCAGTTGCGCAGGGCGCCTTATTGGCTGAGTTTCCATCTCTGCCAGCCTCAGCTTCTCTAGCGCTTATGGGCAATTTAAAATCTGGGTCTCCGCTTGACCCCTGCCCTGCTAAGCTCCTGGGTAAACTGGCGGAGGTGGTTAACCCGCTGGCGCACCCTCTTCTCAACCTCTCGCTGAGTCTGGGAGAGGTGCCGCCAGTATGGAAGCAGGCAATGGTCATCCCGTTGCTTAAAAAGCCGGGACTTGACCCGAAAGCCCCAGCCAATTACAGGCCAATCTCGTTGCTGCCGGCTCTTGTAAAAATTCTGGAGAAGCACGTTCAGTCGGTGCTCTCCAATTTTCTGGAGTCCCATGAGATCTTACATGACTCCCAGTCTGGCTTCCGTTCACATCGCAGCACCGAGACCGCGCTCCTTGAGGTTTCTGAAACCATTAAAGGGGTGTTGGATACCGGGGGCAAAGTCATGCTGGTGTTGTTGGACTTGTCGGCGGCTTTCGACACCGTCCCCCATGAGGGCCTGCTCGCAAGACTCTTTGAGATTGGTCTGCGGGGGACGGTGCTCAAATGGTTTTCTTCTTTTTTGGCCGGCCGCCGGCAAACGATCTGGACATCATCTGACACCGCGGTAATGCCGCCTCTGGGAGTCGGGGTCCCTCAGGGCTCTATATTGAGCCCGACCCTTTTTAACATCTTTATGACCCCTTTGGCGGCGGTGGCGGAGCCATTTGGTGCCCGGATCGTGTCGTATGCCGACGACACCCAGCTCCTCTTCTCTTGCGAGAGAGGGGCTGACTTTGACGGGGAGAGTATCCAGAATTGCCTTGGGGCTGTGTTCGCATGGTTCCAACTGAACAGCCTCAAGTGCAATTCCGATAAATCGGAGGTACTCTTCTTCGGGTGCGATACGGAGCCGAGCTGGCAGGCCTGGTGGCCCATCGACATGTTCCCTCCGTCCGGCCCTTCTCCCATGGCTAAAAACTTGGGGGTTAAGATGGACAAGGGGCTGATGATGAAAGCCCAGATCTTGGGGGTAACCGGCACTTGCTTTGGCCTGTTAAAAATGCTGCGGAGGTTCTTGCCTCTCTTGTCCGAGGAGCACAGGAGGCTGACGGTGCAGGCTCTGATTGGCTCCAGGTTGGATTATGCCAACATTCTTTACCTGGGCCTGCCAGAGTATCTGCTACAAAGGCTTCAAGTTGTACAGAACGCGGCGGCCAGGGCCATCTTTGGCCTAAGTAGACGGGCCAGCGCCTCTGGGTTGTTGGTGGCGTTACACTGGCTACCCATCCGCAAACGGATTGCCTTTAAGGCTCTGACCTTGGCCTACAAAGCGCTCCATGCTGTGGGAGCTAGACATCTCCAAAAGAGACTGACCTTCTACCATCCGACTCGCTCGCTGAGGTCAGAATCTCTACTTTTGGCGGCTGTTCCGCGTGTGAAGAGGGCTCGCCTTGGGGGCCGCTCTTTCAGTCTGTTGGCCCCACAGATGTGGAATGCACTACCGCTCCCTTTGCGGGGGGCGTCTACTCTCCTTGATTTTAGAAGAGGTCTCAAAACCTGGCTGTTTTCCCAATAGGTCTGCCAGCAGTTTCGCTTTCTTTTTGTTTATCTTTTAACCTCTTTTAGCTGTGTTGTGTTATTCTGAAATCTGTTGCCCTTTCTTAAAAGCGCCGGGACACTCTTTTTGAGTAACCGTTGCGCTATACAAAAGAATAAATAACATAACATAACATAACTGTGGGGAACGGGGACGGGAGAATGAGAATCGTTACGAGTTGAAGCAGGTCTGTAACTCTTTTTATTCGGTTTAACAACACCGAGATAAGTTCAAGGTTTGAAAATACAGTCTCCTGGGAAACAAACAATACACGAGGGTCCTCTCCTTTGGGGAAGGGTCCGGGTCTTCGGTTCCAGTCTTGAGGAAGCGGAAGCTGACCACAGGGCTGGAGATCACTCGGAGAAAAGGAAAGAAAAACAGCCACGTTAGGGGCTGGGCTCGACATATACAAATGTGGGAGGAGGGTAGGGTAGTGAGGGTTCACCAGGGTACTAACACCAAACCTATCAGTCAGGGAGTGTAGGCGGCCGACAAGATACGACGGTAGTGACCACCCTCAGACTACCCCGTCCCACCCCGTGATTTGAACAACCCTTGAAAACGCCCCCGTACCTTGTGGAGCCACACTTCTCCCCTGGAAGTGTGGCGGGGCGGCTTGTGGTATCGTTGGCCTCCTGGCTTGTCGTCACTCGGCTTCAGGGGTCTTAGCAGCGGTTCCACGACAGCGGCTCCGTCTTCCTCCGTGGCGTCCTCCTCGTGTTCCAACTGGCGTTCCGAAGGTTTCGCGCCGGCAATCCAGAACGGAGCTTCCTTAAACGCCCTCGCCTCCTCCGGTTGGTCAGTATCGGGTGACGTCGTCTGACCTGATTGGGCGAGTGCAGGCGGACATGCCCCTAGCGTCACAGGGTCTGGATACAGAGGTACACGTCCCTGAGGCAGAGCCGTGGAGATCCAGGAAACGTCCAAAGGACCCTGCGGACGGGGTGGAAAGGAAGAAGCATTAGCAAGGACACCCCGTCCGTCCGAATCAGGGAGTTCATCTAAGTCAGGGAGCTCCGCTTCGTGACACATCCCACCCCCAGGATTGACCCGATCGGGGGAAATCGGATAGCGGGACAGAAAGTCAACATTCCCCTGCAAGGTACCCTTTCGATGACGGACCTCGATCTGGAAGGGCTGCAGGGCCAAGAACCAACGCAAAATGCGATCATTGTTCCCCCTGTTACGCTGAAGCCAAGTTAAAGGAGCATGGTCCGTGTACAACACAAATGGCCTCCCCTCAAGATAGTACCTCAGTTTTTCAACGCCCCAACGAACAGCCAAACACTCCTTCTCAATCGTTGAATATGCCTGCTCCCTAGGAAACAGTTTGCGGCTGATAAAGAGCACGGGTCGTTCAGCCCCAGTCTCATCCTCCTGGGAAAGGACCGCACCAATGCCAACCCCCGAAGCGTCAGTCTGGAGGATGAAGGGTTGAAGGAAGTCAGGGGAAATGAGGACAGACGAGGAAGTCAAAGCGTCCTTCAAGGCTTGGAAAGCCGAAGACTGTGCTAGAGAGGGTGCAGGAAGTGCAGCAGATTTGGTGTTCTTCCCAAGGAGGTCGGTGAGAGGAGCGGCCATGCTAGCAAACTGAGCAATGAACCGGCGGTAATAGCCCACCAGTCCCAAGAAGGCCCTGAGTTCTTTCTTTGAAGTCGGGTAAGGCAGAGCTTTAATTGCTTCCAATTTCTCCATCTGGGGCTTAATTTGTCCATCGCCCAAAAGATACCCAAGGTATTTCACCTGCTGGAAAGCAAACCGGGACTTCTTCGCATTGATGTGGAGACTGGCCTCCCTAAGACTGGACAGTATTTTTTTGAGGTGAGACAAATGGTCATCCCAGGTTTTTCTAAACACCACAATATCGTCCAGGTAAGCAGACGCATATTGTAGGTGAGGTGCCAGCAGCGTGTCCATAACTCTTTGAAATGTAGCTGGCGCCCCATGTAAACCAAAGGGGAGTACCGTAAAGTGGTAATGACCAGATGGAGTTGAAAATGCTGTTTTTTCCATGTCTTTGGGAGCAAGGGGAATCTGCCAGTATCCCTTGGTGAGATCTATGGTGGTGATGTACCGAGCCTCCCCAAGGCGTTCCAATAACTCATCGACTCTGGGTAGAGGGTACGCATCCTGTTTGGATACCCGGTTAACGGCCCTAAAGTCGATGCAAAAACGGATGCTACCGTCAGGTTTCGGTACTAACACCACCGGTGAGCACCAGTTGCTATGGGAAGGAACTATGATCCCAGCCTTCAGCATGTTGTCTATCTCGGCTTGGAAAGCCGAGCGTCTGGCCTCAGGAATACGATAGGGCTTCTGTTTTACCACTGTATTTGGGAGAGTAGGTATGCTGTGTTCCGCTAAATGAGTACGACCCGGTAGATCGGAGAAAACTGCTGAATGTGACAAAAGTAGTTTTCTGACTTCTTCCTGTTGGGCCGACGATAAGTCAGGATTCACAGGGGCAGCATCAACAGTATGCTCAGTATTAAGTACAGGGGAGACTACATTGACTGACTGTGGAGGTGGACCTAACCATTTCTTTAGAATGTTAATATGATACATTTGGGTTTTGCCTCTTCCTAACTGGACCAGATACGTGGTCCGTCCTATTTTCTTCAGGATTTTATAAGGCCCCTGCCACTCCTTCCTCATTTTGTGCGTAGAAGAGGGTAACAGAATCAGAACCCAGTCGTCTACATCCAACACTCTCCACTTAGTACCACGGTCATACAGGGTTTTCTGTTTAGTTTGTGCTACCGCTAAATGTTCGTGAGCTAGGGTTCTGAGTTTATGTAGCCTGCTCTGGAGTTGTCTAGTATAATCCAACAGGGCTTCAGCTTCTTGTGCTCCTTCAGTTTCCCAACTATCCTTTGTGATCTCGAGGAGCGTTCTAGGGGGTCTCCCAAACAACAACTCGAATGGGGATGTCCCTAAGCTGGATTGTTTCTGACTACGTAGTACAAAGAGGGCCAAGGGTAGTAACTGATCCCAGTTCCTTCCATCACCCGACAACAGTTTCTTTAGTGTCAACTTAAGGGAGCCGTTGTAACGCTCAACCAAACCGTCTGTTTGGGGGTGATATACAGAGGTTTTGATGTGTTTGATATTGAGCTGTTTGCACACTTGCTGCATCAAACGGGACACAAAAGGGGTGCCCTGATCTGTAACAATCTCTTTTGGGAAGCCCATGCGTGAGAAGACTTCAACAAGCCTCTGGGCTATTGCTACTGACGTGGCTGACTTGAGAGGAAAGGCCTCGGGATACCGCGTAGCATAATCAACCAAAACCAAGGCATACTGATGCCCGCGGGATGATTTGGGTAAAGGCCCGATGAGGTCCATTCCGATACGGTCAAACGGAACCCCTATGATAGGCATGGGCACCAATGGGGCAGGAGGTGGAGTGTATGGATTCCGTTTCTGACATATTCTACACTCCTGACAGTATTTCTGAACCTGGGCATAAATACCAGGCCAAAAAAAATGTCGCAGTATAGATTGGCTCGTTTTTTCTACCCCGGAATGGCCAGCTAGTAAATGGGCATGACCAAAGAACAGTATCTGCTCTCGAAAGTCAATTGGGACCAGCAACTGGGGTTCAGCGTCAGCCTTGGCAAGCCTATACAATAAACCGTTTTTTTCTAGAAAAGTGGGATAAGTTCTAGTGGTTGGATCCTGCCCACTTCGTGCCACCTGCCATGCGTTGGCGAGACTTGCGTCATTCAATTGGGCAGTCCTGAAGTGAGTATCCCGGGCCCAAGGTTCTGCGGCCAACAAGGTGTCATGGGGAAGAGATAGATGTTGTAGGGTTTCCAACAGCAAAGTACTAAAGGAAGGATTATCAGTCCCTATGATTATGGGCTCAGGTAAACCCGCCATAACTCCCACTACGACTTCCATATTCTTTCCTGAAGGTGTATGAAGCATGATTTTAGCTACAGGATATTCCTTGACGTCCCCATGGACACAACGGATACTAACCCGTTTCCCTGGAATGTGAGAGTTGCGGTCTACTAGCTCTTCCCTTACTACTGAATGTTTGCACCCGGAATCTAGCAATGCTCGTATACTAGTACCGTTTAAAGTGACACGTACATAGAAGGTGGTTCCAGTTTCTTGTGCATACAGGATAGACCTTGGAGCATAGCTCACATCCATAGGTTCGTCTTCTCTGTCTTTTTTCTTTCGACAAAATCGAGCAATATGTCCCCATTCTCCACAGTCATAACATTGAGGCCCTGAATTGGGAAGTTCAGGTCGTTGGAACCGGATTTTCGGGGGTTCAGGGGTGGGTTTTTGAAACCGTTTCTCAGTTTTGACAGGTGAAATGATTTTAGTATTTTTTTCGGGCTCCTTCATGTACGGCTTACCCTGAGCCCGAGCATAACAGGTAGCCATTTCGATAGCATGCTCCAAGGTTAACCCCGCATGTTGTTTGAGCCACCTTTGGGTACTATAGGGAAGGGACTCGATAAACTGTTCGAGATATATTTTATTCATAATGGCGTCGATGTTCCCTTCATTTGGCTTTAACCACAAGTCGGCAGACTCCTTTAGTTTGAAGAACAGGGTTTTGGGCAGATCCCCTGGTGACCCCTTCTCTTGCCGAAACCTTAATCGATGGGTTTCTTTGTCTACCCCCAACCTATCGAGGATGTATTGTTTCACAACCGCATATGCAGTTGTTCCATCCCGGTTTACTGTCTGATATGCTGCCTGGGCCTCACCAGTCAGCAACGGCGCCAAATAGAAGGGCCACCTATCACCTGGCCAGGAACTAGCTCTCGCCGCTCTTTCAAAGTTCAAAAAGAAAGCAAGGGGGTCTTCACCTGTGCTAAATTTCTGTAATGGAACGACAGTACCTGGAGGTGGGGCTGTAGTCCGTCCCTGTCCTATTACAGTCATCAATTGTGTTTGTCCTTCCGCCAATTTTAGAATATTATCGGACTGTGTTTGGATGGCTTGGGAAAACGCAGTCCGGTCTGCTTCCATTTGGGACAAAAGATTCTCCATTCTGTATCGGATGGCGTGGTTCACTGGAAAATCTGAGTCACGGCACCACTTGTGGGGAACGGGGATGGGAGAATGAGAATCGTTACGAGTTGAAGCAGGTCTGTAACTCTTTTTATTCGGTTTAACAACACCGAGATAAGTTCAAGGTTTGAAAATACAGTCTCCTGGGAAACAAACTATACACGAGGGTCCTCTCCTTTGGGGAACGGTCCGGGTCTTCGGTTCCAGTCTTGAGGAAGCGGAAGCTGACCACAGGGCTGGAGATCACTCGGAGAAAAGGAAAGAAAAACAGCCACGTTAGGGGCTGGGCTCGACATATACAAATGTGGGAGGAGGGTAGGGTAGTGAGGGTTCACCAGGGTACTAACACCAAACCTATCAGTCAGGGAGTGTAGGCGGCCGACAAGATACGACGGTAGTGACCACCCTCAGACTACCCCGTCCCACCCCGTGATTTGAACAACCCTTGAAAACGCCCCCGTACCTTGTGGAGCCACACTTCTCCCCTGGAAGTGTGGCGGGGCGGCTCGTGGTATCGTTGGCCTCCTGGCTTGTCGTCACTCGGCTTCAGGGGTCTTAGCAGCGGTTCCACGACAGCGGCTCCGTCTTCCTCCGTGGCGTCCTCCTCGTGTTCCAACTGGCGTTCCGAAGGTTTCGCGCCGGCAATCCAGAACGGAGCTTCCTTAAACGCCCTCGCCTCCTCCGGTTGGTCAGTATCGGGTGACGTCGTCTGACCTGATTGGGCGAGTGCAGGCGGACATGCCCCTAGCGTCACAGGGTCTGGATACAGAGGTACACGTCCCTGAGGCAGAGCCGTGGAGATCCAGGAAACGTCCAAAGGACCCTGCGGACGGGGTGGAAAGGAAGAAGCATTAGCAAGGACACCCCGTCCGTCCGAATCAGGGAGTTCATCTAAGTCAGGGAGCTCCGCTTCGTGACAATAACATAACATGTATATGTGTGTGTTTATTTAGTACTACGTACTTCTTTTCTAAAACATACACATATATATGTATTTTTGTATGAGACAGGAAATCAACCATCTGTATTACCTAGAAGAAAATTAGGACAGGACCGAATATCCAAAGCTGCTGATGCTGATGGAAATGACTGCGAAGAGTGAGAAGGTTTTGCTCATGATGGAAGCCACCAGAACCCAAAGTGGAATGATTACGTTCCTGCTGAAGAGCCTAGCCTCAATGGTCTCCTAGGGATTCACCTCTGCATCACATCTACAGTTTCCACATGTAACAATACTGAGCGGCACATAGGTTTAACTTGCCTATAGCTCCTGTGGAGAAGAAATCATTTTTATTTAATTTTAAAGACCAAGGTAGACACTGCAAAAAAAAGTAATACCCTAGTTGACTACATCTGGGAAGATGGGCTGACTCACATGTGAGCCCAGCTATCGGCTCTGCTTTGAGTTTAAGATTAGAGAAGAAGCACCAAGTACCTGCGCCAGGTCCTGCTTGTCTACTAAATCAAATCAAAACTGATCCTGTGATTTTTGGCTACTGGCCAGAGATTTCTAGAAAACCAGCAACTGCTCATGCAGTACCCACAAACTGTGAGGGCAAGAAGTTAGACAGTGTGAGTACGAAAATGTGAGTGTTTAGAGCAACATCAGCTAAAATAGCAACTGCGAGTGCCATCTTTTACTGTTCTGATGGGCAACTATAGAATGACATTGCCCCTTCTGTAGACAAGTTCCCAGGTGGCTGCTGACTGACTTGCAGGTGACTAAAATAGTCACAGACACGGCATGTTCTTTGGGATTGTTTACACAGAAACAAGGATTCTCCTCTAATTGGAGACAATCTTATGGTCAGCGAAGTTCATTTTGAGTAGTTTTCAACCCTGCAGGCAGGAATACAACTGACAAAATCAACCTGTCACTCAATACAGAAGAAAACTGTCTGCAGCCTGGAGGACAACAACAGTGTACGCGGAAGGGCCAATCAACCACAGTGGCCAAGACAGAAGCTGCTAGACTTGACATCCTGCTGTCCGCCATCCTCACTGTCCATTCCTGTGGGGGAAAGGTGTGAGCACTTGTATCAGCCTTGTAAAGCTAATTCAGATTGTTGGGCATTTGGCATTGTGGAGTAATAGAATTTATTTTGAAACCACCAATGACTTCTCCGCGAAAGGGAACATCATTTCCATGTAAAGGTTCTACGATTAGAAATGATCAAACTACTAGAGAAAGTGGCCATAGAACCGGTGCAAAAAAGATCAAGGATTTTATTCAAGATTTTTTCTAATTCGAAAGAAAACTTGTGAAAAGCATCATATTTTAGATCTGAGAGCAGTAAACAAATGCATTGACAAGCAGACTTTAATGATGCCCTCCAGTCCTCCATCAGCTGAAAGGATTTCTTAGCATCAATAGATCTAGAAGACACATAGTGCCACCTACCAATGCACTGCCTGCATCTAAAATACACTTCTTTTTGCCAGCCATCACTATAATTTAACATTCTGCGTTGGTCTGAAGTCAAATTCAGAATATTTATAAAATGTCTAACCTCAGTGGCTGCATATTTGTGGCATCAGGGGTGGAGTTTTCCCATATCTCCATGAAGGGCCATCAAGATTCCTTCATTGTGACAAACATCACATATACTGGGCTATTTGTTTGCACTAATTATACCAAATGTGTTAAAATAATTATGTTTACATTAAGTTATTAAAATATATACTCTCCTATGTAGCATATTTTACTTTCAGAGTAAAACATCTGTACAGTTGCCCTAATGGCTTATTTGTCCCAGGAGAGAGGCGAAAGATTGAGGCACCTGATCGAGGACATCAGTGCAAAAGCACAAGTTTAAGTCAGAAAGTCCTCATGTATCCCCTTAATTCCACAATGTTGTTTGAGAATGAGGCCACTACAAGTGTAATATGTAGTGGAAGCAGATTTCGGGTCAATGGGATGATTACATTTTGACAACTACGGAAATAAAACCAGTTATGACTTGGTGGATGCAGGCAGAAAATATATATGCAGGGCAAGACTTTCACAAGGAGCAACCACAATTTAATCTAACAGAAACCTCACTAAAAGGCTGGGCGGGTGCGTGTACACAATCTGTCTGCCAGTGGTCCCCGGGCTCCTCTAGAGCCGCATGTAAACAGCCTGTTACTTAAAGCAGTAAAGTTGACTGTGAAAGTTTTTTTTCGCTGGTATTACATCAGGAGGTCATGATGAGAGCGAATTCGACAACTCTTTATTACATAACAAAACAAGGAGGGACGACATCAAATAATCTGTCACAGGATCCCAACGATTTTTGCACTGGGTGGAACATGTAGACTGCTACAAATGGGGACTGGACTCAAGACAACTCAATCTGATATTTCAGAGGTGGGGCATGGCTCCTCCGGGGGCAGTTCTCACTACACTGGAGAACTGCAAATGCCAAAATTACGTGAGCAGGTGGTGCTGCCCCTGTGCCCAAGAACAAGCATTTTTGATTCTTTGGTCAGGGATATTTGCATATATTTTCCCTCCACGATCCCCTGGTAGCCAGGGTTCTACACAATTTGTAGTAGGAACCATGTACACTGGTACTCATTGCACTAACTTGGACTAGGTAGTTTTGGTGCATGGGGCTGTGGCACCTATTTCTAGAAGCATCAATCCAATTCAAGCAGGATCCGTACCCTCCCTCCAAGAATCAATGAGAGGTGTTACCTCACGACCCAGCCTCGCTGAACCGGATTGACAGGCTGCCACATGCCTAGCATATAGATCCCCTAATATTCCAGTATACTGTTGGAAGATTCTGCAGGCAACCTCAGCAGCTTTCACAGTAAAAACTCTATAAAATGGAAGCAATTCCTTTTTTGGCTGTCATCTAAGGACATTGACCCCTTTTTATACACCCACATGAGATACTATTCTTCAGTTAGTGTACATCTCAAAGCTATATCCAGATACCCTCTGAACTTCTACCACTCCATTTAGCGGCACGTCACTGGAATTCCCTTCCTCCGGAAATGCGTCCTATGGAGGACCTTTTTGTGTTCCAAAAGCATTTGAAAACTTGCCTGTACCCTCTTTTGGAGAGGTTATCTTCAGAGTTTCCCCATTTGGGTCTAGCGCCAGTATGTCCTCTTGGGGAAGATGTGTGCGTTTTATCTTTATTCTCTCCTACGATGGTTAATAATTTGAGAGAACTGGCTTTCACCTTCTTCCCTATTAAAAGCCCACCAGCTTGAGAACCTTTTAAGTCATACATGAGGCCTCTACTTTCGTTTCAGTAATAACTTCTCAAAGGAACATCAGCAAACTAGAAGAATAATTTATAAACCTGCCTCAATTTAAATTTGACAAGCGAAAGTTGACTTTCTCTCCAAATCCTAAATTCATACCTAAGATGCGAACATCATTCTATCTGAACAAAAAAACATTAAGCAATGTTTTTCCACAACCATCTACATTTGTAGAAAAGTCTTAGCATTCTTTGGACCTCACTTATTGTTTGGAATTGTATAATAATAGACCAAAATACTGATAAGTATTCATTTCATAAAGAAACAAATATTTATCAGAACAGAGGAAAACAAAACAAATTATGGGTAGGCTGTATGAATTAATCTCAGCCACTGCTAATTACTGTGGGTGCAATTTATTTTTTTGCCCAATATGTCATCTCAGACAGAAAACATCAATATGCAAAGTAGACTTGGTTCTTCCTCCACCAGGAACTGTTGATGTATATTCCCAGACATGGGTCCTGTGTTCAAGGTCATGCTACTAACCAGGTCAAAGTAGGCTGAAACTTGTCTGGGGTTCTTTGTATTGCCTTTTAGAAGGGGACGAGCCTCGCAGCTCAGGTTGGCCTGTGCCTTTTGGAGCAGAAACAACACTGATTTACATATGGCTGGTTTGTGTGTGTGTTGGCATCGTGGCCAAAAGAACAAAGGACTGGAATGCGGCCAAGTGTAAATTACATGTGGCTGAGGTTAATTCAGGAATTCCCCCATTACTATATTGTCTGCTTTATCATAACAGGGTAAAGCATAGCATGCTGGATCACACCTTGAGTCTTTTTTTCAATGCAATAAATAGGCAACCTCTGAAGCACAGAATAGGGGTGCATTTGACGAGAGGCTTGGTCGCCACAACTAAACTCCTTGCTGGACTACCATTGCTGTACATATGCAAAGCAGCGACTTAGTCTTCAACCCACACCTTCGCCAAGCAGAATTGTCCTGATGACCAGCTAAAGCTTGATACCGCAGTGGAACAAGGTGTACTGCACAACTTGTTTAATTGAATGGGGTCTCATTTCTGCCTATTGCGTTATGCTTAACGTAAAGTTAAGCTTTGGTAATCTTAATTCATGTATGTAAACCTATGAAAGAACTAGGACTGGAGAAGAAAAAGTTAATTACCTTTAACTGCAGTTTTCCAACATTAGTCTACTTCATTATTTCACATGCGCCTACCCTCCTCTCTATTTATGGGGCTACCAATACCTACATAATTAAACGTTTTATAATATGATATTGGTGCCTCTGAGCCCCTCCACTTGATTATCTGGACTTTGAGTCATTAAACTAGGTGAATGGGCTAGTCTGATTTCAAATATTTACTTATGTAGTCAGTTAAAACCGTTACAGAGGACATAAACCATACACACTTGGAGTTTGAACACATCAAATGATAAAGTAGGTTTTTGTTCAAAAGAATGATTAACGAGTTAAAACAATGATACATAAAAGCATGAGTGGGCTACTGGTAGTCTATGGTTGGTTTAAAATGTGTTTTCAATGTTAGTTACTGTACTGGAAGATTGCTGTGTTAACATTGAATAATGAGGATTCACAGCTAGATGTTGGGTAACAATTCAAATATGTGAGTCTATAAAAGGTGCCAATGCTGGAGAGCTTTAGTTACAGGTAGGTAGCGTTTTTCTAATTTAGGATATTGATAAAGTACTCTGAATCAGCTTTATTGGGCTTATAAATTGCATTCATTACTTTTTATAAAAAAGACCGGTTCCTCCTCATTTTGTTATGAAACTTACATCGAGGAGTACAGATCTAAGACATTCTCAATCCCTACCTGCAGTCGGAGAAGAATAGATATGGAGCACATGTAGATAACCCTAAAAGTATGCATTATATCACACACACGGATATGCAAAATAAGTATGAATTTGTTTGTGTGTGTCTGTATGTGTTTCTGTGTGGAGTCATTGAGCATTGAAAAGGTTATAATAATACCTCAGCAAATACAGCACATACCCCCTCATGCTAACACGGCTAGCTTGCTGATTGATCCCCAGATTTCTGTTCACAACCCGTTCATTGACACTTGTCTCCCGCATTCCTTTGGGAGCCTCCTCACTGTTTTCACCAGGTAAACCGTGGCGCAAGTTATGTTTGCAAACAGTTGGAGTTTCTGGGTGGTTAACCTACTAAGCACCTATCACAATGGTATTGCGAATCGGGTGTGCTTGAGGGTAGAACTAGGGCCGTTTGGTGCAGTTTACAAACCTAAATGGAAGGAAGTGACAGCAAACTGAGGAAAAGCAGTTTGAAGATTGTACTATTTCGGTATGAGATGTTCTTCTTCCTCTTAATACTTCAGCATGCAAGTTTTAGATTGTTTGATATTAACACTAACCCTCATCTCAGCTAAAAGAGTGGCTAGGTGGCCATGCCGCATCAGGGCAGGGCCATCGTCTTAGCATACAGGGAGGTATTCAGGATAGTTTCAAGGGGCAGAACCACTAACATTCACAGACAGCTGATATGCACAAACCCCTCGGCCTCTCACTCTTAAGGTGTCAAAGGACCTCTCTGCTGTAGGAGTTCATGAACAAACTTTGGTAATTTGTTGGAGTCTGCACTGTGAGAGTGCTTGATTGACTTTCCCAGTTGACAGTTGGACACATGCATCATTGTAAATTGCATTCGCAAATGGTGCGAATCACAAAATTCGTCCGTTTGCAAATGCAATTTCAATTTTTGGGATTTATCACAATTTTTGTCCTTTTTCACAATTTAAGAAATCGCAAAATTGCGATTTCTTAAACTGCGATTGCATTTAAGGAATCTCAAATTGAGATTCCTTAATTGCAGTGCATCAAACTTAAAAAATTAGCGAATTCGCAAATAAGGGGAGCAAATTACCATGAAGTTGACCTTCATGGTAATTTGCGAAAACTTTGAAAAATGCACTAAAGTGCATTTTTTAAAGTTCCATTTTACACACACACATGCCCTTGGGGCATGTGTGTGTGCAAGATGTACTTATAGGCAGATTTCAGGGGTGCAACAGGGTGTCCTTTGGACACCCCTGCACCCTTGAAATTGCAATCTCAATTTGCGATTCTCTTATGGAGAATCGCAAATTAAGAATGTCTTCACATTCATTCCTATGGGCCTCTAGGCCCGTAGGAATAGATGGGAAGGTATTCCTTAATTGTGATTCTCAATTAGAGAATCGCAATTAAGGAATTTTAAGAAATCACTATTTTTTTAGCAATTTCTTGATGCATTGCAGTTTGCAATTCCTTAATTGCGATTCCTTATTTTTCGCAATTAAGGAATCGCAAAAAGCAATATTGATGCATGTGCCCCTTTGTTTCAAACCCCCTCCCACTCTAACTTCAGGTGATCACACAGGTGACTCCGCATTGAGAACACTGTTAGGACTTGCAATTCTCTGTACACAGCTCAACTAATTTTCTAATTTGCCTTGCTTCAGGGGGCGAAAGGCGACAGCGGGCTCCCAGGACTTCGAGGGGTGCAGGTAAGGAATGGGCAGTTAATTTCACCATAGTAAACTGGGCCTTTCTGGAAGTAAACATCACAGTTCTACACTTAAACAGTTCTATCAAGCTTAATACAATAGACATGTCTGCCTGCAATAGTGTGAGGTGGTCAGAGAGGAGGATGGGTCATGCCTGTGGCTCTTTGTCCTCTAGCACACTCACTGTGATGTTCCTCCGCTTGTGTATCCCCTCTCTGACCCAGTTCTGCCTCCTCCAAGAGTGCTTACCTAGACGCTGTAAAGTACTGAGCCATCAGGTAGAGTCTGGGGATGCTACCACAGTCCAGTTTTCACACACAGCCTCTTAAACACCCCCTAACTCACTAAGACACCCCTTTTTCTAGGTCTCCTGTGAAAATAATTTCTCTCCAATTCCCACCCCCCCCCCCTCCCATTCTGGACTCTCTCACACAGTGCACCCTACACACAATCTTTTTCTCACATAACATACCTGCTTGTGTAACAGTTCCCTTCTCCTCCACGCACACAGATCTCTTTGCTGCGACTTTCATGCATGCACATCGTTACTCTAGAGCAAACCTTATTTTTCATCAGAGACCCCTCATCCCATTTATACGTACGTGGCCCATCGCGCACACTCCATTATGATGCACTCATTCTATCGGTCTTACACACACATTCACACTCAACTTCTTTTATAAGCACTGTTTTTACATATATGCGCTCTTATCACAGACGTCTTCCTTGCCATACAGACTGTCTCTGTCTTGTCTCATAAACTCACTGATGGTCATATTATCATTATTATTTTTGAGTTTTATATATTGCTAGCTAGACCCGAAGGTATAAGAGTGCTTTACATGTTATATGATAACGTCTACAAGAAGTACATGAGGGGATTCATAAGCATCATAGTTGAACAATAAAGCATTAAGTGGTTATAAAGTCACATAGGTATTACACAAGGACAACAGTGGCAGCTGCCATAGAGTAGTATGGGTGCGGCGGGGGAGAAAAAAATATAAAACTCTGAATATTTTCGCCTTCATTTGGGTTTCTGACTTCAATAACACAACCCTTTCAGGAGCCCCCCACCCCCCATCCATTCAGGCCATGGTCAATAAATATCTGTGAAATTTGGGATACTCGACCACCCCATGTCACATTCTGCGGGGAGGGGGGCATCATTTGGCCTTATGCCACTGTCTCTCACTGATTATGCAAAGAACCCTTTAATATTCTTGCGGGAAGGTTTTCTCACGCCAAGGAGAAACCAAGCTTGATCAATGTTTTTCCTCCCACCTGTGGAAAACAATGCTGTCTTGAGGAAGGCGTTGAACAGGCATTGGGGACCCTGAACACTCTACACCAATTCCGCAGTGGCCCCACACAAGTTATAAGTAACTGCACTTCCATCATATGGCCTCTGGCTGCTCCGCCTGCATAGTGCCCATTGTGCCATCCTAGAAACCCCTGGGAACAGAGTTCTGCAGACCTGTGGACACTATGGTGTGCCTGCCATGTGTCTGGGATTCAGAAGATGTTGCTTGCCTCTGGTGAAGCTCCTTGTTGAAGTTATCATCGATTCTCCATCTTTTAGTTGAGACAGGGGCTTTTTTGGGGGAAGCCACTTGCCAGAAAAGAAGAGACATGATGTTCTGCTCAGTTCAGAGCAGACTATATAGGTAAAAGAGAGAGAGGAAAGGGTGTGCCACCCAGGAAACTCTCATGGAGGACAAGAGAAGGCCATTACTGCAAGGAATTCACTTATGCCGCACAAGATAGGATGCCACCATGATTCTATGTCAGTCAGTCACACAAGCTGAAATGAATCAGCAGCTGGCAAGGTATGCTAGTGACACTAGTTAACTCCGGGCAGTGATAATGAAAGCGAACACAACGTGGCAGTACACTGAGTGCTCTTATAGAATGAGCTACAGAGTGGTGAAAGGGAATGCACCCAGAGTGATAACTAATGGCTCATATTAATTCAACTGTTGCCATTCATCTGATTGATTGATTGAAAAAGCTTTATTCGAGTTATACACTCATAAAAGCGCACACATATAAATTCATACATTTTTTTTAAAACTTCAAACATTCTGTTACAATAAATTTATAATTGAAAATACATAATACATAAGCATTAAAATTGTTGCCAATTAGGATAAAATAAGCTTTTTCATAATATGCGAAAACTAGATGCATGTTGAGGTATAGAGACCTCCGCGTTACGGACCATTCCCAAAGTTTATACAATAGAAACTCATACCATACATATTAGCCGCATTTTGTAGTTAAAATTCATATATATCTCCCAGTAGATGTTTGCAAGGATAAGTCAAACAATGGAAAATGTAAAATTCAAAACACATTAGAGGATAGAGCCCTCCTCCTTATGGACCATGCCCACCCCAGATATTTTGCTGTTCCAACTACGATGGACATTTCAGTGGAGGAACAAATAATTCTCAACCCCTCAACACCGCTTAGGACACCAAGGTTCCTACAGACTGGAGCCAACCAAGATTTTCTTGGATTTACATAAGCCTCGCATAAAAAAAGAAAATGTGCGATGCTTTCATTGGGGGCCCCACATGACGGGCAGCACAAACTACTACTAGTTCTCCAACTGGACGTCAAACACCTCAGGGGGAGAGAGCCTGCCCTTAACTGGAAAAATAATTTCCTGTCTAATGGGACAGTTATACTGTCCCAATACTTTTCTAGGGATGGTCTTTGTTTAATTTCCATAAATCTACCCCCCATGGATTCCGAGGTTACGCTCCTCCAAAGTTTCTGATCAATGTGGTCCCAATATATTTCTTTGATACTGGATTTACTAGGGAATACTTCCCCAAGGGGGTTTTCCCATAGTTTGGAGAGCCCAAGCTCAGCAAGGACGTCCCTTAGCATTTTTAGCCATTTAATTTTACGAAAAACATCTGATTTGGCTAATGCTAGGAACCCCTCAGCGTAGTGTCTTATTTCCACGGTTGTCCATAGCCGTCTCCAATAGAGGATAGGCCTCAGTCGGGCACGGTCACTAAGTGATCTTCTGCCTAGATCAAGGCCAAGCGGTATTAATGGGGTACTTTGGGGAAGACTAGTTATCCCTCTCACAAACCTGTTCTCAGATCTTTGAAGGGTGGTAAGACTCTCAAAGCCCCAGACTTCAGCCCCATAAAGGGTTGCGCCCAAGGCTTTTGCGTCATAAACCATAAGAACAGGTTTTATAGGCCTGGTTTTGGATTTTACTTGCTCGACCCTGAGGGCTCCTGAAATCTGCTGATGTTTCAACACCGCCTTCTCTATGTGTCTTGACCAACCAAGTTTGCTTGATATCTCCACCCCGAGGTATGTAAAAACATTTACTAACTCTAATTTGATATTGTTCAAGAATACCTTGGGTTGAGATTGGCGCTTTTGCCCAAAGGCCATCAACTTGGTTTTATTTACATTAACCTCGAGACCCCGTTCTTTGCAAAATGCGTCAAATATATTCAGGGCTCGCTGGAGACCCGACGGGGTCTTGGACACAATCAAGGTGTCGTCGGCGAACATCAGAATTGGAACTCTGATGCCCGCTAACGAAGGTGCGTCAACCATTGCGTCCAATATCCTATCTACAATGCCATTAATGAACAGGGAGAACAGCAGGGGTGCCATTGCACATCCCTGCCGTACCCCCCGCTCAACTGGAAAGTTGGTAGTGGATTCCCCATTCCTCCCCCACTGAACCTTGGCATAGTTGCTTTCGTGAAGACGCATTATCAGCGTGAGCAAATCAAGTGGGACCCCTATTTTGGACAGAACCTCCCACAGCGTGCACCTGGGCACCAGGTCAAAGGCAGCCCTTAGATCTACAAATGCTACATAGAGGCTGCCTTTACCCAGGAGTACAGTCCCCCACCGTAGCATGGTGAAGCGAAAAATTTGATCGACCGTACTGGTTGCACGTCTGAATCCTGCCTGGAAGGGGGATAAGGCATTGTTGTCATCTACCCAGGCCATAAGTTTGTCGACCAGCATCTTCCCCACTACTTTTTGCATAGTAGCCAGCAAACTTATTGGTCTATAGTTTGCCGGGAGTGACCGGTCGCCTTTCTTAAAAATCGGTATTATTATTGCCCCCTTCCATATATTGGGGATTTTTGCCCCTTTGGCCAAGCCGTTTCCCAACAAGGTCGCATATTTTGCCCACTGGACCTTGTCGTATTTGAAAATGTCTGAAGGGATTCCATCTAGCCCAGGGGCTTTTCCCCCCTGCAGAGTTGAAATTACAAGTTCTGCGTCCTTAGTTAGGAATAGATCACCCTTGCAAAAAACCATAGGGATTGATTCTATGGCCACTATATCCCTACACTCAGCATACTGGGGTTTAAAATACTCGACCCACAATGCCTCATCGACATTGTTGTCGGGATTATTGGGGGCGCCCCCTCTTCCCCATTTCACAATTTTCCAGAAAATTCTGGAATCCTTTTGCCCTGAAGCCTCAAGTAGCTCCTCCCAGTACTCCTCATCCCACCGCTTCTTAGCCTTTCGGATGCTGTCATTATAATATTTCCTGGTGGCGCTAATCGAGGCCTTGTCCCTGCTTTTGAGTGCTCTGCCCAACTCCAGTCTAGCTACCCTACACTGTTTGTTGAACCAGGTTGCCAATGTGATTGGTACTTTTCTATTAGTCTTCAATGGCTTAATAAAGTGCGGTTTTATCAAAGAGAAGAATGTGTCATGTATATCAGTTATTTGGACAGAGCCTGGTGATACAGGATCTACTTTTTCCATGGCGGCAATAGCATTGTCTACCTCCAAATTAATGGACTCCAAGGTGGCCAAATTGGCCAGGACATATGGCCATTTCACCCTTCTTGAGTCATTGGCCATAACAGGTATGCTCCCACTACCTGACACTGGGTTGGCTCGTGCGGCCCTCCACCATGAGTGGGAGACACAGAGGGGGTTATGGTCACTTTCTACTCTCCCCACAATTTCCATGTCACCCACGCCACACCATAACTCAAGACTACAGATGACATAGTCGATCCTGCTTTTATTATGTCCATTGTCGAATGTACAATTACCACCTTGGTCGCTTTTTGACCTGCCATTAAGGGCCCTCAGACCATACTCCAAACATAACGCATTCAACGACAAAATATCTTTTGTCCACCGCTTCACAGGTAGGAGGTTTAGGTTTGGGATGCCCCAAAGGGCATCTTCCTCTAGTCCTATTGGGTATGCAGTATTTTCTAGAGGCTCGAATGTCCTATTCAAGTCACCAGCCAAAATTACTCTGTTTCCAAGTGACTGGGATTCAAGGGAGGCGGATAGAACTTCTAAGGTAGCAGAATTCCCAAGACTCTTGCCCCTAGCATATATGTTATAAATGTCTATCATGCCACCCTTACCTACGGATAATCTCAATAATTGTATATCCTTGCAACCTAGATCAATCATTTTTGCTTTTACATTTGAATTTTGCTTGATCCAGACTGCGAGGCCTCCCATAGGTCTACCCCTGGGGCCTCTCGTTGCTGGTATACAGAAATTTAAGTAACCCGGGAAATGAATTGGGTCACAAGCCCACGTCTCTTGGAATAGGCACATTTCAAACCCACTTACAAAATCAATCCAATGCTGTGACAACAATCTAGCCCCCAGCCCCGCTATATTCCATGACAGAAGTCTCTCCAGGGTATTTTCTATACAAATCCCCTTTTCGTTAGGTGCCGTGGGCGGCAAATCATCCTGCTTCCCGCAGTCACAATCCTCACTTAAAACAATATTTATACAATTTGCATCTGTACCCTCCTTGGTGCAAATGGTAGTTGGGAGGGCCGGTTCACCCACACACCCCTCCGAACATACAATAATGCCCCCATCCCTCACATTCGCCACTTCGGATTTTTGGCTCGTTTCATCTTCATAGGGTATCAATGTTACATCAGGGTTACTTCCCCCAACCATTTCATCTTCCAAACGTAATTGTTCAACTGGTCTCTGTCAACATCCCCACCTCGTCTGCCCCTGCCCATTATAGGGGTTAAATGCCTGTATGTAGCAATTATTTGTTCTAGATATGGGAGCAGCAGGGGGGCCAGCCTCTACCCAGGTACAGAGACTGGGTCTCGATTGCTCCCTGCAGCCCCCTGGGTAGATCACCGGTCTGGGATAAAAGAAAGTGAGGTCCACAACCCCAATCCCACCAATACTAATGTTCCAACCAGGTCCCGTAATCAGCCCCACAACCCTTGGATCCTGAAAGTTGATTATAATACACTCACCCCCCTGTTTTTTTAAGGTATTCCCTATCCAATTGACCCTTCTGGCCCCAATTATCAGGCCATCCACTCCCCCTGGCAGGGGTCTATTGACACAAAGCCAATGCATGGCCTTGTTTTTTAGCGTGTCATAAGTTTCTCTTTGACCCTCCGTTAGGGGTGGAACGTTAGTAAGTATGGCCACATATGGGTAGGAGTCCGGGGTGAGCTGTACTGGCGGGATCCTAGTCGGCAGTTTGGTTATTTGGGTCTTTGTTTGTGCTTGTTCTAAAGGAACACGGCTCTGTGTAAGGATGTTTTCCACTGTCACACAAGTATTAGTCCCATTCCCGATACGATGAGCATTGTTCCCGGTGCCATTACTAGAGTGGATTTTATCATTTCCTGACCGTTGGGCCATAGTTTTTCCCGGTCCGGTCGGCAAAAGTGTGGCATTTTTGCTAATTGTGGTGGGTGGATTTTTTACACTATCCTTACTACCCTTGTTGGTGATGTTATTAGGCTTAGTTTTCCCACAATTACTAATGATTTTGGTGGACATTAGATCAGATACATTCTTACTATTCCCCCCTTTATTATCCTGTGCAGGAATACCACTTACAGGCGGGGATTGTAAGTCAACCAACACGACTCCTTGATCTTTATCGACTGTCTGTTGGTGTTTCCCAGTCTCACCCATTTTTTTGCCAGACTTAATTAAAGATTTAATAGAAAAAAAGTTATCTAGGCTAGCTTGTTCTAGATGGTCAAGTTGTTCAGCTAGCTTTTTAAGTCTTAGCTCTACGGGATTTAGAAGGGAACGCATTATTTTTTCCACTTCTAACAGAAGATCGTGATTGGGAGATAGTGACCCCGAGGGTGCTATGATAGTTGGATCTGGGACTGGCACCGCCAATGTTGTCGAAGGCACCATGATTATAGGATCCACTTCTACTGGGGCTGCTTCAGCCTCCCCCATTGGCATTAATACGCCATTCTTTGAAGGGACATGGCTTGAAGACGATTTAGTACCCAGCTTCCTGTACTTTCTTGCAGGTTTTTGAGGTTGTGATTTTTTTACAGTAACTCCCCATTTCCTTTTGACACCAGGCTTAGATTTAATCGCTTCCAATTGTACACAGTGTTTTTCTAAAGCTCCTTTCCCTTTTACTAATTGGCTAGGTACATCAAAATGCGCAACAGATAGATTAGTTGCTACAATGTCCGATGAAGAATTAACAGCTAACTCAGTATGCAAAGGCAAGTCGAGTAATAGGTCCTGGGTGGCTGGTAAAACAATGGATGACAGAGGTGTAACCAGCGCAGGAAAGTTCAGACCTTGATTTTTCTCAGGCGGGTTTTTCAAAAGCTCTATCGAGAGCCTACGCCCGGCTCGTCTTTCCGCCAGAGCGATCTCTTTATCAATATCCTGTGGCAAACGCTTGAAGTAGGAGTCAAGAGGGCCCATGACAGCAGGCTCTGCTTCACCCATAGGAGGCAACAGGGTAGAGATACTTGTTGAGCAAGCCATAGTGCAAGAAACCCCCCTTCTACCCACCAATAAGCTAGCAATTCACGAATCAGTTACAAATTCAGTGGGTTAATCAGTACCTGGACCATAGATGTTAATGGGGTGGCCCAGCCCGGCCTCCAGCGGCCCCGGACGGCCACAGACGGTCCCGCCCTTGTCCCGGGCTTCTCCCGCGCGCTCTCCCGCGCTGCGGGAGTGTAATCAGTTAATGTAGGACTTGCACACAAGAGGTGGAAGGGGTGGGAGGGGTCGGGGAGAGCGGCCCAGGTGATGCTGCTCCGGGCTGGCGCTCGCTCCTGGGAGATGAAGTCCCTCAGGGAGCAGGCGCGCTCGCTCGCAGCCCCGTTACAGACTTCCCTCAGCTGTCCCTTTAGAACTCCAGGCGGCAACACGAACACTCCAGCGATGCGGGACCCGCGGAGCGGGTTCCGCGAGAGGTAGGCAAAGACTGGAAAGACTGAAAGGCTGGTAGGCTGGTAAGCTGCAAAGTACTCAGTCCCAAACAGTAGGCAAAATGCTGGAAATACAAAAAGGCGTCCCGCTCTCGATCACAGCTGATGCTGCTTAAGACTGCTCGGTGGAAGGGTGGGAGGGGTCGGGGAGAGCGGCCCAGGTGATGCTGCTCCGGGCTGGCGCTCGCTCCTGGGAGATGAAGTCCCTCAGGGAGCAGGCGCGCTCGCTCGCAGCCCCGTTACAGACTTCCCTCAGCTGTCCCTTTAGAACTCCAGGCGGCAACACGAACACTCCAGCGATGCGGGACCCGCGGAGCGGGTTCCGCGAGAGGTAGGCAAAGACTGGAAAGACTGAAAGGCTGGTAGGCTGGTAAGCTGCAAAGTACTCAGTCCCAAACAGTAGGCAAAATGCTGGAAATACAAAAAGGCGTCCCGCTCTCGATCACAGCTGATGCTGCTTAAGACTGCTCGGTGGAAGGGTGGGAGGGGTCGGGGAGAGCGGCCCAGGTGACGCTGCTCCGGGCTGGCGCTCGCTCCTGGGAGATGAAGTCCCTCAGGGAGCAGGCGCGCTCGCTCGCAGCCCCGTTACAGACTTCCCTCAGCTGTCCCTTTAGAACTCCAGGCGGCAACACGAACACTCCAGCGATGCGGGACCCGCGGAGCGGGTTCCGCGAGAGGTAGGCAAAGACTGGAAAGACTGAAAGGCTGGTAGGCTGGTAAGCTGCAAAGTACTCAGTCCCAAACAGTAGGCAAAATGCTGGAAATACAAAAAGGCGTCCCGCTCTCGATCACAGCTGATGCTGCTTAAGACTGCTCGGTGGAAGGGTGGGAGGGGTCGGGGAGAGCGGCCCAGGTGATGCTGCTCCGGGCTGGCGCTCGCTCCTGGGAGATGAAGTCCCTCAGGGAGCAGGCGCGCTCGCTCGCAGCCCCGTTACAGACTTCCCTCAGCTGTCCCTTTAGAACTCCAGGCGGCAACACGAACACTCCAGCGATGCGGGACCCGCGGAGCGGGTTCCGCGAGAGGTAGGCAAAGACTGGAAAGACTGAAAGGCTGGTAGGCTGGTAAGCTGCAAAGTACTCAGTCCCAAACAGTAGGCAAAATGCTGGAAATACAAAAAGGCGTCCCGCTCTCGATCACAGCTGATGCTGCTTAAGACTGCTCGGTGGAAGGGTGGGAGGGGTCGGGGAGAGCGGCCCAGGTGATGCTGCTCCGGGCTGGCGCTCGCTCCTGGGAGATGAAGTCCCTCAGGGAGCAGGCGCGCTCGCTCGCAGCCCCGTTACAGACTTCCCTCAGCTGTCCCTTTAGAACTCCAGGCGGCAACACGAACACTCCAGCGATGCGGGACCCGCGGAGCGGGTTCCGCGAGAGGTAGGCAAAGACTGGAAAGACTGAAAGGCTGGTAGGCTGGTAAGCTGCAAAGTACTCAGTCCCAAACAGTAGGCAAAATGCTGGAAATACAAAAAGGCGTCCCGCTCTCGATCACAGCTGATGCTGCTTAAGACTGCTCGGTGGAAGGGTGGGAGGGGTCGGGGAGAGCGGCCCAGGTGATGCTGCTCCGGGCTGGCGCTCGCTCCTGGGAGATGAAGTCCCTCAGGGAGCAGGCGCGCTCGCTCGCAGCCCCGTTACAGACTTCCCTCAGCTGTCCCTTTAGAACTCCAGGCGGCAACACGAACACTCCAGCGATGCGGGACCCGCGGAGCGGGTTCCGCGAGAGGTAGGCAAAGACTGGAAAGACTGAAAGGCTGGTAGGCTGGTAAGCTGCAAAGTACTCAGTCCCAAACAGTAGGCAAAATGCTGGAAATACAAAAAGGCGTCGCCATTCATCACTTTTGTGATGTTTTCCTGAATACCTCAAGTGTGTCCAGATAGAGTTTGTGAGGTGTTCGTGCCATATGCCACAATTTGCACCTCACTGATAGGGCCCAAAATGCAATATGACATCAGGGGTTGCTTATGTCGCTGTTCTAAGTGAACGTAACCTATCAGTTTGGAATGAGCAGTTCTTTTAGGAGCAAATTTGTATCCCATTCAAGATAATGATGACCTCCAGACACAGAAAGTGTACAGGACAATTGAAATGGTAGAGCTGTACAATACAATACAATACCAACGCTGGTAACATGACCTAACATTTGGTAGCTCTATGCAATGGCACAAATGAGAAAAAGACTGATGGGGTGCAGGCAGAATAATTATCAGTGGTCTAGAGGAATTCAAGAAATTCCAATAATCACTTTTTTACACACTGTGCAGCCTGCACTTGACTAATCATATTTGAAAGAAAAACGAGACTGACTTTTTATAAGGAAGTAAATAAAAACAAAAAAAAGAAACTGGAAAATTCACTAGGGAATCCATGATTTCAGTAAGAGCCAAAAATCTTCTCTTTACTCTCTTTCCTTATTCTTTCCTTTTTAGGGCCCAATGGGAGTGAAAGGTGCCTTGGGATTTCAGGGAGCCCCAGGACCATCCGTGAGTGTTTCCATCATTGGATTGCTATATGATTTTATTGTTATTTAATTATTGATTTTTTTAATTGTCTCTGTGTACGTAGATTACTCAGTGTGTTCTATGGCAAGTTAATGTCTTATATAGAGAGATTATTAACCAGGAGTGAGAATGACAAAATATCCTCCCTCCATCAATCTCTAGTGAACATATCTTGCTACTCACTGCTGTTGCTAAAGTTTCACAAGCTTGTGTTTCTGTCTTTAGGGGGAACAAGGCAATACAGGACCCCAAGGACCAGTTGGATTATCAGTGAGTAAAAGGTTTTCAAGATACAAAATATTTTCCTCCCTCCCACTGCTCAGCCTGTAGGCCACCTTCTCCTCCCATTCAATCTCTTCATGCCTTCTAATCTCTCACTTTGTACAGTGTTTTACTCTTTGTAGCTACACTTCCATTATATAAGCCACTATCTTACTCACCCAAGGATCATTGGAATTGCCTGTGAGTAAATGTTTTATTCCATGCCACTAAAAAGATATGTGTCCCATTAAAACATGCTATGATAATTTATGTGTACAGCACATTGTTCAAATTCCATCCCTATACCACAGCACAGGCCAAATTAATCTGCTATTACTCTAGCTTGTGCTCTTGGCCTTGTTTTGTTGTAAAAATGTGCACATTAAAACACAGCATGGCCTAAACAATATACCCAGATCCATAGATTCTAATACTGTGTTGTAATGGTTTGTGGCTTTAACAGATTTCCCCCAAAGGTCATCCCCCACCCATCCCCTCATCGATGCATCTAAATGAATCTAGAAAAATCAAATCTACAATAGCTTTTCATTATTGCCAGGTGGCTCCGAACAACATCACTGAAGCTCTATGGACTCCTAATTATGATATAAGATTAGAGTATATAAAGTGCACCAGTGCCAGTGATGTCAGTTTCTTTCATTCTGCACATGTAACAGTACAGATCTGCAGCCAGCCTTTATGGATAATAACTGAAAAAAAGTAAATGCTTAATTTTTCTGTGTGATTATTTCATTCCTAAGTCTTGTCTTTCCTGCAGACGACAAACACCTGGACTGACCCTCTTCCACAATGTTTTTGGTGTTCAGGATGGGCATGTGAGGCTGTGTCTTTTGACCTCTGTTTGACCTCAGTTTCATTAAATTCAAGGCCCTCTGTTTGACCTCTGTTTCATTAAATTCAAGGCCCTCTGCATTGCCTATAAGGCAGTGCACGGCGTTGGACCTAAGTTTCTGACTGAAGCGTTTCAGTTGTATACCCCTAAAAGGCAGCTGAGATCCGCCAACACCTGCCTCCTGCCGGTACCTCGCACGAGAACGGCAACCTGGGGAGACAGGCGTTTCCTGGTTGCTACTCCCAAACTTTGGAACCTTCTGCCACTCATGATTAAAACTGCCCCCAATCTGATGAGCTTTCGTAGGCTCCTAAAGACATGGTTGTTCAACCAGTAAGCTTGCTGTTTGGTCCCTCTAGCCTCCACATGCGCCGAGACACCTTCGGGTATTTGTTTGCGCAATAAAAATCTCGAAAATAAATAAATAAATACATTTCGTAATACAACCTGAGCCTCTTACGGAGAGGCAGAGCTTCTAATGGCTGTTTATAAATGAACATCCATTTCTCCTTCCAAGTCCCGGGTCATGCCCACACATCCTTTTATTCATGAAGCAGTTTCTTGGGACAGCCTAAGATGGAAAAGAGGAACCATTCTTCTCCCAAGCACAATAAATTAAAGGGGCTAAGAGACTGCATCCTCTATTTTTGTTCAAGCCATTTCCAAGGCCATTTTGGCTCTGCTGTTTACCAAGCAAATAAATCTCCCTATAAAGGGGCTTCTGTTGAGTACCTTGAGGATTTTAAGAAAATCTTGTCTTCTTAAAATCTCTGGATCACCTTTGGGTGCCTCCATTGTGGATCTGGGAGATTCTTGGATTCTTCCTTGGGTGATCTACTATTGAGACAACTGTCTCATCCGAAGTCCTTTTCGGCTTACGCCTTGGCACTGACTTCAATTCCGACCTTTCTTCTTGTCGCAGGGATTCTGCGTAGGCACAGAACTATGCTTGGGACCATAGAAAATTAGTAGACAGGGACTGGGTCATCCTATCACCTTAGTGCCCATGAGCCTGGGACTGACCAGCTATAGTGACTCACTTGCTCTCCTACTCACTCACAGAGGAACAAGCGATTAGACATCCCAGAACACAACACTCCTATCCCTTTCAGGAATCGCGATGACAGGTTACACCCTTTCACTCTCCCATGTGTACAAGTCCACAATAAGATCTGATGTGGAAAGATAAAATTTTTTATTTTCAACTATTGTGCTCTAGTCGGCAGTATATGTGCCACAATAATTAAGAACATGCCTAACACAAATACTGTCAGCATAGTAAGTAATCTATAGGTCAGAAAAGGAGCTGTCATTATATTGGACAGGGTAGCCTAACCCCCACTCCCCTTCTATGGAAGCACTTTGATTATATATTAGAAGATCGCTGGGTGTTTGCAGTTGACCCCATAGCTTAACATGGACAGATGAAAGTTCTACATATCAGGTGCAGTCACAATCTTTTCCCTGGAAAGATCCCTCTTCAAGTGGTCTGTATATACCTATATGACAAAAGTATGTGATTCCAAACAGCAGCTGCATTTGCGTGTTTTGTCTAGGTTCTAGGGCCACACAAGAACAGAATAACAAGGGGCATTGTTGTTTGACCTTTTCTACGGTGTTCAGACTAAATCCCAGGAAAGAACCGAATTCAAAAGCAACCGCATGTCCTGTTTGAATGTACAGTGTGGCACAAATCTAAATATGCTTGTATAGTAATGTGTGCAAAGCAGAGGGTAGTCTGCAATGTGCTCATACTAACCTAGGGAATACGATAATGGGCCTGCATGGGACATATGACACTCCACCTCTTCCATTGTCAGTGCAGGCTCTGAACTGGTGGCACCATGGTAGGCATCAGTGCTGGCACTGTCAGTAAGCACTTATGCAATTTTGCAGACTGTTAGACAAAAGACAACATTACTTCAGGTAATCTTAATTCCCACAGATACAAAACCCCACACAATAGTATGGATGGGTGAGCTGTTTGGTTTGTTCCTATCATTCGTCCAATAGAATATCTGGGATGAAGATGAGGACAATGAGGCAGACATTTTGTGGCCTAGACAGAACACTGATTCGTGCATGCTTGTTGATCTGCAAAAATGTAGTGAAGCTGACACTTTCCCAGAGACAGAGTAAAGGAAAAGACAAATGAGTCATTAAATATATCTCTTCACATGGCGCAAGCAAGACACCTCTCTTTACAGAGATTTTGACAGATAAACAAGTGGCAGAGACTGGTCTGTCTTTTAATGACACCTTTATAGATCATGCAACGAAGTCCTGGATGAAGCCTCCGTCTACTCCTGTTGTGGCAAGGACTATCTCCTGTGTACGTAAGCCAGTTCAACACAGAAGAGACTAAATGTGCAGGTTTTGGCATCCGAGGGAAAGCGAGGTACCTTTCTTCTAATGCCTCTTGGCAGGGAGTCTAAGTTCCTGGACAACTGGGAAAACCTATTGCCTCATTAAGCTCATCTTTGAAATCAGCAAATGCTTCCTGTTTGACTCTCAGTAATACCCTTCATTTGTGGGAGACTGTATTCAAACTGCCTGAAAAATAAAGTAGAGGTAACACTTCCTATTTCTCCTCAGGATAGGATTTCTTTCTCAAAGCAGGTAGTGCAGGCAGGATTTGTCACTAGTGATGCAATTTCCAGGTCTGTGGGGACCTGTGTGGTTTTGAGGAGGCATGTCTGGGTATGTACTTCCAGCTTCTAAAGTTGGTGTGTTCTGAGGGCCTTCAGAAATAGAGTGTTGTACTGAGATAACCTGCCTCCCCCAAACCTTCCCTGATTTTATTTGTCAACAACTCTCAGTCTATCGGAATATTGAGCATAAAAAGCCTTGACTAAATGGGAAGCATGGAAAAAAGAAGTAGGTTCCCAAGAGGGGTATGCCATATTATTCCCTTTCAGCGCAATTGAATACTGTTGTTGGCCATGAGGAATTCTGGAGTCCAAGATAGCTTCAGCCTCATATTCTGGAGACCCACCAATCAAAGTAGTCTGGGATTGTTTCCTGGTATTGACGAAGCAGGTGTCACCAGTGAAGCAAGTACCACAGTGTAGATTTTCTACTTACCAGGTAACTGTAACCTAACTCTTATAGTCCCCACCAACTCTCCAATCTTAAATTAGGAATTTATGATGGGCCCCAAGAATGCACAGATAACGTGTAGAGAGATCAATTCTATCCCTCAGTTTCTATGAAGGGACTGCTTGACAATGAGCATCAGCTGTTCTCTTATAATCTGGTTGGGATTTCTTTAAATGTTGCAAAACTGAGCATCCTATAATATTTCATCTAAAGTAATAGCTAGGAGATGAAAAGTACTTCAGAAGGAGCAATGGTTGAAGACTGCATATGACGATGGAAGCCAAGACTGCAGAAGAAGGTTGAAGTACCCATTGAAATATGTAAAGAGTTGTGCGTAAATTTGCCCAGAAGAATCCATTTGTTCCAATGTGTTAGATGATTTAAAAAGAAACATTTTGGGTATTTTACAAAGACTGATTTAGTCGATCTGTCTGGCCATCCATCTGTGAGTGATGTACCCGGCGCAGGGAGGGACACTGAGCCAGTGGGGAATCCACCTTGATGAATGTATGACTACCGGGTGTCGCCCTCATTCCTGCGCTAGTTTGAGCAGGTATTACAGTGAAACTCTAGCCTATTTGGAGTGGGATTACAGGACCTATGTAAAGTTACAGGTGTAGTAATCAATATACTAACTGAGGTATATAAGAAAGGTAGTAAGAAACAGAATCTAACAGTCATGAAGAGAGCTGGGGAAGGCACAACATCTGGCTCAAACATGTCATTTCCTATGCAGAGTGGAGAGGTGTATGGTGCATAATCCACCCGCTTCACCTCCATCCGCTGGTTTTGAGATACCTTTTACTTTACTTTGTGGATTTATAGAGCACAAACGATTTATCCCCAAGGGGATCTCTCGGCGCTATACGAGAAGGACGATAGATGTGGGGATGCATATCTAGAAGAGCCATGTCTTTAACAGTCTCTTAAAGTTGGTTAGCTCACCGCAGGACCTGATGTTCTGTGGCAGCATATTCCAATGATTCGCCACCAGATAGGAAAAGGCTCTACCGCCAAGACGTGCCCTCTGTATTTTCTGAGTGCACAGAAGGTTGGTATTGCTGGATCTCAGTTGTCGAGCCGGTTGGTACCACCAAAGTTTGTTTCTAAGGTAGGCCAGGGCTTTCCCCTGTAGTGATCTGAAGACCACACAGAGCATCTTAAAGATAGCTCTTTTCCTCACCGGGAGCCAATGTAACTGGTGCAACAAAGGGGCTGATGGTGTTCTTGCCAGCTTGTTAAGGGCAAGGCGGGCAGCCGTGTTCTTAACTACCTGGAGTCGTGATAAGAGGTCTTCCCTTGCTCTCACCAGCAGCGAGTTTCCATAAGGAAGCCGACTCACCAGGAGTGACTGGATAGGGGTCTTCCTCGCCGACAGAGGGATCCAAGGAAAGACCTTCCAAGCATCCTCATGGTGCCAAAACACGCGCCTGATCCCGTTTTGACCTGTTCCTCCATGGATAGCTTGTCATCTATCTTAATGCCCAAGTTCTTCGCGCAACTCCTAGGTGAAGGGGCCTCGCTCAACTCGGTGAGCCACCACTCCGGAGACCAAGGGCCAGATGTAGGTGGCGATTTACCGACCGGTAAATGGTAATTCCTGATGTAAGTGGCCTATTTTACCGATTCTGTAAATTTACCGAATCGGTAAAATCCCGAATCGGTATTTTTACCGATTCGGTAACTTCCATATGTAGGTGGGACTCTGAGTCCCAAAGACCAGTTAGATTCGGTATTTTACCACCCAATCCAATTGGGTGGTAAAATACCGAATACAGGTGTGCATGCACATCTGTGCATGCACACCTGTGCAATGTGACACACAAGTCCGGAATTGGGGTGCCAGAGGGTGTCAAAGGGCCAGATGTAGGTGGCCGTTTGAGGCCATTTACCGAGCGGTAACGGCCGATTTTGGCCGTTACCGATCGGTAAATGGGTGACAGGTATGTAGGGGGCATTATTTTACCGAATCGGTAAAATTACTGATTCGGTAAAATAAAAATTCGGTAATTTTACCGATTCTGAGGCACCCAGATGTAGGTGGGACTCTTCAGAGTTCCAGAGGCCTTACCGAATCTGTATTTTACCATCAAATCCAATTTGATGGTAAAATACCGATTCCGGTGTGCATGCACATGTGTGCATGCACACCTATGCCATGTGACAGGCAGACCTGCCCTTAGGGCATGTATGCCTGCCACATGGCACCCGAGCCTGTTTTGGGGGTGCCAGAGGGTGTCAAAGTGACACCCCCTGCACCCTTGTGAAAATCGGTATTTACCGATTCGGTAAATACCGAATCGGTAATGCCCATTCATTCCTTTGGGCTTCAAAGCCCATAGGAATGAATGGGCATTACCGATTCGGTATTTACCGAATCGGTAAATACTGAATTCTTCCGAATCGGTATTCCAGCACATTTGGAATACCTACATCTCCACCCCTTAGATTTACAGATTTTTAATTACCAAATCGGTAAGATTCGGTAATTAAAAATCGGTAAATCTATTTTACCTACATCTGGCCCAAAGTGACACCCCCTGCACCCTTGCAAAATTCGGAATTTACCGAATCGGTAAATACCGATTCGGTATTCCACATTGAATCCTATGGACTTCAAGGCCCATAGGAATCAATGGGGGATACCGATTCGGTATTTACAGAATCGGTAAATACCGAATCTTACCGATTCGGTATTTACCGATTCTGATTTACCTGCATTTCACCCCCTCTAATTTACCACTTCTTAAATACAGAATCGGTATGATTCGGTATTTAAGAAGTGGTAAATTAGAATTACCTACATCGGGCCCTGGATTGGGTGGTAAAATACCGAATTCTGAAGGCCTGTAGCAATGTAAACAGTGCTACCTACATCTGGAATTTACAGAATCGGTCAAATTACCGATTTGGTATTTTACAGAATCGGTAAATTTACAGATTCTGTAAATTTACTGAATCTGTAAAATAAAGGGCCCTACATCTCAAAATCCAATTACCGGTCGGTAACGGCCGAATTCGGCCGTTACCGACCGGTAATTGGCGACCTACATCTGGCCCATAGTATACCGGATAAGAGAGGGAACAAATAAATCAAATTCGCTTCCAAAGTTTTTTTGAACGTTAAGTCTAAGAATCAAAATGTAGAGGTCTTTCCAGACAATTTCATTTGAGAAGATTCTTTATTTGTGATTTCTAAATATACAAGCAGCCAACGCTACAACATACACAATTGCAGAAAATAGATTCTTATAAAAATCTTCTAAAACAATTAAAAACATGCTAATCTTAAAAACACAGTAACATGGACTGAACAAAAGGCATACCATTATAACATACATACATACAGTCACAAGGACTGCTGAAGAAATATTTTTTGGGCAGAGAGTATTCATGTCAAGCAATAGAATTTATAATAACGTTTTGTGCAAATATGCAATCCAAAGTGCTGGTAAAAAAGAGATTTATGAAACTCCGTCTCTTCACTTGTTTATGCAAGAGAGTGATTTCAAACTTTTTTCACTTTATTAGTGCTTCTTACAAACAGAACAACAGTCACAAAGATTTTATGTGATCACATTAAAAGTACATCTAACATTGACAGAACAATAATCGCATATCCATTTGGGATGGGATGGGTGATAATAGGGAGCAAACCATACTCATGCATATTACATATCATTATCTGGATTATTTTTCACTACACATGCGTTTCCATTTCCAAACAGTGAATGCTCCAATATTCGTCTACACTTGCAACCGGGCTCACCAATGTGGTATCCAAAATCCACCGCCAGAAAGCAGCCGTAAAAATACATATACTACCTCATAATGTATGTCAATATTGTGGCAACAGTGTGTTCACAAATTTTGACTAGAAACCTGAACGTATCATCTTATTCCTCGATGTGTACAAATGCTGAAGTTCGTGCATGCATTTTAAAAAACAAGACCAATATCGATTGTAACAAACAGTACTTATGGAATAACCTTCATTACCTCTTCTAAAATCGCTCACGTCCCTACCAGTTAAGACCAGTCAGAACATGGTCTTTGTTAATAATTTATGCATGGTTGATGCACACCCAGGTAGCACGCAAACAATTGGCAAAGAAAAAGCAGCAATCGACTAAAGCACCCATGTTACGCTGTTGATTCCTATGTGTTTGCGCTATCATAAGTATGCTCCCTCCCACATCGTGCTCGACTTAAACAGACAAATGATATTCCCAAATCATATATCATTGCGGAAACATATACACGTAAGTTATAATGAGCCCAAATGTGCCCCATGTTGTTTCCGTCTCACACTTGTGATTAACAAACGCATTCTGTTATGAACAATTCTACAGCATTGCACCGCCCTTAACTGACATATCCATAGTCATATAAAAAATGTAAAGAAATCACCTGTGTGCGGCAACTTATTCATCCGTCTTCACTTCACACTGCCAAAGACTGAGTTCTCAGGCAGTCTGTTTCACTATTGCTCCTTCTGCAGATTAAGGACAGGATGTCGAGCATTGGGACATAACAACAAACAAGCTGTGGAATGGCCTTCCTTTAGGTCAACATCTGCTAATAGTCAAAATCAGACTTTTCAGAAGAGACTGAAGACCTGGCTTGTTGCATCCTAAATCCATCTGTGTGATAGGACAGAGTGATAAGTTCTATTAACCCTTTCGATGCTGATGACGAGCTCAGCTCGTCATCACCCACGGGTGTTGTGTGCTGATGACGAGCTGAGCTCGACATGGTGCCACTAAAATGGCATTTTCCAGCACAGGGGGGGGGGGAAACACCCAGCAGCTTAATTGATTCTACCCTCTACTGCAGCAAATGTCTTGGGTTAGGCTAATGCTTCCAATTGAGAAATAAACAAGGAACCGAACAATTACTATAAAAAACTGTTTCCATTAGTAGGTTCAAGAAACAAGGCCTTACCTTGACCTTGATGAGCCAAGCCAACAAAATGTCTCCGTGAGATAAATGGTCATGCTGGCATTTTCCGTGGTCTCTATGTGGCCAATCTTAAATTATCACCACCCCTCTTACTTAGGCTAAAGAGTTGTTTTACATTCTGGGTTGAGCACTAACTTGCTGAGATCTGCATGTAGCCTTATCTTTCATTCACATTTCCGCTGGACTGACTCTGCCTTTTATCGATTGTTGCCATCCAATACTGAAACAAACTAGGCATTGGTATGTGCTATTTAAATTATGTCAATATCATGGTATTATTGTTGTTGCTGTCTTAGTTACTTCTATCTAGATTCCAGGACTTTTCTTTACCTTGAGGTTACCCTTTACAATACCTCTCCATATATCCATGACCTCCCTTTCACTAGCCTCTCACTTGATATTTTTAGATACAGTATTTACTTTCAGGTATGAAAAATGTGCCTACATAGATTTTTCCATTTATGCGCTTGTAATTATAGGTTTATTTGCAACGTGCAAGCCGTTAAACTACAGTCTTTAATACAAAAAATGTGTAAAATACAAAATAATATCCATTTACGAAAGATGGTTTAAACATAAAGTACACGTTATCCTTCTGTTAGCATTTCTCTTCGTTCTGGACTCAATTTACCATAATTCTCAAGTACCAAAAAAAATGCTCTTAGCTTATGACAGATCGTAATACTTTCAGCTTCAATTAATTATTGGAATACCACTTCCACGGAGGGAAGGTTACCTTCACTCTCGCATATTTCTAATAGCCGAGAAGGTGATATTTCCGATTTTAACACCTAAATAACACAGTCCAGATGCACTCAACTGCTCGCCACACATCCTACACTGGCAGGCTTCGAGTTTGAAACGAATCCAGACTCCATCGTTTTACCAAGTTGGGATCCTGCCAAACCTAAATCATAGTAATAGCAACAGTTAGGTCATTATCGACTTTTGAAAAAATATAACACTTGTTCAAGAGTTCTTCTTAGAACTCCATTTAAGCTAAGCTTTCTTACAACCACGTACAGTACTTCATTCTTGCTTCCAGGTATAAGCAACTAAACATCACAGCACCAAAAATAGTTCTTGTTAAAGTTGTCCCCTCTATGACATATTTTCCACGAAAACTCTGGTTGTGGAATGATGATCAACCTGCTATGGGATGCCTTGAGTGATGAAAAATTCAACTCAAGTGTGTTTGGCTAGAATGGGGAACTTATTTTGCAAGCAGAAATGTGGCTTTTTTCACATCGTCTTCATGTTTTTTTCCAACATTTATTTTTCAAATTTTCCTGCATTATATGGATTTCTGAAGCGTGGAGGGTGCTGAACATCGGTCAGTGCATTTGCTATGATCCTTGAAACATGTCATATAACTCTCTACCCTTAATTAGCATATCTGACCTTCAGGTAAGACCTCTCTAAAGTTGTGCAAAGACTGTTCATTTGGCATTGATGTTAGATGTCACTTGCAGGCTGCAGACCTAAAAAAAACATTACATTAGGGTTGCTGCGTTATCCCTTATCTACTGTAAACCAAAGCTGAAGTGCCATAAGCCAAAATACACCTTTTTCACATGCTCGACAATGGGCCAGGGGCTAGCTAAGTAACTTGCAATGTCCATACATGCAAGGGACAGCTAGGAAATCCATTGTGTTACATTTTGCTCAGTATTAAAAATCTCATTTGTTAGTGAGCTTTCATTTCTGATAGAAATGCCACAGTTTGAAGTTTTAGAATGCTGTTTGTCTCTGAGTGGGCCATGTTAGCTCCCAAATCTGGTTCTGCCAGGTTCTTCCCTCCAGTAGGGATTGTGATTAGATTCACCCATATCAGAGCAGTTCAGGAATGGGGGTGAGTGAGGAGGGTTGGGTCTTCCTGGATAAAATGGGCAATTTGGAGCAACTACCCTGTTGGAGGATTTTTTACAGGAACCCGATTCATGAGAACAGAGGACCATTAACCTATATTTATCTCATTAATGGAAGCGAAGGGAAGAAAAATTGTTGCTAAATGCAACATAAAAACCTGAAAGAAAAGCTGGAAGTTTCTTGCTTGTATATATCATGGACCTGATTTTGAAACCAATGTTCCTTTCCTCAGCCAGACTATTTATTGGTGAGCGGAACATCGATCACATGCTCTATTTCCACTGTGGTGATTTCACCTTCCTGAAGCTTATGCTCTGTATCAAATAATTTAGGGATGGGGTAGTGAACTAAGAAAGTCATCCTCAGCTTGTGGTATGTCAGTATTTGTATATATGTATGTATGTATAAAAGATTTTATTACGCGCTCTGTTACTACAGAGTATCCTGGCGCGATATGTGAACTAGAACAGAGCCGAACCAAGGAAGAAGGGAAGCAACTAGATACTGAGATTAAAAAGGTGAGTTTTTAACCCCTTCTTAAATTCTGCCAGTGTGGCTGACGCACGCAAAGAGAGCGGCAGGGCATTCCAGGATCGAGCTGCTTGGACAGAAATAGATTGACCACCCAATCTCACATATCTGATTTTAGGCGTAAACATCAGAAGGAGATTAGCTGATCGGAGTGCACGGCGAGGGGAATAAAACGTGAACCTCTTGTGCAAATATTGTGGTCCGTGTTGATGCAGGGCACGGAAGGCCAGGACCAGAGATTTGAACACAATACGATGGGCCACTGGAAGCCAATGGAGCTTTCGGAGATGAGCAGAAGCGCTAGTTCTTCTCGGGAGATGGAATAAAAGTCGGACCGCCGCATTCTGAATAATCTGCATTCGGTTGATGAGATATTTAGGAAGACCGCTAAAGAGGGCATTGGAATAATCCAGCCTTGATAGAATCAGAGCACGCAGAACCGTCTCTTTTGCTTCCCTATGGAGCAGTGGAAGGAACCTTTTTAGTGACTTGAGGGTCGCAAAACAGGTCCCAAATGATATAACGTCGCAGAAAATCCACAAATAATTTTACAGTATCACATTGGTGGGAGTAGATAACCTCGTGGTCATCATTGATTGTACGTACTACCATCTAGAACACTTTGTGTTCAAATCGGAAACCAGCAGTATAACACTGCTTTCTCACCATGAGCCAAATGACGATATCAAAGTCTAGACAGAAACATATTAAGCTGTCTGTAATGATGAGTTCTGGGCTTGTTTTTTCTGGCCAAGTTCATTTAATAGGCTGAGGGATGAGAATAGTTTCAATTTGGTTGGTCCCTACGATTATTCAAGACTAACTTGGACTTCTGAGGCATGTTGCAGGGCCACATCACTATCCTTTATGAGCTTCTTCCTCCGAGTGTCCTTACCTCCTGCTCTTAAGGGCTAGAGAGAGGCTACAGAACACGTGTGGTCCTCTATATGAATATTCAAAGGGAACTGAGCTGTTCCTTTCACTCAAGGAGTTCAAATTTTGAGGGTTTTCACTCACCAGGTCTTTATCGATGAACATATCCCTCCTACTTCTAGATTGAAAACCATAGGATGGCCTAAGATCCTACCACTCAGTATCATACAAAAAGTCTTAAAAAGCAATATACCAGATAGTAAGAAATAGTCATTTTAGGAGTTAAATCTGTGGACACAAAAGAGAAATGTGTATTATCCCTCTGTTTCGTGCGTGGCCCGACTCAGAGGCCCGGCAGCCCGTAGGATCCGGAGAAGCCGTCGCTGTTGCTGGGAAAAGATGGAGAGTGTGCTGCCCGCAGACTCTCTCCCCATGCGAGTGTACTCAGTGAGTGAATTCATTCTGGAATGGCCGGGAGGGGCTGCTCCTGAGCCGGGAAGCTGGGTCGGTCTTGTTCAAAATCGAGTCCAGTGTCAGATACCAGTCACTCTATTCAGACAACATTTCCAATTTCACACCAAGGCACTGCAAACATACTCACAATACTCACACATCCAATATGAGCAACCTCATTTATATACCATTCTCTAGAATACACACAACACTTCCATGACACCACCTTTAACTCATCCTCATCAGTATACACACAGCAATTATTATTATTATTATTATTATTATTATGTTTCTTATATAGCGCGAGAATCGACCCCTGAAGGGGTATCTCCGCGCTTGCCTTGGGAACCCGTCCTGGCTTTTCCCTGTGAGATAGCCCCTACAGAGCATCCCCAAGGTGAAAGCCAGGCATCCCGTCGCGGGGGGGCCGTTGTGGAGATTAAGCAAGCTTAATGCCCAGAGTTGCAGAGTGTGAACCCATGATTAGGTCAGGCACCGAAGCGAGAATTATCGAGTCCATGGACATTTGAGCTCAAGACCCTGCCGCGTCAGGAATTGAACCCTGGTCCCGGGCTGACCTCTGCTTCAGGGTCTGCCTGCTCTAACCAGTGAGCCACACTTCTCCAATAAGTCACTCCCTCGACATCACCAACTTCATCACACACCACATTCTTGAGGTTGTATTCACCAGAGAAGCCTGGTTCACAGCTTCCTACATACACTATCTTGACATTCTTCTGCCCTCTGGATACAACATCCAACATAAAGACTGTACCTGCTAAACTGGATGGGAACTTGCAGTCATACACAAGTTAACCTGGCTCTGCACCCCCTTGAACATGGCCACGCCTAAGTCTTTGAGCCCCTCTTTGACCACTTTCCTCACTTAGCCTGCAAAACAGCCTTCTTTTGTCTTGTCTACAGACCACCTGGAACCCACAAGGACTCTTAAGAAGAAGTATTAGCTCTTGTCACCTCTGCCTCCATCCAGCACTTCCACACCCCACTTTCCTTGGAGCATTCAAACTTACAGGTGAATTAATCACCAGTACCACCAAGGAAGCCTTCAACTGTCTATTCAAAACGCTAGAAATAAAACACCACATCACTAGCACAGCTCACTACAAAAGCAAAACACTGGACTCCTCCTATCTGACCTTTCAAACATTCTGAACTCTCTAAAAGCCATCTCTGTCAAAGATGACATGCTTCTCTCCCTCATTATCAATTCTCTCCAAGGAGAAGCCATCTCATCCCTTCTTCACACTGTCAATGCCTCACTAATCTAGGGCACCATTGCTCATCGCCGCATGACTGGACAGCTAATAAATCTTACACAGGATCCAATCTACCTTCTTCAACTTCCATCATATTTACCCACCAATCATTTGCTGGAGAAATCATCGCGATAGCAGCTGCCACGAAGCTACAGGAGCACATTAGCAGGAACCAACATCAAAACCATCATTCATAGTTGAATGAAATTGGGTTATTACTTGAGAATGATGCAAGTCCTTCACAAGTAATACATATGCAACGTTCTGTCTACTGGGAACGAAGTTCCAATCTTGTAGCACTTGACTCTATCAGGGTAGCGAAGCAGATCAGTCCTAGGCCTTTGTAACAGTGGCAGCATGGGTGAGTAACCCAGTTCACTGGTATGCAAAAAAGTCCCAATGAATCATTTTCCAGTCACTGCTTTTTCTTATAAAAAGGAAAAGTACTTTATTACACATACACTACTGAATTCTAAGCATTAACTCCCAAACTGTACAAGCAGATAAATGGAAATACCTGTGGTGACACACTTCTAACCCTAAGAAAACAATACCTCCCACCTATACTGGACACAATACAATGGGATGGAATTATCTTAAATTAGTTACTGGCTATGTCAAGGAGTAACATGGCATATACAACTAATGTCACACTATTAAAATAGTATGGACAGTGCCATCTTACAATGGCTTTCATTAGGAACTGTTATGACTCACTGTATGACTTCAAAACATTTCAATGACTTTCATTAAAATATGCATCGAATGTCAATAGAAGCTTTTTCATGAACTTGATTAATCCATATAACCTTTCATGCTCGGTTTTGACCATGTTAATAAAGCATCAATTTGGTGTGTGCAAGAATGGTTGTAGGCGAGAAGGGGCCATTCTTTCATATACTATGGGCATGTCCCAGGATTCAGAAGTACTGGAGGGGCATAATTCGCATAATTGAGGCTGCAGTGGGCGAGCAGGTCCCAATGGAGTCCAGGTGGCATATCCTCGGGATTACAGCAGAGATCACATGGCCACAGTGGGCCTGGCTGTGGCTGGCCTTAGCGGGGGTGGTCGCAAAAAGGAACATTGCACATGCATGAGGGGCGGCGGAGCATCTGACAGTAGCAGCACGGCTGTGCGATATGGACTGGTGTCATAATGCAGAGTAGGTGATCTATCAAAGTAATGGATGCCCTCGCAAGTGGGAGAAAATATGGGGGCCTGGACAGCGTATAGAGGCCTTTGATGGGGCTCGGAGGGGGCGCCATGTGGGCTATCCCGTGAAGGGTGAGTGACAAACCCAATTGATCTGTGTCCAGAACTGCATTAAATGTACCTGTGCACTACATTGCAGTGAAAAATGATGACTGTGTACTCAACATAACTTGTATATGTATACTGGGATTCGCTTGTATCTGAAGCCTGTTTTCTGGTTCAATAAAAAGATAATTTTTTAAAGAATGGTTGTAGGAAGTGTGGCGGACGCGTGGGATATATCACCCCAGATTTTCGAGTGGGTGGGACACAGGAGACAAGGGTGGGGGAGACGAGGGGACAAAATAAATATCCCTCTCCCGTCTGTGATTGGCAGGACCATTAGCACGTAAAAGCGCTACCTATAATGGCCCTGCACTTGAGCTGTGACCTGCCTCCAGTCACAAAGGCTACCTGCCCTCTGCACTTTATTATGCTGCACCCCTCCAGGAATTCTTTCTCACCTCGCCGACACAGCTGCCTGCAGTCCGCACTGCACTGTTGATTGCTGTCTGATCCTGCCTCATCTCAACCCTACCCTATCTGATGCCTTGGGAAATACAGTATTGGGTGTTTTTCATCATCCAGTGCTGGCTCTTTGCCAACTCACCACTTTATCCACCTCTTCCTGCTTAATGTGTTTTGAATGTCTAGGCCTCATGAGCTGAAGTATTATCAGAGCGTGACTGTCGGGTTAAGAGCAGCATTCACAGATCACAGTTGGCTGAGGTAGGAGCTGGAGCTTGAAATGAGGAATCACAGGCAGTATAGGGCATCTTTCTTTAAGTCTTCCCACTTCACTAATGAAGCCTAGTAAAGGTACTTGATGACACTGCATCAGAAAAACTATTTGCATAGGGCACCTTTCCTTGTGCCTTTCCACTTCACTAATGAAGCCTGGTGAAGGTACTTGATGACACTGCATCAGAAAAACTATTTTGCAGTCACTGGCTTTCCTTAAACACAATAATGCAATCTGGGATGTCTAGTCTTGCGTTACATCAGCTTAACCAAGTGGACTAATACCCCGAGAGCAATGACAGGAAAGGGGAAAGCCCATGACTTGACCACTGTGTCTCTGATGATATGATGGAGTCATCTGGTGTCATTAAAGGTAAGCCACCCTTATGTAGGCAGTACCACTCTGAACCCTGCTAGAAATATGAGGGCCCTTTTTGCAGGCGCACCATGTATAAACCAAGTTTCCGCATTATCGAGTCTGTACCATTAAATGGCCTGACATTGTTCCCAATTTAAAACTTAATTTTCCCACTTAGGCCGGTTGTGCTTTTTGCGATTCACAAAAAGTGCAAGTGATTTACTCACAGTATTGCACCAACATGTGAAATGTGAGTAGCCCTTTTGACCCCACTGCACCAGTTTGCAACCCTTCCATCTTTAGAAATAACAGGCCTGCTAGGGCACCTTCTTAAGAACACTCAATAAAATGTGTGCTTAGTGCTTTAGTACCGAATTACTGCAAGCCTGTGCACAGGCAACAATCAACTACAGAGTGAATACTCTGTGTCATGCAATTTTTCAACTAGGACATTCAATTTACAGAAATGTATTAAAAATCACGATGAACAGTCAGGAGTATTGTGTTCTTTTAATCCTGAATGGTTGCTAGCCAACACGTGTTTCATCTGGGAAAGTACCCTAAGATTTCTTCAGGGCTTATGGCAAAGGAAAGGAGATTATGAATCTCTCTGCCGGTTGTACCTCCGTCCTGGCTCGTTTTTGAAGGGGAGTGTTTATCGACATGTACAAATGGTCCGGAATAAGGACCGAAAGGTGGAGCAAAGATAGGGACTTCACTCTTGACCGGTTATACTTCCGTCCTGGCTGTAAAGAGGGGTCATTAATTCTAGACCAACGTGTAGTCCAGGGAAGGGACCGAAGGGTTGAACTGGAGGTATAGGCTTCACTCAACGATTACAGTCCCAGACGCCGCGGTAATAGTTTTCACACAGCGTATTCGCTGTAACAGGCACCCAAGTTGGTCCTTACTTCACTCAATGTGGACCCCACACCGGTGCGCTGTCAAAACCCAGACACCGTAACACTGGGTTGCCACAAACAGCTTTGTCACCATTGAGTGAAGCTAATACCTCTGGCTCCACCTTTCAAGCCATTCCCTGGACTACACATTGGTCCAGAATACATTCTGGTGCAACGTCCATTGCTGCATTTAATTTATATAACATTGGCCATGTACAGCTCATTACAATATTTCACCCTCATGAATGTCATAAACCCTGCTTACCCACAGTGACTGGATTTAGGAGGAACAGATAGTGTCCGTCGGATGAATTCAATTGGAAGGGATATAACCTCACACAGTTCTAATTTAGGCTGTAAATTCCAAATGCTTATTAAGAAGAAATCCCAGGTTCAGCTCAACCAACTTGGCATGTTTTCCAAGGTAGCTGGCAGACAATTTGCACATGGAGGGCATATTATTAAAAATGAAACTGAGTGAAAGTGTACCATTGGAAAATGGGATCTTCTCATATCATTCATTATCTGCTCTTGATAAGCCATTGTTTTCAAAGTAGGTCCCAACGTTTCAGTATCTAATTAAGCATTGACTTGGGCACGCATGGTGAGTTGTGCATTAATCCTGAATAGAGCGCAAATGGGTTTGCTCCCAATTTGGTCTTACACGTAAATGACTGCACATTATGGGCCAAATTTACAAGCCACTAGCACCACAAGCTTCACTCTGTTTGACACTCTGGTGGTGCTGTATGCTGGCCATAGTTACAAGGCCGCACAAAGCCACCTTACTTGGCTTTTCATGGCCTTGTAAATACGGGCCCCTTTCACGCATCACTTTGCGGTGGGCATTCCACTGCAACACCCATTGCTTTTTGACGCTGCCCCAGATGTATAATGGAGCTGTAAATCTGATGCAGCACCAAATAATAACGCCTTTCAAAAGCACGTGTTGGGTTGATGCAACAAAGAGAAATACTTTTATTTTTCCTCGTTTCTATCGCTTTAATGATTGTTTATGTGCAGGAAGGTGTCCCTTCTTGCACATAAACAATCAACCCAACGTAGGCACCCTTGCACCGTGGCACAAGGGTGTCTGAGTTGGTACTAGGCAGCTTTTTTAACACAGGCACAAGGGAAAACACGGGTGCACTGTATTCTTGTGAATATGACGCATCCCTGCATTTTTTAAAATTGTGCGCTGCTGCTGAAAAGTGCTTGCAGTGCTCTGCGGCTTCATTTCTTTGTAAATATGCCCCTCTGTTCGTATTCTATTTGTGTGGCCTGCATTGACACATTTAAGAATTCTTTTTTGTGAGAGAATGTTGGTTTCAATGTTCTTCTGAATCCAAAACAAGCTCTCAATATGTATATAACTCTAAATATATATCGATGTGCATAAGATTTTTAAATATGTTTTTTTAATTTGTGAACAAGCTATCTTTTATTATATTCATTTGCAAAATTGTTTTGTCTTTGTGATACAGTGATTGGTTTGTTTAACTGAATTACTACAGACTTCATCAGACTTAGTAAATAAATAACATTGAAACAATACTGTGGAGAAAAGGGGTCACAAAGATGGAAAATCTGTGGTAACTGGGTGTAGAAGTTTTTTCGCAGCAGGACTGGTCAGAATTGGATGGTAAAAGCCACACTATGTGGTATTAATACTCTCCCAAATGATAGTAGCACACACAAATTCTCAGAATGAGGCCCTTGGCGATAAACAAACTGGTTTTAGAAAAGGCTTCTCCAACATGTAGCTCGTGAGCTTCTGGTAGCTGTCCAGCTACCTGTCAGTAGCTTCCTGTGTGCCTCACCACCTTCCAAACTGTAGCTTTTTGCTATGTTAAATTAACATATGTATGGAAAAACTGTGTAGGCCATGACGAAAATGTGTATTTTCAGAAATCAAACTGATGTTTGGAGAAAAATAGCTTGAATTTGCAAAACATATTTAATGGTGATTGTTTAGTGATAAATCATGCCTAGAGACTTATTCCCAATATGATTACTTTTGTGCCAGGTGCACTGAGGCTGTTGCTGGCAGATATCTTATGTGCCAGGTGCACTGCAGCTGTTGCTGACATCTATTATCTCTGTATAGGCATTCCAAATTGACAAATCCTTTTTACATAACTTCTGGCACCCCACTGATGCACTGAGGTGATCACTAATGGTAATCTTGGACATGGTGGTCAGTAATGTAATCTTGCCTGATGTGGTCATTATTACAATACTAATAATAATAGTAGCTCAGGATGATTTTTGTTTAACATAAGTAGCTCTTATTACTCAAACGTTTGGAGACCCCTGTTGTAGAACATAGAGCACCGCGTGGTAATAAATAAGGTTCTCTATGGTGACTGGATGTTGTAGAGTAAGGTTCCACACTGATCAGTTTTTCCCCATTGTAGCTGTGCAATTCACCCAACATGGCATGCAGGTGTTTCTAGACCTAAGCCCTGTATACAAAAGGTTTTCCAAGCGTAAGTAGATACATTGGATTGGTGCGTCCAAGATCGCAATGCTGATGAGGAACTTGAGGCAGACTGAGCCAGAAAACTCCTGACCTGAGCAGCTTGATCCTTAAAGTGGTGTCGTCTTAATTCGATTTCAGTGGTGCCCTATAGACCATGTGGTCGCTCAAATGCAGAATGTTGATGCCATTGTATACGAAATATTCAGAACTAGTATTTAACCATGGTGCTAGGTCCAGCACAAAACAAAGGCTGATGCAAAAGACACACTCACACTCAACACAGCATATTTCACCTACTTCTTCGGGCGGTGACTGAGTGAGTTGGTTGAGTGATTAAAGTCTGATAGTGCATTGGATCCTAAAGAGTTATTGGTTCACCAGTTGCTCCTTTCAGAGTGGGTCGATATCCTGTTTCATACTCCGGGGCAGATCCTCATCTTTTTCTCTTTTGAAGTATATTCAATAAACACATTTTTGCAAAAGTGAATTTGGATTTCAGGTAGCAGTTTGTTTTCCGTGACAGTGAACTATTTCTTTCAATTGGCATTACAAATGAAAATCATCTTCTGTAAATATGTAATTACAGTTTTGGATAGCTGAACTTTTGCAGGAAACGGTGCAAAGAATTTTAGGCAACTTTCGGAGATGGAAAGGGCTTATGAGTTCATGACTACATTTGGTGTCTTTAGTATTAGTGACCCCAGCAGGTGCATTGTTGATACAGTATCAGGCATTACCATAAGCATGTCTCCAATACCTTTTTCTGTGTTTGTGCAGGGAGACCCTGGAGAGCCTGGCAATGTAGGAGAACAAGGAGTCAATGGCTCACAGGTAACAGAGCAGAACCACATATCTTTTATATTTTATGGTTTGTAATGAAGGGAAGACTATGCAGATGATCCACTTTCACTGTCATATTTTTTATCTCGATCATCATCCTTTATTTGAAATATATTTTTTGTCTTCTAGGGGGAGTTGGGCCCTCCAGGTCTGCCAGGCCCCAGAGGCCCACAGGTAGGTTATTGTTGTGTTATAAGTAATGGGCTGTGTATGCTTGCAATATGTTTACTCCGACCTTTTCTGTCCCAGGCAGCCTATAAATCTTTAAACTTTGAAAGTGCCAAGTGCAGGACTGGCCAAGGCTTAAAGTGCTTTGGCTGACCTTTCCTTGAGCTGTTTACTTAGTCTATACCATAATTTGTTATGAAGGGCCCTCCAAAGAGCCTTGGTTCTCCTCTTCATACCCTGACAAAATGGCTGGCATTGTCATTTGAGCGTGTGGGTAAGAACGATGCAACACTATAAACAAATAAAGATAAATAGCATAAATACGTGTGTCATACAGTTCTCGAACACACTTAAAAATCATTATCATACCATTCAGTTTTTATAGGAACATGACAAATTCCTAAGAAAATATTTCGAACATACAACTGAAGAGAGAGAAAGAATGGTATTTAGAGTGATTGATGCTAATAGCTTAATGTGTTTATTTTCAAGCAGACTGATTATAAAGAAATAAAAAAAAAAACATTAAAATATTTTCTTTATTATGAAGCGAAATCCTTGGACATTTAGTAAGTAGTTTCTATAGAAACTGTAGAAACGTGCACTACAAAGCTCAGTTTTTTTTAAACAAAAATGCCAACTTGAGGACTTTAGAGAACAAACTGGAATACAGTTGGTGTCAGCACTATTTGCCATAAATAAAGAAGCATAGGCAAAGCCAATAGATCCTGCTTAGACAAGAGCTATTGGCTTTGTCGATGTGCTTTAGCCATGTTGTTCAGCATCACAGCCACGTCATAGCACGTTTTTTTCTGGCAGGAACTAAGAGGTGGGGAAAGGGGCAAGTAATAAAAGGGGAGTGGTTCGGGAGGATGGGGCAAGCAATGAAGGGGGAGTGGTGTGGAAATATGGGGCAAGCAACAACGCTGGAAAGGACAGGGACTCGTCAAGCAATGACATGGAGCAGGAGGGCCGGGGGAGTGGCACAAGCAATGATAGGAGTGCAGAGAGGGAGACTGGGCAAGCAACAACAACAGGCAACACTACGGAAGTGGGGAGGGGGAACAAGCAAGCAGCGACCGGCTGGGAGAGTGTGGGAAGAATGGGTCAAGCAGTGACTCACAGCGGAACAAGGAGGAGGAGGAGGAGGGGAGATGGCATGCAAACACATGCACTGTTAGTGAGTGCTGAAAGTAGAAGAAAAACGTAGCCTGGCCAGAAACTGAGCAGCAGAAGGACACTCAGAAACAGTGGGAGCAGTACTTGGGTCATCGTCTAGGGGAGGGAAAAAGATGCAACGAGGAAGTGAAGCCGTCACGTGCTGCCCATACAGGAATGAAAAGAAACCAGTGGTAATCAATAGGCAGGCTGTAAGCAGCCTTTAAGTTTCAAAATGTCCCGCAAATTTAGAGAACACTATTGAAGATATTTATCAGTACTTGGTCCATGCTTCAACGAAGAGACAAACACTCAAAAAGAAAGTAAAACAGGCATGCATAGACCAATGAGAAGCAAGGAAATGAGTGACAATGAAACCAGGAACTAAGTAATGGGCAGGTTCTAAGACCTTTTTGGGGTTTTTTCAAGTAACAAAAGATCTTGGAAGCAACCGCCAAGCGCTGTCTTTGGCCAGGTCTAAAAATGAATGGCGTTTACAAAGTAACACATGCACTTTTTCAGCCTAGCGTCACCTAACAAAAAGAGCGGACTAGAGATATGCCAGAAGCTACCAACACTGTGGTCCTTAAGGAATAGTCTACAGGGTTGGATTGGGATTAGAAATCGGCCCGGGCACGCTAAAAAAGAAAGTGCCTCACATCTCCATATTGCCTTTCCGCAAAACTCTGCTTTGGCGAAGGTTTATAAACACCTGAAAACAAGTGAGGCCACTTCTGCTCAGGCCCCCTGCCCCTGCTCAGTATGCACGCATTAATTGGATGGCTCAGCGAGAGAAAGGGAGTGACACCTCTGCCCGTTGATAAAAGGGAGGTAATGGATGCCCATCTGCTTCCAGAAAGGCCACTCAAGGTCCCACTGGGCCGCTGGCTACATCTGAACACACCAGACACAGCCCAAATCGGCCCCCCAGGCTGCCAGAAAAGCAGCCTACAGCTGGAACATCGATACTGGCCCCTTGGCCATTGCTCGAATGCCCACCTTACCAATCCGACCCTGGGAATAGATTTGCAAAGACAATATATTTTCTCTATGACTGATGCAGCATTTAGAGAAAGGGTGTAGGTGAGCAATATTTGCGCAATGAAGAGGGCATTTTCTTTCTTATCCTTGGGGGAACTACGTATAGGAAACAGAAAAAGGCTAATGTAATGCCCATAAATTATAACAAAATGAGATACTTTAGTTTGGTATCTCTTAATCAAAAACAGTGGTTAGTCCCCATTGAGAATTTGCATATCCACGGCTTCTACTAGATGTGTATGGGGGCATGAGGGTGTATTGTCTTGTACTGCAACATTATATTCTTAAATGGAAATAAGCAGATTGACTAGAAGTGTGTAGATTTATTATTTATTTATTTATTTGAAAGTTTTATATAGCGCGAACAAGATCTTTGCAGATATCAGAGCGCTTTACAAAGAGAGGGTACATGCTCAAGATGTATCTTTGATCATGCAGTGTTTTTATATACTCTATGTAGTTACTCTCACCACAACAGATGGTCTGATTATTCCACTAAAGTACTTTGTGTTTCTTTGCTCGCTCTGTTGGATGAAGAAGGTGCCTACATCCTTTTTTCCCTCCTGCTCCTTTCCCTATTTCCTTCCCACTTTTCATGCTGCACATACAGCTATTAGAATCAGTGATGAAAGAAGGACTGGCAAAGGCAATAAGTCTTGTCTGTGCGAGAGCTATTGGTTGTTTCAATGTGTTTTTCTTCATGTTGTTGTATAGAAGCGTATTTTTAGCGGTGCACAGACAAAATATCGACTCCAAAATATCGACTGGACATAATATCGACTTTTAAATATAGACTGGACAAAATATCGACTGGACATAATATCGACTACAAAAATATCGTTTTTAAGGTAAGTGAAGTAATATCGACTGTATAAAATATAGATAGCAAAAATATCGAATTTTTAATAATATATAATATTTTATAGTGTATTTTTATGTAATTATAAGTGTGAAAAGTGTGTATTAATGTTATAAATAATTTTATTAAAATAATTTTGTTTTTATAATAATTGCGTAATGTAATTCTGTAGCGGGTTGTGGGTTTATAGGGGAATAGGGTGGGAAGTAATTTAATAATAATTAATTAAATATGTAAATTAATTAATTGATATTAATTTAAAATTAATCGTAAATTAAATTATATGTGTTAATTAATTTAATAGTAATTGCAAATTAATTAATAATAATTGATTAATTGGTAAATATGTACATTTTACTAATTTAATGCAGTAGCGGGTTGTGGGATTATAGGGGAATAGGGTGGGAAGTAATTTAATTTATAATAATTAAATATGTTAATATATTTATTGATAGTTAGTAAATAATTGATAATTAATGTATATGTGTTAATTAATTAAATAGTAATTGTTAATAATTTTATATTAATTGAATAATTTGTTAATATGTGATTTTTACAAATTTAATTATTACAACTACGCTTTCCAACGCTTTCCCTACTGTTGCACCCACTGGAGTAGGAATAGTAATTTTAACCCCTACGCTATCCAACACTTTCCCTACGGTTGCACCCACTGGAGTGGGAATAGTAATTTTAACCCCTACGCTATCCAACGCTTTCCCTACTGTTGCACCCACTGGAGTTGGAATAGTAATTTTAACCCCTACGCTATCCAACGCTTTCCCTACTGTTGCACCCACTGGAGTGGGAATAGTAATTTTAACCCCTACGCTATCCAACGCTTTCCCTACTGTTGCACCCACTGGAGTTGGAATAGTAATTTTAACCCCTACGCTATCCAACGCTTTCCCTACTGTTGCACCCACTGGAGTTGGAATAGTAATTTTAACCCCTACGCTATCCAACGTTTTCCCTACTGTTGCACCCACTGGAGTTGGAATAGTAATTTTAACCCCTACGCTATCCAACGCTTTCCCTACTGTTACACCCACTGGAGTTGGAATAGTAATTTTAACCCCTACGTTGTCCAACGCTTTCCCTACTGTTGCACCCACTGGAGTTGGAATAGTAATTTTAACCCCTACGCTATCCAACGCTTTCCCTACTGTTGCACCCACTGGAGTTGGAATAGTAATTTTAACCCCTACGCTATCCAACGCTTTCCCTACTGTTGCACCCACTGGAGTTGGAATAGTAATTTTAACCCCTACGCTATCCAACGCTTTCCCTACTGTTGCACCCACTGGAGTGGGAATAGTAATTTTAACCCCTACGCTATCCAACGCTTTCCCTACTGTTGCACCCACTGGAGTTGGAATAGTAATTTTAACCCCTACGCTATCCAACGCTTTCCCTACTGTTGCACCCACTGGAGTGGGAATAGTAATTTTAACCCCTACGCTATCCAATGCTTTCCCTACGCTTGCACTCTTTGGAATGGGAATAGTATTTTTTACACTTCTGGTATTGTACGGTAATATAATAGTATCTTATTTAATTATAGTATGTTACTATATATGTATGTTTTAACAAATATGATGGTAAAAAATTGTTTTTATTAATTTTATTTATTTAATTATTATAAGTTAATTTAAGTATTTTTAAGTATATTTTAGTAATTAAAATTTAATATTAATTTAATTTAACACTGTTTTTAATAAAGTCGATATTTTTTACAACTATATTATTGTAAACGATATTTTGTACTCGATATTTTTGTACTTACCTGTTTGTAGATACAAACTCGATATTTTGACTGTCGATATTTTGTCCACGATATTTTTGTTTGCAAGTCGATATTTTGTCCCTCGATATTATTTCAGTGATACATTTTTAGCATGTGTTGCTCTTTTGTTTTTCCATTTTACGTGGATTCAAGAAACTAAACGGTGCTGTTAGTGAGCAAGCAATGGTTTCAGCTCAGCAACAGTTACAAACAGCGATGGGCGATTTCACATGCCACGCAACAAGGGTTGGAGGGAGAAGGTGGGAGCAAAGGGGCTCAAAGCACCAGTGCAAAAGCGAGAGGGCAACAAGCAGCAGGGTGAAAAGGGCGAGGCAAGAAGCAACGAGTCAGGAGGAACGAGACAATGGGGCAGGAGGGATAGAGTGAAGTGACGGGGCAACAGTTAATGGTGCAGGAGCCAGGAGGGAGGTGGGGTGATGGACAGAGCAACAAGCAACAGGGCTACAACCAATGGGGCAGGATGGACAGCGACCACAAGCAACTATGAGAAGAAAGTAAAAATTATCTCAGAGCACGAGCAGGGGAAGAACACTATTGAAGATATTTATCAGTACTTGGTCCATGCTTCAACGAAGAGACAAACACTCAAAAAGAAAGTAAAACAGGCATGCATAGACCAATGAGAAGCAAGGAAATGAGTGACAATGAAACCAGGAACTAAGTAATGGGCAGGTTCTAAGACCTTTTTGGGGTTTTTTCAAGTAACAAAAGCTCTTGGAAGCAACAGCCAAGCGCTGTCTTTGGCCAGGTCTAAAAATGAATGGTGTGTACAAAGTAATCCCTACTAAAGGGAAAATAAACATAGCCAAAATCAGTCATTATTCTGGCTGCATTTCAAAAACACCCAATATTTCAAAAGCTTTGTTTCAGGTAATGAGAAAGCTCTAAAAAGAGCCTGGTGGTGAAATGAACAATGATTTACATTTGAAAAGTAATCAATGTGCACAATTGTTTTGAAGAGAAAGTTGATAGTTAGCACACAGATAGATAAAGACCACATGATTAGGGTCACCCGGGTCACTTATTACCACCTCTCAGCCTTCCATACCAAATGAAGAGTAGGTCAGACAGTAGAGAATAAAAACCAATAACTGTTTATTTATATACACTCAGAGCGGAGCCCGGTCTGCCCAGTTGCTAGGAGTGCTGCAGAGGGGGCTGAAATCGACAAACATAAAGATACATTATGTACATTTCGTAACTGGGCTAGAACATGCCCTCAGTGGAATGTTCCAGGTAGGTGCAGCTTAACAGTGAAATACAAAAAAACGTTACAGCTCTTCTATCGTTTACAAAGTATCTCAATTCCAAGGGCTTTCCATCCATGCCCACCACTAGACAAGTGGGAGAGGCCTCTATTTAGTGAGAAAGTTGTGCGCTAATAGGGACAGTGTGCTCATTACAAGAACAAAACTAACGTGGCAGAAACATAACTTATAGTGGGGCACTTCTCGGAATTAGAGTAGATCAGTTTCGAACAGCCTAAAATGGCGCCTGTAAAGAAAATGGAGCAGTGAATGCTAACTTACATAGGACAATGTGCAAACATGAACGTTTCTATTCTAATAGACCCTCCTTTTAGCTCTTTCCACTGTTGTGCATACTGTACCGGTATGCGCTGACTCTGTCATACCAGTTGCCCTCTCTGAGTTTTAATTGCGGTCATCACGGTGGATCCTGCGGATCCATCAGACCCTAGCTTCAGTTCCACTTCTTCCGAAGTCATGACCTGTTCTTTTCACACCAACATATCTAGTGTATATTTTCCTTCTTTCACCCGGTATACATCTGGGGGTTTTCATGCTGTTCTTGGACGGCTTGTGGTGCCTTTGCCTCCCCATGTTTTCCGCTCTTTTCTGAGCTTCATGGTCTGGTGTAGCTGCACTGGCTTGGAGTCCCCACCGTGTTTCGTCACCTTGTTGACGGGTACATTCCCTCGTGAACTTAATAGGGTACAGTTGCAGACCCGCCTCCTCTATGGATATGGCTTTGGTATCTATTCTAAGTTAAGGAATCTGCTGCTAGATGTCTCTATCAGATGAACGAGTTACTTACCTTCGGTAACAATGTATCTGGTAGAGACACAGTCTAGCCGCAGATTCCTTAACGCCTGCCCTTCCTCCCCGTTCTGCAAGGACCTTTTCAGGTTGGGTTTTCTATACTCGCCTCCCTCCGGGTGGCTTGACCCTTCTACAGGGTGACATTTTCACTTCACTCCAACACAAAATGTTCATTCTGTTTTCATAGCTCAGCTCAGCTCATTCTCGTGATTTGGCAGTATGCTCATATGTCATGTGTCCTTTCCAACCCTGTGCCTGGATTGTCCAGTGTGGGATATATTCATGTTTTTACCCACCCCCCGCTCTCCCCTTCTTTGTCACCTTGGGGTCTCTTACCACCCCTTCGATCCATTGGTTCAAGTCTCTGGGCTCTGCCACATTCTATCGGTCTCTTATTGGGGTTACGACATCTCTTTTTGGAGACTTCTTGTGGTGAATTGTCCTTGCACCTATGTCCTGGACTTGTTGTCCTTCACGGTTATACACTATAATTGCAGACTTTCTGTCATCTGCAATGCTGTTTTTTCACATTTTCATCTACCTTCACAGGTGTTTTGGAATTCACTTTTGTGGGGTTGCTTCTCAGAGCGGTGCTCTGCTCTTTCCGTTTACTGGTTTTCAAAATACAGTTCCTGACGCTGTCCTTAATCTATTTTTCTTCATTTTTGCACACGGTTCCAATATTCTCACAGTTTTTGGTGGTGGCTCCGTGTTGTGGCGCGGAAAAGTTTCTCCGACAAAAACTGACGTCAGAGCACCCGGAGAGGAATTTATGGCTCCGGTGATGTCACGTCCGTGGACGACATCAGGGCGGAGTCGTGCTGCTGCGGAAAGTTTTCCGGATCCAGTCTGACGCCTGGGGATATTCTAAGTTAAGGAATCGATGGCTAGACTGTGTTTCTACCAGATACATTGTTAGCGAAGGTAAGTAACTCGTTTGTCCTTCCTTTCGATCGTGTGATTGCTGGTATTAGCATGTCTCTGCTGTCACTCCTCTCGATCGTGTGATTGCAGGTGTTAGTATGTCTCTGCTGTCACTCCTCTCGATCGTTTGATTGCAGGTGTTAGCTCGTCTCTGCAGTCACTCCTCTTGATCATGTGATTGCAGGTGTTAGTGCATCTCTGCTGCCCTTCCTCTCAATCTTGTGATTGCAGGTGTTAGTGCATCTCTGCTGTCACTCCTCTTGATAGTGTGAATGCAGACGTTAGCGCGTCTCTGCTGACCTTCTTCTTAATCATGTGATTGCTGGTGTTCGTACGTCTCTGCTGTCACTCCTCTTAATCATGTGATTGCAGGTTTTAGCGCGTCTCTGCTGTCCTTCCTCTCGATCTTGTGATTGCAGGTATTAGCGCGCCTCTGCTGTCACTCCTCTCGATCTTGTGATTGCAGGTGTTAGTGCGTCTTTGCTGTCCCTCCTCTCAATCGTCTGATTCAGGTGTTAGCATGTCTCAACTGTCCTTCCTCTCGATCTTGTGATTGCAGGTGTTAGTGCGTCTCTGCTGTCACTCCTCTTTATCGTGTGATTGCAGGTGTTAGTGCATCTCTGCTGTCCCTCCTCTCGATCTTGTGATTGCAGGTGTTAGTGCGTCTCTGCTGTCACTCCTCTTGATCGTGTGATTGCAGGTGTTAGCGCGTCTCTGCTGACCTTCCTCTTAATCATGTGATTGCTGGTGTTTATGCATATCTGCTGTCACTCCTCTCGATCATGTGATTGCTGGTGTTAGTGCATATCTGCTGTCACTCCTCTTGATCGTGTGATTGCAGGTGTTAGTGCATCTCTGCTGTCCTTCCTCTCGATCTTGTGATTGCAGTTGTTAGTGCGTCTCTGCTGACCTTCCCCTTAATTATTGCAGGTGTTAGTGCATCTCTGCTGTCCTTCCTCTCGATCTTGTGATTGCAGTTGTTAGTGTGTCTCTGCTGTCACTCCTCTTGATCGTGTGATTGCAGGTGTTCGTGCATGCATCTCTGCTGTCCTTCTTCTCGATCTTGTGATTGCAGTTGTTAGTGAGTCTCTGCTGACCTTCCTCTTAATCATGTGATTGCAGGTGTTAGTGCATCTCTGCTGTCCTTCCTCTCAATCTTGTGATTGCAGGTGTTAGCTCGTCTCTGCAGTCACTCCTCTTAATCATGTGATTGCAGGTGTTAGTGCATCTCTGCTGTCACTCCTCTCGATCTTGTGATTGCAGGTGTTAGTGCGTCTCTCCTCTCGATCTTGTGATTGCAGGTGTTAGCGCGCCTCTGCTGTCACTCCTCTCGATCTTGTGATTGCAGGTGTTAGCGCGTCTCTGCTGACCTTCCTCTTAATCATGTGATTGCAGGTGTTAGTGCATCTCTGCTGTCCTTCCTCTCGATCTTGTGATTGCAGGTGTTAGTGCGTCTCTGCTGTCCTTCCTCTCGATCTTGTGATTGCAGGTGTTAGCTCGTGTCTGCAGTCACTCCTCTTAATCATGTGATTGCAGGTGTTAGTGCATCTCTGCTGTCACTTCTCTCGATCTTGTGATTGCAGGTGTTAGTGCGTCTCTGCTGTCACTCCTCTCGATCTTGTGATTGCAGGTGTTAGCGCGCCTCTGTTGTCACTCCTCTCAATCTTGTGATTGCAGGACAGGTGTTAGTGCGTCTTTGCTGTCCCTCCTCTCAATCGTCTGATTCAGGTGTTAGCATGTCTCAACTGTCCTTCCTCTCGATCTTATGATTGCAGGTGTTAGTGCATCTCTGCTGTCACTCCTCTTGATCGTGTGATTGCAGGTGTTAGCTCGTCTCTGCAGTCACTCCTCTTAATCATGTGATTGCAGGTGTTAGCGCGTCTCTGCTGTCACTCTTCTCGATCTTGTGATTGCAGGTGTTAGTGCGTCTCTGCTGTCACTCCTCTTGATCTTGAGATTGCAGGTGTTAGTGCGTCTCTGCTGTCACTCCTCTCGATCTTGTGATTGCAGGTGTTAGCGCGTCTCTGCTGTCACTCCTCTTGATCTTGTGATTGCAGGTGTTAGTGCATTTCTGCTGTCCTTCCTCTCGATCGTGTGATTGCAGGTGTTAGAGCATCTTTGCTGTCCCTCCTCTCAATCGTCTGATTCAGGTGTTAGCACGCCTCTGCTGTCACTCCTCGTGCTAGTGTTTGATTTCGTTCATTAAGAGGCCATCCTCCAGATTATTTGTTCTAGCGCAGGTATTAGCACAACTCATACTCTCCTTACTCTTAATAGTGTCACTTCATGCCCTACGAAAGACAGATCTCAGCGACTGATAATTATTCCGGTTCCTTGTTTGCTCACTCCATTGCTCCAGTCAGAGCTCGATCTGCGTTGGCTTTGCTGTGGTGGGACAGTCAAGCCTGATCTGCCATGCCACATGCCCTCTGAACTGGCTTACAAGCATGCCGGTTTCGGACTTTTTTTGGTCATGTCAATTAAGTGCATTTTGGGTCCTGTGGTAGAGTGAGCTGTGGGAGCCACCGCTACGTTTGTCAAGTTTAGGGCCTGACACTGAGAAAAACAATGAAGTGATGAGTGGAAGGTTTAAATTAAAGCAGCATGTATATGCAAACAAGCTTTGACCATCTCCATCAGACCAGCCCGAGGTGATAGGCCACATCCCCTTGTATTCCTGTTCGTGGAGGCCATGGTTGTTCTCTGTCTGGTCTGGTTTGATAAGCAAACAAGCATTCAATCTATCCTTTTTGATTCTCTCACTTGATCCAATAGTGTGCTTTCCTTCCTTTTAATAGTGTCACTCTTTCATTGTGAATCTCTGCTGAGCTTCCACTTGATAGTTTCTTGATACAGCTTCTCCTTCGCATTTCATCGTGCAGTCGTATGTTCCTTCTGTGGCACTTACTGTTCTTTAGTGACAATTTTCAGTGTGTTCCTCTATGTGGTGCATGTCATTTCATGTATATCTATGTATGTTCTGTACATTCTAATTGGCCCTCATGTCGTGCCGTGCTCTAGTACATGTATTTATCACCTCTTTTTTGCAACATAATCAGTTTCATGTAATACCGTGTTAATGCTGGCCTTCTCTCTGCCACCCATAATATTTAAAGCATTAATGCTGTGATATTTTTTCTGCATCACTGATTTATCAGTGACCCCACTGCTGCAGATTATAGATACATAACATATCTTGCTAGTATCTAAGACCCCCCAGGTTTGCAAAATGTGTAAATAGTGGTGATTTCTGGAAAAAAAAGTTGGCTTTCAATTAATACTGCAAAATCAAAACGCATGGTCTTCAAGCCACACAGGAGCTTAAAAAATAACCTGATGCTAGATGAACCCCATCTGGAGATGGTGTTTGTTTATTTGAGATTAAGGATTGGCTCAGATATGAGGAGGTCGCGGGAAGAAATCCTGACGAGCAAGACTATACTAGTTGAGAGCTCATTTAGATGGTTGGATGTCTGGGTACTAAAGTATACAAGTTTCAGAGACAAAACATGTTTTTATGGGGCGAAATTTAGTGCTCTGTAAATCTGTCCATACCGATTGCTATATTAAATAGAACTCTTTTTTTTTTTTTTAACAATTGCTGCGGCTACTCTAAAGCACTCCAAAAGTTCCTCTGTTTCTGGAGCTGGGACTTAAATACATTGCCTCAATATCCAAATGAAGCCCTCTCTTGTATGGATCAGGATTTTGGGGTGCCGCTGAAAGCATCAGAGTGAACCCATGTACGATATCCCGATGTGGCCTGATAAAGAGAGACAGGTGTGGGTTAACGTGCCCCTCACCTATCTGAAGTTTTAGACCTGTCGTATTTGTGGACAGTTTGAGATACAATCTCCCTAGGACCGACGTGATGTTAAGTGCATTCACAGAAAGTGTGTAATTGAGATCCAAAAGGTAAGTCATGGTTTTACAAATGCTAATAATGACATCTTTAGCAGTAAAGAGTGTCCCAGCCTTTAAATATCACCTGGGTGTCGCTTGCCTCACGTACATAAAATTGGGATTCCCTTTTCAGTCATAGCTCCACTGAGCGAGTGACAGATGAATTGCATTTTTTGCTTTTCTGTTTACTATACCACGCACAAGAGAAAGCAAGCATTTGCAATGTAACAATGAACATTATTTAAAACATAAATAAAAGGCATTGGGATTTACAAGAGTTTTAACTCTCGAAATGTGAGACCTATTGCGTTCCAAATGCTTGACCCTTCTGCCCTCTTGCAGTAAGAAACTCATTAAAGAAAATAGTGCTTACAGACTAAAGAAGACTACCGTGTAACAACCGAAGTAAAAGGGCCAGTCCTCATGGAAGGTTACAAACGAAGACAAGGTGGTACAAGGAGGGACTAACAAGTCAAATAACGGATTAGAAACCAGCATTTACAAAGGACAATGACACAAGCCAATGACAAATATGGTCGGGGAGAGGGCGGGGCTTCAAGTACATACTCCAATACAGCATGGCTGCGCATGCGCTGGCCAGGCTAGATCTCAAAAATATCTGACAACTAATGATGAACAAAGGCACTCAGGAGCATAAGGATGTTTTAAGCCCATGCAAACCTGATACTTCAAGAATGATGGCCTATGCATTGCTCTTTGCTATTAGTTTGAAACATCTGTCGTCATTTACTCAAATCTGTGCCTTAAGTGATTTACTATAAAACTGTGTAAGTCAGATTTTATGATCAACTGGATTATTTATTGGGGATGTGGCCAAGATGGCGGAAGGGAAGGACGCGTGGTGTAGAGCTCATTTAGTGCGCCAGATTGACAGTATCCTGGAGACCGTAGATTATTTTATTTATTTATTTTAAGAGTTTTATATAGCGCTGGCTAGACCCAGAGGTATCAGAGCGCATAACATGAGGTTCCACAAAATTACATCAGTTAGAATTGACATCAGTTGCTAGACAAATATTACACGAGAAGACCAGATAAGTGAAAGTGTAGAGGGGAAGGGGGTAAGGGTGAAGGGGTAGGAGGGAGATAAGGCAGAGAGACGAAGGAAAGACTGACCAAAGTCCGGCTGGGTAAGTGACGGTCGAGGGGGAAGTCCCAAAACCCATCTCCTCTATAGCAATCTTGTAGCTCCACCGGGCATTGGCCAATTAGCTAGGTCTCAATGGGAAAACATTTAAAGAACATAGAGGACAAACTAAATGGAGCGTGGGGGGTAATGGGGTACGGGGAGAGAAATTCAGGGGAGAGAGGAAAGGATTAGGGAAGGTAAGCAAAGAGTGAGGGAGGGAAGAGGTGGGGAGGGGGTAGAAGACACAGAATGGAGACGACGTAGTAACTATATCTGACGTCCGGCTGGGTGGGAAATGGTTCCCCACAGTTAAGGGGTCATTCCCAGTCCTCCGTTATGTGCGATTCCCTTGACGCGGTGGACTCTCTCAGCGGGGTCGCTGAGACTCCAAGGCATAGATGCTGGATCCCTCCCCAACAAGGGGAGAGGAGTGCTTTGGTCACGGGCACACTCACAAGACTGAAGGAGGGAAGAGGTGGGGGGAGGGGGTACAAAACCCAGCATGAATACAGTGTCCGATGTCCGGGAGGGAAGGATATGGTTCTCAGTGGAAAGGGGATCAATCCCAGACCTCCACTATGTGTGACACCCTTGTCACTTTGGACTCTCTCAGAGGGGTCTCTGAGACTCCAGGGCAAAGATGCTGGATCCATCCCCAACAAGGGGAATATGAGTGCTTTGGACAAGGGCCTACTTATGGGGGCTATTTTAGGAAGTTGGGTTGGACGAGAGAGGCACTCATTGTAGCAGGGTCTCCCCGACTGGAAGTTCTTCCGTGTCAGTCCCTGTAGCATATTCGTCCACGAGCTGCATGCCCTTTGGACTCTCTCTGCTTTGTTATTCATATAGCAGCCGTCGGGTGAAGGGGAAGTTCACAGGACACGCGCCCCACTCAAGGGGCTCCCGAGTATCCCCCAGATTTCCCAGTCCCTCGGGTAACCTCGGCAACGATCCCAGGCCACTCCCCACTGGACCTCTGTGGGAATCACCCTGTAGGTCTTAATAAGGGTGGGGACCAGGCCACAGCATTGAGGGAGTGTGGTCCCCTGTGGGCCACGGTTGCAGTGACACCCTTTGTTTTGCCGAAGCTGGGGCCTCGCGGGATCCAGGCAAGCTGGAGGTGGGGCCGGCCCCTTGGATCAGCAGGCACGGACAGTGGCTTCTTTGCCGCGTGGGTGCACAGCTTTGGGCCCCCACACCGGCTGAATGAAGCATGTGAATCTATGGAAGGTATCGATTCTGGAGCACTTCAGTTACAGGTAAATAACTTTTTTCCTTTTATGCGTTAATGCCTGAAATAAATGACTTTTTATCAATAAGTTTATTAATTTTCAGCTTCTAATTTTACAGCACATACATTTCAATGTCTCCATCATTCATCTTCCCACTGCGGGAAAAAAGTGTTAGAACAGAGCCTTACCAATAGTTGCATTCCCATAAGAGATAGTGAAATATATGAGAAAATCAAGCTGATAGATAGATGTGTGCATCTCTTTTTCCAAAGCTTGCTGATAGTTCCTTGGACAGATCGTTTGATACTGGAGCAGTAGTTCTGGGACTTGAGGTCTGCTCTCCCTTTGCCAATTGTATGATATTCCAGGCAGTTTAGAAGGTAAAAATTAAGAAATCCAGACAATTTCGTTACAAGCTTGTGTCTGCTGCCATGAAGTGGTGGGGGCCCCTTTACAAATCTCATGCACTGCTTTTGCCAAGACAACTGGACTGGAGAAAGGAGAGCAGCAGTCTAACACCCACACCTCTTACACTAGCAAATTATGCTGTAGTTCTGCAATGACTTGTCACTCATCTACATGTCTGCTTTGAGATGCTGATGTCTCTGGTTATACGTGATAAATAGCCTATTGTTCTTCCTCCACAGGGCCCACAGGGAGTAGAAGGGTTGCGCGGACACCCTGGGCCGAGGGGAATACAGGTAATCTTCCATACCAATGCCTTTCATATAGTATAAGTATTTCCTGTGTTTTTTCCTCTATCATTATTTTTCCTCTATTCTCTTCACTTTTACCAGTTTGCCTTCACCCATCGATCTTCTTTTGCCCTTCTGTTTCACTCTCTTCTATGTTGTTCTTTTCAAACTTTCCCCCGCCATCCATCTCGTTGTTAACGAAGACTGCTTACTGTTTCTCTTCCTTTGTTGGCTTCTTTTTTTTTTTGTTTTTCATCTAGACTCTTGTTTCTTTCACTCACCTCCTTTCTCTCTAAGTAACATTTTTTCTTTTGCACATTACCACACTGTCTTGTCCCGTAAATTGTTGTCTCTTACTATTCTATTTAAAATGTTCTCATCACTGCATACTTTTTACGTCTTTACATTTCATATAGAATGTTTAGAGTAAGATGATTTGTTTTTTGTGTTCTCTTATAGGGTTGCTGGGGTATTGAAGGCCCACCTGGACCCAAAGGAGACACTGTAAGAGTCCTAAATCATTTAATTTTGGAGAATGTTACCAACATCATTTGATGGGCATTCTTATCAATCAGTCAGGTATCCCTCACTTTCTTGCAGGGAGCCCTCATCCTCTTTCATTCAACACTGTTTATGATCACTTACTCTTCTGTCATCCCCATTCCTCTCCCGAGCACGCCTGTGTCGAGTTTCCCTATTTCTCTTAGAGATCCATCACCTCTCTGCCAAGACTCTTTTCCTCTGAGGCGGGTCTAACCCCCCACTATGGGAATTTCTCTCCCTTTTGTGCATCCCTCTCCCTTTGTCAAGTGGCTCTCTTCCTCTGTTGGTCATCTCTGTGTGTCCACCATCTCCATCTCTTGGGTGTTCCTCACTATGTTTGGTGTATCACACATATTCACACTGTAGTATTATGAAAAATAACCAACAATCCAGAGTCTCCATGTACGACGCCTCTCAGATGACATCCGCGGCAGGCGCCGCTTCCAGTAGGGTCTCCGGAACAACGTCTGCTGACAGGTATAGCTTGTCAGGTAATTCCCCTGGTTCCCATGATATTCAGCCATCCAGGGACACTGCCCGCCCCTGCTGACCCTAAGTGCATAGTGCCATCCTCGCCCCACAGTGATTCTCTGCTCCTCCTGCCGAGCCATACCAAGATTTTAGGCTGATTGTTCGAGTCGCTGAGCCCCTTTTCTGGGGGGGAGGGGGATGGTGTTACCCACACCTGCCCCTCTGGCCTCGCAGTTCACGCGGGGAGTGCACCCCTGGATTGCCAGCCCTTCCAACACCTCCTCCGGGGCCTCGAAGAAGTGGGCCTTGCTTTAAGCTAGTACCTTCAGTTTGGCTGAATACAGTACCATGTATTGCAATTGTAAGTCCCACAACTGTCGCTTGACTCCTAGGATGGTTTTACGTTGTTCCTGTACCTGTTGGTGTAGTCCGGGTATATGGTAATTTTGCTATTTTCGTAGCTACGGGTCTGCCTCTCGCTTGCTACTTGCAGGATACCGTCCCTGTTGTGATAATTTAATATTTTTACTGTGATAGTCTGTGGCTGTGCGCCCGGGGGTGGTGGGGGTACCAGGGTCATGTGTACTCTCTCCACAGCAAAAAGTTCCAACAGTCTCTGTGGGTGTAAGCGAGTGCATTTCCACTGTTCCAGAAACTGTTCTACAGATCCTTTCTCCACACGCTCCGGGAACCCCAAGACCCGAATATTGCTGATTGGAGTGTGTCCTTAAGCGTCTTCGGCCCAGCGTTCATGGCTCTCGTGGCCGTGGTCATCTTGGGCACCTGCTGCTTAAGCGACGCGACCTCACCTTTCAGCTCTACAATGTCGCCCTTGGCCGTGGGCACCTTGTCTGCCACCTTGCATAGATCTGCCCTCAGGAGGTTCACATCAATCGACACTGTCTTGATTTGATTTTCCAGTGCCTTTGTAGAACCCTGTGTGACCGCCAGTAGCTCCATATGGGAGGGTTTTTCCCTCTCACCATCCTCTCCCTGATGGCTCATTTGTCTTGTTATGCGCTGTGGCTGGTGGCGTGGTGTACTTTGTGATCATGTTGGCCCCTGTGGAGAGTGCTGCTTTATCTTTTCCTGTCACGTAGATGCTGAGGATACACCTCACCACGTACACCCCCCTGGTTTAGTGTAATTCCCGGTTAGGGCCCTCTGGGCACCCCCTGTCCCAGTCTCACATGCACAGTGAGTCGCTGCCTGTCCTCATCACTCCCACCGTCACAAGGTCACCAGCCAGGGCCCCATGTTCTTGTTTGAGCAGGGGGCCCATCCTATCCCACCTCAACTGTCGCCAAGGGCTGGGTCGTGGTCTGGCAATCCTCGCAAACTGGAAGGGGCTCAGCCTGGAAGCAAATCCACTGCGCTGCATGAGCGGCTATCATGCTACCTCAATAATGCCAGCTGCCTCTTACTCCAGTTTACCCTACGTCACAGGGCATGTGTTGCAACCCCCTAGCCATCCCCCTTCTTTGTCCAACAGATTCCCTTTGCTGGCAGGCGGGCCCCTTCCCAGTCCAACAAATGATGCTGTCCCGCAGGTCCCAGGGCCCTACCAGGTCTCCAATCAAAGTGTAGTTGCTGTTGGATTCACCTAGGCCTCCAGGACGTCCCAGCACAGTGTAGCCAGGCCCGACCACACCAGTGTCAGCCACCAGCTGTCAGGAGGACCACAGCCCGGGGCTGCGAACCACGCACCCCAGGGTGCCACACAATGTGTCCTTCATGTTCCACTCACCACAACCCCAGTTGTAGGCCCGAGCTGGGATCCGGGAGGGCAGAGTTCCATGCATCTCCTGGCACTCGCTGGGCTGATTCATTCACCACTCCTTTTCGGGGCTAGTCTGTCGGCTCCAGGGGCCCTGGGCAACCCTGCAATGGCAGTCCGCCTCCTCAAATACCTTCAGCGAGGTCCCTGTCCGGGTTCCAGTCAATCCGCCCAGGACCAGGCTGCCGTTTGGCTACAACTATGCAGCCCCTGTCATCTGCAGTCTCCCCATGGGGGAGCAGAAAGTTCAGTATCAGCAAATGGAGGAGCCAGATGCCAAGCCCCACTCCGCGGCCAGAGCTCCTCATCTCCAGAGCCACCACTTCTTTCAGACAGCACCCGTGGGCTGCACCTCAGGAGCATTGCAGGATCCACAGTCTCTGCTCAACGCATCCGTCCCAGTCATCGTCCCACCTGGGGCCGATCTGTTCACTCATCTATTCGGGAGCCCAGTCCTGTGATGCCTTCCGGCAGGCCAAGCCGCCAGGGCCCACCGTAGCCCACTTCCATCTCTGGCTGCATGCCCAGCCTCTCCTCATCTACCAAAGCAGCCTGGAGTGCTCTCATCGACAATCCCGCTCTCTGGCTGCCAGCAAGCATCCAATAGGCCCCACGAACACAGCTCAGGGTCCGTGCACTGTACTATTTGTTTCAATATGTAGAATTTAGGCATGATTACTGGGCAGGCCAGCCAGGAGCTCAGAGGCTCAAGTCCTGTCTGCCCTTTTGCTTGGCCACTCCCTCGTGTTTGGTTGCCCTTTACTTCTGCTGGCAGGTACCAATCTTTTTGGGATGAATGCCTCCATTTTATTTATTTATTAACCATGTGTTAGTTTGTCCTTTCTTATTTTTCTGTTTTATGGCCCTCTCCCGTGGTTGGTAGGCTCTCTCCCTCTGTTGACTGACCCTTGCTCCTTTGGTTGGTCTTCTCACTACCTCTGTTAGTTATTTCTCTTCCTCTGTCAACCATCTCCTAATGTTGGTTGGCCTTCTACCTTGGTCAGCCAGCCCTTTCCAACAGCGACTTAATTTCCTTAGTTGGTTGGCTGATGGTTTCTCCCTCTCAACTATCCATCTATTTCTGTGGACCGACCTTCTTCCTCTGTTATCCTGCCCTCTCCCCTGTTGGCTGTTCTGTTCGCTCTCTGAGATAGACATCTGCCTTTGTCTGCCAATGATGTCTCTGTATCAGAATTTTTCCTCTGTTGGGCAGCCTTCTTTCGAAGATTACTTCCAAAGAGTAACTTTACCCGAGAGTGCAGCCTACTTTGAAAGCTGATTTGATGGGTATCCTCACACTAACTGGATAGACAGTTGAAATGGCACATACACTTACCCTCTGCACACACAATGTAAAACTATGGATCCTTTAAATTGTAGAATGGAAATGTTTATTACCTGAAGCAAAAACATAGGTTTGTAATAATACAATAGTATATATTTACTGACTATTTTAGCCCCACAGTGGTAAGGAAAAACTTAGATCAGCAAACTTTGCAGCCAGGTCCCTTCCAGGAAGTTAGACAACACAGGTTTTATTTATTCAAAGTTGTAGATTGAATCATAGAGGGTCACAGATGTGCCAGGGTGGGTTGTGGCCTCCCTGTAAAAAGGGAAGAGGCATTATTTTCTGAGTGTCTGATGGCTCTGCTACTGAAATGCTCTTTCTTCAAACATCCAGGTCCTACAAGGAACTTACCGAGAACTCAAGGGAAGGCTCCCTTGCCCATAGGATGACCAGTTGTTGCTGTTTGTCTTTTCCCACTAATCCCCCAATTTATTTTTTTGCCAATGTCCACTGCTTTCCAAAAAGGACGGTCCTTATTATATCATCAGGTGCTGTAAACAGGGACAGATTTACTTAAGACATGGATGACTATATGGTCTGGCTGAGTTGGGAAGACCACAGACATGCGTAAGTGAGATCTACCCATCAATGAAAGTAGAAAACTGCATTAATTCTTCCTCACAGAAGAGAAGTATGGTACTAATACAGTTATCTGTCAGACTGCTGTAGAGCTTGAAGCTTCTAGGTGTTAAACTGCTTCGAAGTTCCCAATATCGACTCCAGCTACGGTCCTAGTATGCATGTTAGTACATGCCCAAGATCATCACGCTCTTCATCTATGCTGTCGCTAGATAAATTCTGGGTGGATGTTATCCCTGCAGCTCATTCCACTAGGAATAACCATGCAACTCAGTATACTCTCCCAGCGCAGAAAAGAGAGGAGAATTGGTCCTTACAGTTGTACCTCAACCAAATTGATAAATCAACTCTGGTTAGGCCAAAACACAGTTCTGAGAGAATCTCTCCTCCTCTCCTGGTAGCTAACACACAGGCAGAAGGTAGTCCCTGCAATTTTAAAGTAAAGAACACAATACAATAACATTCTCAAACCACTTTAGAAAAATGTAATGAGCAGCAAGACCCCAAGGTCATCAACAAAGGTTAAGGGAAACTGGAGGTCTGAATTTTTATGGTTGTAAGGCAAAGACAGCCTAGAAAAAGTCAAGCTCTATGAACGAATAACAGTAAATGGTGGACCAGCACCTAGGCGCAATTTCAGGCTATCCGCAATGCAGCGGATGTCAGATACACCAAGCGGGTTGTCCTGGTCAAAGGTTTTGACTTCAGACTTGGGGGCTGCTTTATAATATGGCAGGCAGCCCGTTTCTCCATCAAGGAGATGGAGTAAATAACGGGCTCATCCTGACGGAGGTGCTGCCCGCCAAATTGAGAAATTACTGCCAAGCAAGCAGTCATTTATTAAAGCATTCATGATCATTCCTGTGAACATGATGGAGCCTTTGCACCAAACTGGTTTCTGTTTTCTTTTCAAAAAGAAAATGCAGCCTTGTCATGGCAGTCCTCTCGCTTTTCGAGGGGAGCATTTAGCAATTTTCACTGCCCCTTATCACTAGGCTTTTTCTGGCTGCGATGGGCAGTAAAAACTGACCTCTAATTCCGACCATCTAAATTAGGTGGACAAAATTAGAGGTCTGCCTCAGACGATCCTTACTCCATAGGGCTGTCTGAGGGGCTTAATCACAGCTTGAGATGGAATAGTGAGGTGTTTAATTATGGCAGAGTTGGAGTAGTATCCACTGTGATTTAACCTACTCCACCTGCATATAAATTTGGCAGGGGACCATTATATTGCTAGTACAGATATAAATCGGCTTAGTCTCTGAATGTGGGGATAGCTTATTCTGATCAGTCTTTAGCCCCCCTCTCTTGACTGCAGGCCTCTGTGCACCAGGTCTCCCTCCAGCTAAGTCTCCTGCAGGGACTAGATCTTTTTAGTCACCTGGGACCTCTTGGAGTCTGAAGTCTTTCTCTTTTGGTGTCCATGAAGCAGGTAAACCATTTGACCTTTGTAAAGGAGTTCCCGTCCCTAGGCCCAAACAGGATTTAGTGGTCCTTGTTCTTCCGGCAGAAGCGAAGAGCTGGGAGTCTGGAATCTTCTTCCAGCAGTGCCTTCTTCAGACATGATGTTCCCAGATCCAGGAATATTCTGAGGAGGTGGTGGTGGGGATACTGCAATTATCCTGGGCTCTATCCTTGAATGATTTCTACTGTCTGATCATAACAGTTTTCTTCCATTCCCCGTACCTCCTTTTGCCTTACAGAAACTGACCCAGGAGTCCCTGTTTCAAAATGGTGGGACCCAGCTTCCATCAGGCAGGTCTGTCGTCACCTTCTTGGCTTCTGCTCTGACAGGGTCAAAACTGATTTTACCTCCTATTTGTGCAGGAGCCTAACTGCCTTGGAGGGTCCTGCAGATGAGCTGTAGAAGGACTCTTTGGCATCTCCAAGTCAAACAAGGAAGTGCTAAAGATGCCTTGTGCTTAGCCAACTGTTTGTTTCAACTCCCAGATAGCTAATCCCTGCTAAACGGTCTGCAGTTAACACCCATTGGTCTTTCCTGGGCACAGAGGAAGCCATTTCCAAGGATGTGTATTCCACCTCTGGAAGTGTAATGATTAGGGGTGGACGGAATGTTTCATTCCACCCACGAAATTAGCAGAATTTTGGTCACCCCACATTACCCTTTAATGCAGATTTTCAGCCAAATTCTGTCAATCGCAATGTGACTGGATTTTACTTCCAAAAGACTCCAGAAAATGTGAGCCGATGGGTGAGATTTGGCGTCACCTAGTATGACTTTCTAATTGCGGCAGTCTCAAGCGGTCGCCATCAGAGAGCTGGCGCTTAAGTCGATTTACTGACACGTGAGTAAATTATGTATGGTGCTGTTTGCGTTCATTTTTAATGGCTGTTTGCGCTGCCGGCGCTAAATTGCAGCCAGTTGGCGGAACTCCGCTGAATCTTGCGGAGATATTTTGTAATTCCACAGAATTCCTTGGAGTGAAGCTCCATAAATTCTGCTCACCCTTAGTAATGAATGGTAGAACATGTTTTAAGCCAGTTCTGTCTCAGGCAGGCTAAACAAAGTTACTTTTCTGCACAGGTTATTACATATCTGACTTCACCCCTAAGTCAGATTTTAAAAACTAAACAAAAAGAAACTTTGAAGCATTTCCCACTGCTCTTTCCTTAGTGGAGGTGGATTATAAAGATTTTAATCCCAACAAGGCCTAAAAAGACTAGCCTGGCCTAAATAGAGAAAGAGGTTTTGGATTTTATTTCACTGGAAAGGGCACATTAACTTCAATATGCAGTACGCCTTGTTTTTATATAGTGCAAAAAGAACAATTGATTGACAGAATGGAGAACCATGTCATACATTCTCACCCCAGTGCAGAGATCTGGGCCTTAATCCATTGTTTTTTTGCTCCCCATGCCATTCCATTTTGAACTCGGTCATATGCAAATCAGTCTTGACCCTGCGCCCAATGGGAACAATCCAGACCGAACTGCCAGGCCAGGTCCTCCCAGGACTGGAAACAAGCATCCTAGGACCGGTTTTGGGGTTTCACCTCTCACTAGCCAGGATAGCTTGACTCTAGTGGCATGGAGAGCACAGGACCCACGTCTAGGCATACCCGTCCCACTCGGGGTGACCAATGCAAAAAGAACAATTGATGGACAGAATGCAGAACAATGTTATACATTCACTCAAGTACAGAGATCTGGGCCTACAAAGGCTAACTTGGTTTAAATAGCGAAAGAGAATTCAGGATTTCATTTCTCTGGGAAGGGAACATTAACTTCAACATATGCAGTATACCTTGTTTTTATATATCAGCACCCAACCCTGTAGGCTTACACTGCACTTTTAGGGGTGACTTCAGAATATAAAAAATACTCTTTTCCTACATGGCAAAGGAATTTTCTCCTTCCACGTGTCACTGCAGTGCATTTAAACTGCAGCCTAGCCAGATCACAGTGGTGTTCCTGAAAAGGGGGTGGTGATGGACAGAGTATCTGAATTAAGCAGAACACTCGTACCCAGTCAACAGATCAGGGCTTGATCCATCACCGTTTTTTAGCTCACTGCACCATCCCAGCTCAGAACCTGGCTACATGCAAATTAGTCTGTCCCTGGCCCAGTGCATCATGGGAACAGGGCAGGCCAAACTACCAAGCCAATTCTTTTACTGGGAAGGAAACAAGCTTCCGGGGACCGGTTTCTGGCATTACAGCCGTCTTCGGCCCGTCTTACTTGAATCCTGATGGTGCAGTGAGCAAGGGACTCACATCGGAGCATACCCTTCCACGCTTGTGGTGGACAAAACGAATCAGACAAGGGGGGGGTGATGGACAGAGTATCTGAATTAAGCAGAACACTGGTACACAGTGGTGTTCCTGGCAGAAACATATTTTTATCATATATGGAGATGTTGTAAATACACTTTGCAGGCCACATGTGACATTTAACTTTCTATGTAATATCACTTAAGTCAACATTTACAGTTGACTTATAGGGGAGGAAATTCCAGTGTAGAGCACATGATTTAGATGGGAGGCACAGGCACTTTACTGCTGGTTAGCAATAGTAAAGTGTGAAGGGTCCTAAATCCATCAAAAACAGAGTCCAGAAAAAAAGTGAAAAGGCTAGGGCAACACAGAGAAAGGGCAGATTTGCAACACTGTTTCATTGATCTCATTTTCGCGTTTGCATCATTTAATAAAGATGAGGGACACTTGTATGTTAAATAGAATTTATTGAGCGCACGTACTCCCGTAGGCTTCATGGCGTTATTGGAAGATTATAAGTATAATATAAGTATGTATAAGTTAGATGCCAACATCCGCTTTGAAGATGACTGAAGACTGTCCACTGGTCGCCTCCACAGTGATTTCAGATAGGTGCTATTTTTTTTTTTTTTTTTTAATTTTTGAAAACCTTTATTGTGCATCAGTAAAAGAACAAATACGGGCCCACAACCATCAGACCGGCCACAGATACTCATGAAGCACCAGCACATGCAATACGGCGACACAGTAACACATTATTACCATAAGCAAGCATTTAAGAGTTACACTGTAAAGCATTGTGATACCATGTCCCAGGAGCAATGAAGATTAATTTTAAATTTTGTTGCAGCTATTAAAGTTCGACTTGTCCGTTTTTTAAAATTTTGAAAGAGAAACAATAGGCTAAGAAAGCAGAGTCCGTGCAGGCGTAACATGACATTAGCGACAATTTCACCACGTAATCTAACAACCCAAAAGTCAAGTCCCCCCAGGCGGTATGGCGGCTAGAAGCGTGTGCAGTAGGGGTATCAGACCTAACATCCTACCCAATGTCCACCGCCACCCACCCCCTAGCAATCCCAGACACGGATCCAAGATAGAATAAAGAAGAAAAAACAAAAGCGAAGAGAAAAATAAGGCACCATAGAAACTGAAACCAAGAAACTAAAATCCCATCCCCCAACCCCCCACCCTACACGCATGCAGAGGCTACGGCCTACCCCCCCCCCCAGCAGTGTGTCTGTCGCCCAATAAACCCGAAATATAGAGCAAGAAAAGAAAAGAGAGAAAAAGAAAAAAGAGTACTATAATATCCGAAATATAGAGAGTGAGAAAAGAGCATCCTAATCTACAACTCCCATAGAACACAAATGAGTCGAGAGGAGGGCCAATTCTATATGCTCCCGGTCACCCCAGCCACAGGTACATCTTCCACCTTAAATATACCAGTACAATAGCAAGTATCAATGCTAATACAGATGGGGAAAGTCATATCGCAGTGTGCATCTGAAACATATGTAAAACAGTCCCAGCCCCGTCTCCGCCAGCCAGTAAGCCGATAGTAAAGAAAAGCAGCCTAGCCCTGACCCGATCGTGGATGCATCCCTGAATACACTCCCCGAGGAAAGCCCGCCCCCTCTGAAACAAAGAGACAATATGGCCGCATAGAGGGAGGGAATGACTCAGGAGCGCAAAATGGCCGTCGACAATCACCATGAAGTCCTTTGTCCACCATGAAAAGTTCCTCCGGGACATCTTGAGAGCATAGGCATCGCAGTGGAAAGAGCGAGGGCCACAAAGAAAGAGCCATCGAGGGGGCCAGAGGTTGCTTAGCCGGCTCACGAGTCAATAACGATGGTGAAGGAAACAATGATTCAGTCCCCGGAGGAGAGGGAAACAAAGTATCACAGGCGGATCTGGCGGACGGCCGGCCGCGGGTGCGAGTAGAGTCAATAACAGGCACATCATCACTGTAGGCATGGAGAAACACTGTATCCTCACGAAGCACCGGCAAAGGCAGGTCCAAGCCTTGCTGGGAATAGACATTGCGCTCCCGCCCCAGACCGGACACCATTTCGTCAAGTTTCTCACCCAATACGTGGAAGCCATTGCGCGTCGCTGATCGAAATTCACATAGGGCGGCCAAAATGGTCCCACATGACAGTGGCGGCTGCAGCCCCTTTGTCTCAAAACCCCGAGAGGGTGCATGCGAGCTGGCCCACAGCGCAGGCAGGGTAACACAATCGAAGGGCAGGGATGGGCGATCTTCCCCATGCCACGAGTCACCAGACAAAGCCATGGTACCGATAATCCAGTGTAGTAGCCGGGGCGGGTGCGGCACGAACAAGCACCAAGCCGGGTCTCCGATGCCACCAGGGTCGAGTTCAATCGAGCACCCGTCACTGAGAGCCGCCTCGTATCAGGCTGATCGCTGGGACAAAGAAGCAGGCAGCCGATGTCGAACAGGGATAACTGAGCGATCTATGCCGCGCACATCCAGCTCCGATCAAAGAAACCGCATCTTCAGAGCGTCTCATCCCAGCAAGCACGTTTTAGGCTCGGCTTGCGATAGACCGCGGCAGGCAGTGTAGGCAGGACCGTGTCTCGTGCAAATGGCACCACCTCCAAGTCCCCGGCACCACGCGGGTAGCCCGGCCGCCACTGATCCTCCGAGGTCCGGCGGCGCGCGGCAGGGCAGGCGAGGGTCCAGGGCTGCGAGCAGTTTTGCAGATATCTCCGGCCACCGGGCAGGCGGAGATCTCGGGGGAACACGGATAAAATCAGCACAACATCCCAAACGTTCCGCCGCCAAAAACCATCAGGATAAGAAGCAGGATGTTGGTGCGGGGCTCAAGGGCTGGTGGAGCCGAGAGCTCACACGTCTGCTCCGGTCGCCATCTTGGCTCCTCCACCAGATAGATGCTATTTTGAGTTGTAAGATAATCCATTGAAGGATGGCACTTGTGTACAGACTGGGGACCACAGGTGGTGGTATTCTGGAGGTGAGGTCAGACCTGGCTCTTTGAATTCTGCAATGCATGTGGTCCTTTCATTCATCAGTCCCCTTCCATCTCATATTGCTGTCTATCCTTCTGTCTCTGGTCAGCCAGTTTCTATCACCTTTTGCAGGTACTGTTTTTATTGGTCTTGCCCAGACTGCATTCCAGAAACTTGTTGATGTTGTCATATGATATCTGAGCGGCTGTGTCTTTTCTATCTTCCAAACACCTGTTTGATTTCTAGGTTTTGATGTCTGGTTTCTGTGTCTTATTTCAGGGGCAGCCAGGTCCTCTGGGATCCAGAGGGGATCAAGGTTTGCAAGGTCCTGTGGTAAGTCTTTGAATTATCTCCTACTTTTAAAGATTCATGGATTCAGTGGAGTTCTTTTGGTGTCATTAAAGTTGAATCGATTAGTCATTTCCTTTGCTGTAAGCTCATGGATGTTTGTAGCCATCACACGTGATTCAAAACAATGTAAACAAGGTAGTATCAACCATGTGAACTTGCTGAGTCTACCCTCTAGAGCAGGGGTCTCCAAACCGGTCCTGGAGGGCCAGATCCATGCCAGATTTTTGAGATATCCCCATTGAGATACATGTAGTTATTTAAAAAATCTGGCATGGATCCGGCCCTCCAGGACCGGTTTGGAGACCCCTGCTCCAGAGGTTTCTGCATGCAGAGGCTTGTCCGCCCGTACTGAGCCTGTACCCTCATGGTGACTGCAGACAGTGTCCAGGAGCGAGGGGCACGCTGAAGTGCAGCAGTTCAAGGGTCTGCTAAATGTATTCAGGCTTCCCTTATGAATGATGTTGAGTCCTGTACAGACAGTTAATGGCTTGGTGGCGCGCATATAACCCCAGTGTCACAGGTTCAGCGTATGCTACAACTGAGGAAATAAGAGAGCCACCTACTTGAAACCCTAACTGAGCATCTCCATTTTATCATAATGGTTTGCATTCCTGCACTGTTCTGTGTTAATGGGTTAGATAAAGCCACGTTTCCTAGAGATCTGTCTTCAGATATCAATAAGTTGAGGATTCGAGCATGGGCGTCCGCAGAAATTTTTCCAGGGGGGGGGGGGGGGGCAAAATGTTAACGTCATCACCATCCTCCGACATGATGCGTGCCAGATGGGGCACAAGAAGCAGGAGGAGCTATGGGGGCCAGGAAGCAGGCCGCATATGATCTCATACACCATAGGGTTCTTTTGCTACAGCCATCTTTCTTTTGTGGCACCCCAAAATCCATACCTGCCTTGGTCCCTAAAATTACCCCTTAGCACTCCTAAACCCATACCCACCCTGAACCCTAAAATTACCCCACCCCCCCAAAACTCATACCCTCCCTGAACCCTAAAATTACGCCCCTGGCACCGCAAAACCCATACCCACCCTGAACTCTAAAATGACCCCCTAGCACCCCAAAACCCATACCCATACCCACCCTGAACCCTTAAATTACACCTGCCCCCCAAAACTCATACCCGCCCTGAACCCTAAAATATCTCCACCTGGCACCCATAACCTATACCCACCCTGACCCCTAAAATTGTCCCCCTGGCACTCCAAAACCCATACCCACCCTGAACCGTAAAATTGTCCCCCAGGCACCCCAGGCACCCATACCCGCCCTGAACCCTAAAATTTCCCCCCTTGCACCCCAAAACCCGTACCCGCTCTGAACCCTAAAATTACTCCCCTGGTATCCCAAAACCCATAACCACCCTGAACTCTAAAATTATCCCCCTGGCACCCCAATCCCTAACCCACCGTGAACCTTAATATTACTCCCTGGCACCTTAAAACCCACACCCACCCTGAACCCTAAAGTTACCGCCTGGCACCCCAAAAGCTGAACACTACATTCTGATTGTGTATTGCACGGTCTCCCTCAGCTCAGAGGGGGTCTGCTGGTCCGGTTCTGCTCGCCCTTCTCTGGAACTGTTTTGCCTGCCCTGTCCCTCTTCCAAACCCACCAAGCCTGCCTCCATGCACACTGCCTGTACCTACTCTGTCTGGCCTGGTTCTTCCTCCTTTGGACCCGCTGTCTTCACTGGCGGAGTTAGGACGCAGGTCTCATTTCTCCCAAGCTGTTCTCCCTCACCCAGACCCCCCACTCCCCCCTCCATTTGCTCTCTCATCTTCCTTCCTCCCTACTTCTCGGTCTTTCTTTTCCCACTGCTTCTCTCTCTCTTTCTCTCCCCCCCTCTTCGTTGATTCTCACCCCCACCATATCCGTCACCCCAACCCCACCAAGTCTTCCTCTGTCCCCCTCTCTCTTCCTCCTCTTCATGTCGGTGATAGGGAGCCCGGGCCCTCTCTGAAAATGCGAGCTGGAGGTGAAGTTAAGTGTGAAAGTACCGAGGTGTGAACCGGGAGAAGAGGCGGGTAAGGGGTGGGTGGCAGGTAGAGGGTCAAAGGGGGCGCTGGCTCTCAGAGAGGTGAGAAGGGGTGTGGAGCAGCCTGGGGACAAAAACAACACCAGAGCAAGAGGCAGATGCTCCGTGATCTATTTACATTAAATGCACTCTGTAATCTGCTTGCTACACGTTCTTTGCAGTAGGCACATTAACCCTCTGTACTACCTTCACATAAGTCAAAAACACCAACTACACAAAACTCTGATCTTTGGCCAGAAAGAACATTAATCACAGGAGTTATCTTGAAATTATTGTGAGGCCCCGTAATTGCAAGAGGAAAGGCACGTGCAGCAGGTGCTTTTAAAATCATAATTCAGTTGTAAACACGGAGCCCCCAGGAAGCTAGCAGGTACGATGGCACCGGTCGCACCGCCCTAGTGCTGGCCCTATCAGGGGGGGCAAAGAGGGCGCTCCGGGGGGGATAGGGGGGGGGGCAGGCGCCCCTCCTTGCCCCCCCTGCGGACGCCCATGGATTCGAGGCATTGTGATTGGTTCGTGCCTACCCAGGAACTAGCCCACTTCCTGTCATGTCAGATACGCCCCGGGGTTTAGCGGACAGGGACAGCAGATTGATAGAATATCAAGCACGTGTTCCCCACAGACGGATCCTCCGCTCATCCGGCAGCGGTTGGGCCGTCTGGAGAGACCCGCTCCGCAGACTGATCTGACCTCTCAGGAACTTCCGCGCAGGCATGTGGGATTAGTCCGATGGGAAAAATGGGCCTTCCATCTAACATGTTAAATAATCTACATTGATGGGTGATGCCCTTGGGCCTTCAATCCCAGTGAGTCGGGTCCTCTGGGACAGCGCTCCCCGCACTCATCATCCAGTTACGGCAACAAAGAGGATGCCCTGGCTGTTCCACGAGGCTACGGGTTCTGCATGTCTCGACTCTGAGGCCTAGACTGAGGTGTGCTTGGCCTACTGCGGTTAAAAGAAGAGGTTATGAAGAGTTCGAAGGGGGAGAGCCTCCCTGTTCGTCTCTTGACACCCTGATGCATGATGCACAGTTTACCTTTTGGAAGTGCCTGTTGCGTAAGTGTCAGGGACGCACCAGAAACCACCACCTTGGTCTGGCCTTGATTGGAAGTACCTAGATCAGAGATTGGATATACCTAGTTAAGTGGCAGCTACCCGCCTGCCCAGAACCACACGCACGTCTGCAGGTCAGGATCAACAGCATCAGTGCTACTAAGCCAGTAGTGGAAAGAAGGGAGGTCGTAAACATCAGGATTGAGTGAACAGACATAGCTGTATGTGTCCTGCAGGACTGGATCGAGGTACACAAGGAAAGCTGTGTGTGTCCTGCAGGACAAGATCGAGGAGGTACACGGGAAGAGTTGTGTGTGTCTACTACAGGTCAGAATAAATATACAAGGGAAGGCCGGTGTGTGCCATGTAGGCTAGGATCAAAGTATTCATGAAGAGCTTTGTGTATCCAGCAGGTCAGAGTCAAGGTACAAATGAGTAGCTGTGAGTTTGCGTGTGTATCCTGCACGTCAGGGGCCTGTTATGTAGGAAGAGCTGTGTGTGTCCTGCAGGTATGGCTTTAACTGCATTGGAAGAGCCGTTTGAGACCTGCAGGCTAGGATCAAGGTACATATGAAAAGCTGTGTGTCCTGTAGGTCAGAATCAAGGTACGCAGGAAGAGCTGTGTGGGTCCTGGAGGTCTGGATTTAGCTTTTTTTGCAGAACTGAGTGTTGATTCCAACAATGGAATAGCATGGGTGCTGCAGGACACGATTGACATACACTGGCAGAAATATGTGCACACCCCTGTACCCCAAAAGTAGGGTGTCCTGTAAGTCAGGATTGAGGTACACTCCCGAAGAGTGTACGCCCACAAATACCACAATTGCAAGAAGGCCTGCTCGAGATTGATTGTATGATGGGTGTTTGAGCAGTGTTTTTTCAGGCACGGACTGAGATATGTTCAAAGAGGTGAGTGTGGGCCCCAGCACAATCACAGCAGGGTGGGCTTCACCTCACTCAAAAGTTGACTATATCAGGAGGGTCGAGATCCAATAGAAGTACAAAAAATCTACTCCTGAAACCTCGCAGATTCCGGAAGGAAAAAACTTACAAACGCTCCTTTTCAGGAATGGCACCCAGGATCTGGAATGCACTCCCTCCTGAAACCAGGCTTATCTCCTCCACTGCCTTCTTCAAGAAAGAGGTGAAAGCCATCCTTATGGCCAAGTTCACCTGAACTTTATTGCTGTTGGATCAGAGACTTTGCACCGCTTTTGTAACACTGGCTACCTCACTGTCTAACGTCTAATGATATCATATTCTTACTTGATTGCGAGCCTATTATACTACTCACTCACTACCTATTACTATATTGTACACGTTAGTTTGCTGAAACTTGATGTCCCTACCCCTTGTCTCACTGTAACTCTTAGAAAGTGGTATAAGCCAGCCTTATAGCCTAGCTCTCCTGATCTCTATTGTAGTTGGACCAAAGACTCTGCACCGTCTTATATTATTGTTTAATTGACTGTTTATTGTTATTTTATCAGCACATGAAAGCTATGTTGAATATTATACTGTACCCAATATTATGTTTAGTCACCCTCCTGTTCCCCTCACCCCCTGTCTCTGTGAAGCGCTCTGATATCTGCAAAGATCTTGTTTGCGCTATATAAAACTCTGAATAAATAAATAAGGTCACTGGTTCAAGCACCGGACTAGGGGGGGAGCAGACGGTTCAGTGAGCTGCAGTCTTCTGTACGTGCCCCAGTACTGCAGTAGCACTGGCAGGGCGGCCTGCGGGATTGAATGGACATGCTTTGGTACAGCTATGTATGTATAATACAACAGTGGGTTGGCAAAACGGGGCTGCGACCCGGGACTAGGGTGCTTTGGTAGAGATGCAGTATGGGCTGGACAACTGGAGCTTCACCAAGAGATGTTGCAGGTCAGAATTGGGGTGCACTGGTACTGCCAGCGCTGTGTGGGTCTGGATGCTTTCACTGATGGGTTACCAGGTGCCAGCGCTGCTTGTAGTAGCTTCTAGGACTCCATTGTTTAAATTAATGATTTTATTTCCGTGAAACAACCTATCTTGCAGCATTGTACGAATGGCGTTTGTTTTAGGGTGTCCAGAGCTTGCTCAGCTGATTGTCACCACAAACCTACAGTTTATAATGTGATGGTGTTATTGGTGGATAGTATCACTCCTCGTCACTGAGGGCTGGGATACTGAGCCTCAAAACCTCCTACTGCTCAGCCTGGCCTCTGCCACACGCTCATGCACTCCACCTGCACTGTCTGAGAGACCCTCTGCTCTTGTACTCCCTCTGCACTGTCTGAGAGGCCCTCACTCTGCTTATGTACCCTGCCTGCACTGTCTGAGAGGCCCTCTCTCTGCTCATGCACTCCGCCTGCACTGTCTGAGAGGCCCTCTCTCTGCTCATGCACTCCGCCTGCACTGTCTGAGAGGCCCTCTCTCTGCTTATGTACCCCGCCTGCACTGTCTGAGAGGCCCTCTCTCTGCTTATGTACCCCGCCTGCACTGTCTGAGAGGCCCTCTCTCTGCTCATGCACTCCGCATGCACTGTCCGAGAGGCCCTCTCTCTGCTTATGTACCCCGCCTGCACTGTCTGAGAGGCCCTCTCTCTGCTCATGCACTCCGCCTGCACTGTCTGAGAGGCCCTCTCACTGCTCATGCAGTCTCCGCCTGCACTGCCTGAGAGGCCCTCTCTCTGCTTATGTACCCCGCCTGCACTGTCTGAGAGGCCCTCTCTCTGCTTATGTACCCCGCCTGCACTGTCTGAGAGGCCCTCTCTCTGCTTATGTACCCCGCCTGCATTGTCTGAGAGGCCCTCTCTCTGCTTATGTACCCCGCCTGCACTGTCTGAGAGGCCCTCTCTCTGCTTATGTACCCCGCCTGCACTGTCTGAGAGGCCCTCTCTCTGCTCATGCACTCCGCCTGCACTGTCCGAGAGGCCCTCTCTCTGCTTATGTACCCCGCCTGCACTGTCTGAGAGGCCCTCTCTCTGCTCATGCACTCCGCCTGCACTGTCTGAGAGGCCCTCTCACTGCTCATGCAGTCTCCGCCTGCACTGTCTGAGAGGCCCTTTCTCTGCTTATGTACCCCGCCTGCACTGTCTGTGATGCCATCTCTCTGTTTATGTACTCCACCTGCAGTCTGAGAGGCTCTCTCTCCGCTCTTGTACCCCCCCTGCCCTGTCTGTGATGCCATCTCTCTGTTTATGTACTCCACCTGCAGTCTGAGAGGCCCTCTCTCCGCTCTTGTACCCCCCCTGCCCTGCCTGTGATGCCATCTCTCTGTTTATGTACTCCACCTGCAGTCTGAGAGGCTCTCTCTCCGCTCTTGTACCCCCCCTGCCCTGTCTGTGATGCCATCTCTCTGTTTATGTACTCCACCTGCAGTCTGAGAGGCTCTCTCTCCGCTCTTGTACCCCCCTGCCCTGTCTGTGATGCCAGCTCTCTGTTTATGTACTCCACCTGCAGTCTGAGAGGCCCTCTCTCCGCTCTTGTACCCCCCCCCCGCCCTGTCTGTGATGCCATCTCTCTGTTTATGTACTCCACCTGCAGTCTGAGAGGCCCTCTCTACGCTCTTGTACCCCCCTGCCCTGTCTGTGATGCCATCTCTCTGTTTATGTACTCCACCTGCAGTCTGAGAGGCCCTCTCTCCGCTCTTGTACTCCCACTGCCCTGTCTGTGATGCCATCTCTCTGTTTATGTACTCCACCTGCAGTCTGAGAGGCCCTCTCTCCGCTCTTGTACCCCCCCTGCCCTGTCTGTGATGCCATCTCTCTGTTTATGTACTCCACCTGCAGTCTGAGAGGCCCTCTCTCCGCTCTTGTACTCCCACTGCCCTGTCTGTGATGCCATCTCTCTGTTTATGTACTCCACCTGCAGTCTGAGAGGCCCTCTCTCCGCTCTTGTACCCCCCCTGCCCTGTCTGTGATGCCATCTCTCTGTTTATGTACTCCACCTGCAGTCTGAGAGGCTCTCTCTCCGCTCTTGTACCCCCCCTGCCCTGTCTGTGATGCCATCTCTCTGTTTATGTACTCCACCTGCAGTCTGAGAGGCCCTCTCTCCGCTCTTGTACCCCCCCTGCCCTGTCTGTGATGCCATCTCTCTGTTTATGTACTCCACCTGCAGTCTGAGAGGCTCTCTCTCCGCTCTTGTACCCCCCCCCCTGCCCTGTCTGTGATGCCATCTCTCTGTTTATGTACTCCACCTGCAGTCTGAGAGGCCCTCTCTCCGCTCTTGTACCCCCCCCCCCCTGCCCTGTCTGTGATGCCATCTCTCTGTTTATGTACTCCACCTGCAGTCTGAGAGGCCCTCTCTCCGCTCTTGTACCCCCCTGCCCTGTCTGTGATGCCATCTCTCTGTTTATGTACTCCACCTGCAGTCTGAGAGGCCCTCTCTCCGCTCTTGTACCCCCCCTGCCCTGTCTGTGATGCCATCTCTCTGTTTATGTACTCCACCTGCAGTCTGAGAGGCCCTCTCTCCGCTCTTGTACTCCCACTGCCCTGTCTGTGATGCCATCTCTCTGTTTATGTACTCCACCTGCAGTCTGAGAGGCCCTCTCTCCGCTCTTGTACCCCCCCTGCCCTGTCTGTGATGCCATCTCTCTGTTTATGTACTCCACCTGCAGTCTGAGAGGCTTTCTCTCCGCTCTTGTACCCCCCCCCTGCCCTGTCTGTGATGCCATCTCTCTGTTTATGTACTCCACCTGCAGTCTGAGAGGCCCTCTCTCCGCTCTTGTACCCCCCCTGCCCTGTCTGTGATGCCATCTCTCTGTTTATGTACTCCACCTGCAGTCTGAGAGGCCCTCTCTCCGCTCTTGTACCCCCCCCCTGCCCTGTCTGTGATGCCATCTCTCTGTTTATGTACTCCACCTGCAGTCTGAGAGGCCCTCTCTCCGCTCTTGTACCCCCCCTGCCCTGTCTGTGATGCCATCTCTCTGTTTATGTACTCCACCTGCAGTCTGAGAGGCTTTCTCTCCGCTCTTGTACCCCCCCCCTGCCCTGTCTGTGATGCCATCTCTCTGTTTATGTACTCCACCTGCAGTCTGAGAGGCCCTCTCTCCGCTCTTGTACCCCCCCCTGCCCTGTCTGTGATGCCATCTCTCTGTTTATGTACTCCACCTGCAGTCTGAGAGGCCCTCTCTCCGCTCTTGTACCCCCCCTGCCCTGTCTGTGATGCCATCTCTCTGTTTATGTACTCCACCTGCAGTCTGAGAGGCTCTCTCTCCGCTCTTGTACCCCCCCTGCCCTGTCTGTGATGCCATCTCTCTGTTTATGTACTCCACCTGCAGTCTGAGAGGCCCTCTCTCCGCTCTTGTACCCCCCCTGCCCTGTCTGTGATGCCATCTCTCTGTTTATGTACTCCACCTGCAGTCTGAGAGGCCCTCTCTCCGCTCTTGTACCCCCCCTGCCCTGTCTGTGATGCCATCTCTCTGTTTATGTACTCCACCTGCAGTCTGAGAGGCTCTCTCTCCGCTCTTGTACCCCCCCTGCCCTGTCTGTGATGCCATCTCTCTGTTTATGTACTCCACCTGCAGTCTGAGAGGCCCTCTCTCCGCTCTTGTACCCCCCCCCTGCCCTGTCTGTGATGCCATCTCTCTGTTTATGTACTCCACCTGCAGTCTGAGAGGCTTTCTCTCCGCTCTTGTACCCCCCCCTGCCCTGTCTGTGATGCCATCTCTCTGTTTATGTACTCCACCTGCAGTCTGAGAGGCCCTCTCTCCGCTCTTGTACCCCCCCTGCCCTGTCTGTGATGCCATCTCTCTGTTTATGTACTCCACCTGCAGTCTGAGAGGCCCTCTCTCCGCTCTTGTACCCCCCCCCTGCCCTGTCTGTGATGCCATCTCTCTGTTTATGTACTCTACCTGCAGTCTGAGAGGCCCTCTCTCCGCTCTTGTACTCCCACTGCCCTGTCTGTGATGCCATCTCTCTGTTTATGTACTCCACCTGCAGTCTGAGAGGCCCTCTCTCCGCTCTTGTACCCCCCCTGCCCTGTCTGTGATGCCATCTCTCTGTTTATGTACTCCACCTGCAGTCTGAGAGGCCCTCTCTCCGCTCTTGTACCCCCCCCCCTGCCCTGTCTGTGATGCCATCTCTCTGTTTATGTACTCCACCTGCAGTCTGAGAGGCCCTCTCTCCGCTCTTGTACCCCCCCCCTGCCCTGTCTGTGATGCCATCTCTCTGTTTATGTACTCCACCTGCAGTCTGAGAGGCTTTCTCTCCGCTCTTGTACCCCCCCCTGCCCTGTCTGTGATGCCATCTCTCTGTTTATGTACTCCACCTGCAGTCTGAGAGGCCCTCTCTCCGCTCTTGTACTCCCACTGCCCTGTCTGTGATGCCATCTCTCTGTTTATGTACTCCACCTGCAGTCTGAGAGGCCCTCTCTCCGCTCTTGTACCCCCCCTGCCCTGTCTGTGATGCCATCTCTCTGTTTATGTACTCCACCTGCAGTCTGAGAGGCCCTCTCTCCGCTCTTGTACCCCCCCTGCCCTGTCTGTGATGCCATCTCTCTGTTTATGTACTCCACCTGCAGTCTGAGAGGCTCTCTCTCCGCTCTTGTACCCCCCCTGCCCTGTCTGTGATGCCATCTCTCTGTTTATGTACTCCACCTGCAGTCTGAGAGGCCCTCTCTCCGCTCTTGTACCCCCCCCCCTGCCCTGTCTGTGATGCCATCTCTCTGTTTATGTACTCCACCTGCAGTCTGAGAGGCCCTCTCTCCGCTCTTGTACCCCCCCCCCCCCCCTGCCCTGTCTGTGATGCCATCTCTCTGTTTATGTACTCCACCTGCAGTCTGAGAGGCCCTCTCTCTGCTCATGTACTCACCGGTCTGTGTGTTCCTTTCTTCCAAGGGTCTTATTGGATCCCCCGGGGCCGTCGGACATCCTGGAGAGTGGGTAAGAAATGTTATCTCATCTTCTACCTTATTTTATGTTTAAAATTGCAACGAAAGTTTAGGGCGGGGGGAGGTGGGGGAGGAATACCCACCTACAGTCCGTGTTCTAGAATGTTCTTTTGTTTGATGTTGGATGGCTTGGGCTCGAGGCTTCTTGTGACATCACACCCTTGAAGGTTCCATTGCCGTGCAGTGGGAACCTCGTCCGAGACACTTTGTGAAGCTGTTTGAGGGCGCACATTACAGGGCACAGGCAGCCCACCATCTCCCTGGTGGTCTCATTGACATCGGTGGCGTCTCGAAATGCCAAGACGTCGGAAATCGATCAGACAGTGCCACATACACATCTGGGCTCTTCCTGGAGGTAAAGCCTGGGGCAGAGGGAGCCAGACGTGGGGAGCAGACATGGAGGCATTTATTGCCATTTTTAGGCACTTATATCAATTGGGCTCATTTAGGAAGCTAAAGCGTCGTCACCGGGTCTACTTCCCCTTCCCCTCCTTAAATTGCTTCCTTTCAGCTGGGACTTTCTTTTACTAAATGCGGCATGAAGTGGGTGTCTCGTCGTCTCGGCGACCTGACCGCGGCAGTCATCCACTCATTGGCCGCCATATTCTCAGAGCTCGAGCTGGAGTTACTTTATGTATGAAGTCTCCCCCTGCGTATCACCTTATGTCAGTGAGATGTGTGGATGGCCTGTCGGACCGGCTGGGGCTCACTCTCTAGGAGTTTTGCTGAAAATGTGTTTAGATCGTTTGCTGAGTGGGTTAATCACTGGCTGCTGCAATGAATGATCCCTGTGTCACTCGGCAGGAATCGTGTGGATTCCACCGTTTTTACCATTCCAAAGAACGTATAATAAGTACCATAACATACAGGACGCTGTCATGTAATGCACGATGAACTGCAGGGCTGCGGTGACCATAATCCAAAACCAGGTGTTTACATATGGTGGCATGCGAGACGCATGATAACAGCCGTCCGCTGCAGAAGCACCGAGGCCGCGGACATTAAATCATTCCCCGTGTTAAGAATTTAAAAGGGACTGGAGGGGCGGTGGTACCAGTAAGGGTGTGCTCTCTGGAAAGGGTCAAAAAGCTTGAAGCAGTCGGTCTGGGGCAGAGTTAAGAAGATGTTATGTGATGTTAAAACTTCTTATAGAGCGCACGTACGCCGATTGATTTCTTGGCGCTGTAAGATCTCCGCTACAGGACGTGGGTTAACATGGCTCTGGCATGTGGAGGGTCCAACATGGGTGATGGATTGTCTGCTCTTGCCAAGGACAAAGGAGTGTTGTGCCCGTTACGGGTCGTCCTGCGTGGTCATTAGAAGTGGATTTGGCTGAAAGAATGTGGCAGAGTGAATCTGGTGCACAATATTGTCTGGCTTGAACAGACTGTACACCCTGCTGTAGGTCTCCGAGACACTGGGCTGACTGGCCATGCTTGAATACCGCCATTAGGTTATCATAAGCCACTGTGGCTTTATTGAGGGCGAAGGGTCGCCCCAGCTCAGCGCAAGCTGCTTCAAAGGCTATGGCAGCCTTAGCTAGGGATCCCCTACTTTACAAGCAGTGGACCACCCCAGGGCATGTCTGACACACACTCATTGGTTCTCTCTTTGTTTATAGGGGAGAGCAGGCCTGCACGGAGAGAAGGGGGACCTCGGACCCAAAGGCAACAAGGTACATTGGTAATTCTGTTCTTGAGGTGGGTGGGGAAGGCCAGTGGTGTGTTTTAGTTTAGTAAAAATGCGGTAACATGACTGAGGTGTCAATGTGAATCTGAGCATAGTCAAGTCCACAAGTATGCCTGACAGTGAAAGGCAGCAGGGCTTTATGTGGGCTGAAAAAAGTGAAGGGGTCTTTAAAAGGGACATCACCTGTCTAATGAGGGCACTGCTTAAAGACGTAAACTTATTTTTCTCTGATGCCCATGGTATTCATTTTTGAACCTTCTGTTATTGCAACTAGATAGAAAACACAACAACTAACATATTCCTAAAACTATACAGGACAATTGGATTTGTCAATGCTCGTTAGCTTTTTAAGATAAATGAGTTAAAACATTTTGTTGTAAATAATATTGGGAATATTTCAATTCTGAAATTGTGACCCTGTGAATTAAACACTACTGAAGCCTGTGGAAGGGGTAGTAGTGGTCTTTTGAGTGCCTAAATCACTCCTGTTATTTCCAATCTGTTAGGCATGCACCTCATCCCTTTCCTCTTCAGCACCCTCTTTTCACTTTCTCCTGATTGCACTTCTTCACAGCATCTTCACTTCACCACCCACTCACCTGTAAGCACTGCATTTTCTTTTACTTTTGCCTTGTCGATATTCTGGAGAACTGTGTACCTCTTTCGCTCACATTTGCACTTATTGAACTGTAAATTGATATAGTGACCACTGCACTATGCACTCTGCAAAGAGACCAAGGATTGGAGGACCATGTATTCGGAACAACTTTTTGATCCACTAATCGGCATTGTGAGAAACTCACTCTCCCTTTGCCTCAATTACAGAGTTCTCAATCTTGACATATTATAAACACCTGGAGGAGACTCAGTTCAACATATGCAACATACAAGAGGCAGGGTCGGCTTAAAGGTGGTGCGACCGGTGCAGCAGCACCTGGTGCTGACCTTGTTGGGGGAGGGGGCTGTTTAGAAATAACTTACGCCCGTTCTGGTTGCTGCTGACACAGGGGTTATTGGAGGGGGACAGGACTTCCCTATTCAGCCTGCTTTGCGGCTCTTGCCTCCACCGTCATCCGGCGACGCCAGGAGGCTCCTTAAAATCCGCACATGGCGTCCGCAGCGCAGGACACCGGGTCTGGTTGCTGCTGACCCTGTGGATATCGGAGGGGGACAGTACTTCCCTATCCAGCCTGCTTTGTGGCTCCTTGCCGCCACCGTCATCCGGCCGCATCAGGAGGTGCCTTAAAACCAGCGCAGGGCTACCGCAGCTCTGCACGCCCGTTCTGGTTGCTGCTGACACTGGGGATCACAGAGGGGGACAGGACTTCCCTATCCTGCCTGCTTTGCGACTCCTTGCCGCCACTGTCATCTGGCCGCGCCAGGAGGCGCATTGAAACCCGTTCAGGGCTCCCACAGCGTGGTACACCCGTTCTGGTTGCTGCTGACGCTAGGGATATCGGAGAGGGACAGCACTTCCCTATCCATCCTGCTTTGCAGCTCCTTGTCGCCACCATCATCCGGCCGCGCCAGGAGGCGCCTTAAAACCCATGCAGGGCTCCCGCAGCACGGGACGCGTACCGGCCGCACCCGGTCGAAGCCCGGTCCAAGGACGGGCCCGCTCTTGCCCGTCATTGCCAGGAAGAGGCAGGGCAGGGTCACCCCCTGACTCTCTTGGTTTAATCATTGTATCCCTGGATCGGTAATTCCAAAAATTACTTTTTTGCATTGACCTATATGAAATCAATTAGTCCAACCATAGCAGGGATTAAAGTGGTCTATTTGGTAGGAGCCAGGCAGGGGAACCAGGAAAGTGCATACTTTCGATCCACTGGAACACATTTGATAGCCATTGTGTATTGTCCGAGCCTGGGAAGTATCTGAGACATTTTTTGACAATATTATCCTGATTATTGGGCAATCAACTTTTAATCATTTCCCTTGTTATCGCTAACTGTGCTCTGACCGTATTGTGGCTCCTCACTCTTGTTTTCATAGCTTTTATCTGTTCAAATTACACTTAGGTGTTTCTAGCCTGATTCTAGTGGGGTGATTGCATCCCGGTACAGCCAGGGTCTAACAATGGGAAAGCGCACCTGCACAGCCAAACAACTACCACGCCCCCAAGTTACCATTTCTTCCCTAATGCCACCAACCTCAATTGATAGGATGCTACAGAGGGCTATAGGCATTGTAACTACCAAAATAGAGCTGACCGAGAGGCACTTGTCATTAACCCCAGATATTTTTTGCCCGATATCTGAGGTATCCACTTCTTAAGTTATGACCCCTGTGTCTACATCTAGGGCAATTAAGTCCCTTCCATCCCACACGCCCAGAAGTTCCACCTAAGCCTGTAACTTGCAAGGGCGGAACGGTCACTAGCATGCCAAAGAATGGGAAACGCAAACAAGCAAGTGGGGCAGGAGCCAAAAGAAAGAAAACCATTGTGGGGCCAACAACTAGTGTCGAGGATGTAGTTAATTCAGAGGGAGTAGTAGGACACATCACCAACACTCGAACAGACACGGACGGTCCTTCTTGGGTGTGGAATCTGTTAGCAGGCCTACAGGGCAAAGGGAGATCCATCGTGAAGGAAGGCCTTGCTCCCCTTCTAGATCGCATAGATAAAGTGGTAACAATGGGGGACAACAGGCAAACACTAGTGTAAACAGCACTCAAGCTTTAGTGAGGGGGAAAGATTTTAGTTGTGAGACGGATAGCATAAGTCTGACTTTCTCAGACAGGCCTGGTGCGCTAAGGGATGTAGACCCCATTAGATTACCGGGTTCCAGTTTGTTAGATGGCCATAGTAATCAGATAGGTGAATCCATTCTGACCCCTATAGAAAGACTCGGTATCCAGCAGGCCCAAGACCACAGTATTGTCATTGGCCCCAGGAGCTCTATCTATGAGGATGGGAATAACAACCCAGCATTTCACAGGAGGTGTTTAAACAAAAACAGCCCCACTCAAACAGGGTCTAGGGAAAGCTGAGAAGGGTTGGGTGTTGAGGAGGGAACACCGAGAAGGCCTGAAGTAGCGATTCTGCCTACTATAAATTTACCCCCAGCTTCACTTCTGTATGTTATTAGATTGACAGAAGTAGCAAAAATTAAAAAGCAAAAATAAAAAATGACCAGAGGGAAACACAACTGGACCTCAGGAACAAATGCCTCTTCTGGTTGGCAAAGTACAGGCAGCTCCCTTACGATAGGGCAGGGGAGATCCTAATGGATCTCAGAGTTGGCTGGGTGTAAAAGAGACAAAAAACAATGCAAGGGGATTGTGTAGTTATTAATTTTAGAAATCCCCTGATCGTTCACAGCATAGTAAGCCAGAAACCTTGCCCTCAGGAACCACTCACAGGGATTAGGGTCTATCCATTGGACTATTTTTACTCCCACTGTCATATTTAACCTAGAGTCCATAATACAACCGATTTAGGTAGGTGGCCACTGGAATATCAAAAAGTGGGCCGACTCCCCTAGACCCTTGCTATTCAATATACCAGTAACAAATAGATTCAGGGCTCTAGCAGCGGTGGATTGACACGCAATGACAGGGAGGCCAGCCCATGGACTCAGATTCTCGGGATCTGGAAGGGAACTAGTGGAGTATAGCAGATGCAAGTTGAGCCAGACCACTCACTACAGGGTTGGGGCAGATCTAAAGGACCTTCAAACAGTAACACAACAGATGGCCACTGATGTAAAGGGATATGGGTAGAGTCACTTGGAATACCAGCTGCCCCAGTCCCTGCCCCCCAAGCAATAGTTTATTTAGGGAAGGTGTTTCCATTGAATTAACAGTTGTTTTACCCTCGGCCGAGCTGGAGGATATTCAATCTCCCAATATTTATACTCTTGATGCCACTTGACAAGTGTAATCTAGGCAACAAGCTAAGGTTTCTATCCTGGAACATTGCCGGTCTAAAAAGCAAACTGCCCTGCCCCGATTGGGGGCTTTTTTTGGACCACTATGAAGTGTGCATGTTTCAGGAAACTTGGGCAAGGGGAGACATTGCAAGGGCAGGGTTTGAAACATTCAATGTACCCGCGATTTCGGGGGGAAGAGGCAGACCATCTGGGGGCTTATGCATTTGGGTTGCCACGCTTCTGGGCTATACAGTGGAACAGTTGAATCCCCTGTCTAACGACATCCAGTGTGCCCCACTTACTTTCCCAAATTGAAAATAGCTTTTATCAATTTGTATCCTCGACCCGTAAGCTTCAGCCACAAATCCCTGTCCTTTGACCAATTGAACACCTTCATCGCTACAGTCCCCACAAATAAAAGTAATAAATAAATAAATAACTTACTTATGGGTCTAAAAGCACCTGCTACAGAGTTCCATGTGAGTAAAGCAGTTTTTAGGCAGCAATAAAAATGTCAAGATAACTCTGGTAATGAATGTTCCTGATGGAGAAGGATGGTGTTTAGTGGCAGTTTTGACTTGTCATAAACTAGCTCACACGGTTAATATGGCTGCTGCAAAAAACATATACCATGCCGATTACAGTACTGTATTTTGTGTGAATATCTCAGTGGGTTACTGCTATTGTCACAGAGATCCTTTTTTGCAGTTCAGAAGTTACAGTCCTTTTTAAAAAAAATCTTTTTATTGAAAAACAGGACTTGACAATCAGCAGGAATGCATACAATAGCAGTGATGATACAACGATAACACAAGGCAGGCATATGTTAAGAAGCACATAATCATGCAGTACAGTAATCACAGTTCCTCTGCTCGCGGCCCCAGTGCTCTCATGTTGTCAAGTTACAGTCCTAATATAGCACAGTGACCTATGAACTGTCATCAAAGAGCTACATATAAACTGCATGGTATAGGTTAGAACTTCGTTTCACCCAAGTCTTTCATTATCCTAATGTTATAAAGAGGTTTCGTTTGGGTAGGAATACATTCTTATTAGTAATGCCAACGCCAACAACTGTGGTATCCTGAGTTTGGGCTTCTCCAGATCAAACACTCTTAAAAAATGGCTACCAGTATGGATGACATGTGAATACTACACCTTGTAATCCCTTTTGTCTTATGTTGCATTTCCTGTAGACTGATTTACACACGTATGATTCATTGCCTTTTATAATGTGTGTGTGATGTTAAGTGCACTGACATCCTACACTGGTGTGAGTAGCCCTAAAAAACAAAATGCGTGTAAGGGAGGGGTTATGGAGAAAGGAGGGGCACTGTTGGGGGGGGTGGTAATGAGGGAATACGTGGAGAAGATGGTCATTGGAGGGGCACTAAAAAGATTGTCGCACCTGGCACCATTAGCACTAAAGCTGGCCCTGACAACAGTAATATGCTAAATGGAAAAAAATACAAAAAACAACATCCTGGAATTAGCTAACACTCTTAGGGAGTGCAAAACCAAGTAAAACATGTGAAATATAAACAGGAACTAAATTGCTGACATTGATTACCTTAATGTTCTTCATATTAATTGTTCAGAAATAGATCAGTGTTTTTGCCTGTAAAGCTAAGGACATAAATATAGGCCCAATAGGAACCAGTTTCAAAGTCTGTTTTAAACTACTACCGGATCTGAGACCCGGATTATTATTTTATTATTTATTATTTATTTTATTTTGAGTATTTGTAAAGCGCGGCTGATACCTTGCAGGCTTCCTGGCGCTGGAGAATACTCTGCTGACGGATAACCGGAATAACTGTCGGACGGGCATTAATTTAGGGGAAAAGCCAGGTCTTGATGCGTTTCCTAAATGGGAGAAGTTGTGAGATCTGGCGTATGTCAATGGGCAGGCTGTTCCATAACTTGGCCGCTGCAACCCTGAAGGATCTGCCCCCGGTTCTGGCTTTATTAAATCTAGGCACCTTTACCAGACAGGCCGAAGATGAGCGTAAGTCTCTGGTGGGAGTGTACCACAGAAACAAGGCTTGCAGAGGTTTGGGCCCGAGTCCATGCAGAGCCTTAAAGACAATGCAGAGGGACTTGAATGCCACACGCTGTTTTAAGGGTAGCCAATGTAGCTCGGCCAGAGCTGCTGTGGCCGAAGACCTCCTCATCCAGCCAAGAGCCAGCTTGGCGGCGGCAGATTGAATTCGTTGTAGTCGGTCCATCAGCGTGACTGGAGACTCAAGGAGCAGGGCGTTACAATAGTCGAGGCGACTAAGTATCGTACACCTGACTATCGACGCCCGGGCTTGTGCAGGGAGAAGTGGCATGATTTTACGCAGGGAGCGTAGCAGGGCTGTGCAGATCCCCACTGTTTTTGCTACCTGGCTTTCCATACTCAGCTTGTTGTCGAGCATGGCTCCCAGGTTGCGGACCGAGGATACTGGCAGAGGTTTGTCTCCAGTCTCTGGAGGCCAGAATTCACTCGGAAACTGGCGGGGTATGTTGGTGCCAGCACAAAACAGAACCTCTGTTTTAGAGGAATTAAATTGGAGGGAGTTTCTGTGTAGCCACCCAGCCGTCTCTCTTAAGCAGTCGTGGAAGGTGGAAAAAGGAATGGAATCTTCTCCTTCCCAAGAGAGAGTGAGCTGCGTGTCATCAGCGTAATTTATTGTTTTTATCCCAAAGGACTTGATTAACTTGATTAGCGGGATAAGGTACACGTTAAAAAGAATGGGGCTGATGGAGGAGCCCTGGGGAACTCCCTGGGGCACTGGTGCAAAGGTGGATTGGAATGGGGGGAGGGAGACAGCCTGTCTTCTGTCCCGCAGATAAGAGTGAAACCAGAGCAGCGCGGTGCCCTCCACTCCTACTTCACTGAGTCTCTGCAGCAGCGTACCATGGTTGACCGTGTCGAATGCGGCAGACAGGTCCAGCAGTATCAAAGCCACTGGCTGGCCCCTGTCTGCACGCATGCGAAGATCCTCCATGGCCGTCAAGACCGCTGTTTCGGTGCCGTGGGCAGGACGGAACCCGAACTGATGATCGTCTAGAAGGTTGTTCTGTTCTAGGTGGCAGGAAAGGCAAGAACTGACCCATCGTTCGGCGACTTTCGCTGGAAATGGTAGTAAGGAGATGGGTCGGTAGTTAGATAGACAATCTGGGCTCAGGGAGGGTTTTTTTAGGAGTGGAGTGACAAGCGCCTGTTTCCACGGGGTTGGGACGTAACCACTGTGCAAGGACTGGTTACATATTAGGCGCATGGTGCCGAAAAGTTCAGATCCAAAATTTTTCCAAATTTTAGGAGGCAGGGGGTCGAGAGGAGAACCCGAGGTGATACCATGCGCCAGTCTTTCAAACTCGGAGGCTGGGATTGGAGGAAATTCCCGTAATCGGGCCATAAGGCCAGGGCCTAGAGACGTCAAGTTTTGAGAGCTGGTGTTTGATCCCTGTATGTTGGGGGCTCCCAAGGAGGGAGGTGTTTTCAGGTTTTGAATGATGGTGTTTATTTTGTTGATGAAGAACGCTGCAAGATTATCACAGAGGGCTTGGGTGGGGGGCTGTGTGGAGATGACACAGTCTGGATGGGTTAAGTTTTTAAGTATCTGAAAAATACTTTTTGAACTATTGGTGGCATTGGTAATGATGGAACAGTAATATTTGGCCTTATTTTGGATTGCCCCAGCCTACTTAAAACATGATAGGCAGCAGCATCAGAACTACATCTGTTGTTATTAGATGCAAAGTTCTTCTGGATGTACATGTTCCGAAGTATCCCATCATCTGGAGGCAGCACTAGAATTACCTTCTTCTTTACCAAAATTGATAAGGTTAGACATGATGTTAGGCCTTTTCCTATGGTCCTTCTGGCAGTCATTGGCTACTGGGCAGTAACTGGTTAGGTTGACTTTAATCATAGATATTTCCACTGCCACTTACTCTTCCACTTATGCCAAGGTACAGAATATTCCCTTTTAGCACTTTACTCTCTGAGGATAGTGGGATCAAGCAATGAAAGGCTTACTCCAGGAGATGGTGCAAGTTAAGATACTGAGAAACAGTAGACACTTAGAGATAACACATAGTAACTTGAATGCAGGCAGTTATTTACTTTGAAAACAAATCTTTGAACTTTATTACAGTTACATAAAAGATTCTACATTCTAAACACAGATATCGAAAATCAAAATCATAAGAGCCTAACACCCAGTCACAAACCCCATTGTAGCGCCTGAGCAAAAAGCGCTAGGTAAACAATAAGCCCTGTGGTTAGTGTTATCCTATAGGGAAAATGTTAAAGTCATTTGGATTAGTCTTTAGAAGAGAAGGTGAAGAGGTTAAATAAGCAGATTAATGGATTATTTACCTTTGGTATGTAGTAATTCAGCTAAAGGAATGTACTCTGGAAACCATCTTGTATGTACTTCGATCTGAAGCCCAAGCACGGAGCCCCCAACCACACAGATCCTTCCAGTGCGCATTGGACCACCCAGCACAGACCTAGCTCACAGGCCCACCCGATCTCCTTCAGGGTACCTGCAACTAAGTTCGGCATAAAGCTTAAGCCCACAGGAGGACACAGGGAACCGACATGATAAGGTCAGGAAGGAACAGGGACCAACCCCATCTCCCGTGGAGGCCCAAACACAAAAGGAAGACCAGGTCAACTAAACTCGACCAGGCGACACCTGTAGAGGACCTAGTGGATGTAACCCCTCCAGGTTCAGGCCAAAGGGTCCCCAGTGGAGATAACGGGGAGCCCGACAGCATGAAAACCCACTGGTTGAGGCCCACTCCACACCTTTTTCAACCAAAAATCTACTATAAAATTTCCTTCCTAAATGACGCAGGCTCCTCTCTATTCTTCTCAAGTGGTAAAATACAAGGCCTGCAGGAGCCCCTTTCTCCCACCCAAATAACCATCCGACCTGCTGCCCAACTACTGCCCCAACCAGTACTACCCCTTGAGCAACCTACGGCCGCCGCACAAACAATAGAGGAGCAAGCTGACCTAGCCAAAATTAGCAAAACTGGACAACCAATGAGCGTAACAAAAGAAAAGGACGGGAAACATAGTTTACAACGTATGCCATACATTGCATGCCATTACAACGCAAGTCGTTACAACAACTTGCTGTAGGGGGTAGGAGGTGTTGGATTTGTTAGATTTTCAATCCAACACCTTCCTTACTGTTGAACACACTGGAGTTGGAATAGTAAATTATAATATTCCAAACACCAGCGCCCCCCTACAGTAAATCATTGTACCAACTTGCATTGCAATGGCATGCAATGTAACAACGCGTCGTTGTTAGGACTTGTGTTGTAATGGCATGCCTAGAAAATGCATGCGTTGTAGCGAGTGCTATTCAAAAAGGACAGCCCATCCACCCAAGCCGCCCCCAACCCTCTCTCCAGGCAAACACAAAAAGCCTGACAGTGGAACCCTCAGAGCCACAGCACTGAACCGTTATCCTTTTAGTATTCCTACCCCTCTATACTTTATGGGGGTTGTGTGTACACAGAAACGCACCCACCATCACAGTGCCCATCCACATAGGATCAAAAACATTTTAAAACATAAGCACTGGTGCACCACACATCAATTACAAAGACTAAAGGAGCAACTATATAAACTGTATACAGTACAGGTATTATACAAAGTTTTTCTTTTATTCCAATTTTCTGATTTCTTTAAAAACGTGGTCATAAACACCAGTTTTCAGAATGAAACAGCTGACACATTTCGTCCTACTAGAGGACTTCTTGAGGTCTGTTAATTTAAATTAACAAAGATACACATAAATATACAACAACCAACATATAACACATCACATACTATACATAACGAAAATCTCTTTTAGCAAAAAAAGGCCACATTTAAAATCCTACATACAAAGTAACCAGCCCATGGGTTGGGCATATTGGGTCACCCACCTACACAAGCAATCATCAACCAGGATTGCGAAACAGCTAATTCCCTGACATATCATCACTCAGGGCATAATACACGAGCCCCAGAGTACATTCCGAAGCACACCCCATTGACCAAAAACTATCCGAAACGGAAAAGGGGAAAAAACACTGCACTCTTAACGATCAGTACTCAAACCCACCATTCTCAATTCTCCCCCAAAAGAGTATCCTCGATCAGCCTTTAAAACATCAGTCAATTTCGGCTGCAACGGAGCACCCCGAAGTCTTGATGGAGGGGGGCGACGTGGCCCTAGATGCTCTAGGAGTCGACCATGAAGCACTCTCATACTTAGGAACTCAAGAGTGGGCCGACCTGGTGGCATCCTACACTCTGGACCCCCCACAAAGTTCGCCCCCTTGCCCATACAGCAAATATGCAGAACAAGTCCAGGCCTGCAATTCCGTAAATAGCAAAGTGCCATCAAGTCACAGGACCGCACCCTATACTCCGGTTTCGCTGAACTGGTCATCCAACACCTGGGATACCCTACTAAACACCATGCATAGAACAGTTGAAGCTCTTCAATACCAGTCTGACAAAATGGACCTGCAACTGACACTACTCAATACCTGAGCCCTCTTTGTAGGAATGATTGATGAAAAACAGGGGAGCTTAAACTCACTTATCAGCCGGGCCCATAAGAAGGCCAATTTGATCTGCAGTTGCAGTCCTATTGTCGACAAATTATCCTCACTTCCCTCTATGCTGTCCACCCTCCTCGAGGATTTACATAAAGAACCAAAAGACAAAAAAATTACTGTCAAACTGGAAAAAGCAGCACCTAAGAAGTTAAATGCAATGCAAACCGCTGCCAAAAGCCTTATCCCTTCAACATTCGAAGTCATCCACGGGGATCACAAGACACAGTGCCAACATCATCACAATGCAAAACAGCCACAGCACAAAAAGCCAAACAAAGACGCCAACTCCGGAGGAAAGGCCACAATAAAAGTGCCAATTCAAATCATGCAGCAGCAACATACTTCCTCTTTGACTTCAAACAGCAAACCCAGGCTACAACCCAACTTGAAGTAATCCACCAGTCAACTGTCACGCCTGGTGCTATAAGCCAGGAAGCTTACCAACCAGAAATAGTATCCTGCAAGTCTGCTACGATGACACTGAGAGTTTCAAGCTATACACCAGTCATTAAAAATACAGATACCAAGCAGCCCCAGCGGCATACTGCCCTGGCCTATCTACTTCAGAAGCAAGGGAGCCACCACCAACAAAGGCTTTTAACCAAGAGAGAGATCCAAAAAAACATCTGATGGCCGCTAGGAATTTATACGTGACAAGGCAAGGGCCAACACAGCCCCATCAAAGGCAGAGACTATCTCCCCGGACACAATCATAACGACACCAGCGACCTCGGAACTTGGCCCGTGCACTCGCCAACCCCCAGGGAAGTAACAAAAGAAAACGCCGGTGACAACCTAGCCTCAACATTGGGAAAGGCAATGCCTACTGGCACAACCACAAAGACAGCAGCAAACTCAGACCCCAGCCTCTCGCAACATCAGAAAGAGCTAATGATAACAGAACTCGGCATAGAAGGCTCCACTGGCCATTGCTGACTAGCAAGCACAGGGCCTCAACCTGACACAGGGACTATCCTGCAGCACCTCTGGCCCTCAGGCCAGTCAGACACAGGGGAACACTCCCCAGAGTAAGTCCCACCAGGCAGACAACAGAGTCCAGTATTATAATCTTTATTCCAGAGTTTAAATCAAAAGGGAATTGTGAAACTCTCAACAGAGGAAATATTCAACGGTTGGCACCTATTCCAACCTTAGGAGACATCAACATGACCGACCTCCTCTCTATAAAATTTATAAACGCCAACTCAGCTTCCACCCTCCAGCACTTAGGAAATCACAGTATGGTCTAGCAACCTGCATCTTAATAACAAAAATCAACACTGGATGGGAAATTCCCTCCTCCTTACCATCGGTAAACTCTATTAGGCTAATCCTAAACTTTAAAGGTTTCAAGGAGGAGGTGCTATTCGTCAACACCTATATAAACCCTTAACAGAAAAATCAGGAATCCAGGCATCTAATATACCATCTGCTGTCAATCATAAGCTCGCAGAACACTCCCAGTCTTATTCTTTCTGAGGATCGAAACTTACAAAAGCTGGGTTAATCAGAAAACGATGATGTACTAGCTCAGTCTCTTCACTGGAACATACCAACCCAAACAAGAAGCGTGCAAAGCAGGCCGTCCAAGAAAGGAGGATGTTACTGAAAGACTTGGAGCACATAGGCCTAAAGTCACTGAATGGAAGATTTCATGAAGACTCCCCACCAGCCGTCTCATTTTACTCGGAAACCGTAAATTCAACATTAGACTACACCCTAGTCTCCCTCTCGCTGTTCCATCACTTAGCTGCTTTCCGTTTTTGGATAAAAGGGGACCAAGATAATCGACCTCAGAAAGTGCTACTCCAAATAATCTCACTCAATCCAACACTCAATCCAGGTGGCACGCACGCATGCCATACAATAAACTTAAAACAAATCAAGTCGTCATGGTAAAATTAGGGGAGGTTCTCCAGGTTGCAAAGACTCTGTTACAGAATCAAATCGACTCACAGACAACCCAGTTAGCAAATGGCAAATCTTCACTGCCAAACTTTCAAGCTCTTTCTCATCAGTTGCCAGATATAAGCCACCCCACTAGCCTAGAGATGAGGGGTGGGTCCCTAGTGCACAGCAGAAAGAACTGAAATTATTTAAAAAATCAAACAAGCTGCTCAGATCACTGAGGCATTATCATGGGTACCAGAAACAACATTTATTATTACGTCAACAGAGAAAAAAAATAAAAAAACTTAAGTGGGACAACAACAGGTCCAATGAAAATGCATTGTGGACAAAAACTTCTCTAAGACTCCAAAGCAAATAACAGCGCACGTTTCTGGGCCGCCATCAACAATGCTTTGCATCCGGCTCACGGAGGGGTATCATCACACATAACAGAGGAGTCCTGACCGCCTTCTTGGAACCCCACTTCAACCAGCAAACCACAGGGTCAAGTATCATCTCGGACCCTCAACCGATACACTTTATTCAACCCGAAGGGAACCTGGAGGAAGTGGACAACCGAACCTGTACAACAACTATCAAGAAACAAATCTCAAAAGGAAGGAGAGAAGGGCCCCGGAGCCAAACGGGATTCCATCAGCCCTCTTTAAACAAGATCCAGAGTTTTGGTCAGTCACCCTGGACCTCCTCTTCCGAAGTGTCAGACAGCTCAAGCACCTACCAGCCTCCTGGAAAGGTTCCATAATCTCGCCTGTCCATAAATCAGGCGATAAATCTCCGATAAAGTATTGCTTTATCGCGCTGCTGGATATTGAGGCAAAGTACTTCACTGGCACTTTATTGACAGACCTCCAGGACTGGGTCAAGAAGAAGGAAATAATCCCTTAAAACCAAATTGTTTTTTGCGAAAACACAGGTACCTCAACCAACATACTAACCAGGTCACTACTTATTGACATGGCAAGAACAACAAAACAGGTGTTCCACTTTTGTTTTATTGACTTTAAGGCAGCCTTCGATAATGTTGATCGAGCGGAAAATTTGCACATTGGGACATCCCATCAGCACTATGGCTCTTTTCTAAAACAGAAAGAAGCAGTCAAAGCAAAAGCATTGTCCCTCGAAGCAGCAACAATGAAACTTTTGCACAGCTACGTGGCCCAAGCCTATCCCCCCTCCTGACAGTCATGAAGGCAAAGGTTACAAACTGTCTAACCTACGGCCAAGAAACAATGTTGGGGAGCAATTCATCAATGCTGAATAAAACAACAATTAGAATCTACAAACGAGCCTGGCACCTTCCGAAATCGGCATCTCCGGCTCAGATCAGGCTCGAGTTCGGCCCTCTGAACCATGAGGGCGTCGGAGCAGGTGCATTCATCAAGCTGTGCCACAGACTGCGTAATTCAAAGGAAGGAAAACTGGAGACCAAGTTGTGGCAAGAAATATCAGCAGGTCAACCCAGTCAAAAACACCAACGTTTCCTTGACCACTCTTTGAAACTGCTCGATGCCGTGGACTATTGGGGAACCAACCAGCCCCAGCAGGCACTACAATTGTCCATTAAAATAAGTGTTCACCTCTGGTCTTTTCATCAGGACAGGGCACAATTGTCTAAAAGAAAACATGCCTGGTCTATAATCACTGAGCTCAAACCCAGATCAGAGGCCCCATATCTTTAGAGCACTTATGCAGCTGTCTGGAAGAAAAGATTTATGGCACTGAGGATGGGCGAATGGCCCTTATTAAAACATTTGCCTGCATGGCATCGCTCAAATGAGGACACTTATTGTAGGGGCTGCGGACATCACTCAGAAACAATTGAGCACGTGGTGTGTGTTTGCCCTGCATTTCTCAAGAATAGAAGGCTGTTGTTGTGAGGTGAATGGATCAAGCACAGCATCCGATCATGCCGGCAAACCATTATATCGGCAATGAACCCCAACAATACAATGCTCAATGTTAAGTTTGCAAAATTTGTTTTCCAAACTGCAAAGAAACGTAACTCTGTATGTTTGCAGGAATCATCGCCACAATTTTCAAACTCATGACCGGTCTGGGACCCCCGTCCCCTATTATACCCCAAGACTCTTACTGGTGGAGCCTTTGCATGTTTTACTGGAAGTTGGGGGTGGGTTTTACACTCATCAACAAGGTCATCATGTTTTTAAACACACTTTAGCTGCTTCTTCCTTTAAAAATAATAATTACTTATCTATATATATATTTCACACTACAGTATATTTTTTAAACAATTTTAAATTTTTGTTGCATTTAAGATGAAACATATTTTTTGTTTGTTTTAAATTGTCATAATTTTAAGTAATCTAACAATAAACAATAATCTTCCTGGCATCAGCAATTCTGAACCTGTTAATACAGCTCCACACTGACACATGGGTGTAGATCAAACTAGGCAATGGCACACATCTTTCAAAGCACATCCCAACCATCAAGGGGCTCAAACAGGGCTGTGTGCTTGCCCCAACCCTGTTTAACCTTTATATGGTAGGCATGACATCAACCCTAAATTCATGTAATGCACATGCCCCTCGACTGGGCGGCAAAGCCATTTCTAGTAATTTATATGCCTATTATGTGGTCTTGGCAAGCCACACCCAAGTGGGCATGCAACGCCTTCTCAATAAAATTCAAGAATACGTACCGGAAAACTACCAAGAAGGGAATCATGGGAAAACAAAAATCCTGACAATAAAAAAGGGCAAACGATGGAACTATATTCTTAGTACCTGCAAAATAAGTTAAACATGAACACCTCTGTTTATAAATACTTAGGGTTACTCATTGATGAAGGCGGTCAATTTGCCAGCCAACTTGAGACAATCGGAAGAAAGGGGATGATCTTAGCAACACCATTAAGGCCCTATGCCCCCCCCCTCATGGTAGCACAAGCCAAAATCCTACCCACCATCACCTACAGAAGTGAAGCCCTGAGGGGAAGGGGCTAAAAAATCTTGGACACCACTGTGGCCAAGGCATACAGAGTCTTGTTTAACATCCCAACCTATGCTTCTCCAGCGCAGATCCAGTCAAAGTTCAGCCTAACCAAACAACTCCTGGCAAGGGTCTTTCTTAATCCTCTGGCATAAAATCAGGAACACCCCCCGAATACATTGAATCACCAGCTCTGGCAAGAGCTCTGGCTCAGAGCAACATCGCCGGTCAGAATATTCTTAACGGACTCTCTGGTTACTACCTGTCTTTCCGCCTTTGGGTAACTCAATCTACCCATGTAGTCTTCAAGCAAGCAGTCAAAAATGCAATAAGGAAACTCTAACTGTGAAAGACAAAGCTGCATTTGCTCGAAGAAGCCATGTCTGAATGACAATCAATGTATACATCTCATTCGATACACAGGCATACTCTAGCCTGGATACTCTAGGAAGACAAAAGAAAAATTCCTAAAATACAGGCTAGTAATAGTGCCAGCAAATTCACACCTCCCACCATGGTTGAAGTTGCAACCTATGAACACCTGCTGACTATGCAGCAATGGCATCAAGGACATGGCACACTTAATCTGCTATTGCACCAACCTAAAGGTTGAAAGGGTTCACTTACTGAAACCGCAATTTAATATCGAGGGATCCGCACCCTGAGACAGGCTGTGATTGCATGTTTTAATTCCAAGGACTTCCAGTTAAATGGGAAACTTGTTACATTTCAGACTCAAGTAGAACTCACGGTAGGGAGAGCTGCACAACATAAGTCCAGCCAATAGCCATTATTCCCACAACAAGCAGTTGTAACTTCCACAATCAAGACTCCATCCTCCGCTGCAGGAGGCCCTTTGAAGCAGACTTCAGTGTTGCAGACAAACAAACAAAAACAGAACATCCTGAACCAGCTGCTGTAACATTCCAAGTCTTTTACACTTTTTTATGTAATCACACACCCCAACATTCGAACCGACCAAGGCGGAGGCAACAATTTGAATCACGGCCGACCTCCCCTCACTAGTCGTAGCCCCCAAGGCTCGCCTAAATTGTTAACACCTGTGATCATACTAACTTGGACACTACTCAAGCTTATGGTCTTTTTAATACCTTTCTTCTCTTTTTTTCCAGTATTTAATCTTTCATAGATTCACATGCTTGTTTCTTCCCCGTCGTCATGGTGGGAGTCTCACGGTAAAAGAATAACCATAGCAGTAAAAGAAAAAACTGCCTGGAAACCATAGAAACGGATAGCCTTGGGTAACCACTCATCCTCATTATGTGGCCCAAACAACAGCCAATCAGCTGCCAGTCCTGAGATACACCATCCCCAGCAGAGCCACCATACCCCAGATTTCCAACCGCCTTCGTTTTAGAAGGAGTCTCTTTGAGCCTAGCTCAGTTTGTTCTTTGGTGAACTTTTGTCCTTCAACAGTTGGAAGTGAGGTACTGATTTTTTTCATCTATATTTCATTCAAAATGTCTGAAATCTCTAAAAGGAGACTCTTCAGATTTTGAAGATCCTGTGGGAAAGCCAGATTATTTTTTGAGGACCCACACAAGGAGTGCTTGTACTGTCTGTACCCCAAGCAATTTCCAAAGGAATGCAAGCATTGTCGCACCTTCTCTGAATAGACACTTAAGGACAGAAAAGCACGCCTGTTATTATGGCTTCAAAAGAAGAAAACCACAGACTCTGAGTCTGATGGAGATTCTAAAGGACATTCTTCTAGAAAGCATAAAAGAGTCTTCTGAGGAGAAAGGAGAACAAAAAAGGCAAAAATCTGGAAAATCTAAAGAAAGAGGGTCATCCTCCTCTTCTCTGCCTCATACTCCTCACAGATCTACCTTTGAGATGAAGGCTCTGTTGTCGTTGCCGTCACAGTCTAAAGAAATTCCTGTCAGCTCGCCGACCAAGACATCAATGACTCCGACGACGATCACCTGGTCCATGACGATGACAATCTTGATGACAACTGCGTCGTCGACAGCTGTTATGACGACGACTCCGTCGACGATGAGTGTGAGGCCATCATCGACGACAACATCTGCGCCATCAACGATCCTGTTAAGGATCCCGTCGACGAACCCAATGGCGAGCAAGCCGTCGACAGTGATTGTTTTTAGATCTCCGACGACGAAGTCCTCCACATTCATCTCAATTAAACGATTTGCTCCGTCGATGGGCTCGTCGAGGGGCAAGAAAGCAGAGTTTTCCACGTCAAAAATGTCACCGCTTCTTCCATCCACTATTCTGGATTGTCAGGAGTCTGAGGAGGAAGGCCCTTATGGAGTAGTTTATAGTCCCTCTCAGCTGCACATGAAAAGCCAAGAGTCAGATGAAGAAGAATTCCAGGAAGTACAGGAACAATTTTCCTTTAAAGTTCGTCCTGTACAAGGTTCTAAACATTATGAATCTTTCCATCAAGCTTATAATTATGATGAAGAGGAGGAAGTGAATCCCAATGTCCAAGAGGAGTCTGTCAGTTCCTATATTTTTAATATCTGAATTAAGGCACATGATAAACAGCTATTATCGTTTTCCAGAAGCTAATGCTCCGGCTTCCACCTCAGCAAATATACCACAGACAGTGGTTCAGACACCAGCAGTCAAATCTCCACCTCCAGTGCAAAGAGTAGACACACCAAAAATAATAACTATTTGGGATGACCTTGTAAAGAGTGATCACGAAGACCAAACAGAGGAAGGAGAGATACCCCAAGATGACATCGTAGAAGATGAATGGGATCAATATAGTGTTCCAACATCACCTTCATCACCATTACCTCAGGCGCGGTCCCCAGCAGAGGACATTGACAGTTTCCATGATCGAATGGAAAAAGCCTCGAAGAGGTTTGAACTTTCATTGCCTGTGAAGGAAAACAAATGTTTTCTGTATGATTTTAAGGATACATCGAAAATCTGTAAGAACTATCCTGATAATCCAACATATATGGGATGAAGGTCTGAAATTGATGAAGAATCTGGCCTCAGTACCAGCCTCAAATCCAAAACTTGAGAAGAAATATTGTGCTCCTGAGACTTCCCCAGCGTGCCTGATTGGACATCCATGCCCTGAATCTGTTGTTGCGTAGGTAGGTCAGAGACGCTCCAAAAATCCGGTACCCGCCTGTTCCGCTCCCCCTGACAAGGAGGGTAAGAGGATGTATAGCATGGGAAAGCGCTTTGCAGTAATGGCAGCAGCTTCCATCAGGGCAGCAAACGCACTGGCACTCATCAGCAGATACAATAGACAAATGTGGTTATACATCGCACCTATTGTGTCCCAACTTCCGGACGACAAGCGAGAGGAAGCGACTGCAATTCTCCAGGACGGAGCCAGAGCAGTGTCGGAGTAAATTGACATAGCAATGGACATCGTGACAGTGTATTTCAGGCATATGGCTGGAGCAGTGGCGCTTCGCAGGAAGGATGGCTGAAATCCACTTCTTTCAGACCTGAAGTCCAGGCAAAAATCATGGATATGCCTTTTGATGGGGAGAGCCTGTTCGGAAAGCACATTGATGAAACGCTTCAGGGGAAAAAGCAGACACAGACACGGCTAGAGTGCTGGGGTCCTTACAGCAGGGCCGTTTTCAATCTTTTCGTGGTAGAGGATTGAGAGGGCAATACCATCAGCGATCCTCGTTTCAACCAAACAGGTACGAACCTTACGAACAGCAGGGGTACCATCAGTTCTCCAACAATCAGCAGTATCGGTCCTCTAACACCACCTATCAGCAGCAGGCTAGAAGGAAACCTGCTGCGAGAGGAAAGACACAAGAACCCGGTCGGAGGCAGTGACGTTCTTCAGGCGTCACGACCCTGTCTTGCGTCAAGCAGCTCCATTACCTCTCTCGTTATCTTAATCATTGGCAGTCAATAACATCAGCCAAATGGGTGTTGGATATTATACAACAAGGCCACACCCTAGACATCTTACAAAAACCTTCAACTCAACCACCCATTCACAGGAAGCAAATCCATTCTCAGCCCTCAAGGCCGAAGTCTTAGCTCTCATTGTGAAAGGAGCAAAAGAAGAAGTTTCCCCAGAACAACAAGGGAAAGAATTCTATTCGCACTTTTTCCTTAGAAAGAAAAAGCAGTCTACCAAATGGAGGCAGGTAATGGACCTCAGAGATCTGAACAAATACATAAAGAAAATTTCGTTCTGCATGCTGTCTCTGCAGGAAATCCTCCTATTACAACGCAAAGGAGATTACATGACATCATTAGACCTCTTGGATGTGTATTTCCATATCCAAATTCACAGAAAGCACAGACAGTATCTGCGGTTCGTGGTGGCGGGGCGCCACTACCAATTCAAAGTATAGCCCTTTGGCCTCAGATCTGCAACAAGGGTTTTCACAAAGTGTATGGCGCCAATCGTGGCACACTTGAGGCAGCAAGGTCTCCAGATTTTTCCATATTTGGACGACTGGCTGATAAGTTGCATGGATCTATTTCAAAATCTAGGGCTTTGGATAAACACAGAGAAGTCTTCCCTTATCCCGGCACAGTCACTTCAATTCCTCAGAGCAATGTTAAATACTCAGGAAGCAAAAGCATACCCTTCAGAAGAACGCATACAAAAGAATTTGCGTTTGACAGCATCAACAAAATCAAGAAGGTCCACTTCAATCAGGATCTTCAAATCTTTGCTGGGAATGATGTTATCCTGCATCCCATTGGTTCCCAACTGTCGCCTGGGCATGAGACCACTGCAAGAATCTCTAGACAAGCAATGGGTTCAAGCCCTGGTTTCATTCGAGGACAATCTCAAGATCAACACTCAAATCAAACGCACACTGTCATGGTGGGGCATCAGGGACAACTTTACAAAGGGTCTACTCTTCGAACCTCAGTCTCCCAGTTACGTCATGACATCAGACGATTCCTTACAGGGTTGGGGAGCACACTTACAAGACCTCCAGATTTATGGTCATTGGTCAACTCAAGAGGCAACACTGCACATCAGTTTATTGGAATTAAAAGCAGTATTCTTGGGTCTTCAAGCCTTCCTTCCGAGAATTCGTGGTTTGTCGGTCCTAGTCAGGACCAACAGTACGACAACAATGTTTTACCTTCTGAAGCAAAAGTCAAAATCCCTGTCAGCTCAAGCCCAGGACATTCGGAATTGTCTCTTACAGCGCAACATCACCCTGCAGGTAGAGCACGTTCCTGGAGTGCACAACACAAGGGCAGATTACCTAAGCAGATCACCTTCCATTTGCCACGAATGGGAACTGAATCACAATCAACTGCTACGGATATTCAGTCTATGGGGCAAACTCATTTAGACTTGTTTGCCAAATCAACACAACAAGAAATGCAAACATTTCGCAAGCAGATTTCCACAGTCAGGATCGTGGGGGAATGCTCTGCACCTTCGCTGAACAGGGATGTTTGCATATGCGTTTCCCCCATTCCCTCTAATTCAGAGGATTCTAAGAAAAATGAGGTCGGAACCATGCCACATAATTTTGATAGCCCCGGCTTGGCTGAGACAGTTCTGGTACACAGAACTTCTCCAATTGTCACTGGAACACAGAGTTCAATTTCCAATAATACAGGATCTAATTTCCATGAAACAAGGACAGATTCTTCACCCGCATCCGACCTCTCTAAAATTGTCAGCTTGGAACCTTATGAGCATGAATTTCAATCGTTAGATATTCCTCAAAAATGCTGAGAGATACTAGCAAGTGTGTTAGACCTGTCTGGCTTTTTGCGTAGTCCCTCCAATTTATTATTTATTTTGTCCCCTTTTTGCCCCTCATACCCTTAATAATTTTTGTGTCCACTAACTTTTTCTAGGTGTTGGTCAAGGGGATAGGTGTTCTTTTTCCCCCTCATAGTTTTTCACCTCAGGCCCAGAGGCCTGTTCTGACAGGAATAGTTGGAACCACAAAATGGTGGCTACCAACTGCCTTAACTGCCAAACCCAGAACTTGCCCATAGACTAGTATAGGGCGTTCCAGAACCTTCTGGTCCCTTCTGGACCACTGAGGGTCAGCCTATATAAGGCGGAATGCTGGGCAGCCATTTTGTCTACCTGAGAGAGTCAGCTGGAGGACAGGCTGTAGCTTAAGGTGGGGGTAGGCTAGTCAGAGGTTTGGGCCTATTGATTCACCACCCTTCCTCCCTTGGGTTATTTGTCCTATCCCTGCTGCTTTGAATGGCTGGAGACCCTAGCTTAAAAATAGTGGGGTGTAAACAGGAGAAGGAGACTGTGGCGCTGTGGAGCGCAGTCCTCTGCCCAGTGGAAGGAACTCTGAAAGAATAACCCTCATCCCTTGACCCCAGCCTCCATCCAGTATTGAGTGGTAAAAGGACTTTGTAGGGTTAGGAAGTGGGAGCTGGCGTGAGAAGAGACCCAGCGCTGTTTCCTACCTTCCTGGGTGTGGGGGAAGGCTGGTGCCCTTGTGTCCCGGAAGGTCCTGGCCGGACGTGCAGTCGGCAGATCCCCTGATTTCCTTGGGAACTGACGAGGGGTGAGGGGTGTCGGCTTCCCTGAGACAGCGCCGCCTCAGCTGTGTGTGGGACCCCGGGGGCCCTGGTCGCGTTGCTGTAGTAGCGCTATTGTGGAGAAGGAGAAGGTGGGACGAGACACTGTCCAGGAAGCGCCTTCGCGCCCCGAGTGAGGAGGAGGTGAGGGGCAGTCTCTGTCAGAAGGCGCCATCGCGCATGCCCAAGACGACGCAGTTATCCCCGGAAGGAGGGGCAAGGAAGTGAGCAGGCCCGAGAAAGAGTCGCGTCCTTCCCCGTATACCTGCGCAGTAGGAGGCGGCGCCGGCGTGGGCGTACCGCGCATGACCGAGGGAGAAGTGTCTTTGCCCGACCGGCGCTGAGGTGGAGCGCCAGGAGCCACGACAGCTCGTCAGCGTGTTCCGCCTTTACTTCCCGCTCGAGCGCCACCCCGAGGAGTTGGCCCGAGCAGGGAGGGAGAGTTAAGGGGCCCGGTAGCGGCCTGGGGGCAGTGTTGTAACCGCTGTTTCCTTCCGCTCGAGCGCCACATAGAGGAGCTGGCCCGAGTGGGAAGGGAGAGCTGAGGAGCCTTCAGAGGCGAGAGAGCCTTTCCCGCCCTCGGTTCCTTGGCCATATCGGCTGCTATTCCCCCTTGCTTCCGGCGCAGGACGATTCCAGCATCGACACAATTACAAGTAAGGAGGTGAACTGCAGGGGGAAGTGGCGCTAGCGCCTACAATGGAGTAAATTAGACACTGGTCGTTTCCATCCCTGTTCAACACAAGTTGGGGAGTAACATAAAGGAACCTGCTGGTTAGGTGAAGGCATAAGTTCCACACAGAGATTGCTGGTCTCTAACTAAACTTCTGGTTAGACTGAAATTCCTCATTGAAGTCAAATCTGGTCAATGTTGGGGTCTGATTAAATGTATTATTGATGATAAATACTGAAATAAGTTAACATCTCTGAAGGTAGAGCTACTGATTTCAAGTCATCTAAATGTAATGTGATGATAAGTTAATAGTACTGTGTTTTGACATTATTTGGCAATTTTAAACGTACTGGTTCTTTTCCTGACAGAATGCATTATATTGAACTGTGAATTCTAGTACCAAGAGAGCAAAGAGATTATTTTTATAAACAAGTACTTATTTTCCTAACAAATTGGTGTAGTGTCCTTTTTAAGTGTTATTGCGTGGATTTACTGCTGGGTGGTTTGCAACCTTCACACTTGTGCCTCTAGAATTGCATGTCTTGCCCTAGGCCAGGCTACCCTAGGTGACCTGACATCCCAGGTTCCAACAAAGTGCTAGAACAATTTCTACTAACAAAACCTATACAGCAAAAATAGAAGAGATTTTGCAATTGGTGTTCAACACAAAATTTACACCCTTTTAATTCTTCTCCAGAACAAATACTTCCGTATCTACTTCACCTAGCCAAGACCGGACTTTCACATGCATCCATAACATAAAAGTACATCTGGCGACTATCTCCAGATACAACAGAACACCAGATTGACCATCACTGTGGTCTCAAAGACTGCTTAAAGAGTTCCTAAAAGGTTTGTTCAGACAGTACCAACCAATTAAACATACACCGCCTCCTTGGCAGCTCAACACGGTTTTGTCTCAACTCTGGAGAGCTCCATTCGAACCAATTCACAAAGCTGAATTGCAGTTCATCTCATGGAAAGTAGCCTTACTTCTTGCCCTCACTTCGGCCAGGAGGGACAGTGAGATCCAAGCATTTTTGGTTATGGCCATTCCTACAATTCAGACCAGATAAAGTAATTCTCAGGACACATCCAAAGTTTATTCCTAAAATTTCTCATCTCAATAAACCAATTGTGTTGCCCACATATTTCAAGAACTCTTCCACTGCAGCTGAAAAAAATCTCTGCACACGTTGGACATAAGGAGATGCCTCAAATTTTACAAAGAAAAAAACAAAATCTTTTCGTAAAAAAAATCAACTGCTTACAGCTTATTCTGGGCCCAGGAAAGGTTTGGCCCTCTCAATAACTTCTATTGCTAGATGGATTGCATCTGCCATCGTTTTATGTCATGAAAAAACAGGAAAGCCTTTGCACACGAGAGTGCGCGCTCATTCCACTCGGAAGATGGCAACTTCAACAGCGTTGCTGGCAGGTTTCTCTCTCCCGAACATTTGCAGAGCGGGAACTTGGACAAATGTGCACACGTTTACCAGACATTATTGTCTGGACACGGTGTTGAAAACATATTCAGCAGTGGGTCAAGCAGTTCTGCGGCACCTGTTTCACTAAAGTACTTGTCTTTCACTATATACTTTGTTAAATATATAACTGTGTATGAATATATTTTCACAGCTGTAAAGGACTGTTTCGAACTTCTTAATTAATCTTTTATCTTACAGAAATTTCAATATATGCAGTATAGCATTATGAAAAAAAAAAAAAAGACAATGCAGAGCCCTGGAGACAAAGGGGTCTATCCTAGAAATGCTATATAGAATAAGGACTGCTATCTATTCTGATACAAGCATGCAAATCTATGAAACAATCAATACTGGAGAAAAAACTAGTTACTTACCTGTACACTATGGTTCTCCAGTATTATCTTTCTTAGATTCACATGCGGCCCGCCCACCTCCCTGTTTCTTCTTAGGTAGACCACCTTTATCTTTGGTTTCATCTGTAGCTCACTCTTGGGCTGTTGGAAATCTGAGGTATGGTGGCTGTGCTGGGGATGGTGTATCTCAGGGCTGGCAGCTGATTGGCTGTTGTTTGGGCCACATAATGAGGATGAGTGGTTACCCAAGGCTACACTCTTCTATGGTTTCCAGGCAGTTTTTCCTTTTACTGCTATGTATATTCATTTACCGTGAGACTTCCACCATGACGACGGGGAAGATACAAGCATGTGAATCTATGAAAGATAATACTGGAGAACCATAGTGTACATGTAAGTAACTACTTTTTCTCCAGTATTGGGGTGTCTTTCATAGATTCACATGCCTGAATCTTTCCCAGTCATCTGACTGGGAGTCTCACGGTACATAAAAAAGCAATAATATGCAAATAATAACCCAAAAACCTTAGTAATAAACAACCAGGAAGTAAAGTAGCCCTAAGCTACAAGAGTAAAAACTTCCACACCCATGACTATCATAGTCATTTTGTATGGTCCAAACTGCAGCCAATCAGACAACAGCACCCACCAGAATGTTCTCCCCAAAGGATCAGGCTCTCAGAATTTCTACTGCACGTCGTGTGAAGGGAGTCTCCTTGAGCTCTGTTCAGTACTTCACTCTTTTGGCTGGTTTTCACCTACCTTTAGAATGTCATCTTCTAAAAAATCTCTCTTCAGGCCTTGTGAATCTTGTGGGAAGCTCCAGCTTTTTTCAGAAGATCCCCACAAGAAGTGCATCTACTGCCTGTACCCGGATCATGAGGTGAGGGATTGTAAGATCTGCAGAACCTTCCCTCAGAAGACCATCAGAGACAGGGAAGGTCGCCTTCTTCTGTGGCAACATAAGATCAAGGATCAAGATAACCCCTTATCTGAGGTGGGAAGTGTGGCCTCGGGGTCATCTGTATCCTCTAGGAAGAGGATGGCTGAGGAAGATGTATCTTCTCATGGGGCTAAGGTGTCGAGAAAAGCAAAATCTACTAAGCTTGCCTTCCTCTTCCACAAAAAAGGCTTCTCCACCTTCGAAATCTAGACCTGTTACGCCCCTGAGAAAGTCTGGAAAGTCTCTGGCTTCAAAAAGACTTCCTGAAAAAGTTTTATCTCAGAAAGTGGCTCCGTCATCGACGGATCGCAAATGACTTCTCTGTCGACAATTATCATTGTTGACGCTACGTCAACGTCGACAGTCACCTTTTTGTCACCAAGGCTTAAAATGCTAATGTCGTTGGCCTCTTCTCCGTCGGCGCTGGTCTCTGTGACAGTTCGACCCATCTCGTCAACGAAAATAATGCCATCTATCGTCAACGCCAGCGACGAAGGGTAAGAAGTTCCTCATCGACGAAGGCCACCCCGTCGACTGTTTCCTCGTTGACGAAGATCAACTTCCCATTGACGACCTCACCGTCGACGAAGACTACCTCATCGTCGACGGCCACATAGTCGACGAAGATTGCCTCGCCGTCGAAAGCATTGTCGCCGAAAATTGCCTCGTTGTCGAAAACATCGCCGACGAAGTTGACTGTCTCGTCGGCAGTCACTATCCTTACACCATGTCCATCGACGACACCATCGACGGAACAACCGTGGACGCCTTTTCTATTGTCTTGTAAGGAATTAAAATGTTTGATCTGCCACACCGTCTACGATCTCCTTTGCCCCACCGTCTATGGCAGCTTCTTTGTTGGAAAGATGGGGCTCTTCATTAGCGGCTCTATCCCCGCTGAAGTTACCTGACCAGTTACTGGACTCTGAAGATGACGAGGAGCAATCAGATTTGGATGGCAGGTCCCGCACTTTCAAGGAGTCTATCTGAGCTGATCATCAAATATCAGGATCAGGATGAGGATCAGGAAGAGGAGCAGTTCCTTGAACATCAGGTGCCTGCTAAGGTGCCTACAGCACAGATGCCACTAGCTCTCCTCAACAACTTACAGTATATGTTGGACGACTACTATCGCCGGTTTCCTCCATCCAGGTTGGCTGAGTCACTTCCTTCAACACCCATGCCTCAAGTCTCTGTATCGACGTTCAGGTCCCCAAGGCAGCCTTCTTCAGCACCAGTATCTGCAGTACGATCTACAGGTCCACCTTCTCTGGCACAATCTCACCATTCCCAGGAGGCTGGCTACACTGATGAGGACAGGGAAGAAGGAGAAGTTGTTGATAAGTCTGTACTATCGGAGTGAGATGAATATCAAATACAAACTCCCATCACCATCTGCTCCACCTGCTGCGGACTCTCCACCTGTAGATATTGGGAGTTTCCATCTCATAAAAAAAGAGCTACAAAGAGGTTTCTAATTCCCATGGAGACGAAAAAGGACAACTGTTTCCTTTATGATTTTAAAGAACAGCTGCAGAAGCAAGTGAAAGTCATTCCCATCATAGACTTCATCTGGAAAGAGGGGCTGAAGATCATGTCAACGCCCAATTCACTCCCTGCAGTCTTGCCTCGCTTGGCCAAAAAGTATAAGGCAACAAATACCTCACCTGCATGCCTTATAGGACACTCTAAGACTGATTTAGTCGTCACCCAAGCGGCTCAGAGACGGGCCAGGAACCCTTCTTGACCGGTAACTGCTCCACCAGACAGGGATGGCAGACGTCTGGATTCCATTGGCAAGAAGGTCTCCACTATGGCGGCAACCACGGTTCATGCTGCAAACTCCCTAGCAATATTAGGGAGATACGATAGGCAAATGTGGTCGGACATCTCACCATGTATTGAAATGCTACCAGAGCCTGAAAGACCCAAAGCTAGGAAAATCTTGCACAAAGGGGAGTGTTCTTCTGCGGAAATGATTGACGCAGCAGTAGATATGGCATCTATAGGTTTTAGGCAGTTGGCGGGCGCAGCAGTTCTAAGGGGGCAGGGTTGACTGAATTCAACATTCTTTCGCCAAGAGGTCCAAGCTAAAATGATCGACATGCCGTATGATGGGGAGTTTCTCTTTGGCCAGCATGTCGACGAGGCCCTGCAGGCAATAAAAAAGGACACAGAAATGGCAAGATCACTGGGTAGCCTGCAGTTTCGTAAGTCATCCTTTCGTGGTGCCAAAGGACGTGGGTCCTTCTCCAATAGAGGGGGCTACAATCAGCAAAGATCGTACCAAACCTCTCAAGGTAATCAGAGGTATCAACCATACAAACAACAGATATACGGACAGCGAGGTAACACCTACTCGCAATCAAAGAGGAGGTCCTCCTTTCGTGGGCGGGATTCCTCTACGAAACAATGAGATATGCCACCTGCCACCATCTCTGCCCGTCCCCCTGTCAAAGGTTGGAGGAAAAATATCCCATTTCTACTTGAACTGGTCCAAGATTACTACAGACAAGTGGGTCCTAGATATAGTGGCCAGAGGCCACACTTTGAAATTCATCAAAACCCCTCCAAATTCTCCTCCCAAGGGCCCACCTCCTGCTCATCGCAAGGAGCTGTTCTCCCAAATAAATTTAATGATTCGGAAAGGAGCGATCAAAAAGGTCCCTCTATTGCAAAGAGGAACAGGATTCTACTCAAGATTCTTCCTCATACGCAAGAAGACAGGAGAATGGCGCCCCATCCTCGACCTGCGCGCCCTCAACAAATACCTGAAAAAATTGTCCTTCCGGAATTTAACGCTTCAAGAAATCCTCCACCTTCTTTCGGTGGGGGATCACATGGCCACCCTCGACCTTCAAGATGCTTATTTTCATGTTCTGATTCTCCCCAGGCAGAGAAAGTTCTTACGGTTCAGAGTGGCTGGCAGGAATTTTCAGTTGAGTCCTTCCCTTTGGACTACATTCAGCACCCCGTGTGTTCACAAAGGTGCTAGCTCCGGTGGCCGCACATCTTCGCTTGGAGGGCGCTCAAATCTTCCCTTACTTGAACGACTGCCTTATCAAGGCGAATTCCTTATCAGAGCCAAACACACACGTCCAATGATGTCCATCGCTGTTCCAGTCTCTCGGTCTTTCCATCAACTTCGACAAATCTCATCTCATTCCGTCACAAAGGAAGACTTTCTTGGGAGCCACAGTGGACACCCAACTCATGCAGGCTTTCGTCTCAAGAGAGAGGCAACACAAGATCCGAAAATTAGCTCGCCTCTTGCAAGAAAAAGAGTGCGTTTCAGTTCGACTATTCAAATCTTGTCTGGGGATGATTTCATCCTGAATCCCATTAATACCAAATTGCTGTCTCAGAATGAGACCTTTGCAGGAAGAACTCAACCTCCAATGGTTGCAGGTTACAGGGTCGTTCGACATCATTCTCATAATGCCTCGAATGCAAAAAGCATTGCTTTGGTGGACTCGATTGAAGAACTTGCGAGTGGGATGTACATTCCTATCGGAAGTACCAAATCTCACAAATACAACAGACGCTTTCCTCGAAGGATCGGCGGCACACCTTCAGGGAATGACAGTCAATGGAAAGTGGACTGTACAAGAAAGGAAACAGCACATCAACCTTCTGGAGTTGCTAGCCATTTTCTTGGCTCTTAAGTCCTTTCGAACCATTATACTAGGGACGTTGGTGCTGATTCGGATGGACAGCACGACAAGTATGCACTACCTAAACAAACAGGCCTTTACAAGGTCGGTCCTTCTCTCTCAGCAAGCCCAGGAGATCTGTGACTGGGCACTACGTCATGGGATTACTCTCTCAGCTGTCCATGTTCCAGGGGTTTCCAATGTCCCAGCGGATTCTCTCAGCAGATCTCAAATGTCCAACCACAAGTGGGAAATGCATCAACCAACATTAGAGTTTTCCGGGAATAGGGCAGTCCCGAGCTGGACCTGTTTGCGACCAGCCAGAACCCCAAATGCCCATACTTCGCAAGATGGCTTACCCACAGGGACTCGTGCGGGAATGCGCTTTCCATGAACTGGTCACAAATATATGCCTACGCCTTTCCTCCGATTCCACTGATTCCCAGTGTCATCTCCAAAATGAAGAAGCAGCCTTGTCACCTCATTCTCATTGACCCCAGATGGCCTCGCCAATACTGGTTCACCGAGCTTCTCCTCCTTTCAGAGTGCGATCCCATTCAGTTTCCACCAATACCGAACATCCAGCGGCAGACGTAAGAAGAGAAAAATCCCTGGTTCATCCTGTTTAATCGCAGTTATTGCTGACATCATCTTTGGACTTCTAGGATTCGTAGTCCTCCAACCACCATATGACCCATGTTGGGCTCTGCCTCCTGCAAGATAAAATCCCAGGACTACGAATCCCAGAAGTCTGCCGCTGCATGCCCGCCCCGTGAGCAAGGAGCATAAGGAGCTCCGAAACGCGTTGGGGCTTAATGAAATATCCAGCGCTGTGTCCCGTTGTGCCTCAATAAAGGACTTAACCGTGGTGGCTGAGTTCGCCTGTCATTGCGCGCACCTCCAACTGTGGCAGCGTAATGGAATGTATATATATATATATATATATATATATATCACCAACTCCCAAAAGGAATGCCGCACAATCTCAAGCTGGGTATCCAAAGATATTTTTTATTGCTTGCAACCATAAGTGACAAACGCATTTCAGCCCCAGGCATACGTCAATGTCAATGAACACCATTACACTCCCACATTTTATCATGTGCAAATTTCATTGGGCTGCTGTATCAGTTTGAACATAAATAACGGACATGGGTGCATCTCTATGTAAACAGCTAACAAATCTGGCGGCCATTTTATAACATGTAATTCTCCACATTATGATTGCAGTAAATATACATACAATTCAGACCCCATAATGTTGTACCAGCATTCTAATACTTAATATATAAGCACATTTATCTGCTACCGGTTATTGATATATTTTTGCTCAAAACTCTTACGTTAACATTTTTAAATTTCATTAGGTATCCTACTTAGGTTGCCACTATGGGGGAGGTCCCTGAGTTGCTTGGTTTCAAAATTGTGCCCTGAATGGGTCTACTGCTACAATGTGTACGAGAAAACAATCTAAGTTCATGATACTACATAATTGCATTTGATACACCTTGGTCTAAAATTATTACTCAATAGTTATACTATTAAGTGTCTGAGCATGGAAGAGGTATGGAGAGGCCAGGGTGCCTGACTTCGGACCACGGGGTTCACAGTTTGATTCCCGGTGCCGGAGGCAGGCTAGCCCAGCACCATGTGACTCTGGGCAATAGCTCACTTAATCTTCCCCACGGCCCCCAGCGCCTTGACACCCTCGGGTAAATGTGCGCTTTACAAATACTGGATTTAATTTCATTTTTATTTCAGCGTGCCATGCTTGAACATTAAAAAAGTGTCTGTCGTGAAATAACCCATTAAGCCCTGTATAATCCTATAACTAAAAACTAATAAACACTATTTAATAAATCCACATTTTCTCTATCAATTTCTCAGTGCAAAGTACAGTAACCTGTAAAGAGAATGTGAGGAAGGACCTGCTTTTATTCTTTTTCATCCAATGTGTGTCCACAGCTCTTCTTCACTATTAAGACTCCGTGCATTGCAGGTCCTCAACTCTACAATATTTATAGGTTCAAGTTGCCTGAAGTACCTGATCCTGTCTCCTCTTCTCTCCTTATGGGGTACTTGACCTATGCAAAAGAAACATAGCATATCACTCTTACTGCTGTGTGGCAGAGCAAAATGTTTCATTATCGCATACATATCATCTTTATTTGATATGGCCTGGGAATGCACCAACACTCGTTTTTTGGCATGGTGGACAGCGATGCCGATGTATTTTTTGCCACAGGGACATAGCAAACAGTATATGCCAATGTTTAATTTACAGTTGAGGAGTTTTGCTATATTCCCTGACTTTTACACTATTCCTAGATGCCTTACATCCGGCACATGGATAAAATCCCATCAACTCTGACCATATCATTGGTTTCTCTGTATAATGGCTGTGCACTAGGAGATCTCTTAAAGATATAGTATTTCTGTGGATGATAGATACATATGTCATAACTATAACTACCTAATGGTGACTGCAACTAGGTAATTATCGTAATATATATATATATATATATATATATATATATATATACTACTATTATAAAGCAAGAACTTTGAACCTTTGAGGTGGGTAAATTCGGGAACCACAGCGCCAATTCACACACCCGATACATCATTGTAATCATCAGGGTGTGCAGATGGACATAGGCTATATAAACTATAAAAATATGCATTATTTTAAAAATTAACCTTAAAAAAAAAAAGTAGTCCCTTTGAAGTACCGCCGGTCGTGACCTGCGTGCTGACGTCAGGAGCACAGGGAGGAGCGGCGTCCAGGAGCGCGAGGAGGAGCGGCGGACATGGGGCGGGGGAGGAGCAGTGACCAGCGGCGGACAGGCGGTGAGGACCGGCGGGAGGAGCGGTGACGAGCGGCAAGGAGCGGTGAACTGAGGAGTGCGGGGGAGGAGCGGCGGCTGAGGTAAGGCTCCGGGAAACCCACGGACAATGTCGGGGCAGGCGGGGGTCGACGCAGGCGGGGAACGGGGCGGACGGGGGCCCGGGCTGCTGGACAATGTCGGGCGGGGTCCCGGGCTGCTGGACAATGTCGGGGCGGGCGGGGAAGCCTGATTGCTCCCGGACAAGGTCGGGACGGGCTGCTAGTATATATATATATATATATATATATATATATATATATATATATATATATATATATATATATATATATATATATAACCTACTGGCAGTCGCCAGTAGGTAGTTATAATTAGGATTTTTTTCAATGCAAAATCTTAAAATTCTATTGTGAATAACTTTGGCGCCAGTTGACGAATCTGCCTGAAAATTTCTTCAAATTCGCCTCGCAGAGCTCTGGTCCTTCCTTGAAAGTTTGGGGGGGATTCGTCAAGCGGGGGCCGAGATAAAAGGGGGGTCCCAAAACGTGTTTTCCCCATGTTAATTTCCATAGGGCGGTCGACCTCACTTTTAGCCCGAACGGCTGAATGGATTTCCACCAAACGTGGCAAAATTGTAGGGACTGGTACCCCGATGTGCCTTTGCTATGTCTCAAGATATATGCTCCAGTGGTTTTTACGAACATTTACTTTGAAAAAATATATATTGGGGTATATATATGTTAGAGCCCAAATGTAGCCCAATGTAGCCCAATGTAGCCCAAAGATGGCCACCAGAGACAAAAAAAAACAAATGTAGCCCAAATATCAGCCAGATGTAGCCCAACTATAGCCCAATGACAGAATGTCCCAGAGTGTTCTAAAGAACAACTAGAGCGCTAACAGTCTTACTTATGACAAAAGTATGGCACACCTGAAGTCATCTTGATTGGAATAAAGTGTTAACACTTAAAACATTTAATTTGCAAAGGAACAAAATGAGGGGGTTCATTTTGCCATAGAAATTATGATTAGTGCTGAAGAAAGAAAAATTAGGGCACATTTTGAGTGACTTCTCAAATCCTCTTATATCTCATTAAATCAATTCTGATATGCAGTCTCCCAAGATGGCCACCAGAGACAAAAGAGCCCAAATGTAGCCCAAATATCAGCCAGATGTAGCCCAACTATAGCACAATGGCAGAATGTCCCAGAGTGTTCTAAAGAACAACTAGAACGCTAACAGTCTTACTTATGACAAAAGTATGGCACGCCTGAAGTCATCTTGATTGGAATAAAGTGGTAACACTTAATACATTTAATTTGAAAAGGAACAACATGAGGGGTTTCATTTTGCCATAGAAATTATTTATATATATATATATATATATATATATTCACTGAAAAAACCATAGGTTTCACACCAGTTATAGTTAGGAATTAGCATTTAAAAAACCTATTAAATTCACTGAAAAAACCATAGGTTTCACACCAGTTATAGTTAGGTGGAAATTTTACTTGCATAAAACCATTGAAATTCCCACGTTATAGTTAGTTGGACTCACTATAACTTGCGCGTGCAATGCACTGCTGATGACGTCACATATTACATCACTCATGACATGGTCAGTGACATCACTCACGACATCACTGATGACATCTCAAATGACATCACTGATTACATCATCCAGTGAATGTGTATCTTTCTGAAAAATAAATATTTTTTATATATGTATATCTACAGGTTGATGGAAGAATAAATGGGTAAATAAATGTCTAAATGGATGTTTTTTTTTGTGTAAAATTGATTGGTTAACTGACTTATTAAATGTATCTTAGTGAATACATATATTAGCGAGTAATGTTTAAATATTTAAATATCTGTATCTGTGCCTCACTTTGTGTATAAGTGGCTGCATGGGTTGGTGAGTAGCTACATGAGTGTGTATATGGGTTATTAGTTGTTTTTTTGAGTATCAGTATCAGTGTCTGTATGGTTTGGTGGGGGATATTACTTAGAGCACAGATGCATGAATGAGTGACTCACTATTTGTATGTATTTTGAAGACAGCATGTGTGCAAGACTGTATGGGTGGATGATTGTCTGTATGGGTGGGTTAGTGAGTATGTGTTTTTATAATTAATTGTTTAAGAGAGTAAATATGTTTCCGTTTCTGTAGAAGTATGTGTAGTGGTGTGTATATAGCTGTATAATCAAGTAAATGGTTTTTTGATAGTTTATTTGCATGTGTGAATTTGTGTGTGAGTAACTATATGGATGAGTATTAGTGTGTAACAGGATGTATAGGTGTATGAGTACATATGATGAGTAAGTACATGCATGAGTGACTATATAGAACTGTTGGTGAATGAGTGGATGTGTATGTAGATGTTGGAATTACCTAATAAGTTGTTGTAATTGGTATTGGTTTCTCCTTTTTTAAGAAAATGTTAGTTTCTATTTTTGAATGTGTGTGTCAAAGGTTATTTTATGCTGATAGGAGGTCTGCCACTTTGTCACAAGGATGTTGTCATCAGTGATGTCATTTGAGATGTCATCAGTGATGTCATGAGTGATGTCACTGACCAGGTCATGATTGATATAATATGTGATGTCATCAGCAGTGCATTGCACGTGCAAGTTATAGTGAGTCCAACTAACTATAACGCGGGAATTTCAATGGTTTTATGCGAGTAAAATTACCACCTAACTATAACTGGTGTGAAACCTATGGTTTTTTCAGTGAATATATATATATATATATATATATATATATATATATATATATATATATATATATATATATATATATACGATCCAAACTCCTGCCTATCGGACCTGGATTCCGACTTCAACACAGGAACAGACCACAGAAAAGCGCGCTTGAATTAGATGCAAAGGTGGTTTATTGACCCTTTGCCTCCAGCCTGATGCATTTCGGCTACGTCACTGTAGCCTTGTTCACATGACAAAAGGAACCAATAGCTGTGATTAAGTACTGTGCACAATCAATGGCTGGGCGTTAACAGCACATAGACATAGAAAACATATTCTAAAAAACACATTCTAAAGAGAATCCTTTTAAATATGATGTGGTGATTAAATAACCTAATTAATCAAATCATTATGGTAAATAACAAATTTCATAAATACCAATGTAGACATGTATTCCATTCTAATTAAATGTTGCTCATCAGAATAAATCTCATAAAGGGAATACGATACACACATAAATGTCCTACCGCATCAACTAAACAGAGAATGTGTACTACATGTATCTTAAAATCGTCTGAATACAGAGCTGTAACATTGGACATAAATAGCCCACGCCCAATATATATATATATATATATATATATATATATATATATATATATATATATATATATACATATATATATATATATATATATATACATATACATATACATATATTCACTGAAAAAAACATAGGTTTCGGGGATGTTATAGTTAGAAATTAGCATTTAAAAAACCTTAGAAATTCACTGAAAAAACCACAGGTTTCAGGGACGTTATAGTTAGTTGGACATTTCACTCATACAAAACCAGAGAAATTCCACCGTTATAGTTAGTTTAGCTAACTATAACTCGCGCAGCCCCAATGCACTGCTGATGACGTCACATATTACTTCACTCATGACAATGTCAGTGACATCACTGACGACCTCACTGATGACATCATCCAGTGACTGTGTGTTTCTGAAAAATGTAAATATGTTTTATATATATATAATGCAAGGTGTATTGAAGAATGAGTGGGTGTATGAGTGTCTGAATGGATGATTTAGTAGGTGCATGACTGACTGCATAAGTGAATGATTAAACGTGTCTTTCTGAATGTATGGGTTAGTGACTAATCTGTGTGAATATCTGTATCAGTCTCTCAGTTGGTGCGCAAGTGGTTGCATGGGTTGGTGAGTAGCTACATGAATGACTATATGGGTTTTTGATTGGTTGTCTGAGTACCTTTATGGGTGCCTGAGTATATGTGTGTGTGGGTGAGGGGTTTTGTGACTCCCTAAATGGATGTATGTCTGGGTGAATCCCTGGGTGTATGCGTTCATAATTGCTTCTGTGAGAGGCTGTATGGGTGGGTTGAGTGTGTGTATGGCTGTGTTGCTGATTGAATGGATGTCTCAGTAGTCCATCCAACTCTGTGGCGCTTACTGGAGGTACCTTGTGGGCTAGTTGGCCCCCAGCGACCCTCAGGATTCAAGGGGACTCAATCCCCCAACTTAAAACGAGCCACGGGGCACATTTGCACACTTGTCTCATCAGGCCCTGCCCCCTTCCTTAATCACTTTGCAAACACGCCCCTTGGCGTGTTTTAAGTTGGGGGATTAAGTCCCCTTGAATCCTGAGGGGCATGGCCTCAGACCACCTCTCTGCAAAGCAGCCCTGTGGTGCTTACTGGAGGTACCTGGTGGGCTAGATAGCCCCAGGAACTCTCAGGATTCAAGGGGGACTAATTCCCCACCTTAAAACTGCCACGGGGTGCGTTTGCACAGTGGTGCAGGGAGGGGGCAGGGCCTCCGGCAATTTGTCGGTTCCTTTCTTTTGTGTTTTTAATTTAATTTTTTGGGGAGGGGGGGCCTACCTCGCCCCCCTTTCCTGGGCCACTTTTTGCCCTGGGGACCCCATTCCCGGGGCCTGGCAACCTTGTTTTTATTTTTTTTAATTATGCGGAGGGGGACTGCGTGGCCCCCCTCCAAAGGCCAATTATGGCCCCGGGACCCCATCGCCGTTCCCCGGGGCCTGGCCATCCATTTTTATTTATGGTCTGGAGATCCATCCCCCCAGGGCCTGGCCTCTCCGTTGGGGACCGTGGGGGGAGCCCGAATGCCCCCACGGTCCCGCCGGCTCACCGCCTTCTGCGGGAGCCGGCATTGCTTTTCTACAAGGGGAGATGCTGACATGCAGCTCCCCTTGTGGAAAAGTAATTCTGCTTTGCTTCATGAAGCGAGAGAAGGTTTTACTGCTCTCGCTTCAATGAAGCAAAGCAGGGTTTGCTATAGCAGGGTAGGAGCCGTGCTCCCACCCTACCAAAGCAAACGGCAATGTCCCGGGGGTGAGCACTCCGGGACATTGAAGGAGCCGGCCCTGGGGGGTGGTGGTCCACAGGGCCATGAAGGGCTCCAGGAGGAGTCCACACGGCCCCCCTCCCAATGTGTGCAAAGGCCCAGGGGGTGGTGGTCTCCAGGGGCTCATGGCACTGTAACGGACCCTCGCATTTGCATACTAAGTGCCCCGGGGAGGTGGTGGACCCGGGGTGTGTGGAGGGCTCGAGTCCCCCCCCCTACAGGTTCTTTCTTTTTTAAATGAGAGCCCTGGGGGCCCCCAGGTGGTGGTCCCCAGGGCTCGGTGGTCCGTAACGGACCCCTGCATTTGCATAGTTAGTACCCCAGGGAGGTTGTGGTCGCCGAGGCTGCGGGTGGGGGCTGCATGCCCCCCTCAAAATATAAAGAAAGCCCCGGGGGGTTGCGGGGGCACTCCGCGGATCCCTGCTATTACTTTTGTGCATGCCCCCAGGATCTGGGCCACCCGGGGGCTCAATAATAACGAAGCACAGGAGTCCGCGCTTCATTTTTTAAATTTTATCGGCAGGATTTGCGCACCAAGCGCGAATTCTGCCGTTTAATAAAATGCTTTTTTGGCCCTCGGGCCCCTAACCCCCTCGGCAGGCTTAGGGGGTCGGGGTGTTTCTTCCCTGCCCCCTTTTCTTGTTTTTTAATGTTGTTTTCACTGTTTCTTGTGACTCGGTTACTGAGTCACAAGATGGCTGCCAACACTTCCTGGTATGGAATGTTTGTAGCCAATCAGAGTGAAGCTCCTACTCAGGAGGAATTGCAACTCCTCCTCGGAGCTCATGTATCGATATTTTTCTTTTTTTAATTTCTCAGGAACTACTGAACGGATTTTCACCATTTAAACAAAGGGCTCTTTCTGAACCAAGACCTACCTTTTTGCCAAATTTGATGTAATTCCGATCAGCAGTTCATGCTGCAGCTTTGTCTAAATTTTCCTATGGAAATGAACATGGGGTAAACACGTTTTGGGACCCCCTTTTTTGTCTCGGCCCCCGCTTGACGTATCACCCTGAAACTTTCAAGACAGAAGCTCACAGGAGGGGTCCTAAGTTCGTGAAAATTTTGCGAGGATTCGTCAAACGGTGCCAAAGATATTGGCAAAAGAAAAAAAACGCTTTTTGAATAGAAACAAGGTCCTAACTATAACTTCCTCCTGGCGACCACCAGTAGGTAATATATATATATCACATGGAAATCACAGCTCTGTAACAGGCAAAATCCAGCACTCCAAGGGGTAATTTTCACTCGACTATATTGGTACAGTGACGGCATCTACGCTTTTCGGCTGCCACACGCAGCCTTGTTCACAATATATACATATATATTATATATATAGATGACCAGAGTCTCCTGCGCGTTGCGGCTCTCCCTCAGCATACGCAGGAATACAATGCATGGACCAAATTTGCGGTGATAACTTCTTTTATTCGCTTGTCTGCTTCATAACTTTTCGGCACTCAGGTGCCTTGCTCACATGACAGCGAGAATAAGTGAGGGTGGGATACTTAAAGTGACAGTGCTGTGCTCCGATTGGGCTATAGTACATAGGACTAGACAGCGGACTTGCACTAGGTACAATCAATGTAAAATACACTGCAAGATGGCCACTACATTAATTCATTGAACCAACAAAGTGAAAAAGCATTGAAATTAACAGTAAAATACGCAAACATGATACAATATATATATATATATATATATATATATATATATATATATATATATATATATATATATATATATATATATATATATATATATATATATATATATATATATATATATATATATATATATATATAGTTGGTGTCGAACCATAATCAACGATCTTTATGTCATACGGTTATAATAGTAAGGTGATAAACTACCTAACATATTACCATTAATGAAAATATTTGAAATGGCATAACAAATGGCAGCTTTAGCACTACGTTTTTTGAATTGATGGAAGACACACAAAGGCACAACATGGACGAACATAAGCAGATGTGTTCCACCCCATTACCTGTTTTTTCTCAAATTGAAAGATGCATGGGGGAGCTTTTTTTTAGATAATATAATCTAGTGAACAGCATCCACCTCCTCTGGCAGACATAAGTATGATGCTAGGTGTGTAGACAAAAAAACTTCAGGGTTCATACTCTTGCCATCATATTCGCAAAGTGTCTTCTTATATTAGCCCTTGTATGCTTAACTTGCCAAATCTGCAAAGGTTTTACAGCTTCCTATCTCTTCCATCAAGATGAAAGCAAGCATTCTAATAGAAGTGCTACAACCGTCTAGTCAGTCATCTAAACTCCTCTGGCCTTTTAATGTTAATGAGGCCCTCCTAGACCCACTACTGGTAGTGTCAGAGAAGCCTACATCATCCCCTGCATTTAGCATAGTGGTAGCCAGACATTACAGATACGCATCTGATCACCCATCTTTTTTATTAGGTCATCCATTCTGAATGCTCCGTTGTAAAGACCTCTTGCTCTGCCAACCTATCGACTGGAGCATTCCTCACAGTTCCAACAGACAGCAACCAAAAAAGATTGTGAATGTTGGTACAAAAATATTCAGGACAGACAATCTGGTACTGTCTAAAAAATGCAGCATGCATTTTGGGGTACTACACGTGCACTATGGGGCATGGCACAACAATTCCTCTGATCTGTCAGACCATCTTCAAGGATACTTGAGATGGGAAAGCTACATCCACACAGATAATTCTAGCCAGAGTAGATACTGTGGCCAAGGTCAGTGGGGTGCTATGTAGCCACTGCGGAACCAACACACCTGGCTTTGCTCTTAACCCCTTCTCTGTGGAATGTTTCCCCCCTGCTGTGCGGGGGGAAGGGGGGGCGCGTGCAGCGCCCCCATGCTGGTGACGAGCTGAGCTCGTCATGAGGCACAGCGGAGCTGCCCTTGGCACGGCCACACCCGTTTTTAGAACGTTCAGCACAGCGGGGTAATTACCCCCGCGTGCAAACGTTCCAATGTCCACGACGAGCTCAGCTCGTCATGAGTACAGCTCAACTGTACTCCATAATGATCTGAGCCCGTCACCAGCATGGATGAGGTTAAGGATTTTCTGCAGGTCTCCAGTCTACGTTAATGGACCTACCCTTTGACGGACCTAAGCTGTTTGGTGAGAAAGCTGACTTTGCTCCGGAAAGATTTAAAATGATCAGGGCAACAGCTCAGTCCCCAGGACCCCAGTCCTCTAAAGGAGACTATAAACAATTTGACATTTTAGAGCTTTGAGAAAGCAGTTGGAGCACTACTCAAACAAAATGGCGTAAAAACCAGCTCCTCAGAATTTCAACAGCCGTTCTTCCCTTTCCCCCAACCTCATTCACTGCTGACGGTGTGGAGCAGCTACCTGCAATTTTGGACACGGAGGAGAGGGTGAACAAACATGAACATGATCTGGCCTGAGAGATTGCATAAAGTCCTCAACAGCTGTACATGAAATATATCCTGAACCATGTACTGGGCGAGGAAGAGTTACCACCAAAGGGACTATTTTCTTCATTACAAACCTGGGTGCATCCCCCAAGATACCTACATGATGCTGTTTCGTTGGGATTTCCTGCATTTCCTACAGAAAATTAGGGGCTACTTCTACTCCATTTTCCAACAGCCCCAGGCACTGATCGCATCGCTGTCTCCACCACGTGTGCCTGTGCTACTTTTATCCCCATATTCACCACCTTCCACAACCACCACCTCCCACGCCATCTCTGCAGCATGACCTATCAATACCAATAAATTGGCTTGTAGGACCTGTTTTCCATCCGAGATAGTAAATCGGTCCCTATAAGGTTCGGTTGTTTTTAATAAATTGACGACTCTGTCAATTTACTTGACACTAAGGCATACAATTATAAGTCCTGATGATGATCCCATACTAACAGGGATCGAAACGTCGTCGACATTATACACTTGATGATTTCTTATACTGTATTGAAAAGATCACGCAACGTGTATTTTTACCATCGTCTGTCAAAAATTGAAGCATTTACAGACTGCCCTTTCTCTCTTTTTTTGCCTTATATGTATGTCGTATGTGATTGTAGGACATAGGTTGTGTCCCGCTTGGTAATTGTTTTCCATCCCTTTTGTCATATATATAAATATTTATACTATTAAATTCTGTCCGGCTGGACAGCAAAAAATATAGATTTCAATTTTGGTCTATATTCATTCTGATTGTCATACTTTTTCTAATGTTTGGGACCACTGTCTTTTGAAACAACTGTCAATACCTCAGGGCAGGGGTGAGGAAGAAAGATAGAGGAGGATGCTGATGAAAAAAATAAAGAATAAGGCAATGACTAAGCCTGCAAGTATTGGTGGCACTTCAGGATTCCTCACGAAGGCCTAAAAACACTACTTTATGTGGACTCTCCTCTTGGTGACAACTTACTCCCACTCTCTTTAGCAACTGGCTGCAAAACTATTCAACTTTGCCAATGACCTGTCGTGAAGCAGGATGATTTTGTGGAACAACCTAGAAAGTCAGTGGAGTAAATCTTTGTTCTTTACTTTTTGTGGCGAGAGGGTTGAAAGCAGATGAAGCCTTCAGTTCTTGAACAAGCCATAATCCCTCACGTGGAAAACAAATATTGTTTCCTGGACTCTGCTCACTTCATGGTTTACTGCTAGCCAGAGTCCATCATTAATGCCGAAGCTCAGATACACGTCAGAAACTGCGTTACTCCTAACTCTGCTCCTTCAAACAGTGATGGTAGGGAAAGAGACAACTCAGGCAGGAGGCCTGATTTGATATCAGTGGCTTTCCTTAAGGGAGTCAAAAGATTGGAAATCCTAGTTCTCCAGTATTAGGGGTGTCTTTCATAGATTCACATGCTTGAATATTCCCCGTCGTCGAAGTGGGAGTCCCACGGTACATAAAATAGCAGTAATAGCTATATATAAGTAAAATTATCATAATTATATAAATATATAAACATATATAAAATACAGTAAAATATCCCGAAAACTCAAAAGTACCATGGAACAGAATAGGCCCATAGAAAGCCTAAGGGAGAAACTCAACTTGGAAACATATCAGTGTCATTATGTTTTGGTCCAAATTCCAGCCAATCAGGCTGTAGCTCCCTCTAGAACCTTCTCCTCAGAAGCCCAAGCTCTGCTCAGTTTTTCAACTTATTTAGCTGTATTTTCAACTCTTAATGTCTTCTTCAAGGAAATCTTTGTTCAGATCTTGTCCATCCTGTGGAAAACTGCGTCTCTTTCATGAAGATCCACACAGTAAATGTATTTACTGTCTCTACCCTGATCATGAAGTGAAGACCTGTAAGTACTGTCGTACTTTTCCACCTAAAACTTTAAGGGACAGAGAGGCCCATCTCCTTCTGTGGCTTCAGAAGTTGAAGACAACGGATGCTGTAGTCTCGGAGGATGAGAGTGTCTCTTCTTTTCACTCAAAGACCTCTCAGAAACGTGGGTCGAAGACTGAAATACCTTCTCCTTTTCTAAAGAAAAAGAGACTTGTTGATGTTTCTAAGGTTGTCTCCCCACAGGATTTACCTCCACATGCGCCTACGAGACCTGGTTCTCTGGCGTCATTGTCCAAAGCCATGCCTTCATCCTCTAAAATGGGCACTGGCTCGTCGACGGGCTCGACGAAATCCATGAATGCTGTTGCCACGTCTACGATGACTTGCTCTATGTCCTCGAGAACTACGTCGACGACGCCCACCTCGTCGACGACATCACATGAGGTGAGGCCTATTACCTCTGTTTTGAAGATCTCGTCTACGGCTGCTAAATCTACCTCGTCGACGAAGATTCAACAGTCGACGCGCCTTTCGTCGACGCACTCCTAGTCATCGACCAAGACTTCTACATCGTCGACGGGTCGTCGCCCGGCGACGGGACCTGCTTCGTCGACAACTACCTCGTCGACGACTGCCTTACCGTCGACGACGGCCTCGTCGACGGCTGTCACTTCGTCGACGGTCCACCCTTCGTCGACGGGACCATCTTCGTCGACGGCGAAGAAATCTTCGTCGACGGAGCCTAAGACACATCCGTCGACGGAATCCTTGCCTGTGGACACAGTGCAGACGCCTCAACCGGCTGTTGACTCTTCCATCGCCACGTCAACGGGCTCGTCGACGCTGCACCACTCTTTGGCCACAGCTACCACCTTCACAGTGGTTACTGCTTCTACGCTGCGACGCGTACCTCTAATTCAACTGAGTCCAATTAAGAGTGGTTCTGCACTTCCTGACAAGTTATTTCAGTCTGCGGACTCCAATGATGATTCGGAGCACGATAATGCCTTTGGTCAGACGACTAGTCCATCCGAGCTGCACATTAAGTGCCAGGATTATGATGAGGAGGAGGAAGAGTACGTCGAAGATAGGACAGAACCTTTTCCAGTAGATGGGTCGGAAGCACTTATGTCAGACCAAACGACACAGATACCACTGTCTTTGGTAAGGAATCTGCAACACATGCTGGATGATTATAACTGCAGATTTCCTCCATCTCGGCCTGTCTCTCCAGTCCCGCAACCTCCTCCGCAAACACAAGCCTCTGCACCAGTTCCATCACAATCACCGTGCATGCCCTGCCTGATACGGACAATGACAATCCTGATCCTCAAAATACTGATCCAAATGATGATGACGACAATGCCCTTCAAGAATGGGATGATTACAGGGCTCACACGCCTTCCACTCCACCAACATTGGCTTCGCCTCCTGTGGACATTGGCAGCTTCCACAATTTGATGGTCCGCGCTGCTAAGAGGTTTCATCTCACTTTGGACGTCCAACAAACTGACTGTTTTCTCTATGATTTTAAGGACCTACCTCAAAGGCAAGCTCACACTATCCCTATAATTGACCACATTTGGGAGGAAGGTCTCAAATTAATGGAGCGACCGAATTCGATCCCAGCTGTCCTGCCAAGACTTGATAAAAAATATAAAGCACCAGCAAATTCTCCAGCATGTTTGGTGTCTCAACCTAAGGCGGACTCCGTCATTACTCAGGCGGCTCAAGAGGTCTCGCAATCCTTCCACGCCCCTTACTTCTCCTCCAGATCAGGAAGGCCACAAGCTGGATTCCATAGGAAAACATTTACTACCATGGCAGCCACCACTGTAAGGGCAGCTATTTCCTTGGCCATTCTTGGACGGTATGACTGCCAAATGTGGTCCGAGATTGCAGCATTGCTTCCACAACTTCCAGATGCTATTCGCGCAGAGGCACAAACCATCATTCAGGAGGGTGAAAAAATCTCCTCGGAGATCATTGACTGCGCCATAGATATCTCCTCTACGGGGTTTAGACAGTTGGCGGGACCTTCTGTTTTACGGCGTCAAGGCTGGTTAAAATCAACAGCATTTCGCCCTGAAGTCCAAGCTAAAGTCCTCGATCTTCCTTATGATGGGGAATCGCTTATCGGAAAGCATGTCGACGAGGTCCTCGAATCAATCAAAAAAGACACGGATACTGCCAAGGCGTTGGGGTCTCTCCAATATAAGAAACGCCCTTTTCGAGGAGCACGTGGTAGAGGTGGCAACTATTCCACTTTTCGTGGATCAAATCAATATCGCTCCTACAATGACAACCGGCAAAGAGAAACTTACCAATCCCAGTGTCGTCAAGCCTCCTCCAGACCATACCAAAGGAAAACTACCTATAGAGGTGGTTCAAATGCAAAGAAACAGTGACAGTCCCAGCACTATTTCTCCACCGACTGTACAAATTGGAGGTCGAATCTCAAATTACATCTTGAATTGGTCCAACATTACTTCCGATCAGTGTGTCCTGGATCTGATTTCAAAGGGACACACCTTGGAATTCACAAAATTTCCTCCACCTCGCCCTCCTACTGGCCCACCTCCTCCCCTTTTCAAAGACCTTTTGAATCAAGTCAAATTAATGATCAGGAAGGGTGCTATCGAGGTAGTACCACAAGGCCAGCAGGGCAAAGGATTTTACTCCCGCTTTTTTCTAGTCAAGAAAAATTGGGGGAATGGCGCCCAATTTTGGATCTACGAGCTTTAAACAAATTCATCACGTCCAAAACTTTTCAAATGTTGACCCTGCTCCAGATTCTACATTACCTCAATCCCGGAGAGTTCTTCTCCACGATCGACCTCCAGGACGCATATTTTCATGTTACGATCCACCCCAGGCACAGAAAATATCTTCGTTTTACAGTCGGACACCTACACTTCCAATTCAGAGTCCTGCCGTTCGGCCTCTGTTCAGCACCAAGGGTCTTTACCAAGATCATGGCCCCGGTAGCTGCTTTTCTGCGCCTGCAAGGCATACAGTTTTATCCATACCTGGACGATTGTCTCATAAAGACTCCGAACCTCCAACTGGCAATCCAGGATACTTAGTCTTGAATCTCCCTGTTTCAAGACTTGGGCCTTTCCATCAATTGCCAGACGTCACACATTCGCTCGTCTCAGCGGCGAGATTTTCTAGGAGCCTCACTAGATTCTCAGCTGGCAATGGTTTTTGTCTCCCAGGAAAGACAAGACCGTATGCTCCAGATGGTACGGTCCCTGCAGTCAAAACTGTACGTTTCAGTCCGGATGTTGAAATCATTCCTCGGCATGGCTTCCTCTGCCATACAGTTGATTCCCCACTGCAGACTACATATGAGGGTCGTCCAAGAGGAGCTAGACAAGCAGTTGAAACAGATTTCAGGATCATTCAAGGACAGGATTCTTCTCACGCCCAGCATTCAAGAGCCTCTGGAGTGGTGGGCTCACCCTCTAAACATTTCAAAAGGTCGGTCTTTTCAAGACGCTGCTCCGACTCTGACGCTTACAACCGATGCGTCCCTGGAGGGCTGGGGAGAGCATCTCGAAAGCCTGTCAGTACAAGGGAAATGGACTGCGGTCCAACGCACTTGGCATATAAACCGCCTAAAGCTTCTGGCGATCTTCCTTGCCCTGAAGTCTTTTCAACGGATTGTTCAAGGCCAATCTCTGCTGGTGAGGACAGACAACACCACCAGCATGCATTACCTGAACAAGCAGGGCGGCACAAGGTCCCTTTTGCTTTCCCAACAAGCACAGGAGATATGGAAATGGGCGATTCGTCATCAAATTCATCTCACAGCCATCCATGTGCCGGGTGTTTCCAATGTTCTGGCGGATTCACTCAGCAGGTCTTTCTCGGACAACCACGAGTGGGAACTCAATCAACCAACTCTAGAGTTCATTTTCCGCCATTGGGGCCAGCCGCAGATGGATCTTTTTGTGACTATCACCAACAGGAAATGCCAACGCTTTGCAAGTCTTCATCCCCATAGAGAGTCGAGCGGAAATGCATTTTCGATCAGCTGGTTGAACGCATTCAGCTACGCTTTCCCTCCGCTTCCACTGATTCCGCGCTTGTTGCACAGGATGAGGCTTCAACCCTGCCACATCATCCTGATTGCACCCAAGTGGCCGCGGCGCCCATGGTTCTCGGACCTGCTCTTGTTCTCCCAGAACGAGCCAATTCCGCTTCATCCACTGCCTCACCTCCTCACGATGCAGCAGGGGCAGATTTGCCATCCGGATCCAGCATACCTCCAGCTCCATGCCTGGAACCTGAACACCATGAATTTGCGCGTCTGACCATCGACGCTGACTGTAGAGAGGTGTTAGCGCACGCCCGTGCTCCTTCCACCATTAAAACCTATCAGTTGAAGTGAAAGCGTTTCTGTGTCTGGTGCCATACCAAAGCCTTGGATCCGATGATCGCCAAACCAGAACAGACCCTGCCTTTCTTCTTATCCCTTGCAAAGTCAGGACTTTCCCACTCCACTCTGAAGGTATTTCTGGCGGCTCTCTCCCGCTTCCGTCATGATGGCTCTACCTCACTGTATTCGTCTAGAATCATTCAACAGTTTTTCAAAGGCCTCTTCCGTATGTTTCCACCCATTCGGCGTCCTCCACCTGCTTGGCGCTTAAACCTGGTTTTGTCTCAGCTCCTCCTACCTCCTTTTGAACCCATCCATTCAGCAAGCTTAAAATTCCTCACGTGGAAAGTTGCCCTATTGCTCGCCTTGATGTCATCTAGGCGTGTCAGTGACATTCAGGCATTCACAATTCAGCCTCCTTTTCTCCAGTTCTCAAAAGAGGCTGTTATACTACGTACTATTCCTAAATTTATTCCGAAAGTTCTCAGTGATTTTCATCTCAATGAACCAGTCATTTTAAAAACTTTCTTTCCTGATCCACAAACTCCTGCGGAACGTTTATTACATTCCCTGGATTTGAAACGTTGTCTCAAGTTTTACATTCAGCGCACTGCATCCTTCAGGAAATCTGATCAACTGTTCGTGGCCTATGGCCCGATCTGCAAAGGGCAACCTGTTACCAAACAAACTATTACTAGATGGATTTCTTCCACCATTACCCTTTGTCATCAACGGGCTGGCAAGCCTCTTCCAGCTCCAGTACGTGCTCATTCAACTAGAGCTGTGTCAGCTTCTACTGCCCTCTTTGTGGGGGTACCTCTGCGACACATTTGCAGAGCTGCTACGTGGTCGAGCAGCCATACTTTTACAAAGCACTACTGTCTGCAGTCAACAGACGCCGCAGATGCAGCAGTAGGACAATTGGTGCTGCGGAGTCTTTTCCATTAAAGGTGAGCCTCTGTTGCTACCCGCCTCCAGTCATAAAGGTTTTTCTCTTTAATATGATATGTTTCTTATATGCTTGAACTTACTGTTACCTTTATGACTTATATGAGGATTACTGCTTTCTACTCTTATTCAAGCATGTGAATCTTTGAAAGACACCCCTAATACTGGAGAAGAACATAAGTTACTTACCTGTAAACTGCGGTTCGCCATTATTGGTGTCTTTCATAGATTCGCATGCGACCCTCCCGTCCTCCCCTCAGAGGCTCTCTTCTCCTCAGGCACTTTTTGGTTACTCTGTGCTATGAAAATCTGAGGTCTTGGGCTTCTGAGGAGAAGGTTCTAGAGGGAGCTACAGCCTGATTGGCTGGAATTTGGACCAAAACATAATGACACTGATATGTTACCAAGTTGAGTTTCTCCCTTAGACTTTCTATGGGCCTATTCTGTTCTATGGTACTTTCGAGTTTTCTGTATATTTTACTGTATTTTATATATGTTTATATATTTATATAATTATGATAATTTTACTTATATATGCATATATTACTGCTATTTTATGTACCGTGGGACTCCCACTTCGACGACGGGGAATATTCAAGCATGTGAATCTATGAAAGACACCAATACTGGAGAACCACAGTTTACAGGTAAGTAACTTATGTTCTTCACTGCAACAGCCAAATGTGTAATAATATCTCACCCATGATTAACTTTGTTCCAGAAGACCGGCAGATAGAAGCAAAAGTAAATGCCTCCACCAAAGTGATAAGAGGCAGCAATGGACATTTCAAATCTGGGGCCAGATTTCAGCCAGCAGGAAAGCAGTGTGTTGCATACAAAGTGAGCTAAGAAAACACCCTGAAGTCTTTAAGTAAGATTCTTAACTTCTATGATGCTCTTTGGGAGCTATATGAATGGGACTCTACATGGGATTAAAACTGACACAGACACTGCTCACTCCTTGATGTGCTCCTTAACCACTTTTTGAGGCCCCAGAAGATGTATTCATACGAAGGTAGCTCTTCACAGTATAAAAAGCAAGGCAGGGAAAACTACCCTTAACGCAGACAGATTATGATGAAGGCTACTCCTCCAACAAAGGTTAGCAAAAAACACAGTACAACAGGCCTGCCAGCAAGAACAGGGGAGTGTCATGCTTTCAAGATACCAGCAAGGGTATTGTATTGTATTGTATTGTATTGTCATTTGTATAGCGCGGTTGCTGCCCGGTGGGCGTCCAAGCGCTGAAGCATAAGACAGAGCTGAGTGAAAAGGAAGAGATTAGAGTTCGGTGGACCTCGCAAACAGGTAGGTTTTCAATTGTTTGCGGAAGGATAGTAGGTTTGAGTTAGACCGGAGCTGTAAGGGCAGTGAGTTCCACATCTTAGAAGCATTTAAGGAGAACATCCTACCTCCGGACCTAGCTCTCCTTATTCTTGGTACTACGGCCAGAAAAGCCTCCGTAGATCTGAGGTTTCTCTTAGGGTGGTATTGCGTGACTAGTTTGTCCATGATAACTGGGCCCGATTTCCAGAATGCCCGGTGGGCAATACATAGTGCCTTAAATGCCACTCTCTGTCTCACTGGGAGCCAGTGTAGGCTGTTCAATGCGGGTTTTGCCGACTGCGTCCGTGGGATCTGTAGCAGGGTGCGAGCTGCACAGTTCTGCACCACCTGCAGCTTTCGCAGGGTCATCTCTGGAGCTCCAACATACAGGGCGTTGTTTGAGTCTAGCCAAGACTGAATCAGGCCCTGTATTGCCACTTGTTTGGCTTCCATGGGTAGGAGGGGGAGGACTTTCCTTAGTGTTCTTAGTAGGCCAAAACACGTGGCGGAAAGTTTGGTGGCCTGAGTGGAGAAGGAGAGATTTTTGTCGAGCCAGACTCCTAGACTTTTTACGCTGTCCTTGGGAGTTGGAGGGGTACCTAGGCATGGAGGATAAAGGGGGGTGAGAGACACTGGGGATACTGAGCCCAGCAGCATGAGCTCAGTTTTGTCTCCGTTAAGTTTTAAGGAGGAGCATGTCATCCACTCCCTGACGTCCTCAAGGCATTTCATCAGGCCTGCTGAGGTGTGTTTGGTACCCTCTTGAGCCAGTGAGACCACTAGCTGGGTATCGTCGGCATACGATACAATTTTTATACCGTATGGTTCGACGATCCCAGCCAGCGGTCTCATATATACGTTGAACAACGCAGGGCTCATTGAGGAGCCCTGCGGCACCCCACAGTTCAGGGATTTACTGGCTGATACTGTGTCCCCGTCAAAGATCTGGAAAGATCTGTTGTTGAGGAATGAGTCAAACCACCTTAGAGCATCGCCTGTGACGCCGATGTTGCATAGACGGTTCAGCAAGGTGGCATAGCTCACCGTGTCAAAGGCCGCACTTAGATCAAGGAGGATCACTGCCACTGATCCTCCCTGATCTAGTATCTTTCGTGACTCTTCAGTGATCGCAAGCAGGGCAGTTTCAGTACCGTGCTTGGGCCTAAATCCTGTCTGGGTTGGGTCTAGGAGCAAGTTATTTTCCAGGAATTGTACTAGCTGGGTATTTATGTAGATCTCCAGCACCTTACTTACCCAGGGGAGTAATGAGATTGGGCGGTAGCTGGAGTGGTCGTCTGGGTTGAGAGTGGTTTTTTTTAGTAGTGCCCGAACCATAGCTCTCTTCCATCCAGAGGGTACTGTACACGAGGAGATGGAGGAGTTGAGTAGGTCCAGTACCACGGGGAGGATGGCTTGGCTGGCCTGGAGCATTATCTCCGGAGGGGCAGGGTCGCGGGGGGAGCCGGATTTAACTTGCCTTGCCAGTTTGTGAAGAGTGTCCAGGTCCAGTGGAGGGAAGCGTTCCAGAGTAGGCTGGTCTGGGAAGGGGGAAGCGCTCATTGCTGCCCACTTCATCTCAGCATTTCAGTACATGGCGGGAACAAATTTCAGATTTTGCCACTCATGTTCACATCTTGAGCACTTCGAATTGGAGAGAATTCCCAAATTCGGGAGTGCCTCCTGAAATCTCACCTCGCCGTCACATGAACACCACCTACATCTACAGTTTATGAATTCAAAGATACCAATGATGGAGAACTAGTATTATAGGTATGTAACTTTTCTTCTAAAAGGAAGCAGATTGCAATACATTTACTTTCTGCTAAGGGAGAATTCGTTTAGACCTTAATTTGTTATATCTATGCTCCTGGATTTCTTCCGCTAAATCATTGCATAGCAACATTTTTAATTGCCTTTCTTCTAGTGGCGCAGCAAGGGTTCCATAGGTCTTACACGAAGGAAGGAAGATATGCCTCATTGTTCTCTCTTGCATCCCAATGCCACAGCTTCTGCTGCACTAATGACAGCTTGGATTAGGATTCTTACTAGATTTTTATAAGAACCCCTATCTTGGTGTGGGAGATAGATGGCCCTTCATACTGGAAAGGAGGGGCCCATGCAGTCTTTTTTTATGATGTTGCTGTTGGCCTCTCTGCTACACTGTACCACCTTATTCTCCAGTGCTGTGGTGGGTCTCCATTGGCAACGCAAGAAAGGCCAGGTACCTCTGCTTTAATTGACCTGCCAAACCCAAGACTTGTATTGCGAATGGAAATGTAGCTTAATATGCATTGAGGGTGGGAGAAACAGTCTTGGAAATGGGTGAGTCTTGCAGACTACTCTCTCTGCTTTGGAACGCCTAAGGCCTCGTGAGGGCAGAGGTTGGGTGTGTGGACCAAACACTCTGGCAGAGAGTCTTTGTGCATGTGTACTCTGTGACAGAAAGCTTCCATGCATTGACCGTCGCCAGGAGGAAGAGATGCCATCAGGTTGTATCTTTCAACTTCCCTGCTGGCTAGCATGGAGTGTTTCCATGGCAATACTGGTAAAACCTGCCCCTCTGAATAATCACACTCGAGCAGGAAGTAAGAGTTCGCCCTCTGACAAAATGTATGTTCCTGTACTCAAGCTCTTTGAAATGTTCTAGGATAAGCATGGCAGGTAATTCTTTCTGTGCAGAGTGCATTGTATACAGGGTTACATGTATAGAATGCCATTAATGCAACCTGTCTCTCTCTTTTGGTTTCAGGGTTCACCTGGGCCCCAGGGTGGAACAGGTCCTCCTGGAATTCGTGGTCAGATAGGCTATTTGGGGTTTCCAGGAGCTAAGGGCCATTTGGGGTCCAGAGGGCAGGAAGTAAGTATCTTTATTCAATTCTTCATTTTCTTACATCTCCACAATGTTAATCTGATCTACTCTCGTGTCTTTTTTTCTGGGGCTCTTAACGAGCACTCCTTTGGTGACTTTTGATTTATTCTCAGAAGAAACTGTGTAGGTAACTTTAACACATACAAATAAATAATATATCTCAAGCTATTTTAAAAGGCCATTGGCAGAGAGTTGATGTCAGCACAGAACCTGGCCATTCTGACCAGTAAAGGAGAGAGAGAAAGAACACCAAGCTAATGATTTGTTTGGCATGTTTATCAAACACTCTGTCGGTTTTAGGTCAAGGCCAGTGTTGTACTCCGATGAATTCACTTTCGTTCCTGGAATCAAAGTATCTACATTGATAATCATAGACATTAGAATATTCCCACCTGTGCTTGGGGATCCCAGAATACTTTTAATACAAATAAACAATATATTTAAATGGTGGAAATCTCTCATTTTAAATGCAGATGTATATTGTATATTGCAACTTATCTAAGGCTAATTCTTCTGAATTTGAAATGTTATCTTTTTGATTTAGAGCTAACAATCCATAAAACATTATTGCAGCATAAATCATAATTATGCTGCCTAGGGGGGAAAGAAAAAAACATGCAGAAAATGAAGGAAAACATAGTCCTATAAGCATCTGAAAATAAACAATGCTCCTTCAATGAGCCACAGCCTCTATATCCCATCAAGCCCTGTACCGGCAATCTCCCAATAGCCTCAGTTCTTCTTTTTTACACTTATACTGATCTCTACTGTAGTACATTTTACCACCCAAAGACTGAAGCCAGGGATGTGAATGGTGGCGTTTATGACCTCAATGAAGATGCCTACAATGCAGAACTAGGAATACAAGTAAGCAACTTTTCCTTCTGCTTTGCATGATCGTCAGTGATAGTGAAAGACACTAGAATGCAGCTTCTAGACAATTAATGGGGAAAAAAACGAATCACCTTACAGCAGAAAATAATTGGCTAAAGCGGTTCTTCTCAGCAACCTGACTTACTATTGTGCCCCTCTGTGTCTGAATCTATGATAGATATTGGACAGATAAGAGGTCAGGGCATCTGTGGGTGATGAATCCTGTTAGAGGTGTAATGATTTGTGAAGAGCATGGTCTTGAACTCCATTCTAAAATGTTGAATCGGTTCTGACTTTGATGGGGATGCTATTCCAGATCTTTGGAACATTGACTGAAATGGCCCGCCTGTCTTCGTTGTGTATGCTTTTTTTGCATTTCTGTTGTATCCAGTCTGGTTATATTCTTGTTTCTTTTGTGACATTGTTCAGAGCCGCTGGCTGATTATTGACTTTTTATGTAAGTGTGCAGGTTCAGGTGACCTTGTATATGGTGCAAATGTTTTTGAGGATGACAGTCTTCAAACTGCTATCATTGCAGTTATAGCAAAATGCAGGTGGTGTTGTCAGACATTATTTAGGCCTTTGTGATGGAAAGGGTCTCTGGATGCAGGTAGGGTGGACCTGTTAGATTAATGAAATTACAGGTAGATTCATCAACACAAATTGCGATCGCAATAGCTGCGAAACAGCAATTGCGATCGCAATTCCATGAACCGCAATTCATGAAAAGAAAAGTAACCAAATTGCAAAATCGCAAAATATATTTTGCGACTTCGCAAATAAAAATCGCAGAATGAAGGTTGAAACCCCTTTGCGATTCTGAAATTGCGATTTCCCAATGATACTGCGATTTCATTTGCAAAATCGCAAAATAATCGCAAATCAAATGCATGAAAAATCACAATTAGCGAAAAAGCTCAAAATCGCTATTTGCGAGGCATACTTTAAGGAGAAGTCAAACCAGGTGGTAACCATAAAGTTAAAAAAATTCTAACTAGCTACAGGTGCGGGGCTGAACAAACACACTTAAGGAGACACAGTAGGAGCATGAGGACATTCACAATGCCAGGACTCTACATGGTGGTAAGGCGGCAAAGGCTCCAGGCTGCAGCAAGGAACAGACGCCGGATCCAGGAGAAAATTTTCCGCCCGCGGATCACACTCCTGGGCCAGACTGAGGAGGAAATCTACTCAAAGTACAGGCTGAATGGGGCAATGATTACCAAGCTGATCTGGGACCTTGACCCCCTGATGCAGCACCCAACGAGGAGGACCAATGCCGTGCCCACCCATGTTCAGGTCTTGTGCTGCCTGCACCTCCTGGCCTCCGGAAGCTTCCAGGGGATAGTTGCAGTTGCAGGGGGGATCTCGCAGAGCACACTGTCCCGCTGCCTAAGCAGTTTCCTGGAGGCTATGCTGACCCGGCTACACCATTACATAACATTCCCAACCACCCAACAGGACTTGAATCAAACTAAGCTACAATTTTACAACATAGCGCAATTCCCCCATGTAATTGGATGCATTGACTGTACCCACATCCACATCCACATCTGCCCACCCGCTGAGAGAGAATAAATGTACCGGAACCGCAAGTCCTACCACTCACTGAACATCCAGATGGTCTGCAACGCAAAGACAATCATCACCGACATAGTGGCACAATACCCGGGGAGCAAACATGATTCCTTCATATTCCGGCACAGCGGCATGCACACACGCCTGGCCAGGGGAGACATTGGCGAAGGATACCTTCTAGGTAAGTACACATGCCAACAAACAGTACATCGAGACCATGTAGCTGCGCATTACAGGCACTCACCCTCTGCTCCTTTCATTCAGGTGACAGCGCCTACGGCCTCCGTGAGTACCTCCTCACCCCATACCTCAACCCTGCCTCACCACAGCAACGGCGTTACAATGCTGCACACATTCGCACTAAAAATTGCAATGAGCAGACATTTGGGCTTTTAAAGAGCAGATGCCGCATCCTACACAAGACTGGTGGGGCCCTCAAATTCCAGCCAGAGGTCTGCTGCTGCATCGTGGCCGTATGTGCAATACTCCACAATATTGCTACCTGTGGAGATCTCTGGCAGTGAGTCGGAAGGGGACAACCGCCCACCTGCACATGTGCATTATGCACGCGGGGAGAACCCTGCTGAAGGACACAGGCGCCGCAACCAAATCACAATGAACTGTTTCTAGTGCACCAATTCCCCTCACACAACACTGCACTCATGCATGACGAATGTAATAATGACATGAGTCGGTGGCTGTGCGCCGTGTCTGCCTCCTGGGTGGTGGTGGTGTGGCCTGTACCACTGCCATGGGTGTCACATGGGGTGGTTGCTGGGCTCCTGTGGCTGCAGGGGTGGCCCTGCCCACATGGGGAGGTGGTGGTACTGCTGCTGCTGGCCATGTTGTTCTGTGTCGTGGGGCAGGATGGCCCTCTACCTCGGTGTCCTCAGGGTTCTCCTCTATGTGGAGGGCCTCGCTGTCTGTGCTGGGTTGTTCAGACGCACCTGTGATGTAAATTGGTGCATTATTAATGATGTGTATCTTGCACATGGGATGTTGCTACATGCATGCAGGCTTGCATTCCCTGACTGGCTTTAGGAATAACTTTCACTTGACAGGTCTGGCTGTGTGTGGCTATCCGGGAATTGTGGTCACACTACAGGTCCCACAATGCAATAGGGCATTTGAGGTGTGCATGGCCTGAATTACTGGGGTTATCAAATGACTAGCTCTGGAGTCATGGGCATTGTTAGGGGACGGGGTAGCAGTCGCATGGCACTTACCTTGGGATTATTGGGTGAGTCGGGAGGAGTCCAGCCGGGTGACCCCCACGCAGGCTGCAGGATTGAGGGTGTCCTCCACCAGGTCTTCGAGTGGAGTGTTGGGTGCAACTGTAGGGTCTCCTCCTCCCCTGGCAAGTCGCTCCCCCAGCCTCTCAGCGATGCGTTCTTTGGCACGCCCTCTGAGGTCGTACCACCTCTTTTTGAGATCATCGATGGAGCGCTGGTTCACTCCGACTGAGTTAACCTTTGCGCGGATGCGCAGCCAAATGCGCCTCTTGTCGGCCTCAGGCACCCTCCGCGACTCCTTTCCAAACAGCCTGTCATGGTCCTTTGACACTCCCTCAATGAGGTACTTCAATTCCTGCTCAGAGAATTTTATTTTCCTCTTTCTGCCTGGTGCACTGCTCCCTGCTGCTTCCTGGGGCATTTTAAGTTGTTCTTTGTGTCCTGGTGTGGTGCTGCAGGTAGTCTGTTGTGGAGCTCTGGGCTGTGCTTCTTCCACTCTCAGCCTCTGTGTTCTGAATGATGGAGGGAATGGCCTACTTCCTGGTGGTGATGTCATCATTGTGTTCGAAATGCGACTTCCCGTTTTTACGATCTCGCAATTTTATGCAATTTGGCGAAAATCGCAATCGGCAATTGCGGCCGATTGCGATTCGCTTTTTTTACTCGCTTTTCTTGATGCATCCCATTCTGCGAATTCTAAATTGCGATTCGGTATTTCTCGCAATTTAGAATTCGCAGAATATGGGCTTGATGCATCTGGGGGTTAGTCTCTTGGGAGTTTCTTTGGCTCAACTAGGAGTGACCCTACTTTCCCGTTTTGTGATCTTTCTTGAAGAAATGAAATTATATCACTCTTATATTAGTTTCTTGTCTCACTCAATATATGAGTGCAGGTATTTTTAGCTTATGCATGTTTCTTCTGGCCATACATGCCAATAAGCTTTCTCAAGGCATTGATAAGTTACAGTGGCAGTCAGAAGAGTCCTGTAGACTTCAGGACCACATGGTGGGTCTGTGATAATGTCCATCTGAAGTGGAGTTGGCCTCCTGAGAATGTCAGGTTCTTGATGCCTTTCTAGCCCCATAAATGTTTTTATTCATGGGGTCGTGGGCAGCTTGTGGTCGCAGGTTCAGTTTAGGAAGAGTGGCTTGTACAGGGAGATAGTCTTGCTGCATGGATTTGGCACGCTGCTGTGCTGGAACAGTGTACTATCCGGAGAAAAGTGTGATGGCTTGGGAAGACCTCAGGCCCAATTACTAATAGGGGAAGGACACTGGTCCCAACTCTTCATTTAACAGCCTTGGCCTCCTTCTTTACTTGACTTTCAGCTTCAATTCCACTGTGATAAAAGTCTTGAGATTTTTTACTGAAAAGCAGCCCTTGGACAGTGAGTCTGCCTAACGGGAGTTCAGCCATTTCTCTAAAGTATGTGCTTTTTCATTTCTGCAGGTCGGGAAGATACGCCTGTATCTTTTTTCTGTCCCATTTCCAAAATATTGATACCTTTCCATTTCCATGACATAAATGGAAACTGTTCTCAAAGCTCTTTAATTTGACTTTTACTCGTCTGGTACCATGCATGCATCACAGCATATACATGTCCACACCCTTCCTTCTGCCAATTCTATCATCTGGAATGCTTCTCTCATATTTACTGATTTTGTGGCCCTGTACCCTTGTTGCACATTTTTTTCTATTCGTTTTTAAATGCTTTCGTCTGCAGCTCGCACTATGCGCTTTAAACCCTGGTTTTAAAACATGCCCAAAGTGACCCAAGCATTTGATCTACATTTCTGTTACATGTCGTCTGGCGAATACCAATCCATTGCACACATGAGCTCTCTCATTGTATTGAGAAAATCTCTAAAAAAAAGTGACTTCTATAGGTATACAGACTATATGGGCTCCTTCCTCCAGGAGATGTTGGGACTTTATTTTTAAGAATAGAAGTACTGAAATGAGTGCAGGTGTTGAGAAACTGAGAATGGTAATGGGCACCTCATCTCTTAGGCAGGAATAGAGACACCTTGCCCAAAGTCCCAAGTAAAGTTCAGCCTCAACAACTAGATACAAGGCTAAAGTGCCAGTTGAACAATCCTTATTGCCCTGGTACCTGGCAACCCCATCTAGTTGCACCCATTTATCTAGGTTTACAGATGGACCACATTTCTTTCACAGATTTGCATGCTTGAATTATTGACTGTTGTGAGAAAGAGCACTTTTTGACCCCAGACATATATTCTGACCCATAAAATATGGTTAAATTGGGTAATTTCTAATTAGGCATATTTACTTTTCCTATAAATATATATGGTATATGGTGCAGAAATCAGGGGTGGTTCCTCCGTTGTGGCGGAGGAGCATCGCCACCCTGCCAGCAGATGCAAACCTGGGGAAAATAAATTAATAATAAAACAATGTTACTATCATTTTATTTTTCTTCACAGAGCTGTCTTGGGGCAGGGCCATCCATTGTGATGACTCATGGAGAATGAGTGGTAGGCACTTAACAAGTGCGCATGTCAGTTTGGCCGGCCATCTTAGGACGTCCAAACCAACATGTGCACTGAAATGTCTCCAACCTGAGCTGCACTGCCGGGTTTGAGACAGTAGGTAGTCTTTCTAGGTGCACAAATTAAACCCGCTCAGATACATCCAGGCACTTCTCTCTTGCTGTCAGCAGCATGAGAGCAGTGTCTGGATTGGTAGTAGGGCAGTCTGGGAGCCTCAACCAGTGCTGCAGTGGAGCCAGAAAAGCAGCAAGGCTGCGGGCGGCAGGTAAAACATTTTTAGGTCTTGCGACCTATCGATGTGCGCAAGCGCATCGAGCGGAGCGAGAATTCAAGTGGCGAAAACATTGTGAAACCAAAGGGCTTTCAGCCCCGCGGTTTTCATGCAGTTTCCGTGTACATGCACGCGCATCGCATGCAAGCCCAGCCTCTCGCATTCCCAGGCTCTCCCGCCCCCATCTGGCATCAGGCTTCTCCTCCCCTAGCAGCACTCCTCCCAAACCAGCAACTCCCCCCTCCCACACCACTCCCACACCAGCACCGCCCCCTCCCACACCAGCACCTCCCCTCTCTCTCCCCGCAACAGCACTCCTCCCACAACACAGCCTTGCCCTAGCAGCACTCCTCCCACACCAGCACCTCCCCCCTCCCACACCAGCACCTCCCCTCTCTCTCCCCGCAGCAGCACTCCTCCCACAACACAGCCTTGCCCTAGCAGCACTCCTCCCACACCAGCACCTCCCCCTCCCACACCAGCACCTCCCCTCTCTCTCCCCACAACAGCACTCCTCCCACAACACAGCCTTGCCCTAGCAGCACTCCTCCCACACCAGCACCTCCCCCCTCCCACACCAGCACCTCCCCTCTCTCTCCCCGCAACAGCACTCCTCCCACACCACACGGAGGATTCAGCAGCCGCTCTCACCAGCTTGTGGCTCTTGCAGGCAGTCTCCTCTAATCAGGCCCGGCTGATGCACCACGCTCCTGATTCAGCCGTATTGCAGGCCTCACCCGGGCCTCATGTTGTCTGCCGCAGAGAGCTATCGGCACTTTGCAGGCAGTCTCCTCTAATCAGGCCCGGCCGATGCACCACGCTCCTGATTCAGCCGTATTGCAGGCCTCACCCGGGCCTCATGTTGTCTGCCGCAGAGAGCTATCGGCACTCCGCATGTTCCACCCAATGCAGGGCGGCAGCAGATCCAGATCACCAGGGCGAGCCAGTCATCTCATCCCCAGTCGCCAGCAAACCGGTGGAGTTTCCGGGGTGCCGCACCAGGGGGCGCCCTCTCAGCCAGGCACTCAGAGTGAAGGCCAAGAGCCGGGTCGGCACTCCCAGGTTTGTGTGTGACCCCAGCCGCCGCCTCCCAAGCCACACCACACCGAGGATACAGCAGCTGCTCTCACCAGCTTGTGGCTGTTGCAGGCAGTCTCCTCTAATCAGGCCCGGCCGATGCACCACGCTCCTGATTCAGCCGTATTGCAGGCCTCACCCGGGCCTCATGTTGTCTGCCGCAGAGAGCTATCGGCACTTTGCAGGCAGTCTCCTCTAATCAGGCCCGGCCGATGCACCACGCTCCTGATTCAGCCGTAATATGTACAGTATCAAATCCCACTTTATCCAGGGTATGAATGCGCTGGTGAAATACACTGGATTTACAAGTGAAGATGCAATCACATGAGGTATCAGCTAGTAAAATGCAACTTTTCTTTACAGTGACACGCCACAAGACCCTAAAAGTAGACCGCAATCAGCTTTCACTAGAATAGTACATTTAAAAACAAGTATGCATGATGTTATGCAAAGCAACAGAAGCAAGCACTCCGGTAGCAGTGTGCTATCCCTGGGCCTTTGCAGCAATATTAATAAAAATTAAGCAAGTGTGGGAAGCGGACATGCGGGGATCATGACGAGTGGCGAAGCAAGTGACCCAGTAATAGTCTTTCAGACACGCAACGCCACTCACACACACGCAAGCCCACTATCACCCACGCAACGCCACTCACCCAAGCAACACCACTCACACACGCAACACAACTCACCCACGCAACCCCACTCACACGCAACGCCACTCATCCACGCAACGCCACTCATCCACGCAGCACCACTCATCCACGCAGCACCACTCATCCACGCAACACCACTCATCCACGCAACGCCACTCATCCACGCAACGCCACTCATCCACGCAACGCCACTCATCCACGCAACGCCACTCATCCACGCAACGCCACTCATCCACGCAACGCCACTCACACATGCAACGCCACTCACACACGCAACACCACTCACACACGCAACGCCACTCACACACGCAACGCCACTCACACACGCAACGCCAATCACACACGCAACGCCACTCACACACGCAACGCCACTCACACACGCAACGCCATTCACACACGCAAACCACTCACGTTGCCAATAGGTCTCGCAGTAGGAAAGTTGGAGCCATTACAATTGCAAATAACAATGCCTTTTATTTTTTTTTCATTTTAAAAACATAAAGGGCTTTGTCATTTACAAAACCAATAGCTCCAACTTTCCTACTGCGAGACCTATTGGCAACGCCAGTGCTTGTTTTAATGGGTATTATTCTTATTTTCTTGCCATGCATGCCCCCGCTGCCCCCGTGCTGCCCTACAACTTTTGCCTGACACCGACTGCTACTGGCAGAAATACCCCCATGGCATGGAAATTTAAGTGCCACGTGTGAATTGCTGCACTAAAGTGACAGGGAAAACATGATTTCAAGTCTAGCAGTGTAGCCTGACTGCTGCAGTGTAAACCAGCAGTCCTTCCTGATCAGGTACAACCGGGCCCATCCTTGTGGCTCTGGACTGGACACGAATAGTCTTGTATCCCGTGATACTGAGCATGGCCATCAATCCTAAGAACAGGCTGCCTTTTCGGGAAGATCTTCTGTCGCAGCAGCGGGGTAGGGTTCTTCACCTAAACCTGTCCACTCTGCCTTCTGGTGTGGGTATAGACCGGCAGCAGTTGATAGCTTTTGACCTTCCTCCCAAAGTCTGTAATGTCATCTAGGCAGCCAGGAGTTCCTCCACCAAGACTGTATACACCTGCCGTTGGAATAAAATTGTGGCATGATGTGTCCCTCTTTCTGAAGTTTCGCTGTTCATCCTTTTCCTTTCCCAGCAGGGCTCTGTAGTGGGTGCTTAAGGGCTCTCTTTCTGCTCTTTCTGACTTCTTGTGGCTGCCTGACGAACCCTCTTTGTTCAAGTCCCCTACTGTACATAGTTTTTTAAAGTGTTTTTTCCTTCTTTTCCCTCCTTCACCATTTATCATGCAACAGTGGGACCGTTAACTTGGTCTTAACATTCTTAATGTGTGCTCATTTCTAGCCTCTACACAATTGTCCCCTCAGGCTTCAGACGTTTAAACCAGTCTTCCTTGTGACATTTACATCTGTCCTCAGACTGAGTAAGCTGCAGGCCTTATCTAAGCCTTACCTCTCTGTTGATGCTGACGAAGTGGTGCTTTGTACACGAGCCTCCTTTCTACCGAAAGTGGTCACCCCATTTCATAAAGGTCAATCAATCACCATGCTTACCTTATTCGAGCCTCCACATCCCTTTTTTTCCAATAATTTGTAAAGCGCTCCTACACCGGTTGGTTTCTTGGTGCTGAGAAACTAGGGGGTCGCCGACCAGGGGACAGTTCATTCGTTTGGTCAGGTGTGAATAGCCAGATTTTGAAGATTTTCTAAAACTTAGTAGGTTTGCACTTGACCTGATATCCAGGGGATGGAGGTCCACAAGCGTGGGGCCAGAGTTGCAAACCTGACACCATGACGCTTCAGCTTGAAGGTGGGGACAGTCAGAAGTTGGAATTGGGCTGAGTGGAGGTTTTGTGAAGGAGTGTAACAGGAGATGAGATTGTCAATGAATTTAGGGCTTCATCTGTTTAGGGATTTAAACACCATGCAGCCAACTTTGAAGGCGCAACGCTTGGGGATGGTGAGCCAGTGCAGCTTCCTAACAGGAGGGAAAGCGTGTTGCCACCTGGGCTGTTTATATATTAGTTGGGCCGCTTGGTTCTGTACCATCTGATGTTGTTTAGTAAGGCTAAGTGGTAGTCCAATGTATGTTGCATTAGCATAGTATAGACAAGAAAGGACCAGAGCTATCACGACCTGTACCAGAGCTGCCTGGGTCAGCAGCCTGCTTATCGTTCTGATTTTTCGCAACTGAAGGAAGTATGTGGAAATTACTGTGCCTACGTTTTTTAGAAGTCCTTGCTATGGTGATCCCTGGACTTTTTACTGAGGTGGAGGGGGAGCCTAGTTCGCTTGGCCAGTATTGAGGACCCCACTGATTGTGGCCTCCTCCCGTCAGTACCAGTTCGGTTTTGTCAGAGTTTCGTTTTAAATGGTTGTGGTCCATCCAATGACGGATGAATGTCATGTTGGATTGAAAATAAGATACTGACTGGGAGGAGTTATCGATTGTGAACATAAGTTGCAAGTTGTCGGCATAGTTGAAGGTGGTCACTCTTCTTTCCTTCAAGAATCTTATTAGTGGGAGAAGGTAGAGGTTGAACAGGGGCGGGGAGAGCGAAGAACCCTGTGGGACCCCGCATGTTGTTTTGAGTTTGGGGGCAGTGAACTGGCCGATACGGACTGCCTGAGTGCGTTTTTTTAGGAAGGATTTGATCCATCTAAGGGCTGGGCCCTGGATGCCTGCCTTACTGACATGGTCTGCCAGTGTGTTATGGTCGACCGTGTCAAATGCGGCTGAAAGATCTAGCAGCACCAGGGCCTGGGGGGTGACTCTGTCCGCCTTTTCTCGTAAGGAGTCCAGTACCGCCAGAATCACTGTTTCTGTGGATTGAGCTGGCTGAAAACCATCTTGGCTAGGGTCGAGGAACTCAGTCTGTTCCATGAAATTGGACAGGCATTTTGCCACTTGAGCTTCTAATAGCTTGGCCAAATAAGGCAGCAAAGAGATGGGGCTGTAGTTTGCTAGTGTCTGTGGATCGCCGCTAGGTTTCTTTAAGAGGGGGACCACTATAACCTCCTTGAAGGCATTGGGGACACATCCCTGGGACAGGGAGTGGTTTAGGAGGGCAAGAACCGGGTCTGGGGAGGCTGTGATGGCTGCTTTCAAAACGTAAGGGGGCAGTGGTCCAGAGGGGAGCCAGATCTGACTTTTGCTAGTAGGTTGCGCATGGTCTCGGTGTCAATGGGCGGGAAGGAGTCCAGAGAGTGGGGGTTTCTGGGCTTGGTCGGGCAGTTTCTAATGATGTAAGAGGGAATCCTGACTTTGGTGCCAGCGATTTTGTTGATGAAGAATTTGTTCAGGGAGTCACAGAGGGCATGTGACGGCTTGGGTTTGCTTAGTACTCTTGAGATTTGACAGTTCGTCAACTATAGCAAATATTTCTTTGGCTTGGTTGTTGGAGGTTTGAATTCTTGAGGAGAAATAAGCTACTTAGCTGTGGAAATTGCCTTTTTATATTCCTTCAAGGCCAGTAATTAGGTGTTTTTACCTCCCTATGAATGGTCCTGCCTCCACTTCCTTTCTGATTGGCGGAGGGATAGTTTTTGTGACTTTAGGTCGGTTGAAAAACCATCTCTGAGCTTCATGGTGGTGGGTGAGTCTGATTTGTTTAAATGGGGCATGTTGGTTACTGGCCGCTAAAAGCCAGGCCGAGATAGCGTGGGTGCTACTAACTTCCACCACATGACCTGGTACAATGCAATGCTGCGTCTGTTCTGGACTGAAGTCTGTGCTTACATTACATGGGTAACTGGCAGTCATCACATAAACACAGCTGAGACATGCCTGGAGGGCTTGACGCCTCGTACTAAGGTGAACAGAGAGGGCAACTGGCTCATAGTTCTGCCATTGGCATTCAATCAAACCGGATTTCTAAAGAACTGCTAATCACCCGTGAGGGTATCCAGGTGCTAAGAGCTGAGCTACTCAGTGGCATCAGTTGAATAGCCAGGCCTTGAGTCCCTTTTTCAATTCCTTGATAGAGGACAAGGCATAAAGATGGAAGTGGAGGCTGTTTGAGGAATGCGCTGTGAGGTAGGAGAAGGAGCTCCCTCCACCGTGGCTTCAGTGGATGCAGGGAGTGTGTGCGAGTGAGAAGTAATTGGAATGCAGGAGTCTGGAGGGTTGATGGAATCTCAGGCTGTGGTTGATGTATGCTGGTCCTTGGTTGTGCAGGGCTTTGTAGGCGTGGGTCAGAATCTTGAATTGACATCTCCTGTGGACTGGGAGCCAGTGGAGTGTCTTAAGGTGAAGGGTGATGTGGGTCCATCTGGGGAGGTCGAGGATGAGTCTGGTTGCTGAGTTCTGGATGGTCTGCAGTCTCTTCAGGAGGTGTATGGTGATTCCTGCATAGATTGCATTGCTGTAGTCCAAGCGGCTGGTGATGAGGGCTTGAATGATGGTGCATCTGTTGGAAATTGGGAGCGCCAATGGGCATTGGGTCAACGGACGATTACGATGCACTAGAGGGGACCCTCGGCACCGCCAGTGGTGGCTTGACAAGGCATTGTTTGCAGCTGGATGTTTGCTAAGGCTGACACAATCTAGCGGCTCACCGACAAAGAAGGGGGGATACACAGATCACAGGATGGGATCTGCTACTACTGGTGCAGGAATTCGACACCAACTGTTGGCAGCCCTGAGCCTCCGACTACGGGGAATAACACTGGGGCTCGTGCAAGGAGGTGTACACAGATGGCGAGAGGTTGTTGTGTGGGACGCCGCAATGCTTCAAGAATGGGCCTACGTCCACCAGACAGCACTATTTGGCAACAAGAGTGAGCACAGGTGTGGCCTCTCTCCCCCACCGCCAGCGACATGTCCTACGGTATGTTTGCGACTCATCCACAGCACACATCCCAGGGAACCAGAAGACTGAGGCTCTGGCTTCGCTCACTTTACCTCCAAATTATTAACGTCAGAATGCTAATATGTTACACTGGACAAGCAATTGGACTGAACTCGTGTCTTCCGTTTCTTGTTAAATTTTCAAGAAAGAATAATTAATAATATATATATATATATATAACCTGGCTGTTTCACTTAGTCTCTCTAGCTGCCGAACGCTGCTGCCAATCTCACCTCCCTCCCCCATTTTAATTGTTGTATTCACTCTTCGGGAGTGGCCACGTTTATGTAATGACAAGAGTTAACAGATGAGTCCATGCACCGAGACCCAGTCGTGAGGTTTACTTTTATTGTTTAATATTTTCAGGTGTGCTTCTTGAATTGGTTCAATCGAACTGAACCTTTATAGCATGGTTTGCAACCCCGAGAATGCACAGATTTATCAAACTAAAGCCCAGGAGCGGAAACACGATGTCCTGGTGGAATGAAGTCTAGTAAACCTAGCCCACGACTTGGGCTTGATGCTGGGCAGATAAAGCTCTGATTTAAACAGTTTTTTTTTAAAGTTTCATATATAGTAGGTATTGGAGCACTTTACATGAGCACCAGTCATATTACACAAGAACACATTCGATGTTGGTAGGCACGGGGAGATGGAGTGATTTGCCCAGAATCACAGGATGTTGAGCTGACGCCGAGACTTGAACCTGACTGGTTCCTGGTTCCCCAGCTCCAAAGTAGGCACCTCTGGCTGTTGGGGAGGGAGAGGGATGGAGAGGGAGGGCCGGGGGGGGGGTGAAATATGGAGGGCGCCAATAGGAGAGGATATGGTAGGCACGGAATAGTTTTATCCTGTACACGCAACACCGCAGCCTTTGCTTTTATTAGCAAGCGGAGGCCGCCCTGACCATCCAGAACCTAAGCATCTGTACATTCAGCACCCTCTCTTGTAAGAAGGAATGCTTGTATAAAGGATTTGCTGCCCTGCAATATAATTTGTTTCAGGCTATAATCGTGTTCCAGGATACTCGGGAATAAACCAGCCGTTCTACCATAATAATCGGGCTGTTGTCAAGCTCATTAATGTCCAACTAATGCGTATGCATTACGTAAAACAACGATCTTGCCGGGGAATTGCACTGTTTGTGCGTTCTATATTGGCCTTCTTTCTGAAACGTAGACTTGATTTTAAGAGATAAATATATATTTTTTGCCAATAAATTCTGAAGCCTCGTTTCCATGTACCTTTCGAATTTGAGCTGTTTCTAGTTTGACAGCAGTTAGCCATAAAAGTACAACAGCTCCCCCCAATGGATTGTAAGCAGGCTGCAGGAACTCGCTGCCCGAGGGCCTTGGCTACTCACTCAACGAGTTGATTCCGGCGTGCGAAAAAATATCCCAAAGCAACACAGGTGCGGGCACGACTCTCGTGACGGTGACCTCCCATGGGGTCAGCAGGGGTTCGTCGTCTGTGAACGACAGCGTGAAGAATGCAACATCAACATGCCGAAAAGGTCAGTGTTTGAACGCGCCGTAAAAATGAGAAGAACAGAAAAAGCAAGTTATTCACACATTTATTGTACTACCAAAGTAACAAAAACCGTGCATGTGCGGAATATCTTTTAGATTTGTATTGCGCGCCTGAGCAGTCATGTTGAACTCAAGTTCCTAAAAATTGAACCGACTCCTATACAGAACCATCCACAGACCACAGCCATGTGTACTAAACCAAGCCACTAAGTAGTGCCCAATTCCACGCATAAAATGTGCAGGCTCAAGGAATACCTGCTACCTACCCGTGTTCTGTGAGGCCTGTATTTATGACTGAGTGACACATTAAAACGATGATCACCTTATTTGTCCAAATGCATACATTGTTTGCTTCATATGCATATACATGTTTTGCATAGTTATTTGGGTGGAAAAATAACATTTGTAAAGTCAGCTTAGGCAAAAGTCATCGGCGGAATAGTAGTCAAAATATTTTTATTTTCAAACCTTTTTTGGGATTTCTCCATAGTGTAAAAACAGCTTACCACTTCTTTAAAACGAGAGGGCCCCTCTATTTGTTGGTATTTGAGCTCATCTGGGAGACCGAGGGATGGGAGGGAGAAGTAACCTGCCTTTGACTCCACAGGTGTTCGATCTATCCATAATTGTTGAGTGGCAGCCACATTCCCTGTGTAACGCCTTCAGCCGGTCCTGGGTGTCTAATCAAACTCCCTTTGCATGCTGGGGCTTGTAGGCAACACCTATAAAGGGAAACAACTGGCAAGGAGTCCTAAAATGAAAAGTGTTGTTTGATTGAGTCCATTTGGAAGGCAGTGGAGAGGAGTTGTTGTTGTAGATTCTCGTTTGTGATATTTTTAAGACAAGCCGGGGGAAGAGGGGGTGCCGTGGAGAAATTGGCATATTTTTGTGAACAGTGCATCACTGAGCCTTTTCTGCGCACATGTGGTTTACACATGTGTAACTAGGCAAGAGAGACACATAGACGTGACATGTCCGAGGCCATTCTACATTGTTAGAGGCAGTGCTGTGGTTCGTGTTCAGAGATTGAGGTCCTTAACCCAGTAGTGTAACGTGTCCCCTCTAGTGCCCACCACCATTCAGACCACCCCATCTCTTCTCCCTCATCTACCCACCTTCAGTGTCTTCGTCCCACACAAAGTCCTTATTTATCTGCGAGACAGCCTGCCTTTGTGATGAACTGTTGAGCACCCACACAGCGCGTTGCAGGAATTTCTAATGCCCCCTTGTGAGGTTATTTCTCTTTTGTGTAGGACTGCTCTGCATGGCTTTAAAAAAGCGTGTATTTCCCCGACCGGAGGGCTCTAGAGGGTAAAATACCAGCAGTTGTCTAATGATGCTCTTCATCTCTCTTTCTAGCTCCTCACATCTGCTAAAAAGAGTGTATGTTTTGTGAGGATTCAATTGTTGCAAACACCTGCTGTCCTCCAGGCCCTGCTACTCAGCAAGAAGCTGTATAACACTACTGCACGACTACATATGGCAACAAGAACCCCAACACCCCAAAACAACTGCAACACTACAGGTTCAACGCTAACCGTATAACAATATACCTGCACCTAAATATGCACATATATTTATTTACTTAAGTTTGTCATGGGCTTAAATTGGACCATCCAAACAGTAAAATGGAAGTGTAATTATTAGTTTCCTTCTCCCCCATGATTACCAGTAACATACATTGTTACAAAATGCCATATAATTTGCTATAGTTAAGTTAAATGCAGCCTGTTTCAATGCTTATAAGGCCATGGAGTACCAGTTTTGATGTACAGCCCAGGAATTTGGGCTGTGAAGTCGGGCTAGTTGATTTCCAAGTTCCACTTTGGAGCAGGGATTGGGTCACCATCGAAACTATCAAACTTGAGCTGTCCCTGAAACCCACCTAAGGTAGCCCTGTGTACATTTCTTTGAAATCTGCTATAACGTGTGGCCCAGGGATCATTGGATAATTCACGGTATCTCATAGGCAAAATCAACACTAGCTTCCAGTTGAAGATATCTGCGGAGCTTGCCTTTGAGGTCATCAGATTATGTTCAGTTACTTTCTTGCTTTGTCGAGCTGCCATTTCTGCAGGGCTTGACATTACGGTTCATGCCTGCTGCCTTAGTGTGACACTCCCTGATGCCGGGTTCATTTGTCCTTTTCTTGACTTCACTGGTGACTGACAGGATTGTTGTAGAGAGAGGAGAATCTGTTGATTGTGTGGTGCATTGGTGGAAAGCGCACAACAAGTAGTTTGTTATGAAATATCTATTTTGTTACTGAAATCCTGGATGAGCACAGACCATCTGATCACTGCAAATTGCATGTTTCATATAAGAGTACTTCAAAGCCCTAAGGAGCTCACATTTCTGACAGTAGTACGGTGTACGTCTGCAGATGTAATAGTGGGAGGGCTTGGGCCCTAGTGAATGTTCCTTAAAAGAGAACACATTCTCCTTTCCTTGATGAAAACTTGCAAACTTTGTAAACATGTGAATGAAGGATTAGATCAGCTGCGAGTACAAACATTTATTGAGGAAGGCTCCTTAACTGAAATAAATGAGATGCCATTTTGTAACTTAATGTGTTTTCTCTTGGTTGTCCATAAGGGCTTGAAGATGGAAATGAAGTGTGATATTTCTGTTTGTATTTTTATTTTAATTGACACATGTGTATCTCTGGTTTTATTTAAACCACTGACAAACGTAAGTAAATAAATACAGAAGATAGTGATCAATGTTCTTTGAGTCCCTCCAATAATTTCTTTTATTGTTCTAGGGAGAAGAAGGCCAAGTTGGATCACCTGGACACAATGGCAGTGAGGGGCCAAAGGTGAGTCTGTTCTTCAAAGTGTCTTGTATTTCTGTTTTTCTTTGGCTATCAGTGACTCTCCTGTCCTCATTCCCTTCTGCGTTACTATCCACTTATTCCTAACAACTGTTCCCAACCTTTGATTGCGCCACCATTTGTGTTGACATCCTATTAAAAAAAAGTGGTGTGCACAAGGTCAGTGCAGATCTATCAGTGACCATAAGAACTGGATCACTTCCTCTGACAGTGACGCCTTTTATGTGTTGAGATATCAGTACACAATGTTTTCAGACACTGCATACTCCTTTTACTACCTGAGGGCACTTGACATGTTTTTTGGTCATGTAAGCTACAACTCAGGCCATGCTCTATGGTGACATAATCCTGTTTTGTGCATGAACTGAATGAGAAACCTGTTTTCTAGGCCCATACTAATTTGCCGCTCGTGATTGGAATCTGGACTTTGGTGAATTCCCTGCCCGTCTGAAGTGGCTGGAGGTCCCTTCATTGCCAGGACTCTGTTGCTTTTGTGGAGCGTGTGCTGCGTGGTTTGGAGCAGCTGGGAGCAGAGAGAAGGAGAGACCGGGACTGCGAGGACCAGCATTCAGCCGTACACCCACAGCTGGTTCCTCTTCCCGGCTGTGCCACACCCCCTTATCACGTATATAATTGGGCGCCCACCGCGCATCGCGGGACTCGCGCGGGACACTGCCCGGGGCTAAGCCCGGGCAAAGGGCTGGCCGTTTGAGGCCTTTAGAGAACGGTAGAGACCGGACTGGGCCATTCCCCTAACGTCCCGTCTCCCCGCTCTCATCTACTGACTAGTTGGTAGCCCTGAAGCAGGACGTTACATAATGGCCAGTAGGGAATCAAGAAGCAAGACTGCTTCTGTGGTCTCAGGTACTCTGGACAAATTTCTCTTCAAAGCAAACTCTGCGGCCAGCCCTGGTCCTCTGGTGCTCGAAAAACTACCTGAGGAGGGCGCAGAGAATTCTGGTTTTTCTTCTCCAGGTCCATCAACTAATATCAGCACACCACTACTGCTTGATGCTACCCATCTGTCTATAATGGATAGTATTGACCAAACCATAGAGTCAGTTCTACAGCAGCTCAGGACACCATCAACCTCGCTAAGGGAAAGGGACGCATCACGTATTTCCAGTGACGTGGAGCTCTCCCCTGTCGTTGAGTTTGTACAGCCTGGGGCTCAGGGGGAGGGTCTTAATTCACCTGAACATATGGGGTGCAGAGAGGATCCTGCATTGAAATTGAAAAGGAAAAGATCTAGAAAGTCTAAAGGTGCTAAAAGGGCCAAAATTGATCCCATAATGCCCACGCGGGAAGATAATGTGGGCGACTCTGAGACATTAGTCATGGGAAACGATATGGAAATGCTGAGTACTCCACCTATCTCCTCCATACCCGCTCACACTGAGCCATTTATATTTGGCGGGGTTACCCCCAACACTGCAGAACTCCTTATCAACTCGCTTACCGATATCTTCAAAAGCCTTTTGAATCCTCTTTTCCTCAAATTGGACACAATAGAATCGAGACTGATAGCTCTAGAAAGATTAAGTGCTGGTAATGACGTTCAGTCAGGGATAGTAGCTAGCACACATGGAGCACAGGGGCTTAGTTTAGGAGCATCGCACTCTCCTCCAACCACTATGGTTTTAGTTCCAACTATTAGTCAAAGGGGGGAATCCCTGGGGTCAACTGGTCAACCAATGTCACCTAACCTTTCTTCTTGGAGAAGAAAAGGGTCACAGAATATTGAAAGAATAAAAAAATTGGGTTTCCACAAAGAAATAGAATCGTTAACAATCTATGTTTATTAAAAATACAATCAAACTGACGATAAAAAGCAAAGACAATTCATACAATTTTCAAAATACAGTTTAAAATCCAAGTGAAGGGCACCTTGGAGGGATAAAAATTAAATACTACACAATATTACACATACACAGTGTTATTCAACAACCACAATATTACAATACGTGCTCATTGGAGACATCACTTAAACATGTTGACAGTGGATTAACAACAAACAACGAATAATCACAAAAACCCCTTAGTATCAATGTGGCTTGCAAGATACCTTCGCCACTCCTTTTACCTAGATCCAAAAGGCCTGGTAACAATTTTGTCACTCTAAGACTTTAGTGGTAAAGATATAGTGCCCATCTAAAGTTTACCCGGCCCTAATTGGATTCTTTTGAACCAAAAACAGTGCGTCGACGCGTTTCGGTGCTGTACAATAGATTCTGTGGCACCTTCCTCAGGACTTCTTATTCTGGGGTTTCAAGGAACGGATGGTTGCACCATATCTGTAGGTATATTGGAAGAGATGTATATAATCAGATTCCGTGCATCATATCTGTTTCTAATTCTCTTAAGTCAATGGGTGTTCCCTCTTACTTATTCGGAAGCATCTTACTGCCAACCATCTATCGATTAGCTCTTATTATTATCTCGCAATTCTTATCTCATAGCACTACAATGGTTACTTAGAGAAAATACATTCTGTCACTCCTGATTTAATGACAAATATTTCTGTCAGCTCAGTTTTATTTACATCAGACATTGACATTGCTTCATGCTATTTTTCACATTAGTCATAAAACTGTTAGGCAACCAATATCCTGTTCCCTCCGATTCGCTTTCAGTGTGGGAAACCTTTTACTTCCGGGGGGACTTCCAAGACCAGGGACCCAAGGGCGGTAAAAAAAATTTTTTTTTTGATATAATCTCACCCTCAAAGTCATGTGGTAGATGTACCAAGGTGGGGTCTGCTTGCTATCGCACTTTACTTCAGCAATGCTTATTCTCGAAGCTTTCTGTCAAATAATAATATCCTTGTGTTAAAGGTGGGGTCTACTGTTACCTGCCAGCTAGAATAGATCTGTGTATTGGCATAATTACCTCTCTCCTAAATTGGGAGCTCCTTATCTTGGGGTTTCTTCCATTAAAACTTTCTGTCAAATAATAATATCCTTAGGTTAGAGACGATCTCTATTGTTACCTCTCCGCTAAATAAATCTGTATGTTGGCATAATTACCTCTCTCCTGAACTAGGAGCTCCTTGTCTTGGGGTTTCTTCTTTAAAAGTTCTCAGGGATGTTTCCGATTGTCCGTGTATCTATAATGATAATACACCTAGTATGTTTATCGTGCCTTAAATCTATATCTTTATTTCATCAAAGGCTACATGATGAGGGTGTCTTACCTTATATAGTTTAAAACGTTCTTTGAACGGGCATACAGTGTCACTGGTCTATTCCAGAACTGGATATGTTCTATTGGACAGAGATAGATATAACGATTGTTATTACTAATGTTTTTGGTACTGAGTAATTTCCTGCCACTAGCTTAGTCATTATTACCCATTCCCCTCTCTCTTGCTCTTCTATGTTGGCTGCTGTGATTCACCCTTATTCTTCTTTAACACTTGGTGGGCTACTCTGGTTAACCCATATCCTGTTGGACATTACTTCAATATTTAGAAGGAACCCGTGTTACCTGACTGTTCCAGCACTGTTTGTTGTGCTGGAGCTGATTACAAGGTTTAAGGGCAATTTGGAACTTGGAAACAGAGACCCACACTAGTGCAGAAATGGGTGTCCCTCCCTTTTGGTATTAGGCAATGTGGGGGTATTACAGTGGCCACTAACTTAAATTCCCATAGAAGCCTTATGCTCCTGCTGTTTTAGTTACAAATTAAGTAGCTCCCCCTCGGGTAGAGCCCCTGCTTATGGATCTGTGGGCTGGAGATGCACTTACCGGGATTGAGCTGTAGTTTTGCTTCTGCCTCGTTCTTCCACTTGTTCTAGTGTGTGGTGTTTGGAGCCTATATTTATATCCCAACCTAATTGTTTAAATGCTCACACCTGTGTGTATTCGCGCCGGATCGGCGCTTCTAAAGATGATGCTAACGTGGGCGCCATCTTTAAATGGTGTTCTGCTCCGCGTTACATGCTAGCACGACTCGCCACGTGTTGTTTATATACATATATATACAGCGTACACGGAATACACTTGCACGTCTTACTTATGTACTCAGTTGTATTAAAAGCATATATTTTATATTTTAGGCGGAGACGGGCCTGCATTCGTTATGGATCGTAACATCATTATTGGCGCCATCTTGGAGCGGTATTATGTCCCTTAGTTGTATGACATCGAAGTATCGTGGGCGCCATCTTTAAACGGTGTTCTATAACGCGGATGTGAGTGACATGACTAGCTGCGTATTACTTTGGTATCTTTACATAGCGCACAGGGCACAAGCTTACGTACTTGTAGACGTCGATGGATATCTCTGGCTATCTATGGGGCCTTTGTTTTTATTGTTTATTTTGCAAAGACGTACCAGAGCTGATTGTAGACGCCCTGGTCTGTTAGTAAATTCGACATTACTAGAATCACTCAGAGTGTTTCTCGATGCCCATAATTTGCATAAAAATTCCGAATAAAGCATTCAGCCCGATATATAGGGACAGGGAGCAAGAGTTCATATTTCATTTAGCCCAATTGGCCGCCATGATATCTGCACTCACTGTGGGTGACATATTGTGCTGGTGGTTCAAATGTCCGTTTGGGTTGCTATAAGTTAACTTCTAAGTGCTTGTGGACTGTACTCTATCATTGGATGGCATCTGGTAGCCAAGGTCACCTTGTATATGTCCAGGTGCGGACGCCTTCTGGTGATATAGATGTTGACAGCTTAGATAGGGAAGGCTGTAGCTATACGCAGTTGGTACTGGTAGGATTGAGGCTGTCCACCACCTACAGTCTAATTTAGGAGATGGGAGGGATATGACGTTCAGTCAGGGATAGTAGCTAGCACACATGGAGCACAGGGGCTTAGTTTAGGAGCATCGCACTCTCCTCCAACCACTATGGTTTTAGTTCCAACTATAACTATAGTCCCCTCTGGGGAAAATATCAACACCAGCGCAGTATCTGTGCTTCAAACTGCACCTGTACCACTTCCCAGGTTAGTGCCCCCGATACCAATTCCCAGGAGGTCGAAGCAACCTGCACCGGCCAGTCTACCCAGTCAGGAGAGACCGCCCAACGAGATAGCTAACGGTTCTAACCGGCTGGATAGCCCTAAAACTAGGCGTAAGGCAGTTAATTTACCCCCCTGAGGCGGCAGGTTACACTGTGATTTTGATGGGGGTACCAGAGCTTGCAAGCGGTGCAAGGGAGTCTTATGATTCTTTACACAATAAGGTAATTAGCTGGCTAAACATCCAAAGGCCTTTACCACCGAACTTAAAAGGAGATGTACTTATGGTTAGAAGGGTCCCTTGGGTTGGGTATACCATCAAGAAAAGTGTGGGGGACTGTATAATTGTTAGTTTTAGGAGCCCCCAGGTTGTTACTTATATCTGTAACTGGCTTGGTAACACTGGTAATACATCTATTGAGTTGGTCCCTCTTTCATATTTCTATCCTAATGTCCGAAATCAAACCATGAGGAAGGACGATGGCTGGACTCGGGTGGGTTTCGCTGTGGATGGGTCAAGATATAGGCCCAGACATAATATTCTTCCTGCCCAAGTCAATTATGCACATCCCAACAGATTCACTTGCCTTGATGAAGTGGATTGACTTCAAAGAGGTGTTTCCCTACAATCTAACGAAAACATCGAAAGTGATTCTGTAGGTCAGGGGGCGGGAAACAGAGAGATCGAGATTCCCACTAGTGATTCGGATCCTCTTCAATGGAGTACCCTAAATTCTCCCAGTTTCAGGGGTCATGCAGCTACTTTACCCCAGAGTCAAATGGGCAGTATTCTAACATCTTCAGCCCTGTGTGCCCCTAACATTATATCTACTGCTCAATCTATCCTGGAAATTCCAGCACAGCTCCCCGTATTTCCATCTATGGACGCTGTACAGGAAACAACTGTGGAAACAACTGCGGGGCCGGCATTAAAAAATCCTATTAAAATTCTGAAGATCCTCTCCTGGAATGTGGCGGGTATTGCAAACAAAATACACACATTGGATTGGAATCTCCTAGTGGGTAGCAGTGACATCTGTCTCTTCCAGGAGACGTGGGCGAGGGAACCACTGAGTAGAGCGGGCTATGCAGTCTTTGAAATCCAGGCTAGGTGGAGTGATAGGGGGAGGCCTTCGGGGGGTCTGGCGGTTTGGGTAGCTAGTCATATTGGGTGCAATGCGGAGAGCGTACCCACGTTCTCCCAGGACATCCAGTGTGTACTTCTTAAATGGCCCAATGCTGTAAATCTGGCAATTAATAATGTATATTCTCGCCCAATCAGTGTGGCCATGGAATCGCCTACCCTTGAAGATCTTTCGTCTTTTCTGGGCCAACTGCAAAGTGATTGTAAAATAGTGTTGGGTGGAGATTTTAATTGCCATTTTGAACCCTTGGAAGGCCTAAAGGAGGGTGCCCTTACTACCGAAGATGATTTTTGGGGTGTTCCACCATGTCTATCTCCCCATCCCAAATCCTGGTCCCCACTTGCTGTGCAAATCATGTCCCTTACCTTAAACTACGCCTGTAATGGTCGTACTCCGTCCGACAGCCCTTCATCGTGTGCCTTTAATAGGAAGGACCATGAATCGAGGCTGGATTACAGTTTTGTTGACATTAGCCTGTGGTCCAAGGTTCAGGACTTTAGGGTAGTTGTCAGAACAGATAGCGACCATAATGCACTTTTACTTGATATGAAACACCCTGCTCCTGTTGGTGAGTCACCATCCACCAACTCTAGTGATGATCCAGGGAATCTGGTTCTTAGCTCCAACAGACGAAGGGTAAAATGGGGGAAAATAATAAGTGTAGAAGAAAACATAAGTAAAATTTATGAAATAGCTCTCCCTAAGCTCACAGAAATGGATGATTTAATTAATCATCCTAGACTTCCGGATTTTAACGAGAAACTAGGTCAAATTCATGCTAACTTTGTGGGAGCACTAAGTAAGGTTTTTTACCCAGTGGTAGCTGCACGACGTAAAAGACCCGAACTTCAACCTGGTATAATTCTTCCTGCAAAAAGGTCAAGATAGAGTTAATTGCTTCAATTAAAGCAGGCGCAGATAAGGGCAAGGTCGCTAAACTTAGGCGGGAGTATAAGGCAGCCTTGGCACTGGCAAGGTCGGAGTGGGATTGGAACCGTTGGCAGGAGCTCTCCTTAGCACTCGAAGCTAGGGATTCTAAAAAATTCTGGTCCCTGGTAAATACTGGCACAGGAGAAGCTAAAGCTGCAGTGGAGCCCAACATTGCATCTTCTGCTTGGGAAGATCACTTTAGCAAACTGTATCAAGACACCAAACAGTTTGTCAATGATGAAATGACCCCGGACGATATACCTATTCCTGTAGCTGGTTTGAAATTTACCCTTGGTGAGGTGGTTAGTGCAGTGGAGAGACTAACAATGGGGAAGGCCCCGGGACTGGATAGATTGCCCGGTGACCTTTTCAGACAACACCCTGAGATCTGGGGCCCGTACCTCCTCATTCTTTTTAATGCCATCTTGGGAGGTATGGAGATCCCCTGTACTTGGCTGGGGGCGGAGATAGTGCCCATTTTCAAAAAGGGTTCTCCTCTTCTCCCAGCCAACTACAGGCCGATCAGCCTCATAGATGTCCCCCAAAAACTCTTTTCTCGTCTTCTCCTGGACCACCTTCTGGATTGGATGGAGGCCAACGAAATCTTGAGTCCGCTCCAGGCTGGCTTCAGGAAAAACACGTCCACCATGGATCAGATTATCCGCCTCGCCCTCCTGTATTGGAAAACGGTGAGGATTGAGGGGGGGAGGCTATACATGGTGTTCGTGGACCTGAGGTCAGCCTTTGACTTGGTCCCGCGCAAGAAATTATGGGAGGTCCTAAAGAAGCTGGGTGTTCCACCCCAAATATTGGATGCCATAATTAGGCTCCATGATAGCAACTATGCGCAGGTTAGGTGTGGGAGGGATGCAGCGTTATCATCAAGGTTTCCTGTTCTCAGAGGAGTGAGGCAGGTTGTGTCTTGGCGCCAACCCTGTTTTGCCTCTTTGTCAACAGTGTCATATCCCATCTGGACAATGTTAGAGACAATGACGCCCCCCTTCTGGCAGGCAGGAGGGTGACAGCTATTATGTTTGCCGACGACACCCTGCTGCTCTCCAAATCCCGATGGGGATACAAAGGATTTTAGATGGATTTGGTCTTTTCTGTAGACTACACGGTCTAGAGATCAACACCGAGAAGACCAAGTTCATGATCTTCAATCCATCCCCAAAGACTAGACCTAACCCTACTTTGGGTGCAGCCAGCCTGGAAAGGGTTACAACCTTCTAGTACTTGGGAGTTACACTGCACGAGAACCTATCCTGGGACCCCCAAATAGTAAGATCCCGGCTAAAGCTGTGCCAACTGTCAGGTGCAATTTTGAAGGTTGCAAACACCTCAACCTTTAAACCTATAACCCCGGCCCTAGAAATGTACAAAACCCAGGCTAAAGCGGCCGCATCCTATGGCAGCGAGCTATGGGGGCACAAGGCAGGGCAAGATATTGCCAGAGTGGAAAATAATTTCCTCAGACGCCTTCTGGCCCTCCCCGTGGTACACCCTTGCTCCCCTTAAGATTAGACGTGGGTTTACCCTCCATCGCCGTAGAACTGGAGTCACAGCCATTAAGATTCTGGCATAGGCTCTGGTCCACTAGCGAGCTTGCTCAATATAGGTGTGATCTCACCCATGTAATGGACCTGAATCAGCGCGATAGAATTCCTTGGTTGTCTTTTGTCAAGAAAGAATTGTATCATATGAATTTGCCTGAGTTATGGGAGGATCCCGAACAAGGCTGTATAAGGGTCTCCCGTAAAAGACTGGTTCAAATTTACAATGAGAAAAACTTTGCTCTTCTCCTGTCCGCACCTAACAACGGCACCCTAACTGATCGTTTTTTGGAATCCAAAAATTCTTATGAATTCGAAGGTTTTATGGACATTATCTTCCCCATTCTAGCAAGAAAATTGTTTATACAGTGGAGGCTAGGCACTTTGCCCATTAAAACCTTCACGTGTAAATGGCTTCAGGGGGATGATAAAACTTGTACAGGTTGTAATACTCATGATGAGGAGGAAATTCATCTCTTTTTCTTTTGCCCTGCATATAATAGACCTAGGAAATACTGGTTGGTGCCCTTATGTAGGACAGGCAACACGAGTAAAGTTGATTGTCCTGGTTGCGCAGTAACTTATATGTTAAGTGTTTAATGTTGTGAGTTTTGTCACATATAAGTTGTGTTCACTGCACCAATCACTGTCCTTTTCATTTGGGGTTTGAGACACGTTTACGTTATAGCTTGATGGCACCAATGATGAGAACAGGGCCAACCTGGTGAGTACCAGCCAGGGGTCCCATTGGTGGTTCGCCCGTGAGGTGCCATCTCGCTTTTCACCCATTTTTTGTCCTGTGAATATCATCGTCAGTCCAGTGCTGTTATATATGTTTAGATCAGAGAGGTTGTTTTTTTAAAGAGGCAATAGATCGAAACATTTGGGATTATCCTAAGATCATAGGGACTCCCCGGGGGATTAAGTTTCAATCACTGGTGTATACAGATCAATAAATAAATATTGCCACGAGAACTAGGACTGGTGTTTTTGAATGCCCTTATGTAGGAACCTGGGATTCAGGAGTTATCTGCCTGCGTACAGAATATTAAAAACAAGTACTCTGCCCCATATAGTTTTTGCAGTGGCTAAATTCATTATGGCTATGTGGCAGATAAGGAAAAAACTATTAATTGCACAAATGCCGAAAATATGAATTGTCTTTTTTAATGATGAATTATCTTTTTTAACCATGAATTTTCTCCTTTAATTATGAATTGTTTCTTCCAATTCTTATCTACCTCTGGAATAATATGGAAACTTTTTTATGTATTGTGTTTTTACAATTGCAATGTGTTTTTTAATATGGATGTTCAAAATGTAATATGTAATGTATCTTTTATGGTCTAAAGGACCGAAATAAAGAATTTTTGGATTGGATTGGAATTTGAGCGTGCAAAAGAAATGCAGATTTACAAAAAGAAATATGTTCTATTTCCACCTATTTTTCTGTTACCCGTAATAATAGTCTAGGGAAGGAATGTTTCCATTCTCTTCAGCATTTAGCATTATACAGTCTCCAAAGATTCACTGTATATGTCCTTCTGTAGTTCTTCTGATACAAAACCACATCAGATGCAACAGACGACAGCGCCCGTTTGTTTCCTGAAACCTAAGCAGACGCATGGTTAACTATCCTGTCTAACAAATGTAGTTTCTGAGCAGAGAATCCCTCTTTGCTGCGTAGAACACCATCTTTTTTTGAAGAGGTTTGAAAGGTACTGGTGTTTATACGATGGGGCTAGGTAGATGGACTGGTTGCTAGAGGAATGCTGACTTCTGACCTAATGCAATAAGATGTTTAGGGGCTGTTCATCACTCGCCTTACAACTAAAGACATTTAATAACTGGATTTAGCCCTTAGTGACTTGGTCAGCATTTTAGTTCTAAGGAGCAGTGTGATGAAATAGGATTAAACTATATAATAAATCGCTTTCAGTCTAATAATCATTTTGTTAGATAAATATCATGGTACTTTTCACTCACATGATATGTAAAAGAATAATGCACTATAAAAAGTAAATTTGGAATAAAATACCTATACTTGTGGGTGTGTACTTATTTTGTGGTTTGTGATGATACTCTGCATAATCATGTGCAGGTGAAAGATCTCTGTCCAGTCTCTCTTAATTCTAACACTCATATTCATGAGAGCATAACTCATTAGAAAGAGTGAGAGACACCTGCCAAATATCATATTATCTGAAAAAGTCACATTTTCCTTTTCAGGCTCAGGAAATCTACTCTTTGTGTCTAGGAACATGACAGACCCTTGCAGAGCAGGCGAGCCAAATATAATTATTTACATTTGACAATAGTTTCCTTTTTGATGATTCCATATTCCACCAATAAAGACAGAGCACCTATTAATCCAAGCTCTCTCTTACACCAATATATTGTCAGCAAAAAGTGATATCAGAAATTTCAGGACTTACAGCCACTCCCTTTTGCACCTTTAGGGATGCAATCAAAGCTAAGGATCAAAATCCGATTGAGGCGTACGTCCTCAAGATCTTATTAGGCATTTGGCCTGGAAATGGAGACCAACGATTGAACTCTCATGGTGCCTGAGCTTGTCTTGAGCTCCCAGTGATCTGAAATAATAAGTCAATGATTTCTGGCATGAATGTATGTATGGGCTGGTCTCTTGCTCGTCACCAAATGAGTGACCTTTTCAGATGGAGGTCGATAATTTAAATCAGCATTTTGAAACGTTCCAGTTGTAAACTTGCTGAATGTCTGCGTGTAGTTTGAACTAGACTTCTATCACAGCTCTGCCATGGTACGACTTCCTCGAATATCTTTGAGACACAGATAAATTATTGAACTTCTAAATAAATCTGAAGTTGTGGCTCTATACTCTCAACATATGAACAGCATCAACGACCACAGATTTCAGCAGTACAGCACAAAGATAACCTATTAGTTTACAGAACAAGCGACCACAAACACTAAAAACAATTATTTATTTTCAAAATATGGACGCCGTTATTATTGACTCAAAATGTGAATGCTCTTACTCTGAGAGTTGTTTTTCCTTCAATATGAAGTTCTCAGAGACTTTTAAGTCGGCTATAGTTGAGTGCCAAAGCAAAGTTCAGCGTTTTGTATGCTGGTTCAAATCAAAACTTTGTCAAGTAAAAAAATGTTTTTGATTTTGTGAAAGAATAATGTTTTTTCCATAAAGCAGAGAGACCTGGGATAAATTGAATACATTTAAATAAAATAAAAGATTCAAATGATTAATAAAACAAAAGTAGCTATGACAAGTAAAGGGATTTTAGAATGTGTGCACCTGGAACCTACCTAATGAAAGAGATCCCTATAGTTAAGAGAACGTAGGTAAGCTGGCAAAGCTTCCAAAAAAAGTTAAAAGTGGCGTAGGACTAATATCAAATACTTGTGGGTAGCACCGACTACTAGGAATTTCTTCTTGCTGCAAAAGTCAATCTGTTATCTTTCTAACTAGCTGTGATGTATTCAGATCAAAGAATCTGCGACCAATTCAGTTACCCCTTAGAAGTAAGCATCATGAAAAATTCTTTCTCTTTGAAAAGAGAGGCATCCGTGCTTCAAACTCAGCACACATTGTTACAAGAGACAATTGGCAGAGAACACAAGAGGCATTTGTTATTTTCAAACAGCGCTGTAATGAAATGTAGGAGCCGTCTGTACCAAACATATGCAGTTGTTGCTGAACATGTGGACAATATTGTAGGGATAATCTTTGAACGTAAAGAAGACCTATTTTTCCTGTGCATAGCAAATATTCAGAAACTGAAATCTCACTAGTACTAACAAATATGACCACACATGACTGGCATACAAAATGTGCTCACTTACTCAGGAAAGGATTATCCCCCTGCCCCGAATCCTGGAGTAATAAATCGTGATGATTGAGTGCCAGCACAGCCAAAGACACTTGATCAGAGGAATGCACTCTTTCAGTGACCCTTGAAGAGCTAATACCCTGTCAACATCCAGTTAACTCATTCATACAAATTATCAGAATGTACATATTAACACAGACTTTCCTTGTACTGCCTTCTTACCGGTGCAGTACTGTTGGTGTTTCTTACATGCACTGCAGTATGCCCTATCTCTCCCTCTTATCAGTAAGATTCTTTATAGCGTTTATTTTATTTATATGAAACATGAGTCAAACATATATATATGAGTGTGTGTGTGGGCAGCGTAAAACAGATGAACACTCCTTTAATATATTTAATCAACCCCAATGGAAAGCAGCACCCCCACTCACAATTATATTTGGAAGTGTAGCTCCTCAAGATGTTTTTTTTTAACTTTCCATATGCACCAAAAACAAATATGATGCTTCAAGATGCAATAATATCTTATTCTTTGTACAGGTCAGAATGTGGTAGGGAGGCAAATAATTGTTGAAAAGGGCGAAACAGACCATCATACCATATTGCTGTGGGACATCTTTTCTGGATTCACCCCTGGCAGAGATGAACAGTCTTGATTAAGAAGAACTTACAGCACAGACCCATCTATGGGTTGCTGTGAACAATCTAGATGTATGATGCTAAGTGGTTCTTGTTACCCAGTTCTTAATCTAGGAAAAGGAGTTTATTTGAGGTATTTCCACTTTTCCAAACAAGATAACCTCCACACCTCATGGTCATCCAGGCATGGAATGTGGAAATGTTCAAAAGTGTAGAACCCCAGTTTCTGAATTGTAGAACCTCAGTCTCTGGACTGCTACACATCAGCCCAGAGAGTGATCTTGGGGAAAAATATTTTAGTTTGTTCTTTAATTTAGTATTCAATGCTGGCTACTATAAATGTGTTGGGGTCAGCAGTAAAGCATCATGGTTAGTTAGTGGGCAGTTTGTTGAAGGCTGTTTAAAATGTTCAATTAGGTCTTCCTACATCCCATTTGCAGCCATGTTTATCTGAGTAGATCATATCAGTGCAAATAATTAAGTCCATCAGATTTTTAACACACTATTCAACTCTAGCATTCTCAATGGACTTTTTTCTCCGGGTTGCAAATGGCACTCTCTAGTAATTGTCCCAATTCTACCTGGATTTTAGTGAAATTCTGGAAAGAGAGCGAAACACACATAAACTGTTACAGAAGTCATTAAATTGACCACTCTGAGTTTGCCAGCTGTACTTGCAGATACAAAAACATGATGTATTAAGAAGTGGTTTACCTCTGTCCTACATCTCTGTGCCCACTGATGCATTTGAAAGGCTAGCAGTGGTGTCATGGGCTTTTGCTCCATTGACTCTCATCCACCCTTAAGTGTCCTTTATCAGCTAGGGAAAACTGACAAACATGGTTAATTAAAGAAACTCAGTAGGCTATAGGAAAAGATAGTTGAGGAGTGGGTGCTGTAGGCTACAGGAACCAAATAAATGCAAAACATTAAAGAGAGAAAGAAAGAGACCGCAAGTCTGAGAAAAAATGTAGGCACAGGTGATGGAAACAGAGACACTACTTGTGTCAGCAAGGTATTTTTAAAATGAATTGTGGTCTCCGATGATGCCTATTTACTACCCTTTCAAGAGTTTCAAGTGGTCTACAGCACCTTACCTGAAGAGTAGCTTTCCGGCCTGAGTCAAATACAACTGTATGAAATGTTTTTGTGCACTGGATACAGTACTATAGAGAGTTATATCTGCATCATGGCTGTTAGTGGATCCCCTGTTACTCGCAAGGTCATGGATGCATGAGCCTCAATTAAATGACAGGCCGCTGGGTTTTGTGCTACCTGAGTAAATACAGAAATGTATTCAGATGTGGTTTGCCAGACTAGTTTTTGACAGAAGTTGCCAGTTGCAAGCAATAGCGGTCACAGCATTCCAATTCTCTGAAATGATTACATTTTAAGATCTTTTTCTTCATGTCCATGGAAATACCAGTGCGAAACAACCTTTGAAACGTGACGAGATGCACTGCCCATGCTAACTAGGCCTGTCCAGCCCAAAGAGAATCACGTTCTGTAGATGATCCCAATACTAGCCCCATGCTCATGAAAATAGGTTACAGAGAAACCCAAAGTGTTGTGTGGTGCCCTGGTTTTGTATCTTTTTATTGTAGTTCTGCATCAGTTTAAAATGCACATTTGTAACATTTATTTCAAATCTCACAAAACGAATACAAAAGAATTATAAACAATAATCAGTTTCCGTATACATTGTGCTGCTTAATAATTATTTCTTCAATCAGAAGTCTTTATTACTAGGTATGAAGTGACCCTTCTCATTGTATCAACTACCACTTCCATTTTTCTTAAAACATCCGTCAATTTTTGCAAATGCTATAAAATCGTAAAAATAGACGATTAACAATTTCTTGTTTCCTCTTGTGTGGCCAGTTTAATCCATCAGCTTTGTAGTTTGTACTTTGGGTGCTGACGCCTTTGTCTTAAACTACCCTAAATCGTCTGCTGATTCCCATATATAAACTGGTATTTTACCCAGGCGCCATATTCGACATTCTCAGTGTCTGACTCCCACTCAAATTCAACAACACTGATATTGGTTGCCTAAGCTACACAATGGCACAAACAACTTGGGTTTTTCACCAAGACAGGTAACCACTACCAGTGTCACACTAGGGTCCCGAGTCTTGGTGACTCAGTCAACCAGCTGCAAAAGTTGTAGATAACATGATTTTGTAGTGGACTTTCTAACTATGCGACACATTTGTGGGAACATCAGGACCATGATGTATTTTTCTAATAAGGATTTGCAGTGTTAAATTATGTGTAGTTCTGGACACGTTAAATAATAATTGTGTGGTATAATTGGGTTACCTCTTTTGTTTTGTAGGGCAGCCGTGGACCTGATGGACCAAAAGGAATAGCTGGTCCCAGAGGCAACAGGGTAAAGAGCTTGTGTACAGTTTAAGGCATTGTGTATGTTTCTGGAACATAGATTCTTCCTTGATTGTCATGATGAATTCTGAAATACTCTGTCTATCTATCTATCTATCTATCTATCTATCTATCTATCTATCTCTCTCTCTGTCTGTCTGTCTGTCTGTCTGTCTGTCTGTCTGTCTGTCTGTCTATCTATAGAAATATAATGATACAAAGCCAGGGGCAGCTGCACCAGGGCACATTGTCAATGCAGCCTGTAACCTCGGAGTACTGTATTGCTAACTAACTCTGGAAAGAGTGCAAACAATACAACAGGGACTGAGAGCAACAGGAAGAAAGGTAAACCAAATATAAAGTCAAGGAAGAATCCAACCCTCCCAGTATATTCGATAAAGTGGCTGTTCTCCAATCCTAAGAGACGTAAAAATTGAGCTCTCCCAAGTGGTAGCTTGGCAAGTTCCGATACAATGGAGATCATGGCCGCCCAAGATTCAACCTCCAACTCTTCCATTGAATGCTTAAACAATACAAGCAACGTAATGACATAATGCTTCCCTAGAATAATACAGCTTTGCAGTGTAATGGCGGCCAGGGACCAGATGACCACAGTGAAGCGACAAAGCATCAAGTGCAGCCTAAAAGAAAAAGACAATCTAAGGAGAAATGTCTATTCATAAGAAGAGCTCTCAGGGGACTGCAGTCGCACATTGCACCCGAGCCACGAAATTCGACTATTCAGTACAAGGTCTGGGCACTGTCCAGACAGGTAGCCGAGGTACTAGTTCCCCAGAGGACCCTGGGACAGCTCCCAGCCTCAATCCTTTCACTCCGATATTTGTAAGAACAGGTGGCAATGTGGATGGAATGTCAAATTACAAATAAAAGTTCTTGTTCAGACGCAATTACCAGAACCGATTGAAAAGCTGCTGAATGCTGTCTGGAATTTATTGATCTCTTTCCTGACATTGGCTTTATGAATCTCCTGAACAGGTCAAGGCTGCTAGCCCATTTCTTTGCGATTCCCAATTTAAAGGTGGTCTCTTCAGGTGATATAAATATAGTAAAGTTGATTTAAAGGCAACTGGGGCCAGATTCGGGAGGTAACAACACCTACTCATCTAAAGTTGGGTTTACAGACCGAGACATCACTAGATTTGGGGTTAGCCGTGTAGATGACTTTCATATTATGGAGATCGATGTCTTGCAGTGTCTGGACTTTGACCGAGAAGAAGGGCTATGTTGGCCATTTAAAGTGCCCCCTGGATTCGAAAACTCTTCCACTCATAGCTCATTCACGGGGGTAGCAAAGAGGGATTTCCCACCTGGAAACGGTATAGCCCATGAGAACCGGTGTATCGCCACAAGAAATAACACTAGGATAAGCAAGCTCCAAACCCCGGAATCAAGGAGGTCAAGTCAGACTGTAAAGGCTGGTCTTTGATAGCGCAAGCACCTAAAGAGAAAAAGAGGCTGAGAGCAGCCCCACGTTTAATTTAACATTAAAACACAAAAAGTATGTGGTAACCAGTTAGGGAACATCTGAATAAATTATTTCAAATGCTTCTTTTGCGATTCTATCTCCCTACTACTATATCCCTATTGTAACATCTGGCAATTCCCAGAATTGGGTGAGATGGTTCACTCACATAAGGGACATTCTTCATCATTGACCATGTATATCCACCCTGGTAAGGTAATACTACCAGGGCGGACTCAACCTCAAGTTGGGCTATCTTGAGGGAGTGCTTAGAATTTTTTTATTTTTTTCTGGATAGATCCCTGAGTTCCAGTTGATGTTGTTAAAAATACCTTAGGTAAACCACAAAGTATCCTTTATTTAGGTGGTATCCTTGGTCTAACTCAAAATATCATAACATATTATAATAGGATTTTAATGGATGCTATGGCCCTTAGGTAACTCTGAGACCCAACATGTTTCTGACCTTGGACAGCCTAAATAGGTCTCGTGCATTCATCTTGGCTAATGTGTGGGACCCTATACTTCATTTAAGGTGAGGGAATGAAAATGTATGTAACTCTCTTCTAAAGATCACCAGGTAATAATAACGGATGAGGAAACAAAGTAGAAAATAGAAGCAGCATTAGGGAAGACAGATGTATATCATGTGTATTTCACAATATAGACCGCACATAGATCATGCAGTACATTTTCAGGTATTTAAAATCATAAAAAAATACAAATGTGGCACATTCTACATGTGTATAAAAGTGACAAAGACACTTGTGAATGGAATATACATGCACATTTTCCATGCAGGTTTTAAACTTTACCTAGTGCCAAGGGGAACTTTGCCTCATGGTCTTTTCTATGTGAATACAAGAACAGAAACCTCTCACTGCAATGTAATTAAACATAGGTAATATATCCTACATCAATTCAAATAATGCCATTGTCCTACACACAGAAACTATTAAAAAAACATAGCCTTTTTTATTAACATAATTTTCTCATAAGTTAGAACATTATAACTCAATCACATGACCATGAAACTAATGTTTTATGAATGTTCTATATACACATATTTATACTATATACATACAAGCCCCCAAAAAGCAAAACGATCACACATACCAGCCCAGTCAATCCACTCATACACCTCATACGGACCGACAGTCTCACCAAACTTTCAACCTCAACACATGAAGAGAATAGACAATATAAAGACTTTGAAAACACATATAATATATACACAAACAGAAAACAAAAGAAGAGCCGACGCGCGTTTCGGAAAGGAACTCTTGGTCCTGGATTCGTTCGTCAGGGCGCATTAAATCATTATTTCCATGTGTGACAATCTTTTTCTTGTTTATATATTACATTGCTTTTCATCCAATATAATAGCCACACGGGGGCACAATCTGTCGTCAGAGTGATACTCTGAGAAATAGTCCTATTTCGTCTGGTTAATGATGTGAGACGACTACACGATGATAGCCATATTTTATCTCTGTTGTACATATAAATCGGTTCCACACATCATAAGGTCGGGATCTCCAAGGTCCACTCCCTGTTAGATCAACACTACGCGTAGGTCCCACTCAGGTAATAAATCACAGGGACATCAATAATCGTAGTTGCTATTTTGTGGTAAATATATATGTAGCATCTCCAGAGGATGACGAGGAGGTAGAAGGGTTGTGAAAACAATATCTTGACAGTTTCTCGATAACTCCCTCACTGAATGAAAAGCGGCGGTCCGTCCATCGAGTGTCAATGCTGCAAATCCAACGGTCTAATCTGCAGATAGGTTATAGCAAACCTTTCTCTAAGTCATAGGGGAATGAGAATACAGCAAAAGGGTAAATATATCCCTTCATTACAAAAAGTACCCAAACGCTAGTATGCGATACTCTGCTCTTGTACATTTATTTGAACAAGGAGCTGCACCCGTAATGATCCTACCCTTCCCACTGTAACAGCCATCTGGTATAACTGTTAGATCGTGGTTGAGTTCACCCTGTTAGCACTACCTTACCAGGGTGGGATGAGGTGGCTAATACTGAGGCATGGCACAATACATGAGTGAGCCCACCTCCTCCAATTCTTGGAATTGCCAGACGTTATAGTACGGATATAGTAGTGGGAAGACCGAATCGCAAGTGAAACATTGGAAAGAATTTCTTCAGATGCTCCTTAACAGATTACTCTGTAATTTTTGTGTTATGATGTTCTTGGTTGGATAGCCACAACATTAACTACCAGCAGCAGAGCTTCTTCTAGAGAGGATTCCGATTGAGTATGGGGGAGTCCAACTCCCCGGCCTGCTGCCACGATCTCAGAGGGAATACCTAATGCTGATTAAATGGGCAGTACTAGCAGAGTATGCTTGTACATTTTATCTTGGAACATTGCAGGCTTGACTAGTAAAATGGAGGATGAAGACTAGCTGAAGTTTATCAATCAATGCACTGTATGCTGCATCCAAGAAACTTGGGCCTTTGATGAAATTATTGCGAATGGATTCTTAGACAGAAGCATACCAGCCACTCGCCCTAGAAAGCGGCGGCCTTCGGGGGCCTTGCAGTATGGGTGTCATGTAAATTGAAATGCAAGATAGAGCAACTAGGCGTAGCCTATTTATCGCCTAATGCAGTACAGTGAGGATCTGGCTTACTGGCCCTGAAGGAGGTGTGATTGATATTCTGAATGCTTATATTCCACCTGGCTGGTCCCCAGAGGTTCAATCGATCTAGGAGCATCAGGGAGGGAGGATGTTTCTGATTGTAAGTTGTCTAAGGAAGGCAAAAGGGGGAAGTATCTGTTATTGATCTATGGTGATTTTAATAAACAACCGTCTGTCACTATTATCAAAAGTGAGGTCCTAATGGAAGACTATTGTCTAGGCATCGCAGAGACGGCTATAAGTAGTTTTAAATCAAACAAGAAGGGTGAAACATTCTCTGAATTTCTGATAAATTACCAGGTGCGTTTTATTAATCTGTCGTACCACTTCAAATAGCACTGCCAAAGTAATGTTTGATAATGGGAGAAGTTCATCACTAATCGGCTATATTATACTTAATACTGAGGGGTGAGAATGTGAGTGTGATTTGAGTGTTATCTGAAGAGCGGAGAGAAACTACAGTCCTGTTGTTCTCTATCTGAAGCTTAGTCTAAAGTGTGTGCTAGCATTAACAACTTAACTGAAAGGAGTTACTGCCATGAGATCGCTCCAACCAACAGTAGGAGGACAGTAAGATGTAGTAATGAAAAAACGCTCCCTCAATCTTTCAATGCTTGAACACATAGTGGCCAGGTATCGAGCCATAATAATGAATAGCATGGCCGATCATAAGCGAAAGTATCTTAGCGGCCTATGAAGATATGGTAGATGAGTTGAAGGTTCTTTGTTCCAAGCCTTGTAGCCCCACAATTGTTGGTCCTACTGGCGGGAGACTGATTCAAGGGTATAGCTGGTATGATGAAGCAGGCTTCCGTACGAAGAGAGTTGTCTCACATGCCTAAATGCAGTTCCACTGTAACTCACAGAGTGAAGCGTTATTTCAAAAACTTAGGCATGAGAACATACATCTTTTAAAAGGCAAGAATTTGCTGCTTCAAATGTCGTTATGAGTTACCCTGGGCGTAGTGGGTGTAGCGGAGCTAGGCAGAGGTCCACGGAGTTGCAAACAAACTCTGTGGAACTCCGCTACGCCACCTACCTCCACCCCCCTATTAACAATTAATTCTACATTAATTAAATGTAAATTAAAAACCACTTACCTGTACTGCGGCATCCCGGGCTTCCCTCCTCCTCCTCCTCGCCGTCTGGGTAATCCTTGAGAAAACTGCCCATTTTCATTTTCCGAGAAGTGGCTGCATTTATTTGGGTGCTGGATGGTACAGGGTGAATGTTATGTTTGATAAATTAATTGTGCTGTAAGGTGGGCGTTCTTTACGGGGGCTCAATTTGGCATCCTGCCTAAGGTGACCATGTAGTCTAATGCTTGTTAGTTTTAGTGTACTGTATGGGTGGAGTGAATGTTATGAATGTTAAGGGGTCAAAATGTAAATGGTTTCAGGCTGTGCATTTTTATCTGCATTTAGGTTCTGTGAATTGAGTAAGAGCCATGACTTGTCCATTGACTGGTCATTATGCGTTGTGTGACATCACTTTTATTATATTGCATCTTCTGGACGTAAGATCTAATGTAATGTTGGGTTGTTTAGTAGGCTTTAGGTTTGGTGTTTTCAGTGACCATGAGTTGTACACCATCAGTGTATGATAAGGTGAATGTATTTGTTTAATTTTATGATTGGATCCTCAATAGGTGCAAAGCAAGAATGTCCCAAAAGACGCTTGGATATTTAAAACTTGAATTGAGAATGTTGAATGATAAGTGAATTGAGCATGATGTGGTTGTGGCTTGTTTAATGAATTTAGCAGATACAGGGTTATTTAGATGGAACAGGTGATAATGTTTGTATTGTAGTGACACCACAATGGACATTGACACATCATCAGTTATACTTTTGACATTTGCAGTTTGATATTACTTGTTACAAACTGGGCTTCTTGCAAATGCTCCCCACACCTTTTGCCTCCATTTGAAATGCTTGATTCTGTGGTCATTAATTTAAAGGTGTGCTGGGTCCCGCTAACCAGGCCCAGCCCCAGTGTTCTTCCTCTTAAAAGTTAAATGTGAATCAGTACACCCCATTGACAAGCACTTTTACAACTCTGTAAGGCCTTAGTATATGGTACCAGTGGTACCCAGGTCAGGGATATTAAAGGCATAACAGTGCTGCAACATGTATTGTGCCACCCTGAGTGACCGAAAATTGAAGTCTGCAGGTCTGCCATGTCAGCCCTGTATGAGCAGCTTGCCTGCTCAAGTGCGACCCTGCACACACCAATTGTGACAGTCACCTCACTGCATTTAATATGTCAGCCACCCCTAAGTTAGGACTCCTCTCCTACAGCCCAAGCGGCCTTATATGTGTGGAAGTATATGTGCACGCATATACAGCTCTGTGATAGTGTCCTAAACATAATTCTACTGCAATTGACCGGTGATCCATAAAATAACATGGGCTGGCATTAGGACATTACCTATATGTCCAGCTCCATGATGGCACGGTCGATTTTTTTGTCAAACACATGGTTTTTAACCCCCAATGCACTGGTGGTGTCGAGGTTTAGAATAACAATGGGAGAGATAGGGAAATTCAGGAACACTCTCTTGATCCCCAATTATATACCAACAAACAAAGAAAGAGAGGTTAAGGTATCCAAAAAGCCACCTAGATGGAGCAAAACAACTAGTGGAATTCACACCCTATTTGGGTGGAAAGGAAAGCCCTCACACACCGACCTGGTCAGTGTCATGCTTCATCATCGGGCCCCACCGAAGAGACCTAGTGCCTCTTTGGTGTGCTATCGTCGGGGTCCGGTTTGAGGAAATACCAGGTGTACAAGCGGGTTGTGAGTGCTGAGGGCGATGTGCCAGGGACACTCCAACCCCCCTCCTGAGACCCATGGTGCAGTTAGCGCCATATTTTAAAGTGCTGATATACTCCATAACTAGGAGTACTTTTTGGAATGAGCATCCCGCTCTTCCATTTTTTATGCACTTTATCACCTTTTTTTGTTAATTTTTCACTTTCACGCCCCCAGGTCAGGGTGGACGATTAGAGAGTCCATACCGCCGGGGTTTATTTCTGTCCTGACGAATGCCTAGGTAAATTGAAACCAACCCTAAGGCTGAAACATGTTGACTGATATAATTCTGAATTAACCATCCATTACCTTTGGCACTAAATTCAGACACATAAAACCTTTTATTCGTGTCCTAGGGATCATTAATAAACCTTTTTTTGTAGATACCCTTTAGACACTTTTAATTTTAAGTTAACCTCACAACACGCCCATTTCACACAACCAGCTCCGCAGTCTCCTGGCGTCGCAGCACACCGAAGAGGCACTAGGTCTCTTCGGTGGGCCCGATGATGAAGCATGACACTGACCAGGTCGGTGTGTGAGGGCTTTCCTTTCCACCCAAATAGGGTGTGAATTCCACTAGTTGTTTCGCTCCATCTAGGTGGATACCTTTACCTCTCTTTCTTTTTTTATTGGTGTCGAGGTTTAACCAGCATGTACCCAGGTGGCACTATGGACAGTGCCCATCTAGTCTAACCAATGTTCCCGTTGTCTTGGTGGGATTTTCTTTTGAAGCCCTGCTGCCAAGACAAAAGTCTGACCTGAATCTGGGAACTGTGTGCCACTTGCAGAGATCAGAGACAAAGGACCTGTGTGAGCAGGAGATATATGATAGAAACTTCTAGCTGCAGATTCCTTACCTTTGAATTTCCCAGGTGTCAGGCTAGTTCCGGAAACCTTTGCTCCAGCACTCCCCTTGCGCACCCGTAGAATGGCTCCATTCGGCTATGCGTGATGTAGTTGGCGTCATTAGCATCGGTTATGATGTCACAGTTACCCATCCAGGCGCCACCCTGGCGTGCAGGCGTCGGTTCTTTTCTTTCCGTGCTAGTTGAGTGCTGATCTGAGAAGAACTACCCCTCTCTCACTTTTTGACAGGACTTTTTTCGACTTTTTGGACAGGATTTAAACTGTGCGGTGCCTGTCACCACATGATGTCAGTTACCGACCCCCCCACCTCATCTGTCTCTGGTGTCTTGAGTGCATCCACGACTCAAAGTTGTGCTCTGACTGTCAGGCTATGGCTCAGAAGGCCTTGCGGGATCAGGCTATGAAGCTCCTTGCGGCCCACCAGTCGACACCATCCAACAAAACTCTGCAGAGGTCCTGTTACCGATCAAAGATGAGGCGGTCGCGGGACCGTTCCCGGAGCCCAAAGACCTCTTCCTTCCACTCGAGGTCATCAGGACACTCGGCGAAGAGGCACATGAAGAAATCCAAGCTTACTTCATGTTCGCCTAGACTGTTGTCGTCGACGAACGAGGTAGGGAGCACCAACACTCTACTCAGGGTCCGTGACCTGGAGCTGGGGTAAACTTCGCGCCACCCTCCTTTTACGGGACCTGGAGCGACCCCCGCTCAAATGAAAGAGTTTTATGAGGCCATGTACCACATATTTAAGCGGGCTGACTACTCTGGTGAGCGCTCAGGCCCTACAGGGTTGGAAGGGGCCACATCGGTTTAGATGCCGTTGGCTCCGGCCACGGCACTGGTGGGGCCTCGGGGATCTGACCCCGAATCCAAGACAACATCGGTCGTGTCATTGCGACCTTCCTCAACGTCGGACCTGAAGTCGGTGTGATTGTCGCCCAACAGCGGTGCCAGTCCCATCCTTATCCCGACGACACAGAGCTGGAAAGGCGTCGCTCGACGCTGATTCTTACGTTTATTAAACCCAGGGGTTCTGTGTTGTCACTCGAACATTTTGATGATGTTTTGGGCTCCTGAGAGTATTGAGAGTGGTCTATGGACCCTTTAGAACACCAGGATGATTCTGCAGAGCAGATGGACTGGTATGTGGAACTTGGGGAGGCCATACTTCTCCAGATACTGGCATGCTCTCTCCGCCAACTCTGGCTACGGAGGAGGGGCTTCTTATGCCATGGTGGTTAAGAGTAATATCAATGAGGGATTACCTGGCTGCTACTTTGTGCATTTGTAATTTTATTTACACAGGTGCAAAAATCAAAACCCAGCACTGTCTTTTGCTTGGCTTTAGCGTTTATTTATCTTCTTTTCATTTCATTGAATTTTTAACCTTGTCTAAATCCTTAGCAAGGTATCCAGATGAGGATAACTTTCCTTTTTAACATATATTTGTAAACAAATAATGCAACATTTCACAAAACAATAGACCGTGAAACATAAATCAAAAAACTTTTTTACCTTAAATATAATTGTGCAATAAAAACACCAATTGCCACATTCTGTTTTTACCCAACTTGCGAATTTGACACTTTATTACAAGTCCGTAATTTAAATTTCTACACAAAAACATCTTCATGAGAACCAAATATTTTTCTGAAAGCCAAACATTTTTTTGAAAAAAAATGCAGACGCGTTTCAAGTTCCACTATACGACTCAAGGAACTCACATCAGGGCCTCTGTAATTTCAGAACTGACTTTGGTGTAGATTTCTTCTAAATGAAAAATATACAGACAAAAACTGTGTGTTAATGTGTGTGAAAACCTCTGCTCTCATAGTGCCATCCAACTCAATATTAAGAAGTTTACCTTAAGCTAGCTGCTTATTGAAGCTGTAGTGAACTGTTCTGGGGGTACATTTATTTTCTTCCCCATACAGGACGTTGTGGAAATGTTCAAATAACTCCTACTAATTAACATTTTGGAAGTTAAAAATCTGTTTGTGGTGTGTATTAACAAGTCTGTGATTGAACACATGTTGAAACAAGCATTTACAATGCAACGGTCTCGCCTTTGCAAAAGTTAAAGCTATTGGCATTGTAAATGACAACATTTTTATTTATGTGTTGGTTTTGAAAACCGATAAATAAATGGCATTGTTATTCACAATGCCAATAGCTTACTCTTGCAAATGCGAGAATGTATTGTGCCCTGAGAGGAACAGTAAGGAGGCATTTGCGCTGCGAGGGGCAGTGAGGAAGTATTGTGCGTTGAGGGGGGCAGTGAGGAGATATTGTGCGTTGAGGTTTCAGTGAGGAGGTATTGTGCACTGAGGGGGCAGTGAGGAGGTATTGTGCGTTGAGGGAGCAGAAAGGAGGTATTGTGCACTGAGGGGGGTAGTAAGGAGGTGTGGTGCACTTTAGAAATAATCTGAAACCAAGACCAAAGCCCTCTCGTGATGCATGCCAGACAGTGGGATCTCGCCTGGACACTGTACTCACAGACCCACCCCCCTCCCTGGAAGCTTGCTGCAGGAGTTGAACTCCACTGGTGCCCGACATCTCTCTGGATGTATGCTGTAGTTGAGTGGTGTCTCTCCTGCCCCCATGGCTCCAGAGCTCCCTCTGCTCAGCTGGTCCTCAGCACAAATACTCATATTTATAGTGCTCAACAAAAAATAACAAGAGTAACTGGACTAGATAAAGGCAATAATAATAACGGTGGCAATAATTCTATTAATGATTAAAAAGGCTACGGTTGTACAGCTGTAATGGGACTATTAATATTATAATGATAATAATAGTAATAATTACAGTGGTAGTAATTGTATTAATAATAATAGTAAAGAATGCAAAAATAACAATAATAATTATTATGTTATTAACAATAATAAAGCAGATAATTATAATGCCGATAATAATAATACAAAATAATACTTAACCCCTTTACTGCTAAGGCATTATTCCTGCCCTCATAGAATTTCCATTGAAATCAATGGAAAGTCCATGACGAGTTACCCTTGTCATTAGCGGCGAAGAGGTTAATATTATAACCTTACGTAGCATCTATGTGCGTGATTTTCAGGGGAAGCTGAGAGCACCAGATCGAGAGAGAGTCGTTTAGTCAACAGCTTGTCTCCTACAATTATGCGCTGTTTATTAACAGAATGCCATATTTCCCAACACGCACACGCCGGCTTGTGCCACTGTACTGCCCATGCCGCATAACACCCAAGCACAAATGTAACACACGCACCGCATATGCTATCATATATCACACCGCACTTTTTAACATGTACATTGACATACGTACACAAGGAAAACTGGAACAGAAGAACAATACATTTGCATATCTGTAACATAATAAAGAAATAAATACACACGGGTAGCGTGCAGCAACACACAAGTACATATGTGAAATCTAGCAGACAACTCGTTATCTAACTATTAACTATAGATTTATAAGCATAGCCCCCACAGTCACAGGAGTAACACTCGTATGTACAAAATGTGCAGGACAGACATGAGCACACATGGCAATATCCGTAGGACAACGCTTACCCCGGTGTGGCAAAACACGACTCCCAGTGTCTTATATGCACACAAATTACACGTATACACACACCCAAATACGAGCGGCCTTACCCCAAAAATGTATATGGTCATAATAACAAACACACATATCCACACTCGTCATCTCACATCTACATAAATTTCACAACAGACATATACCTCACTCTACACCACAATGAAAAACATAAGGTAAAATATACCGACACAAACAACGCAGACACCAGTGCCCGGAACACGACAACACACCAACTCACGTTTTCAACGTGCTGGCTTTGGAACGCAGTTTAACTACCAGGAACTATTGCAGATTTGAAAACAGTGCTTTCAGTGTTTCTCCTCGTCGAACTCTCGCCTCATATATGAAAGCAAAGCATGTATGGGCCATGGAGGGTCGGAGCGGCCCAACCGGAATTCACACAAGAAAACACCAGGACCCGGTGAAAGTGTGGTGTGTGGCAGCGCAACGCCTTCATGACACCATCTGCCACATTCACAGCAGATTTGGCGCTACCAAAAGAAACGTTCCCTCTCAGTTTGTACAGCCTCTGAACCCACAACTGCAGGGCTGTGTGGTGCGCACCAGACATCGGAGCATATTTTTTTGTAACTCACTCCAAAGAAGAAACAAATACGTATCTCTGCTGCGCACATAACTAACAAGCACCTACGAGGACACGGACAGCGGGAGGGGGGGCGGGAAAGCACACGGACAGCGGGAGGGGGGCGGGGAGGCACACGGACAGCGGGAGGGGGGGTGGGGAGGCACACGGACAGCGGGAGGGGGCGCGGGAACGGCCAGCACTCACCTGGACCTGGACTTCCTCTGGCGGAGATCAGCCGCACAATGACCAAACGAAACGGACTAGAAAAAAAAACCCCGCCCACGGCCTTGATGACGATTCGAAAAGGGTGGAGAGGGAAAAAAATGCAGGAACGCCCACGAATCTGGTCCGGCCATGACGGACAGATCTCTGTTCCAATGGCTAGACTCCATTTATGGAGCTAGCCAATGGAACAGAGGGCGGGACTAAGCCCCACACTGTAGGGACATAAGATTTCTCCTGGGCGGAGCTAGGAGCTCCGGCCCCAGGCAAAACCTAAAAAGTGGCACATCGTACCTTTTTACTCTTTAGTTCGGTATAGCTGTTCATTAAGCTCTCTCCCTTCAAACTTGTTTCTTCCTAGAAACAATATGTCAAGTTGTTTATTCTGTGACTATAATTCAAATGGAACAAAATGTAGCGCAATACCATTTCTACCAATTGGGCGTACCTTTCCGAATTGCAACAATGTCTGTGTATCAGCCGCGTTGTTACTCGTGTAGCTCTTCTTGGTGTATTCCTGCTGTTGGCAGAAATTTTTATTATACTGTACAGAAAGGTCTGTTGACCCTCTTTCTTTACTGTTCTTTTTATTCTTACACAGCAGGGGTCTGTGTTGGGCACTCTCATAGGTTATCTTTCTGCTCTTTTCCCAACCCTCTCTTTTTAGGTCTCCAATTGTAAATAGATTTTGGAAAGGGCTGACTAACCTGTTTCCGCCCACACCCTTTGTTATTTGTTCCTCACTTATGTTATGTGTTCTCCCTTCGAACCTTAACACAACTGTCCCCTCCGGCTACTTACCATCAAGACACAGCATTTCTGCGGGCGATAACATCTGCCCGGATGGTGAGTGAGTTGCAGACGCTATCTAGTACTCCACCCTCCATGATATCCTTTCCAGATAAAGTGGTACTTCGCTCCTGTGCTTCATTCTTGCCAAAGGTGGTGACCTTGTTTTATCTGGGTCAGTCTATCACACTGCCCTCCTTATTTGCTCCCCCGCATCCCTCTAAGGAAGAGGAGCACCTCTACCGCCTGGACCCAAAAAGAGCATTGTCGTTCTACTTTGACCGCACAAAAGCGTTCTGAGTGGACGACCAACTCTTTATGGGTATGTGGGAGCTGAGAAGGGGTGGGTAGTGAAGAAAAGGAAAATTTCTTGCTGAGTCGTTCTCTGCATTAAATTCTGCTATGCCCTGGCTAAGATGCAGCCCCCTTAGGGATTAAGGGCCCATTTCACTAGAGAAGAGGCTGCGACCACTGCGCCCTCCTCGGCCTGGTTGCCCCCACGCTCCCCGCCTGCTGCCTGCCTCCTACCTGCTGCCTGCCTGCTGACGCCGCTCCGATCCGGCGCCCCAGCCGCCGCAGGGCCGCTCGAACTCGGCTCCCCGGCGCCCCAGCCGCCGCAGGGCCGCCCGCCTAGATTTTCGCGCCGGTTCTTGCCGCGACCCCGCCCCCCCGCCTGCCGATTGGCCCACGTGCTCCCCGCCTCCCAGCGGACCCTCCCTCCCGGCTCCCTTCTTATGACGCCCCCGGAGCGACCGCGCGCAGCGGGAGCACCGATTGAGCGCCGAAGGTGCGCCAAAGGTAAGCCCGTCTGCGCCCGTCTGCGCCTGGACCGCGCCCAGCGCCCGAACCCCTGGCCCCCACCGACGGATGACGACCCGACTGTCCTACAACGCCACCGAACTCATCGCACTCAACACCGGCGGGATCCCTGGATGCTACCGAGCCACTCCGAGGAGCACCCACGGACCCTTCAGCTGCCACGCCTGCAAGTTCACCTGCATCCGGACCTGCCCCGCACCAGCACCCGCCAAGCCGAACACCAGCAGCAACCACCTCAAGTGCATCCTGCTCAACACCCGCTCCGTCCACAGGCACGCCATCGAACTCTGGAACCTCCTCGACACCACAGCTCCTGACGTCGCCTTCCTCACGGAAACCTGGATGAACGACTCCTCAGCACCCGACATCGCCATCGCCATCCCAGAGGGATACAAGATCACCCGAAGAGACCGCGTCAAACAGACGGGAGGAGGCATCGCCATCATCCACAGGGACACCATCCACATCACGACCAACACCGACGACACCCTGAAAACCGCCGAACACCTACACTTCCAGATCCGCACCGACCCGAAGACCACCATCAGAGGCACCCTGATCTACCGACCCCCGGGACCACGCACACAATTCAGCGAGGACATCGCCGACTTCGTCAGCCCGCATGCCCTCCCCTCCGCTGACTACATCCTCCTGGGGGACCTCAACTTCCACCTGGAGAACAACAACGACCGCAACACCATCACCCTGCTCGACAACCTCGCCAACCTCTGACTCAAGCAGCTGGTGTCCACCCCCACCCACCTCGCCGGACACACACTCGACGCCGTCTTCTCATCCAGCTGCATCCACTTCACCTTCAGAAGAACGACGATCCACCACCACCAGCAACCGGTTGCTCGAAGAAGCTGTCTGGAACAAGATCACAGCCGACCAGCTCGCCGCTTCCCTGAGCCAGCACCCCCCCCCCCGCCAGCTCAGCGAACCCCAGCCAGACCGCCGACAACCTCACGAAGTGGATCAACAACTGCGCGGACGAACTCGCCCCACTGAGGACCCCGCCCAGCAGACCCGGCAGCAAGAAGGCCCCATGGTTCACCGACGAACTCAAGAGCTCCAAGAAGAACTGCCGAGCCCTCGAAGGGAACCAACACCGGACAACATGACCGCCCTCAAGCTTGCCACCCGGAAGCACCACCAACTGATCCGCGCCACCAAGAAAACTGCATTCAAGGACCGGCTGGACAACAACGCACACAATTGCAAGGAACTCTTCAACATCGTCAAAGAGCTCTCCAACCCCAACGCCGGAAACAACGACATCACCCCATCGCAAGACCTCTGCAATTCCCTCGCCTCCTACTTCCACAACAAGATCGCGGACATACACAACAGCTTCAGCACTCAACCGACGCACGCCACAACCGAACCACCGCCCCCCACCACCACCCTCCGCGCCTGGACTCCGATCAGCACCGAAGACACCATCCGCATGATGAACTCCATCCACTCCGGATCTCCGACCGACCCCTGCCCTCACCACGTCTTCAACAAGGCCGACGCTGTCATCGCACCCCACCTGCGGGACATCATCAACACCTCCTTCGACACCGCCACCTTCCCGGAGAGCTGGAAGCACGCCGAACTCAGCGCCCTACTAAAGAAACCTACAGCGGACCCCACCGAACTCAAGAATTACCGCTCCATCTCGCTCCTCCCGTTCCCAGCCAAAAGTCATCGAGAAGACCGTCAACAAACAGCTGGCCGCCTTCCTCGAGACAAATGGATCCCTCGACCCCTCACAGTCTGGCTTCCGAGCCAACCACAGCACCGAGACCGCCCTCATCGCTGCCACCGATGACATCCGAGCCCTGATGGACAACAGAAAAACAGCGGCCCTCATCCTCATAGACCTCTCCGCGGCATTCGACACTGTCTGCCACCGCACCCTAGTGCAGCGCCTCAGCAACGTCGGAATCCAGGAGAAGGCACTGGAATGGATCATCTCCTTCCTCGACGGAAGAACACAGAGAGTCCGTCTACCACCGTACAAGTCAGAGGCCACCGAAGTCATCTGCGGCGTCCCTCAAGGATCCTCGCTGAGCCCCACCCTCAACGTCTACATGAGCCCCCTCGCGGCCATCGCACGCCAACACAACCTTAACATCATCTCCTACGCTGACGACACCCAGCTGATCCTCTCCCTGACCAACGACCCCGCCGCCGCCAGAGCCAAACCTTCACGAAGGGATGAAAGAAGGTAGCCGAGTGGATGACGACCAGCCGCCTGAAACTGAACTCAGACAAGACGGAAGTCCTCATCCTGGGTTCCTCGCCCTCCGCCTGGGACGACTCCTGGTGGCCCCCCGCCCTGGGCAGCGCACCCAAACCGACAGACCACGCACGCAACCTGGGCTTCATCTTGGGCTCCTCCCTCACCATGACCAGACAAGTCAACGCCGTCTCCTCGTCATGCTTCAACATCCTGCGCATGCTACGGAAGATCTTCCGGTGGATCCCCACCGAGACCAGGAAGACGGTCAACCAGGCCCTCGTCACCAGCCGACTGGACTACGGCAACGCCCTTTACGCCGGAACCACCGCCAAGCTCCAGAAGAGACTCCAGCGGATCCAGAACAGCCACATCTCCGGACATCTGAGAGACCTGCATTGGCTCCCCGTCAACAAAAGAATCACCTTCCGCCTCCTCACCCACGCACACAAAGCCCTACACGATCAAGGCCCGAGCTACCTCAACAACCGCATCAACTTCTACGCTCCCAAACGACATCTCCGATCAGCCAGCCACGCCCTCGCCGCCGTCCCCCGCATGCGAAGAACGACAACAGGAGGAAGGTCCTTCTCCTACCTGGCCGCCAAGACCTGGAACTCCCTCCCGACCGACCTGCGCCTGACCCAAGACCACCTCTCCTTCAGGAAGAAGCTCAAGACCTGGCTATTCGAACAGTAGCAGCACTCCCCCCCCCCCCCAAGCGCCTTGAGACCCTCCGGGTAAGTAGTGCGCTCTATAAATGTCTGTGATTGATTGATTGATTGACTAAGACCTTGGCTAGGGGTGTCCTAGTCCTGGACATCTGTCAGGCAGCAACATGGGCATCTTTGCACACGTGTGCCAAGCACTACTGCCTGGATTGTCAGGTCCGCAAGGACGGGCATTTTGGCCGTTCTGTCCTGCAGGACTTCATAGTGTGAGAAATTGGTCTGCAACCACTGTCTGGAGCGTATGGCTTGGGTATCTAATTAAAAGGTAAGGAATCTACAGTTAGAAATCTTTAACGAATGAACAAGTTACTTACCTTCTCCAGTATTACATCTTTCATAGATTCACATGCTTGTATCTTCCCCGTCGTCATGGTGGGAGTCTCACGGTAACAGAATGACCAAGCAGTATCATAGAGAAGAAAAACTGCATAGAAAATCCCCATAGGGGCTGTACTATTTGGTAACCAGACCATTTCTTTGTTTTGGTCCAAAAGCCAGCCAATCATAATTGCTGCCCTGCCCTCACACTCCCCAGCAGCAGCTTCCTGCCTCAGATTTCCAACCGCCTTCGTGTGAGAAAGGAGTCTCCCTGAGCTCTGCTCAGTTTTTCTTCTGTTCCTGTGTGAACTTTTGACCCTTTGGGAATCTTGTTTCCTGCCTTCTACCTTGAGGTATTGTGTGTATTCATATTGCTTATGATGGCTGAAAGCTCTAAGAAGAGGCTGTTCAGGCCATGCAGATCCTGTGGGAAGGCCAGACTCTTCTCTGAGGACCCACATGAGGACTGCCTTTATTGCCTCTACCCTAAACACCTGGTGAAGGACTGTAAGCTTTGTAGAAAATTTTCTGACAAAACTAAGCGTGACAGAGAGGCAAGATTACTGTTATGGCTTCAGAAGAAGAAGGCCACATCAGGCTCAGATTCTGAGGAAGAATCTTCTCACTCCACTCCCAAGAAAAGAAAGGCCTCTGTTTCTCTGGAGAAAGTGGAGTCTAAAAGGAGTAAATCTAGGGAAAAATCGACATCATCTCTTCCTATTACTCCTCTGGAGAAGCAGTCAAGTCTTAAAGGACCTGGATCTGCACCTTCTACCAGTTCGTTGGTTTCTGCTCCTAAGTCTGTGGTGAAAACTTCAGTTCCGTCGACTTCAGCTTCATCTAAGGCTGCGTCGAGGACCACAACGTCTACGGCAACGACATCGATGAGTAAGATGTCTCTGTCAGGACCGTCGACGACGACGACGACGACGACGACGACTCCGTCGACGACAGGTTCGATGTCACGAATGTCGACGGGGGTCCCGTCGACGAAGGTCCCGTCGACGAAGGTCCCGTCGACGAAGGTCCCGTCGACGAAGGTTCCGTCGACGACAGTCCCGTCGACGAAGGGTCCGTCGACGAAGGGTCCGTCGACGAAGGGTCCGTCGACGAAGGTTCCGTCGACGAAGGTCCCGTCGACGAAGGTCTCGTCGACGATGGTCCCGTCGACGAAGGTCTCGTCGACGATGGTCCCGACGACGATGGTCCCGACGACGGTGGTTCCGTCGACGAACATCTTACTGTCAACGGCTAAAGCTTACAGTTCTCCTCAATCGAAGACCATGATCTCCATCCGCTCTTTTCAATCGACAAGAGGTTCGGCTACCATCAGTAAGTCCGCGGAGTTCACCTCTTGGACAAAGATTTCACCATTGCCGCCATCATCGCTGTTGGAGCAGGATTCGGAGGGAGAGGAGTCCTCAGGTGCCGCCTACAGCCCTTCTCAGCTTCAGATAAAAAGCCAAGATACGGATGAGGAGGAAAGTTTTTCCTTCAAGGACAGGCCACAATCTGCCAGATATGAATCATTCCAGGAATCTGGTGATTATGAAGATGAAGAAGATCAGCACGAGGACTCACGGGAGGAAGAACGTCAAGAGACAGTTTCTATACCCCTCACCCTTGTGTCTGATCTTAGATTGATGCTAAACGACTACTATCGTCGCTTCCCAGAGGCGAATTCATCACAACCAGTTGCGCACACGCCTCCCACGCAAACACCTAAAAAAGCACCTGCCCCTCAAGATCAAGGGGTTAAATCTCCGCAGGTGGTTACTATTAGGGACGACCTAACGGACTCCGATGACGATGAAGAGCCCGAAGACGGAGAGCTAGTTCATGATGCCTCGGGGAAGGAATGGGACGAATACGTTTTGCCTTCAGCTGCATCACCTGAACCACTCAAATCAACCTCCCCTCCTCAAGATATCGGAGGCTTCCATGATATCATGGAAAGGGCGGCCAAGAGATTCAATTTGGATGTGGACGTACAAGAGACGGATTGTTTCTTGTACGATTTCAAGGATGATAACAAAAAGTCACTTCGCTCAATACCTATTATCCCGCATTTATGGGAGGAGGGCCTCAAGATTCTAAAAACACCAGCTTCTATAGCGGTTTCGGTTCCACGAATTGAAAAGAAATACAGAGCTCCAGAATCTACGGCAGCCTGCCTCATTGGTCATCCCAGACCGGAATCGGTTGTGACACAGGCGGCGCAAAGAAATTCTAAAAACCCGGTGGCTACTTCCCTAGTACCACCAGACAAGGAAGGGAGGAGGATGGATGGAGCAGGTAAGAGGTTTGCGGTCATGGCAGCCTCTACCATTAAAGCGGCAAATGCGATGGCTCTGCTTGGCCGTTACAACCGGCAGATATGGTCAGATCTGGCTCCCATCCTGTCGGCGCTTCCAGAGGATCGAAAGGAAGAAGCGGCAGCCCTTCTTAAAGAAGGAGCAAAATCAGCGGCTGAGTCTATCGACATCGCCATGGATGTTTCGTCTTTAGCCTTCAGGCAAATGGCCGGGGCGGTCTCGCTTCGCAGACAGGGCTGGCTCAAGGCGACTTCTTTTCGGCCAGAAGTACAGGCGAAGATTGTCGATATGCCCTTCGACGGTGAGAACCTGTTTGGGAAACATATCGATGAGGCATTGCAAGGCATAAAGTCGGATACGGATACGGCTAGAGCGCTGGCATCTCTTCAGCAGGGAAAGTTTCAGTCCTTTCGGAAGAGGGGGGCAAGAGGACAATTTAATCAACGATCCTCTTTTCAATCCAACCGATATCAACCGTACAGTCAGCAGGGATATCGTCAGTTTAACACCAACAACCAGTACAGATCCTCTAACTCCTCTTACCAACAACAGTCCAGAGGTAAATCCAACGCCAGGGGGAAAAATCAGCAGTCTAATAGACGGCAATGAATTCAGGCAGGCGCTCCCCACACTACCGATCCCGGACAACGACCACTATTTGTCTCAATACTACACCAACTGGATGTCCATAACATCGGACAAATGGGTCCTGGATGTCATCAGCAGGGGCCACACACTGGAATTTGTGGAGATACCACCGGACCACCCTCCAGTACTCAGGCTCAACCATCATCGCACAGAAATGCGGAAGGAAGTTCTCTCGCTTCTACAAAAGGGAGCCATAGAGGAAGTACCACAGCATCTCAGAGGGAGAGGCTTCTATTCACATTTCTTCCTCATCAAAAAGAAACAGACCCAGAAATGGAGACAAGTATTGGACCTGAGGGATCTCAATCATTACATAAAAAAGATATCCTTCAGAATGTTGTCGTTGCAAGAGATCTTACTCATGTTAAAGGACAAAGACTACTTGGCGTCCTTGGATCTCATGGATGCGTACTTCCATATTCCCATCCATCGGAAGCACAGGAAGTATTTGAGGTTTGTTGTGGAGAGTCGCCACTTCCAGTTCAAAGTCCTGCCATTCGGACTCAAATCAGCCCCGAGGGTATTCACCAAATGCATGGCCCCGGTGGCGGCCCACTTAAGACTACAAGGGCATTATATTTACCCATACCTGGACGACTGGCTGGTGACAGGTCCATCTTTCAGGGACGCAGCAGAAGCTCTACAGAGCTGCATCCGGTTGTTTCAGCGTTTAGGTCTGAGAACCAACTTAGAGAAGTCCTCGCTGACTCCGGCCCAGGGCATCCAGTTCCTAGGGGCATGGATATGCACCAGAACGGGGAAAGCCTACCCTTCCGAAGATCGGATGAGAAAAATCAGGGGGCTGACGGCTTCTCTTCAATCAAAAAAGTCCACTTCCGTGAGGATTTACAAGTCCATGTTGGGGATGATGTCATCCTGCATCCCGTTGGTACCAAACTGTCGTCTGCGAATGAGACCTTTGCAGGAACACCTCGACGAGCAGTGGGTACAGGCCAGTGGAACCTTCGAGGATCGCATTACCATCACGACCCGTATGAAGGTGGCCATGTCATGGTGGAAGATCCTAAAACACCTGAACCAGGGACTGAGCTTCATTCATCGAGATCACGACTTCGTGATGACGACGGACGCCTCGCTGAAAGGATGGGGCGCGCATCTTCAAGAGCTGGAAATTCAGGGCCTTTGGTCAGATTGGGAAGCTCGGCTTCACATAAACATGTTGGAGCTCAAGGCGGTGTTCCTAGGGCTTCAAGCATTCCTTCCCAGAATACGTCAGTCGTCAGTACTTATCCAAACAGACAGCACCACGACCATGTTTTACCTGCTGAAACAAGGCGGGACGAGATCCAAACAGCTGTCAACACTGGCGCAAAGGATCTGGAAATGGCTCATAACCAACGAAATCTCGATCCAAGTCCAGCATATACAAGGAGTCCTCAACACTCGGGCGGACGCCCTGAGCCGCACTCCCAATGCGACACACGAGTGGGAACTTCACGACACTCAAATTCGCATTCTGTTCCAAAGGTGGGGCACTCCCACATTAGATTTGTTCGCGACTCAAAGCAATTCCAAGTGCACTCACTTTGCGTCAAGGTACCGTCAACAGGGATCCATAGGAAATGCATTCCTCATGGACTGGACAGGAAGGTTTGCATACGCGTTCCCTCCATTCCCGTTGATACCGCGCATCCTGCGCAAGATGAGACTGGAACCGTGCCGGATCATAATGATTGCACCAGCCTGGCCAAGACAGGCGTGGTTTTCAGACCTACTTCAATTGTCGAGGGGCGACAAGATCCAGCTCCCGACATTTCAAGACCTCATCTCCATGGAGAAAGGGCAGATTCTGCATCCGGATCTACACTCTCTAAAGTTGTCCGCATGGAACCTCACGAGCGTGAATTTCAGAATCTAAATATTTCGCAAGAGTGCAGGCATATTCTCTCACAAGCGAGAGCTGTATCAACGAACAAAACATATACAGCGAAATGGACACGTTTCTGCCACTGGTGCAACAGACAAAACTTGCATCCTTTTGAGGTTCAGCCTGAAGGTATCCTGCCTTACCTACTTTTACTATCAAAGTCAGGCCTTTCGCATGCTTCAGTCAAAGTGCACTTAGCAGCAATATCACGATTCAGGCGAAAGCCAAACGAACCATCTCTCTGGTCATCTAGAGTAATAAAGGAATTTATCAAGGGACTCTTTAGAGTCTTCCCACCCATCCAACGACCACCTGTGCCGTGGCACCTCAATACAGTTCTATCGCAGCTTATGAGGCCACCCTTTGAGCCCATACATAAGACAGACTTGCAGTTCCTGTCATGGAAAACGGCCCTCCTTCTCGCCTTAACATCTGCAAGGAGGGTTAGCGAAATCCAGGCCTTTTCAGTGGAAGAACCCTTCTTACAATTCCGTCAGGACAGGGTTATATTGAGAACTAATCCTACCTTTATTCCCAAGGTGGCGACGTCTTTTCACCTCAACGAACCCATTATTTTACCTACTTTCTTCAGCAAGCCCTCATCGGAAGCAGAAAGAGCCTTACACTCTCTAGACATTTCAAGATGCCTAAAGTTCTACATTGAGAGGACAAAACCGTTCCGCAAGTCCAAGCAATTGTTCATTGCATTTGAAGGGCAGAGAAAAGGTCTTCCATTGTCAAGACTGAGTATTGCTAGATGGATATCCTCAGCTATCCTGAAATGTCATGACAAAGCGGGGAAGCCGCTATGTTCTAAAGTGCATGCACATTCAACGAGGAAGATGGCAACCTCGATGGCCTTGTTCGCAGGAGTGGCACTACCAGATATCTGCAGAGCAGCAACGTGGAAGAGTGTGCACTCATTTACAAGACACTACTGTCTAGACACTGCGTGGAAGGAGGACACGGCAGTGGGTCAGGCTGTTCTGAAGCGTCTATTCCAGTAAGGTATGGCCTAATGGCATATTGTTTTTTGCTATGCAGTACTTTGATGTGTAATTACATGCATTTATTATATTGCGGATGTTTTTCTTTTCATAGCTACTATTATGTCATTGCTGTGCGGCAGAGCTTCCTTCTAGGCTCTGTCCTGGAAACGCTACGGATATGGTGAGCACTGCTTACTACTCTGATACAAGCATGTGAATCTATGAAAGATGTAATACTGGAGAAGGAATTAGTTACTTACCTGTACACTATAGTTCTCCAGTATTATCTTTCATAGATTCACATGCGCCCGCCCGCCTCCCCGTTTCTCAGGCAGAGCTTGTTCTCGGAATTTATCCTTGTCTCTCACTCGGGGACGGAAATCTGAGGCAGGAAGCTGCTGCTGGGGAGTGTGAGGGCAGGGCAGCAATTATGATTGGCTGGCTTTTGGACCAAAACAAAGAAATGGTCTGGTTACCAAATAGTACAGCCCCTATGGGGATTTTCTATGCAGTTTTTCTTCTCTATGATACTGCTTGGTCATTCTGTTACCGTGAGACTCCCACCATGACGACGGGGAAGATACAAGCATGTGAATCTATGAAAGATAATACTGGAGAACTATAGTGTACAGGTAAGTAACTAATTCCTTCTGTAACGCATTATCTGGTAGAGAATCTATCTAGCTGCGGATTCCTTACAGGCCCACCCATGCCTCCCCGCTTTGCTGACTGATTTTGTAAGGGCTAGGGTTACTCTCCCTTTCAGGGCCCTAGTTTTGCACTTGTTTTAGTCAGTTACTTTGTGGCTCTGCACTTCTTTTTTTTTTGTTTTAAAACAATTTTATTAGACTCAAACGACTGCAACGTTGACATTACAGTGACATCTACGGCAAATGTTCATAAGATTACAGCATTGCATTTCCAACCATCTATCCCGCAGGAGCCCAGTGGAGTATTCACTGGAAACATTTAAATATTCATTGTGAGCGTTGCATCTGCATCCCCATGTCAGGAAACATTACTGGTCCACCCTAATCATAGCTGCCCTAGTTATTCGCCGTAGTCATCCTCCCTCTCAACCACCAACAGTCTTTCCCTCCTCAGTTCCACCGTAGGCGATAAACATAATTCCCCCCTATATTTATTCCATCGCCCCATTTATGATCCCATTTTCTTGGACATCCTCTCCCTTTGTATACAGTTTTTTCGGCAATCATGGCATGGTCCATATCTTTGCCCAGTCTCTCAGTTGTGGTATGGTGTGTATGCCCCACTTCTGAGCAATGTTCCGTTTCGCTATACTCCACCCCTTAGTGGCCCACAATTGTTCAGCGTGTGTGATGTCTGTTGCTTCCCAGATGTTGAGGAGACATAGTGTGGGAGATGGATGTGTAGATTTGTCACAAGTCCTAGTCAATTGTCTGGTGATGTCTGTCCAATACTGTTGTATGTGGGGGCACTCCCACAGGATATGCATAAACGTACCAGTCTGATTACAGTAGGCAGAGTGCAGCAGCTCTCCTGCCAAATCGGCATAACAATGTGGTGTCAAAATATACCCTATGGAGAAATTTGAGTTGGACCAATCGAAGTCGCATCGGGATGGCTACTTCTCGGGGTGAGGCCAATGCCTCCGTCCAATTCTCATCGGCCATTTCTCCCAGGTTAACCTCCCAACTCGCTCGCAGCTTCAATATCGGGTCGGTCCGATTATTGATCAGTTTCTTGTATGCGAGGGAAATGGCCTTGCGAGCCATAAGATCCAGCAAGAGCCTGTTTTCAAGAGGAGAGGAGTCTGGAAAGGGGGTATCTTTCGGGAGGGCAGAGTCAATGGCATGACTGATCTGAAGATCCCGGAAATTTTCAGATGGTGCTAGCTGATATTTAGTTTGGAGATCTGCAAAATTACGCCTTCTGCCTTTTACCCACAGTGGAGATTCCGATCGTGTCCCATTTATCAAACCCGCAGAGGCACTGAGTCGTCCCAGAATATCTGGTTCCCATAGAGGGGCAGCCTTCATCAGGCGCCCCTGCCAACCCAACCGCTGCCGCACCCCATGCCACACTTCCACTGTACGCGCCATAGGTCCGGTCAGGCATAATTTCCTATGATTAGTATATAACGTCCTGTTATAGCCTCCCTTCCCCATTACCCAATGGTCAGTGCGAAAGCTGGGATCATCATGTCGCTCCAACACCCACTGATTGATGGCTGTGAGTTGTGAAGCCTGATAGTAAAGGTGCATATCTGGCAACCCGATACCCCCATCATACCATCCCATAGTGAGCTTGTTTATGCCTATCCGAGGTGGCTTATTGTCCCACAGTAACTCTCTCACCGCCTCTTCGATCTGCAAAAAATAAGTATTAGGAACAGGGTTAGGGGTGTTTTGCAGGATGTAAAGAAAGCACAGCAGAGCGAGCATTTTGAATAAAGACGCACTTCCCAACAGCGTAAGGGGGAGCGTTTTCCAATATGCAACATCTGAGCAAAACCTCTGTAACGGCCCCAATAGATCCTGTTAAAAAAATAGTGCAGCATTGGTAGTTATAAAAATCCCTAAATACCGAAAGCCCTGGGACATCATCGGGATATCATACCCTCGAGGACTTTGTGGGGGATCTCCCCAAATGGGGTACATCTGGGATTTAGACCAGCTTATCTGTTACCCAGAGTGCGCTCGGAAAATATGAAAAATATGCAGTACGCGACGGAGTGAGCGCGCCGGTGAGGCAAGATAGAGCAGAATCTCATCCGCATAGAGTGATACGCGGTCTTCATGTTCATTCGTCCATTTGATGCCCCTGATACCTGGGTCTCCCCTTATTCAAACCGCCAGAGGTTCAAGAACCATGGCAAAAAGGAGCAGAGACAACGGGCATCCTGGCTCTGCACTTCTGATGTGGAAAAAAAAGTACTGATGTCCGCGTGCCTGGGTGACACCTTTATATATGACCTCAACGTCCTATACGACGCTAACCGATGACATAATGCAGAGCTGAATGTAGTCACCCGACGATGCGTGCAAGGGAAATTGCGCAAGCAAAAGTTTCCGGATCCAGCCTGACGCCTGGGAAATTCAAAGGTAAGGAGTCTGCCGCTAGATAGTCTCTTCCAGATAATGAATTTCCGAAGGTAAGTCACTTGTTCGACACCTCTGCCCACACATGATGGCTAGTGAATTGCATCAGTTTGGCGGTGAGCCTCACAGGTTTCACTGGGCCCACTGGACAAAGGAACTGTCCCCCACTCGAGGACAAAGCCAACTCCTGCCCCATGCACTGTTTGTGCAAGCAGGTGGGAAATTAGCTATGCCGGAGGCGTCCACCTCCACAAGGCTGACCACACCTCTAGGGGCTGGCAACTGAGGTGGATGAGGATAGCTTTGGCCATCTTGAATTTAGGCTGAGAAACTGGTTCTGACTAGTTTTAGTGACATAGACCCAAAGGATATTGTCACTACTGGGACAGATTAGCCACAGGACTAGGTACCCATTGGCTACTGGTCCTCACACCCTCTAACACCCCATAAATCTAAGATTTAAGGGGCACCCCAGACACCAGTAATACCAAGAACAGATCTATTTGCACAACAAGGCAGGACTCCACAACGATAGGCGCTAAGCTCTGCACCTGTGGCAGCCACTCAGCCACTGGACTTTGACTCGAACAAGGCAAGAGACCAGTTGCAAAAGGAAGGTGAACCTCTCTGCAAAACTCCAGGCTTCACGAGAACTCTCTTGGGCTAGAGGAACTAGTCCCCTGCAGTCGGCAGGCACAAACCACAGAGTCCACGAACTTGAAGTCTTGCACCCCGACCGATGCGGCGTGGCTTCTCAAAGTCCTTGTGCAGGTGTGTTTTGGGAACTTTATTCCTAACCCTTAGTGAGGCTCAGCTTTCTACACCATTCCCCTGGTCCTCTGGATAAAGATTCCTCTCAACTGAGTGTTTGCAGGTACTAAGGCTTGATGGTGGTCAGTCCTACAATAACCTGCTTTATTCGACACATCAAGAGAACAGATTCATCTGCTTGCACAATCACCCACTCCTGTGGCTCCATCGTGAAGATCTTGCATTTGTTTTTACCCTCTCTTAACACGACTGCCAGCTCCTCTGACTGCGGATCTGGCTCAGCACCAGAGATCGCAATTAGCACCTCCGCACATGAGTCCCAAGCCAGGTTGACTGGATCCGTCTTGAGGCTCCTGGTCCAGGGCCAGTTCCTTGCTTTAATCCAAAAGGGTTTTGCTCAGCTCACCCCGCAAATACCTTTTTGCTAAAGTAACCACTTCAACACCACAAGTCTGATTGACAGCTCCATTTGTCAGCTGAAAGTGCACCTCTTCATCCGGCTCCCCTGTGCCAGGCAAAATTGTGCTAGCTGTTGTAAACTGGTCTTAGGATTCCTGAATGGGTTCCGTTTAACTCACTCTCTAAAGTATCGATTGCATAAATGTATTTTTCTCATTGAACGCAACATTAATGTTTTTCACATTGCAAGTATTGATTTGTTTATTGCTTGAACATTGATAACTTCTGTTATACTATATGCATTGATTTCGTGTTGGTATCTAAAAAATATATCAAAATCAGAGCTATTTTTATAAATTAGTGTGGGATTTCTCTTGAGTTGTTTCAGTTACTTATCGTCCATGTTGGTGATGTGAAATGCTTACCACGTTCCTCTAAGTAGCCTGTCTGATCTATGCTGCTAGACCAGGCCTGAGACAAGGTATGCTTAGAGACTACCCTGGGCCCATCTTTGTGCTTTGTGTTAGTACTACATGGTAAGGCACCCCTGCCATACCACATAATACTTCCACCTTGCAATATTGCCTTAGTATTTCTTTCATCCTATTTAAACAACCTCCATCCTGCCTTGAAAAGAGCAGAAAGTCTGCCCTATAAAGGTGGCCACGTTGTGGGGATCAAGCGCGAAATGGTGCTGAGTAACTACGGCTCTTTAAACCAGAGTTTTTCTGATTAATGTTTGCTACCCGTCTATCTACAGGTATAGGACATGCTGTTTGCAAGTGGTGAAAGCAATATTTTATCCACCTCCTCGAAGATTGTGGTATTTTGCTTAAACTATATAGAGGAAGAGAGATAACAATGGTGTTGTCCAAGACAAACAAAAGGTAAAGTTTTGCTGAGGATGAAAGGCAGTCACAGCCTGCTGCACAATGGACAAGACTGCACACACCCTGCAGAGTAGTGTTCCACGTTTGCACTGTCCATGTATACCCATGACTGCACAAACCACTAGGTTCTGGACATAGACATGAGCATTCAGTGGGGCTGCCTCAGATGTAATTTTCTATTGAATGCCATAAAAATAAAATATGCAAACAGAGAGCCTTGTGTGTATTGTGGCATACTTTTGTATTGTATTGTGGCATACTTTTATAGCGCAAACCTGTCACCACCAAGGGCATCCTGGCGCTTTGACTCATGATCCAGCAAAATTCAGCAGCTCAACCAGTCCTGGGAAAGAGGTAAGTTTTCAGCGCCTTTCTAAAGGCTAAGAGATCCTCAAGACTTCTCAGGGATATTGGCAGAGAGTTCCAGAGTTTGGCCGCCGCCACTCTGAACGAACGGCCACCCATCCTCACTCTCTGGAAGCGCGGAACTATGAGTAGCCTGGATGAAGAGGAACGTAGAGCTCGGGATGGAAGATACCAGGCAAACATTCGCCGCAATGGGATTGGGCCCAGGCCATGAATAGCCCTGAATACAATGCACGCTGCTTTGTAGCGAACGCGTAAATGAACCGGCAGCCAATGAAGTTCCGGTAACGCTGCCGTAGAAGAGCTATGGTAGGGGCGGGAAAGGGCGAGTTTGGCAGCCAGATTTTGCACCCTTTGAAGCTTGCCCAGAAGTGTTACCGGGGCCTCCAGAAGTAGTGCGTTACAATAGTCGAGTCGACTTAGGATGGTGCTTCGCACTACTTCTGGTCTAGCTTGCTCAGGGAGGAGGGGTAAAACCTTGCGCAGCATGCGGATCAACATCATGCACGTTGAGGTGGTCTTATTTACGTGCAGATCTAGCTGCAGGTTGGGCCCAAAAGTGACGCCCAGATTACGTGCCGATTGTGCAGCTGACACCGTCTCTGAAAAGGACGGGGCCAGAAGTCGTCTGGGAGATCTCGGGGAACTCTGTCATTGGAGCAGTACAGGACCTCTGTCTTGGTTCCATTGAACTGTAATGAGTTCAAACGGATCCATTCCGCTGTAGCCTTCATGCACCGGTGGAAAGTCTCCAATGGGACTGCATCCTGTCCCTCCAGCGAAAAGACCAGCTGGGTATCATCCGCATAATTAAATGCGGAGATCCCAAATGATTTAATAAGCTGGACTAGAGGGCGGAGGTAGATATTAAAGAGTATAGGGCTGATGGCTGAGCCCTGAGGTACTCCTTGTCCTACTCTCCGCTCCTCTGAGCTGAAGGGAGGGAGCGAAACCCGTTGTTGACGGCTATCCAAATAGGAGATTAACCAATCCCTGGCCTTATCTTTGACCCCGCATTCTTCCAGCCTCGAGATCAAGGTAGGATGACTGACCGTGTCGAACGCGGCCGACATGTCGAGCAGCACCAAAAAAGCTGCCCGACCACTGTCGACTCGCGCCCGCAGATTGTCTAACACGGTCACCAACGCGGATTCCGTCCCATGAGCTGGGCGAAAACCGAATTGCGTCTCATCCAACCAGGTGTTCCCTTCTAAGAAGCTGGACAGGGTGCGGGTGACCAATTTTTCCATGATTTTGACTGGAAAAGGAAGCAGGGAAATTGGCCGGTAGTTGGAAAGGCAACCAGGGTCGAGCGTAGGTTTTTTGTGTGTGTGATGGATGTAACCTATGCCAAGACTTGGTGAAATCTTTATGAAACATAAAATTAAGCACATATTTCTTGTTCAATAGACATGGAATGGCGTCTTTCATGTGGCATTGAAAAGAAAGTGAAGACTACCCCATTCTCCCCGGAGCTATGGCAGACCAGAAGCAGAAAAATGTCCAAAACATGCTTCCTGCCTCCAGCCCTGATTAGAGAGGGTGTCCATTGATTCTGCACAAGTTGACGTGATGCACACGATACCCAAAAATCTTCACCAAAATTAAAAGTGCAGAATGTTACAAATACAGCAGTAACACATTAGCCATTACCGCAGAATCATTAACTTTGCATGAATGAACAATGGGCTGAAAATGCATGTACTGTCAAGAATAAATGAGAGTGTGAGTCTATTACTGGTGTGCTAGGTTTGTCCTGAAGAGAATTGGTAAATTATTTTCTTGATTGAACACCTTGAACCATGGAAGCATTGAAAAAGCTATCATCCTTCTGAAATTATTTGGATCTATGTATGTAGTAAGGCAACACCATCCTCAGAGCTAGCCTAATCAGATTGATTTTGCCTCGGAAGAGGAAAATAATCAGGCTCAGACTGTGGCTACATACCACTTTCCTGTACCACTGTTGAGACCCTTTTCATTCATCCAGGGAAATAGCAAAATATACATTCTGGACATTCAAAGCCTTCAAAAGATAAGTAGAATGAAAAGATCACATGAGCTCAAAGACAAACCCCCTGCTAGAATAAAATGCTCTGGTTGGTAGCCAATGACCAGCCAAAAGAACATCCACCACCTCCTGCAGAAAGCAATAAAAAGAAAGTGCTGACCTCTCAAGTACCAAGTTTGAAGACTGCACAGCTTGATATGTGGGTGAAGCAACATTCTTCCTTTGAGGAGAGAGACCATGGATGAGCAAGACATTGAAGGGGGAAGTGTGAATCCCAAGATGATAATCAGTTCTGAAGTTACAACAGTTGTGAGCTTTCTGAAAGTGAATCTGGCAAATTATCTTTTTCAGCAGAAGTAGTGGCAAAAATGCATAATACAGCATGCCATCCCATTTCAGATATAGGGCTTCCCTTAGACACTCTACCAGTGGGTATTGGCATAAGAAATACCGATTGCAAAGTTAGAATAAGGTATACCTCTGTCGTAACCCAGGGGGTCTTTCCCAGAGGCGGAATGGCCAAAACCAAGAAAATGGGCAAGAGAGTAAGGTATAGTTCAATGTTCTTTATTCCGAAATGAAGGTAAAAAAAAGAAGAAATTGACACAGGGTCTGTTTTGGATTGTCAGGGGTCCAAACTCCTGGTTGGGTAAAGGTTCCGTCTTCACCAGGTCGTCCCCTGGTGATCACCTCCCCGGCGTTGATGGGATAGCGAGGGTATATGGGGTTGGGACAACAAGAGAAAAAAAAATAGACTGGGGTGAATCCAAAGAAAACCAGCGTTTCTCTTTCAGGGAAAAGGAGTGAGGGGGAGATGTTACCTTCAACCGGCACTGAGTGAGCCCTGTTGTAACCTCCCTCCTCCCTCTATACCGTGACCTTCCCCCTCCCGTGACCCGCAGGCCCCTGTAGAGTCGCCCGTACCTTGGTGAGCCACCCTCCTCCAGGGGGGTGGCCGGGCGAAGCGTGGTACTGTGGGCCTCCTGGCTTGTCATTTCTGCGTGCCGGCGTAGTGCTGGATTCAGTGTCTTCTCTGGCTCCGCGTCTTCCTGGTTTGGTTCTGCCACCGCTGCTCCACGCCACGACCTCAGGGGAACCCGCTTCTGAGTCTCAGAAGAAGGACGGCCCTATTGATTGCGCTTGCTGTTCTTCCGATAGGCCACTGAGGAGTGACATCACAGGCCCCGCCCTCGGGGATCCCGTCTGAGAGATTCCCTTAAAGGGGTCGTCTCCTTCCTGCACAGAGGGTGAAATGACGGTGTGAGATCCGAAGGGATACAAAGTCCGCAGTCTGTTATCGGACTCGTGACACATGCCCTGCCTGGGATTCCCCAATCGGGGGAAAGAGGAAACCGGGACAGGTAGTCCGCATTGCCTTGGTCCTTGCCCTTGCGGTGTACCATTTCAAAGCGGAAAGGCTGCAAAGCCAGAAACCACTGTAGGACTCTGTTGTTATTCCCTTTGTTTCTTTGGAGCCAGGTAAAAGGGGCATGGTCGGTATAAAGCAAAAAAGAGCTTCCTTCCAAATAATAACAAAGTTTCTCTACACTCCATTTTAGTGCCAAACACTCTTTTTCTATTGTGGGATAGGCCATCTCCCTGGGAAACAGTTTTTCTGCTGATGTACAGAAGGGGTCGTTCTAAACCCTCACTGTCTAGTTGAGAAAGAACAGCCCCAATCCCTACCCCAGAGGCGTCTGTTTGGATTATGAATGGCTCACGAAAATCTGGAGTGAGAAGTACAGGAGGAGTGGTCAATGCTGTTTTTAGGGCCCTGAAAGCCTGGAGTTCCTGTTCTGTGGGGGTTTTAATACGGGCGGCTGAAGAGGATTGTTTTAGCAAGTCCGTGAGTGGGGCTGCTGTTTGTGAAAAGTGAGGTATGAATCGTCTATAATAGCCGACTAAAATGAATCGTCTATAATAGCCGTCTAAACCTAAAAAAGCCCTTATCTCTTTTCTAGTACTGGGAAAGGGAGTATTTTGAAAGGCGAATTTGGATTTCTTTGCATTTATGTGAAGGTTTGCTTTCTTTAACTCTGTAAGGATGGCGGAAAGGTGGTTTTGGTGTTCTTGCCATGTTTTATTAAATACAAAAATGTTGTCTAAGTAGGCTGACGAATACCCAAAATGGTTTTTCAGAAGGGTGTCCATGAGTCTCTGAAAACTAGCCGAGCGCCATGAAGGCCAAAAGGTAGCACAATAAAGTGAAAGAGCCCGTCCGGCATAGAGAAAGCCGTCGTTTCTTGGTCCTTCGGGTGGGGTGGTATCTGCCTATAACCTTTGGTGAGGTCAATGGTGGATATGTAGCGAGCCTCACCCAGCCGCTCAATCAGCTCATCCACCCGAGGAAGGGGATACCCATCTTGTTTAGAAATGCAGTTTACCGCTCTAATGTCAATGCAGAAGCGTGTGCTTCCGTCTGGCTTCGGACTAGAACTATTGGCGATCACCAATTGCTTTGGGAGGGTCCTATTACTCCTAGAGCCAACATGTCAGTCACCTCTTTTTTTAGGGCAGCACGACGTGCTTCAGGAACCCGATAACGTTTCTGTTTAACCACCACTACCTCGAGGGTGGGTATCGAATGGACTGCTAAAGACATTTTTCCTGGCCGGTTGGAAAAGATCTCAGAGAAGGAAAGGAGTAGGGTTTGCAATTCTTCCTTCTCAGTCGTACTGAGCTCGGGACCAAGGATGGTATCCCCCACTGTGGTTTCTGCTGGTGTGATGAAGGAGACATTACAGTGTTTTGCTGGAGGTGGACCCCACCATTTTTTAAGTAGGTTTACGTGGTACATTTGGGTTTTGTTGGGGGAGAGACGGAGCACGTATGTGGTCCTCCCGATCTTCTTCACGACCTCATAGGGACCTTGCCATTCTTTTCGTAGTTTGTAAGTGGAGTGTCGTAGTGCGTTTTATGTCTTGTTTGGGCTTTATTCAAATGCTCGTGGGCCAGGGTTCTTAGTTTGTGAAGTCGGACCTTCACTTGCTTGACATAGTCCAGTAGAGTGTGCGCTTCAGCAACGCCTTGTTCTTCCCATGTTTCTTTTGTTATTTCAAGGAGGGTACGAGGGCGCCTCCCAAATAAGAGTTCAAAGGGTGACACACCCAGACTTGATTGTGCTGTACTTCGGATCACAAACAATGCTAACGGAAGAAGCTGATCCCAGTTTCTTCCATCCCCTGACAGGACCTTCTTTAATGTAAGCTTCAGGTTCCCATTATAACGCTCAACAAGTCTGTCTGTCTGGGGGTGGTATACGGACGTTTTAATGTGCCGTATATCTAGCTGTTTACAGATCTCCCTCATAAGACGAGACACAAAAGGGGTGCCGTGGTCAGTAAGAATTTCCTTCGGAAATCCCATCCTTGAAAACACCTTGACCAACTTCGGGATATGGAGGTGGTAGTGGCTGTCTTCAAGGGGAAGGCTTCAGGATAACGGGTGGCATAGTCAAAAATCATGAGGATGTAATGATGACCCTTGCTGGACTTAGGGAGGGGTCCTATCAGGTCCATCCCAATACGCTCAAAGGGACATCCAATAATAGGCAGGGGTTGTAGGGGGACCTTGGGAAGGGTATGGGGTTGCGCTTCTGACACAGTTCACACTCCTGGCAATATTTTTTTATTTGGAGGTATATTCCAGGCCAGTAGAAGTTATCCAGGATGGCCTGACTAGTCTTTTCCGCCCCCACGTGACCTGCTAACAAGTGGGAGTGGCCGAAGTACAGGACCTGGTCTCTGAACGTTGTTGGTACTAACAGTTGAGGGGTGGCCCCTTGCTTAGCTATGCGGTACAGCAGCCTGTGCTGTTCTAGGAAGCAAGGGTAGGACTTACTTTGGGTATTCCTTGTTTCCTGCGCACTCTGCCATGCATACTTAAGAGAGGCATCATTTAACTGGGCGGCTCTGAAGTTTTTATCCATTGCCCATGGTTCTGAGGTCAGTAAAGCATTGTGTGAACGGTTTGAGGCTATCTTGGGTTTCAGAAAGCAACAGTGGTCCCATGCATAAACAAAATTCTGACAACAATCAATATAGACACAATGGATACTATATTAGTTATGACATGTCCAGCCGGACAGAGGTCTCAATCTTTTACTTTTTTTTAAAAGGAATCAACAAGAATTTCCTTCAGCAATTCTTCGTAGTGGGGCACAGGCCTGTACCCTAACACATACAAATTGGCATGGTGAAGAGAGTCACAAACAAACAAAACAAGTCTTTTTTAGGCAAGAGCTTCAGATTCTTGTAGTTAATAATGCAACAGAAATTCAAGTCACCCCATTACAAGCGTATCATGAACCTGTTGATGCAAAACACGCAATTTAGCCGTCAATACATAAAGGTAATCAAGCAACACAGGGTGCTCTATCTCACTGAATTTGGTCGGCCGCGGCACTCCCCATATATTTGCCGGGCGATAAAAAACAACTTCATACGGACTAAGTCCCATTTGTGAATGCACAGCCATTCTTGTGGACAGAAGTGCTAGCGGCAAGGCATCAGGCCATTGTAGACCAGAGCTCGCCTGAATCTTGGCCAGTTTTAGCTTAAGGGTGCCATTATAGCATTCTACCAAACCAGCTGATTAGGGGTGATTTGCAGCATGGAATTTTTGGCGGATTCCTAAACCATCACACACTCTCTTCATCACTTGACCCACAAATTCACTCCCATTGTCACTCCAGACCATTCTCTGCAATCCATACCTAGGGAAAAATTCCTTAACAAGGGCTTTAGCTGTGGACAAGGCAGTATTATCTTTCAAAGGGTATGCTTCTACCCATCTCGAAAAAGAACAAACAACCACGAGCACGTACTTTAAGTTGTTGCACCTCTCCATGTGGATGAAATCTAGCTGCAAAGCCTCGAACGGATATGTCAGAGGTGCAAAATGACCAGCTGGAGTTGGAGTTCCCTTACCAGGATTGTACATCAGACAAACCATACAATTCTTAACCAGATTCTCTGCACACTTAGGAATTCCTGCATTCTGCCATACTGGAGCTAACAACTTGCAAATCCCTTTCACACTGATATGAGCCATTCCATGAGCCATCGTAACCACTGGAAGCACATACGCATCAGGTAACAACTATCGCTGATGCTCTGACAACTCAACCCAACAACCATTCGAATCCAATTTACCCTTACTTTCTCTCCATTCATTCAACTCTTTCTCTGTAGCTTCAGCTTGAATGGACTTCACACTCTCTATCGTATCTTCACACATACTTCTATCCGGAACCCATCTCGCCGGACCCGCAACATACATTCGACTCATCACATCTCTCGCAGTTTCTTTCGCAACTTCGTCTGCAAATGCATTACCACGACCAACATCATCAGTAATTTTCTTATGCGCACTGCATTTCACAATCGCAACTTGCAACGGCAAAGTAAGTGACTCAAGAAGTTCATTCACCAACTGACCTACGCCAATGACACCCAGATAATGGTGTCTCTGGCTCACTCCTCTGTCAGGACATCCGCCTCCAGCTTTAGGGTATGCATGCAGTATGTGGCAGACTGGATGACTATTAATTCCCTTAAGCTTAACGGCGAAAAGACAGAGGTACTGGTCTTTGGGAAGGACCAGGATGTTTGGTCGAGCGAGTGGTGGCCTTCTTCTCTTGGCACCTGCCCCACTCCATCCCAATCAGCCAGAAATCTTGGTGTGATATTCGACACCTCACTCTCTCTGTCCCTACAAGCTAACAGGACCGTGGCCACGTGCTGGGGCGTGATTAGGATACTTAACAGAATCCGTGGTTATCTCTCCCCCCAGGCGCGCAAACTGGTTGCAGTCGCTCTTGTTGGCTCCAGGTTAGACTATTACAACTCTTTGTATATGGAGTCTAATAAGAGCCTCATACATCGGCTGCAAATTGTGCAGAATGCTGCTGCACGCTTTGTTCTGGCTCTTCCTAAGACATCATCTGCCACCAAGGCCAGGAAAGACCTTCATTTGCTTCCTGTGCAGCACAGAATTTCTTTTAAAATTCTCTGCTTGGCGTATAGAGCACTGGCGGAGGGATCAACGAGTGCGATCAGTTCCTTACTCACTCGTTACGTTCCAACAAGAGGTCTTCGGTCCGCTGGACTTTTCCAACTTGTCGTGACCTGCTTTAGGCTGACTAGTTGGGGAGCCAGGGCCTTTTCAGTTGTTGCCCCGCAGCTTTGGAACTCCATCCCAATTGAGATAAAAACGCTACCCTCAATTGACCTGTTCAAAAAGGAACTTAAAACTTGGTTCTTCAGGAGGGCCTACCAATGATAGAATGCTACATGTGGTGACGAGCTGTTATTTTTGATGTAGGCGCCTTGACGCCCATGGGGCACAGTTTGCGCACAATAAGAACCTCTTCATTCATTCATTCATTCACCATGCTGAATCTTAATCCATGGGAAGTCAGGAACCCACGTTCTTTCCACAAACGTCCAAAACTATGAGTCACACCAAACGCATACTGGCTATCGGTATACACAGTCACTCGTTTCCCTTTTGACAACACACACGCTCTTGTCAATGCAATCAACTCTGCTGCTTGCGCTGAATTATGTGGGATATGTGCAGCTTCAACAATCGTATGCAAAGTCGTAACAGCATATGCCGCAGTCGTATCACCATTCGGAAGCTTAAAGCACGAACCATCAACCCATAAGGTACCAGCACACTCTGGAAGAGGAGTGTCCCTAAGATCTATTCTCCCTTTCGTTTCTTCCTCTGTCCTAAGGAAGCAATCATGCTGTCCAGTAACATCTGTCTCAACTGAAATCGGCAACAACGTAACTGGATTCAACGTATTGCATCTCTTAATATGCACATGACTCGCTAAGAGTGTCAATTCGTAACCTGACAACCGAGCACTAGTTAAGTGCTGTGTCTTGGTGCGATTCAACAAGGTATCCACTGCATATGGAACCATCACAATCAATGTATTATCCATCACCAAACCAGCAGACTGTCGAATAGAAACTGCCGCTGTAGCTCTCAAATAACTCGGCAACGCTCTAGCTACCGGATACCAAGTCGACGAAAAATAGGCACATGGACGTTGCTTATCGCCGAACTGCTGTGTCAAAACTGACAATGCACATCCCTCTCTCTCGTGGACATAGAGTGTAAAAGGCTTACTGTAGTCGGGAGTACCCAACACAGGAGCCGAACACAACGCATTGCGCAATTCTGAAACGCTCTTCTGACATTCGTCAGTCCAAGGAATAGGATTCGGAGTATCCTTAATAGTAAGAGCTAACAAAGGTTTCGCAAGCAGAGAAAAATTAGGGATCCACTGTCTACAGTATGATGTAATACCCAGAAAAACACGCACTTCTCTCTGTGTCGTTGGCACACTCATTTTCGCAATCGCTTGAATTCTTTCTGCGGTCAATCTTCTTCCCTCCTTCGATAAGAGGTGACCTAAGTAGGTAACTTCTTGTCGACAATATTGCAACTTCGAAAGAGACACCTTATGATGGAAATCAGACAGATGACGCAACAACGACAAAGTAGCCTCTTCATTGTCAGCCGCAACTAACAAATCGTCGACATACTGAATAAGGGCAGCACCATCAGGTAAAACAATCGAATCAAGCTGTGTTTTCACAGCCTGACTATAGATCGATGGACTCTCACAATAGCCTTGAGGAGCGCGCTTAAACCGGAAACTTCGGCCTCCTAAAGACAAGCCAAAAATCTCTACTCTCCATGGCAATCGGGATGCTGAAGAAAGCATTCTTCAAGTCAATCACCGAAAACCACGTGGCTGAAGCCGGGATTAAAGTCAATAAAGCAGTGATATTAGGAACAACTGGAAATTGCGGAACTACTATTTTATTCACCTCGCGAAGATCGATCACAAACCTATGTACAGGAGGCTGTGAAGAATCTGTACGTTTCAGAACAGGCAAAACCGGACTATTGCACACATTACCTCTCGTTTCTTCAATCACACCTTTCTCAATCAGATCATAGATGATCTCTAAAAGTGCTCTTTCACCATCACTGGAAATCCGATATTATGGAATACGTGGCAATCTAGCATTCTCTTTCAACGTCACAACATATGGTGGAATCTCCAAAAGACCCACATCATTAGGACCAGTAGCCCAAAGAGAATCAGGGAGAGAAGACAAGTCAGATGGAAGTCGATCATTAGACAAGTACATCGGAGAGATCACTCTCTTACCCAATGTAAGCTGTACTCCTGAAGGAGAACAATGTAGCGTCGCATACAATCTTTTCAGCAAATCTAATCCCAACAAATTCTCACCACAACCTGTTGTCAGAATAAGGGGTGCTTCGAATTCACAAGGTCCAACAGAAATAGACAAAGGACTGGAAATCGGATTAGTAACCAGGGCGCCAGAAAAACCTACTGAAACATTTGTTAAGCCAGACAAAGGTGCGCCAGGGAGTTTAGAGTGCATAATAGAACTCTTCGCAGCACCAGTATCCAACAGAAAAGGCTCTGACACACCTGATGCAATCACTTCAACATAAGGTCCACTCTGATCTACTGGAACTGAAACAACTCCCTCTCTTTGTCTATGGCTGTCCTAACAATCATTACCATCCATATTCTCGCCTTCAACATAGTAATCGTCTGTATAGTACTGAGCCGTCCTACCAGACGCACCATTCTGCTGATCAAAACTATTCATTGAATTCTGTGGAAACACACCACGTCCTCTACCTCTAGGAGCTTGCTGAACACCTCGACCTCTCACACCAGAAGCACCATTCGTACGCTGTAACAGAACCGGACAACTATTCTTGAAATGACCCTCTTCTTTACAATACGCACACTGATTAGGGCCTACAGGAAAACGCTGGTGAGAAGACTCGAACCTTTGCGAGTTTCTCTGATATTGCTGAGGTTGCTGATAATCGCGCTGATTATTACGAGGTGGATACGCTTGCTGTAAAAGAACCTTCGTCTTTAGCTCTTTAGTCTTCTTGTTAGCTCTATCTTTCTCGTCCTTATCTCTATTCTCATAGTACTGTGCAGTAGCCAAAATCTGTGCTGACGACGAAACAGCCCAAGCACTCTCAGAATCCTTCAACTTAGTGCACAACTCTGGAAGCAAATTATGCACAAACTTGTCAACGAACAACCGTTGACCACCTTCCGTACTCATGTCCTGACCACTGTGGTCGACACACGTCTCTTCAAACCGAGTGAAAAAGTCAGACACACTTTCGTCTTTCTTCTGCTTACATGCACACAATTTATCCCAATTGACATTTACGGCAGACATTAACGTCTTCATGTAATTAACAATCCTACCAGGGAGTTCTGTAACTAAAGCCTCTGGTTTAGCACCACCAAATTGTCTAGCATCTGAGGCACCAATATTAGCCCATGTATCACCTAACTCTTGCGCATGATCCGTATGACGAATCAATCCCCATATAGGCTGTGGAACAACATTCCCAAACAACATGTCTATGTCGCCTAGATTCATAATACATGAATCTGCAGTCTGTGATAATTCCTTATAGTACCCTGCAGGATTTTTATGTGGATCAGGCAAAGACTGATTAAGGGCCAAAACTTCAACTCGCTTCCATGGAACATGTACCCAAACATGCTGAAAATGAGGCTGAACAACTGGAATAGCATTTGGATCTCCCACTCTCCAAACTGGGGGAACCTCTCTCATCGGATATTGTCGCGCCTTTCTCCCAACTGAAGAATCCGGCTCAAACAACGGCCTAGAAGGAGACTCACTCCGAAACGACAACAATGTCGCAACTGCTTTCTCAACATCAACACCCACTATAGTTCCCTTCGCAAACTCGGACTGTACACGGAACAACTCAGGCGGAGACTGTCCCAAATCACCATCTTCCCATTTTTCACGAAGGAAAGTACACATTGTCCCAAAAACATATCTCTGCGTTGGTGCTTCCCATTGACGGAAAACATACATAACAGTCTCAAAATTATACTTCAAAGGATAAGTAACCCATTTACGCGCTAAATGATCCAACACTGTCCGCTCATCGGGACCAGGGAATTGGCTACGCAATTGTTTACGCTCTGAAACAGGGGTCATACCTAATGACCCAAAGAGAGGAGAAAAGAGACCAGTAACAGTATCGGTCATTCTTTGTCGAACAGAAAGAGAAGGTGACGACAGAACAGGAGGGAAAACGGGATGAGACAAAGTATGCATAGGAGTAGTAGCAGAAGGAGTAGATAATACAGGCGTAGGAGTTGGAGACGAAGCAGGTAGCAAAGTCGGCGGCCCTTGAGAAGGCTGCGCCAAAGGAATAGGAGCCAACTGAAGAGGAGCTGGCTGTTGTAGAACCACAGGTGGCAAAGCAACCAGAGGTTGCGCAACTAAAGGTGGCTGAGGTGCTGTAGCACTCTGCACATAAGGGGGTGGCAAACTCAACAAATGTGCCATCAAAGGATCTTTCTCAAGGTCTTTCTTTGCATCTTGTTGCTGAGGTGGCAATGCTGGATAACACTTATCAATCGCCATTTTACGTTGCCTAAGCAACTGTTCATTCTCTTGTTCTTCTTCGTTCTTTCTAAACTGTATAGCAGCTTGCATTACCGAAACACCTCTTTCTCTTTTATTTCTCTTTGCTAACTTAATTTCTTTCTGTTTGGCTTCCTTTCGCCAAAGGCGGAAAGAGTCAAACATCGCCGACCGGGCTTTCTTCTTGAACAATTTGACTTCTAGATTATCTAAAATCTCTGAATCATAGCTACCATATTGGGGCCACTTTAGGACACCGTCCTTCCTAGTATATCTAATCCATACTTCATTATACGTGATAGGGCCCACGCCATGTTTTAAATAGAGCTCATAGGTCGGAGTTCCAATCGGAGGCACCGGACACGAGTCCTCCAATCGGGAATCCCTATTACAACCACAACAAAATATCTTTCCAAGTCTGCTAAGACCAGGCATCTTCGCTCTCTAGTCTAGCTTCAAACTTCAATGGAATCTCGAATACGATAGCCTCGCGAATACACGAGTCCCTCGGCTTTGGAGCTTGCAAGTCTCAAATCAAAGATCCCAAGGGGATACCCAAAACAAAACTAAGGACTGGGAGACGCTCCACTCATACTTAACTGAAATATCGATGATGTCGCCAGAAGACCCGTCTATTGTCTCGCTCTACAAATCATCTAATGGCTCCAAGACAGGGCGACAGTCAGGGCAACAGTCCTTCGTAGCCGTCGGAAAGCGGGGAACCTCGCAGCAAAGACTTTCGGACCACGACGACATACAGGGGTTGATGAAGTGGCAGGCCTTCCTCCAGAATTTTCCTCACGATCTTCAGGCTTGGACCGGTACCGCTGAAGTCGCCCCACGTTGGGCGCCAACTGAAGAACCGGGTTTTAGAACCCAGCGGCGCCAGGGAAAATGCCAGAAGTCTTCGAGTTCCCCTGTCTTGGCAAACAGAGACACGGGACACTTCTAGGTGACGTCAAAGACCAAGTTTATTGGCTGCAACCAGGAACAGAGGTCTACGAAGCACAACACGGGTGGTTCGCTAGAGACTGCACAATTTAGTAAAGCGAGACATTTTCTTTTATGGTAAAAATCACATTCCTGACTAGCATCAATTACTTACAAATGAACCAATCATACAGTGACATTTCACAAGTATCTCATGACGACAAGCCCACTTTCAGTTGTCCAGCCCACCAGAAATGACAAGGCAAAATCCAACATTCTTGCTCGGACAGTCCGGACAAACCCATATTAAAAGGACCTCAACCCAAACCATAAATAGGCCATTGAGGAAGGAACAGAAACAGATGAGAAGCAAGTTGAAGGGTGTGTGCATGTACCATAAACGCAGCAATGTCCTGCTCTTTGATCTCTATCTGACCAGCTGCCTAACAAGGAACTGGCTCAACGAGGTCGGCCTAGGGCAAGGGAGTCAGTTCGTTCAGGTCATACAAAAGTCAGCTAAAGGTGTTCGTGTCCCAAAGCATCGTTCGGCCGCAGTCATCGGCCTATGTGAGGGCAACCGCAAAATGGCTGCCGTACACAAAATGGAACCCGTAGGTTCGAACGAAATCCCTAAATACACAGTGTTTCGATTGATCGATTATGACGAAAACACTCGTACATACCGCACTCGTCATTTGCGGTCCGCTGACACCAAAATCGTCTAGATACGATGACCTTTATTGAACGGGTTCAGAATCACGGAACCTCAACTCAGCACCCATTCCGGCCAATCAAGCTAGGAACCTAAGGGATAGTGTTTGACAGCCAATTCTCAGTTACAAACAGATCAACACGGTCACCACCTCCTGCTCCCTCACTTTTAAGATCCTCCGAAAAATATTTAAATAGCTCCTGATCAACCCCCTTAGAACTGTAACTCAGGCTCATTTCACAGGAAGTCGTCGCCAAGCAGGAGGGGACGCAGGAGCCCATTGGCTAGTTAGTCCTCACCACCTCCTATGCTCATAACGGGCATAAATTTGGCACCCATGGCACTCATACCTCAAATCACATCTGCACTGCAGAGGAGTCCAAATGACTGTTCTGCTGTCCCCCTGGACCCACCAAAGGAGGCTGCACCAAAGACTGGACTGCACCTGCTGCACCTGTTGTCTGGAAAAGAGAGTACTGTGCTTGCAGTGCAGCACTCGTGGAAAAGTTTCCCATGAGTGCCAGACAGAGTAGGGGACTCCAAGAGTCAGTTGGCTGACTCCCTGTTACAGCCGCAGGGTCACTCCACCCTTGAGAGCGCAGCGCCAAGAAACATGATCCTCTTCTAGACATTTTGGTGCATCCTGGGAGACCAACTTCTGATCCTCACAAGTTGCCCCCATGTCTTCTGGACCCAGGAGACTCATCAGCGTGTTGTTTGCTCACCCAGCAAGGACGTTATAGCCAACCAAAGGAAACCACTTGGTTTACTGTAACTGGACACCATTGGAAACTAGTAGCAACTGGTCCTGCAGTGGACTTCTCCCGGACCCCGTGGGGGCTCGACCCCTGAGGCCAAAGTTGCCCCCCAAACTCGAGGATAGAGCTATGGTCACAGGAAGACCCACCGCATCGGCTCAACATCTTCTTGCATCTTCAGCATCCTGTATCCCTTGCACCAGGACCACTCCATTGACCTCAATATCGATATTGCTGTAGGATTTGGAACTGAACGGGAGACTGCTAAAACCGACCCGCAACTGTTCCCCTATACTTGTTTGGTCCCTGTGAATGGCTTTTCATGCTCCATGGTATGCAAGATAAATATTATGAACTAATGCCAGTTCACTGGTGACTTATGTATTTATTTATTTATTTATTCAGATTTTTATATAGCGCAAACAAGATCTTTGCAGATATCAGAGCGCTTCACAGAGACAGGGGGTGAGGGGAACAGGAGGGTGACTAAACATAATATTGGGTACAGTATAATATTCAACATAGCTTTCATGTGCTGATAAAATAACAATAAACAGTCAATTAAACAATAATATAAGACGGTGCAGAGTCTTTGGTCCAACTACAATAGAGATCAGGAGAGCTAGGCTATAAGGCTGGCTTATACCACTTTCTAAGAGTTACAGTGAGACAAGGGGTAGGGACATCAAGTTTCAGCAAACTAACGTGTACAATATAGTAATAGGTAGTGAGTGAGTAGTATAATAGGCTCGCAATCAAGTAAGAATATGATATCATTAGACGTTAGACAGTGAGGTAGCCAGTGTTACAAAAACGGTGCAAAGTCTCTGATCCAACAGCAATAAAGTTCAGGTGAACTTGGCCATAAGGATGGCTTTCACCTCTTTCTTGAAGAAGGCAGTGGAGGAGATAAGCCTGGTTTCAGGAGGGAGTGCATTCCAGATCCTGGGTGCCATTCCTGAAAAGGAGCGTTTGTAAGTTTTTTCCTTCCGGAATCTGCGAGGTTTCAGGAGTAGATTTTTTGTACTTCTATTGGATCTCGACCCTCCTGATATAGTCAACTTTTGAGTGAGGTGAAGCCCACCCTGCTGTGATTGTGCTGGGGCCCACACTCACCTCTTTGAACATATCTCAGTCCGTGCCTGAAAAAACACTGCTCAAACACCCATCATACAATCAATCTCGAGCAGGCCTTCTTGCAATTGTGGTATTTGTGGGCGTACACTCTTCGGGAGTGTACCTCAATCCTGACTTACAGGACACCCTACTTTTGGGGTACAGGGGTGTGCACATATTTCTGCCAGTGTATGTCAATCGTGTCCTGCAGCACCCATGCTATTCCATTGTTGGAATCAACACTCAGTTCTGCAAAAAAAAGCTAAATCCAGACCTCCAGGACCCACACAGCTCTTCCTGCGTACCTTGATTCTGACCTACAGGACACACAGCTTTTCATATGTACCTTGATCCTAGCCTGCAGGTCTCAAACGGCTCTTCCAATGCAGTTAAAGCCATACCTGCAGGACACACACAGCTCTTCCTACATAACAGGCCCCTGACGTGCAGGATACACACGCAAACTCACAGCTACTCATTTGTACCTTGACTCTGACCTGCTGGATACACAAAGCTCTTCATGAATACTTTGATCCTAGCCTACATGGCACACACCGGCCTTCCCTTGTATATTTATTCTGACCTGTAGTAGACACACACAACTCTTCCCGTGTACCTCCTCGATCTTGTCCTGCAGGACACACACAGCTTTCCTTGTGTACCTCGATCCAGTTCTGCAGGACACATACAGCTACGTCTGTTCACTCAATCCTGATGTTTACGACCTCCCTTCTTTCCACTACTGGCTTAGTAGCACTGATGCTGTTGATCCTGACCTGCAGACGTGCGTGTGGTTCTGGGCAGGCGGGTAGCTGCCACTTAACTAGGTATATCCAATCTCTGATCTAGGTACTTCCAATCAAGGCCAGACCAAGGTGGTGGTTTCTGGTGCGTCCCTGACACTTACGCAACAGGCACTTCCAAAAGGTAAACTGTGCATCATGCATCAGGGTGTCAAGAGACGAACAGGGAGGCTCTCCCCCTTCGAACTCTTCATAACCTCTTCTTTTAACCGCAGTAGGCCAAGCACACCTCAGTCTAGGCCTCAGAGTCGAGACATGCAGAACCCTTAGCCTCGTGGAACAGCCAGGGCATCCTCTTTGTTGCCGTAACTGGATGATGAGTGCGGGGAGCGCTGTCCCAGAGGACCCGACTCACTGGGATTGAAGGCCCAAGGGCATCACCCATCAATGTAGATTATTTAACATGTTAGATGGAAGGCCCATTTTTCCCATCGGACTAATCCCACATGCCTGCGCGGAAGTTCCTGAGAGGTCAGATCAGTCTGCGGAGCGGGTCTCTCCAGACGGCCCAACCGCTGCCGGATGAGCGGAGGATCCGTCTGTGGGGAACACGTGCTTGATATTCTATCAATCTGCTGTCCCTGTCCGCTAAACCCCGGGGCGTATCTGACATGACAGGAAGTGGGCTAGTTCCTGGGTAGGCACGAACCAATCACAATGCCTCGAATCCATGGGCGTCCGCAGGGGGGGCAAGGAGGGGCGCCTGCCCCCCCCCCCCTATCCCCCCCGGAGCGCCCTCTTTGCCCCCCCTGATAGGGCCAGCACTAGGGCGGTGCGACCGGTGCCATCGTACCTGCTAGCTTCCTGGGGGCTCCGTGTTTACAACTGAATTATGATTTTAAAAGCACCTGCTGCACGTGCCTTTCCTCTTGCAATTACGGGGCCTCACAATAATTTCAAGATAACTCCTGTGATTAATGTTCTTTCTGGCCAAAGATCAGAGTTTTGTGTAGTTGGTGTTTTTGACTTATGTGAAGGTAGTACAGAGGGTTAATGTGCCTACTGCAAAGAACGTGTAGTAAGCAGATTACAGAGTGCATTTAATGTAAATAGATCACGGAGCATCTGCCTCTTGCTCTGGTGTTGTTTTTGTCCCCAGGCTGCTCCACACCCCTTCTCACCTCTCTGAGAGCCAGCGCCCCCTTTGACCCTCTACCTGCCACCCACCCCTTACCCGCCTCTTCTCCCGGTTCACACCTCGGTACTTTCACACTTAACTTCACCTCCAGCTCGCATTTTCAGAGAGGGCCCGGGCTCCCTATCACCGACATGAAGAGGAGGAAGAGAGAGGGGGACAGAGGAAGACTTGGTGGGGTTGGGGTGACGGATATGGTGGGGGTGAGAATCAACGAAGAGGGGGGGAGAGAGAAAGAGAGAGAGAAGCAGTGGGAAAAGAAAGACCGAGAAGTAGGGAGGAAGGAAGATGAGAGAGCAAATGGAGGGGGGAGTGGGGGGTCTGGGTGAGGGAGAACAGCTTGGGAGAAATGAGACCTGCGTCCTAACTCCGCCAGTGAAGACAGCGGGTCCAAAGGAGGAAGAACCAGGCCAGACAGAGTAGGTACAGGCAGTGTGCATGGAGGCAGGCTTGGTGGGTTTGGAAGAGGGACAGGGCAGGCAAAACAGTTCCAGAGAAGGGCGAGCAGAACCGGACCAGCAGACCCTCCCTGAGCTGAGGGAGACCGTGCAATACACAATCAGAATGTAGTGTTCAGCTTTTGGGGTGCCAGGCGGTAACTTTAGGGTTCAGGGTGGGTGTGGGTTTTAAGGTGCCAGGAGTAATATTAAGGTTCACGGTGGGTTAGGGATTGGGGTGCCAGGGGGATAATTTTAGAGTTCAGGGTGGTTATGGGTTTTGGGATACCAGGGGAGTAATTTTAGGGTTCAGAGCGGGTACGGGTTTTGGGGTGCAAGGGGGGAAATTTTAGGGTTCAGGGCGGGTATGGGTGCCTGGGGTGCCTGGGGGACAATTTTACGGTTCAGGGTGGGTATGGGTTTTGGAGTGCCAGGGGGACAATTTTAGGGGTCAGGGTGGGTATAGGTTATGGGTGCCAGGTGGAGATATTTTAGGGTTCAGGGCGGGTATGAGTTTTGGGGGGCAGGTGTAATTTAAGGGTTCAGGGTGGGTATGGGTATGGGTTTTGGGGTGCTAGGGGGTCATTTTAGAGTTCAGGGTGGGTATGGGTTTTGCGGTGCCAGGGGCGTAATTTTAGGGTTCAGGGAGGGTATGAGTTTTGGGGGGGTGGGGTAATTTTAGGGTTCAGGGTGGGTATGGGTTTAGGGGTGCTAAGGGGTAATTTTAGGGACCAAGGCAGGTATGGATTTTGGGGTGCCACAAAAGAAAGAGATGGCTGTAGCAAAAGAACCCTATGGTGTATGAGATCATATGCGGCCTGCTTCCTGGCCCCCATAGCTCCTCCTGCTTCTTGTGCCCCATCTGGCACGCATCATGTCGGAGGATGGTGATGACGTTAACATTTTGCCCCCCCCCCCCCCCCTGGAAAAATTTCTGCGGACGCCCATGCTCGAATCCTCAACTTATTGATATCTGAAGACAGATCTCTAGGAAACGTGGCTTTATCTAACCCATTAACACAGAACAGTGCAGGAATGCAAACCATTATGATAAAATGGAGATGCTCAGTTAGGGTTTCAAGTAGGTGGCTCTCTTATTTCCTCAGTTGTAGAATACGCTGAACCTGTGACACTGGGGTTATATGCGCGCCATCAAGCCATTAACTGTCTGTACAGGACTCAACATCATTCATAAGGGAAGCCTGAATACATTTAGCAGACCCTTGAACTGCTGCACTTCAGCGTGCCCCTCGCTCCTGGACACGACTCAGGGACTGCACAAACTGAGGCAGAATCGCAGGGTCTGCCACGTGGTGCCACCTGCCGTCACTTGGGAATCATTGCTGTGCTATTCATCATTTTGGGATCTATGGAATATTTATGTATGCACCAGAATCATTGTTACCAATGATAGGTATCTTTTTATTTGGACACAGTTTGTGCTGTATCCTGGGCCTTAAAGTTCATCGTCTTGGAGGCATGCCTGGATAAGAGCCACTAGAGTCTCTGGTGATGTCCAAGCACAGTTGTTTCCTTGCCATTAGAAGAGCATTGTCTCAGTAAAAAAACAGTCAACTCCTCAGGCAAGTTTAAGCAAAACCGAGCTACAGTCTGAGTTCTAGATTGGTCTACCCTGTTCAACAGTACAGCACGTCTATGCAATGTAGTCATCAGTTTGTAAGGCAGGAACATCAACCACAGCAGGTACAGCAATAATGGGCGAAGGAAGAGGTAAGCAAGCTCATTACATCTAGATAACTCACATAAACAAATAAATACTGCTATAAATTTGCAACCGAACCTCCCCTGGTGGTTATTGTGTTTTTTAAACAAAAGAAGTGGTGACCATGGTCGGCTCTAATGTGGTGCGACCAGTGTCACCGCACCAGGCTTGTCTGCAAGTATATTTTGGTTTCAAAAACACCTGCTGCCACATTCCTGGCCTCCAGAAATTCTCAGGCAACAATAAAAATGTCAAGATCACTCCAGTGATTAATGGTCTTCCTGGAGAGAGATCAGAGTTTTGTCTAGTGGAAGTTTTGACTCAGTGTAAAGTAACACAGAGGGTTAATATGCCAGCTGCAAAGAACGTGTACTATGCAGATCACAAAGTGCATATAATGTGAATAGGTCAGTGGGTTACTGATTTTGTTGAAGACATCCTTTTGTTACTTGCAGTTTATAAGTTAAAATCCTAATACAAAACAGTGAATTACTAACTGTCATCAAAGAACTGCATGCATACTGCAAAGTATGGATTAAATCATAGAGTAATGTTGCAAAAAATTTTAATGTGGTAAAAAATAGATTCTTATTTACGAGAACCCCCAACTATGGTGTTTTGTTTTGCAATCTGAGTTTGTGCTTCTCCAGACCAAACATTCTTAAACTATCCTGCCTACCAGTATGGATGACATGTCACTCCTACACCCTGTAGTTCTCTTGGCTTTGTAACATTTCCTATACACTGATTTGCACGTATGATTGATTGTTTCTGTGTAATGTATGTGTGATGCAAAGTACTCTGACACCCCTAAACTGGTATGAGTGGCGCTTTATAACTAATTAAATGCATCTGAGGGAGAATGGTTATGGAGACTTTAGGAGCACTGTTAAAGGGTGGTGGTGAGAGAATCCATGGTGGAGGTGGTTAACAAACATTATCGCACTGGGCTCCACCAGCGCTAAAGCCTGCCCTGGTGTTTTTCATGTCAGCATTGATGTCAAATGTACCAATTCAGAAGAACTATCAATTTGTCACTTATTCCTCGCTGTACTCTTCTGTAAAACACTGTTGTCTTAGTGTGGATAATAGGCAACATGCTTAATTTGACAACACAGTTCTTCACAATTTTCTAGTCTGATCTGTTCGATCTATGCTAAACGTTTGTCTTTCACAAATTCTCTGTGAGTGGTTTAAGTAAAAAAAATCTGCAGAAGTACTCATCCATTGGAACGATAAATGCTTACTTTCTGTAACATTCTACATAATTAGGCTCTCTCCACCCAAGGGAGTAGCCAGAAAAATAAAATACCCCCTACTTTGAGCGACATGGAACGAAATGTCTTAGCAAAGTGAGCGATCCTACCCTTTCTATTGAGGAGGTTGTGGGCATTGTTGCCCTGACGAAAAATTTTCAGAATGAAGCATCTTACAGCATGATTAGAAAAGAATGTGGCCAAAACTGCACATTTACCAGCACCGACTTCCTTCTTTCTTTCTATGATTTATTCTTTCCTTTTTTCTCTCCATATTTCGTTCCTACTTTCTGTTTATTTATTTCCTCCCTTTTCATTCTCATCTCATTCTGTTTTTCAATTTTCTTTTGTTCTGCCCATTCTTCTTTCAGGTGTCTTTTGAGCTCTCTGTCCTTCTTTTCCTCTTATTCATTTTTAATGTTTCTTCCTGCTTTCCATCTTTCCTTATCTTAGTCCCATTCTCACATTCTTGTTTGATCTCCTGTACTTCCCTTGCCTCTTCTCTCATCCCACTTGATTCCTGAATTCCTTCAATCTGCTAATTCTTTATTTTCTTTCCTTCCACCCAGCACCGACCTACTTACCACCCGTCTCTCATTTCTTCTTTCCAATATTTTATTCTGTTTTCAGATTTACTTCTTTTTTCTTTTCCCATTTATTAATGTCTTTTTTTCTTCCTGCACCCCTTCTGTTAAGTTTCATTCTTTTCTTCCCTCTTGCATTCTTTTCTCTTCTCTCCTTTCCATTCTTCTTGTGTGCCTATGTTCCGTCCTACTTCCTTTTAACTTTTCTTCTTTCAGTTCTTTTTCTTTCTTACTTCAGCCTATTTCATTGGTTTTTCTGGGATTATCAAAACATTTCTCTTCCATTTTGTCACTATTTTTAACCTTTTTTTAAATTCTTCCACCCCTTACACATCCCACAGTTGTACTACTGTAATTTAGGCCTTTCCCTCTGCTTTGCAAAGACCTGCGATTCAGAGGTGAAAGTTAAGAAAGACTGTAAACCAATTTAACCAGTGGTCGAAGTGGGGAAAGAAAATTAGGGGAACTGTGGATGGAGAATCAGGGGGCGGGAATAACCAAAGATTGAATCTGTGGGCGGAGTAGGGGTGTGGCTAGAAATAGCAAAACATACCAATTTTTAGTACTTTAGCATTTCACTGACCAGTTACAGCTTATAACGTTATTTAATTAAAACAATGGATAAACATGTTTATTTGAGGTTTAATTCAGGAAAAAGCAAACACTCATAGGGAATACAGGTTTATGTAAAGCGTGTGAAATATAAGCAGGAACAACATGTTACCTTAATGCTTTTACTCGCATTGTTCATAAATCAATGATTATTTTTTGTCTCAAACATTGAGGTCATGAATACAGGGCTCCTCCTGTACACATGTGTTAAGCAGGACTCAGAAGAGAAAGGGACTCTTCAGGAGAATCTAGACTCACGGAATCCCACAAAGGCTCCTTCATATTCATGTCAGCCAGCTAGCTGCTCAATCATAATATAGGCATTCTGGTGGACAGAATGCAGAACAATATCATACATTCACCCCAGTACAGAGATCTGGGCCTAAATCCATTGTTTCTTTGCTCACCATGCCATTCCAGTTTGGACCCAGCCATATGCAAATCAGTCTTGATCCTGCACCCAATGGGAACAGTCCAGCCCGAACTGTCAGGCCAGGACCTCCCTGGACTGGAAACAAGCATCCTAGGACCAGTTTCGGCTTTTAGCCTTCATCAGCCAGGATAGCTTGATTCCACTGGCATGGAGAGCACAGGACTCATGTCTGAGCATACCCGTCCCACTCGGGGTGACAAATGCAAAAAGAACAGTTGATGGACAGAATGCAGAACAATGTCATACATTCACCCCAGTTCAGAGATCTGGGCTTAAATCCATCGTTTTTGCTCACCACCTCTCCTGCCCCATCACCTCTCCTGCCCCGTCACCTCTCCTGCCCCGTCACCTCTCTTGCCCCGTCACTTCTCCTGCCCGGTCACTTCTCCTGCCGGTCACTTCTCCCCCGGTCACTTCTCCTGCCCGGTCACTTCTCCTGCCCGGTCACCTCACCTGCCCGTCATGTCCCCTGCCTGTCACTTCTTCTGCCCGGTCATTTCTCCTGCCCGTCACTTCTCCCCCGGTCACTTCTCCTGCCCGGTCACTTCTCCTGCCCGGTCACCTCACCTGCCCTGTTGCCTCTCCTTCCCTGTCACTTCTCCATCCCCGTCACTTCTCCTGTCCCGTCACTTCTCCTGTCCTGTTACTTTTCCTGCACCGTCACTTCTGCCCCGTTCATTGCTCCTGCCCATTCACTACTCCTGCCCCATTCACTGCTCCTGCCCCATTCATTGCTCCTGCTCCGTTCACTGCTCCTGCCCCGTTCACTGCTCCTGCCCCGTTCACTGTTTCTGCCCCGTTCACTGCTTCTGCTCATGCCTAATCACCGCTCCTGCCCCATTACTTCTACTGCTTCGTCACTTCTCCTGCCCCATCACCTCTCCTGCCCCGTCACCTCTCCTGCCCATCACCTCTCCTGCCCATCACCTCTCCTGCCCATCACATCTCCTGCCCATCACATCACCTGCCTGTCATGTCACCTGCCCGTCACTTCTTGTGCCCGGTCACCTCTCCTGCCCTGTTGCCTCTCCTTCCACGTCACCTCTACTGCCCTGTCGCCTCCTGCCCCATCACTTCTCCTGCCCCGCCACTTCTCCTGCCCCGCCACTGCTCCTGCCCTGTCACTGCTCCTGCCCCGCTCACAGCTCCTGCCCCGCTCACTGCTCCTGCCCCGTTCACAGCTCCTGTCCTTTCACCACTCCTGTCCTTTCACCACTCCCGCCCGGTTACCGCTGTAGCTCATGCCCCGTCACCTCTCCTGCCCCGTCACCTCTCCTGCCCCGTCACCTCTCCTGCCCGTCACCTCCCCTGCCCCGTCACTTCTCCTGCCCCGTCACCTCACCTTTCCTGTTGCCTCTTACTGCTCCTGGCCTGTCACTTTTCCTGCCTCGTCACATTTCCTACCCCGTCACTTCTCCTGTCCCATCACTTCTACTGCCCCGTTCACTGCTCTTATCCGTTCACTGTCCCTATCCATACACTGCTCCTGCCGGTTACCGCTCCGGCCCATGCCTAATCACCGCTCCTACCCATTCACTTCTCCTGCTCCATCACTTCTCCTGCCCCGTCACTTCTCCTGCCCCGTCCCTGCCCCGTCACCTCTCCTACCCCATCACCTCTCCTTTCCTGTCACCTCTCCTGTCCCCTCACTGCTCATGACACATCAACTCTCCTGCCCCGTCGCTTCTCTTATCCCTTACTTCTCCTGCCCGTCACTTCTCCTACCTGTCACCTCTCCTGCGCGGTCACCTCTCCTGCCCTAGTACCTGTCCTTTCCTGTCGCCTCTTCTGTCCGATCACTGCTCCCACTGCTCCTGCCCAGTTCAATCCGTGTACAACATTGACAAATTACACAAGGTGTCAAGTTCCCCACAGTACTCTGTCTGGGGAAAGCTCCTCTGTAATCACCAGGCCCGGAATGGCCATAGCAGGCACCCGGCGTTTCTCCGGTATGCTGCTAGTGTGGGGGCCGGTTTTGGGCTCCTGGGAGGCTGATTTTGTTACTGGGGGTCGGCAATATCGGCCCCCTGTAACAAAATCGGCCAAAACCGAAATGGAACTGGAAATATTATCTGTGACCTGATACTGGTACTTTGTGAATTTCGCTGAAATTAAATGAAAAATGTATGTATGAAACTGTATCTGAAAGAGACACGTTAGTGATAGATTCCTTACCTTAGAATATCCCCAGGCGTCAGACTGGATCCGGAAACTTTTGCGTAGCAGTAACCTTGCGCGTCGGTAGGCGTCGTCTGTGGCTCCGAGTCCGTCGTCAGCGTCGTGGGCGCCGTGATGAGGTCGTCGGAGTACTTATACTTAGACGCCGCCTCCGCGTGCTGACGTCAGTTCTTCTTTTTTCCGCGCCAGCCAGCGCAGATCTGGAAAGAGCAGTTACCCAAAGTCATTTTTTGACTAACTTTTTGATCTCTTTTGATCATTCTTCGAAGTCTAACGACTCCGATCGGTGCCGTAGGGATGCCCGGATTTAAACACTGAGAGGAGTGCGACCGCACGATGTCGGTCACGGACCCCCACCACCTGTGTTTGACCTGTTTAGGCGTCGACCACGATGACAAGGCCTGCTCCGACTGCCGGGCCCTATCTTCGAAAGACAGGCGGGAGCGGTCCCGCAGGCGACTCGAACTCCGGCAGTCGGCCCCGCGCCGCGTGAAGTCCCGGTCCCACGGGAGGTCGAGGGACAGGTCGTGGGGACGGAGCCACCACAGCTCCGGGAGTCGGCACCACTCCTCCGGGTCGAAGTCGTCATCAGGTAAGAAGCACAAGAAGTCGAAGAGGCGTCATTGCTCTTCTGACTCCCCCCGACACTCGCGTGATGCGGCCGGGGGTTCGGGTGACACCGCCCACGCGGCTCCTTCGGAGTCGCGGGCGTCTCCTCCCGTCCCACACCCTCCGGTCCCTGGGCAGGACGCGACGCCGGAGGAGATTAAGCGCTTCCTCATGGCCATGAGGTCCCTTTCTCTTCCGACAGGCTCCGCCGCGCCTTCGGGCCCAGCGGACCCGTCTGGGGGCCCTAGCGGGTCGGGGGCTACGGCCCGACGCCGCCGGCACCTTCGGGCCCAGCGCCGCAGGGCCCCACGATCCCGACACCGCCGGTGCCTTCGGGCCCGGTGCCGCGGGACTCCGCTGGACCTTCCTCGGGCTCTGGATCGTCACCGGTGGACCTTACAACCCCCCGGCGTTGGTCCGTCAGGTGTCACATCCGGCGCCGTCCTCGGGCGGCGCCGCCCCCGATACCTCCTTTGCTCCGGTTCCGACGTCGGAGCGGCGCCGCTGGGCGCTGCATCAGACGCCGTTTGGAGATTTCCACTTCTACGAACCGGCCCCATTTAATTACAACCCTGAGTTTCAGGAGATGGATGAGGAGGAGGATTGGGAGGGGTCTGAGGACCCTCTGACCAGGGAGTGTCAGTCTCAAGAGGACTGGCAGGAGACCTTGGGGAGGCCAGTGGCCTGGACACCTCTCCAGACACTGGTTTTGTCTGTCCTACTACCGTGGCTTCGGAGGAGGGGGCAACCTATGGTGTGGTGTTGACGAGGGCTGCCAAGGCCTTGGGCCTTGAGCTCCCCGTCGCGGCCATGAGGACTAACCTCCTCACAGAGATCCTTAAACCGCAGTCATGCTCGGCTGAGCCTCTGCTGCCCTTTAATGAGGCCTTGACCGACGTTCTTTTGGGCACTTGGTCCAGGCCCGCTACGCGTTCGCCCGTAGATAGGAACGTGGCCAGACGCCTCCGTCCGGCTCCGGGCGACCCATGTTTCCTGTCCTCCTACCCCACCCCCGAGAGTCTGGTCATCCAGGCCTCTAATTCCCAGACCGCATTCCCGACGGCTCCGCCGGACAGGGAATCCAAGAGGTATGAGAATTATGGAAAGAAGATATTCTCCTCCCTTAGTTTGGGACTGCGGTCTTCCAACACCGCATGCCTCTTGGGCCGCTACACCCACTCTCTGTGGGAGATGGTGGCGGAGGTGCTGCCAGAGTGCCCGTTGGAGGTACGGGCCAAACTCGGCCAAGCCCTTGTGGAGGGCCGAGATGCAGGCAAGTATTCGATCAGGTGTGGGCTGGATACCACCGACTTGCTGGGCAGAGCGATGGCTACGACAGTGGCGGTGAGACGCCACGCCTGGCTGAGATCCGCCAATTTTTCGGCAGATGTCCTGAACACTCTGATGGACATGCCGTTCGATGGCCGTCGCCTTTTTGGCGACAAGGCAAACCACGCGCTTGAGCGCTTTAAGGACTCGAGGGCTACGGCCAAGTCTTAGGGCTTCTCGGCCCCGCGCCAGCAAACGGGTGCCTTTCGCTCCTTTTGTGGCCAAGGAAGGGGCGTTCCCACACGTGCCGTCAGCCACTCGCCGCAGACTACCTTCCAGTGCGGCGGCGGCTGTGGAAACCGCCGTGGAGGCGGTCGGGGAAACCGGCGAGGTCAGTCCACACCTTCCCCAGCAGCATCCGCCTCTAAACCCTCCTAGTCCGTGCTTTTCGGCCCATGTGTCGCCAGTGGGAGGCAGGCTTCGCCATCACCACTCTCACTGGCGCACTGTCACTTCGGACAGGTGGGTGCTGCAGATCGTCCGGAGGGGCTACTCCCTCCCCTTTGAGATGACTCCTCAAGCCATGCCACCGCAACACCACCGCGTATCGGGGGATCACTTGCGGCTCCTGCAGGAGGAAGTTTCGGCCCTCTTGGCCAAGGGGGCCATCGAGCGCGTTCCTGGGCCAGAAGTAGGACGTGGTTGCTACTCCCACTACTTTCTGGTATCCAAGAAGGGCAAAGAGGGCCTACGCCCTATCTTGGATCTGAGGAACGTCAACGGCTTCCTCCGGAAGGAGAAGTTCAAACTGCTGACTCTGGCTCAGGTCTTAGCTGCCCTAGACCCAGGAGACTGGATGGTAGCGTTGGACTTGCAGGACGTGTATTTCCACATCCCGGTCCTGCTGGCCCATCGGCGTTACCTGCGGTTCACGGTAGGTCACAAGCACTTTCAGTTTACCGTGCTCCCCTTCGGCCTTACCAGCGCCCCACGGGTGTTCACGAAGGTGATGGCGGTGGTCGCAGCTCATCTGCGCAGGTTAGGGGTCTCAGTCTTCCCCTACCTCGACGACTAGTTGTTGAAGGCGGGCTCGCCCCAGACAGGCATCAGCCACCTCCAGACTACGGCGGATCTCCTGCACCAGCTGGGGTTCTCCATCAATGTGCCGAAGTCACACCTGTGTCCCTCTCAGAAGCTCCTTTTCATCGAAGCGGTTCTTGACTCGGCGCAGTTTCGGGTTTACCCACCTGAACAGAGGGTTCGGGATATACAGGCTCTGATTCCAATCTTCCGGCCTTTATCCCGGGTTTCGGTCAGGTTGACGCTGCGGCTTCTGGGGCTGATGGCCTCCTGCATCCTTCTGTTGCATCACGCACGGGGGCGGATGCGGGCTCTGCAGTGGGACCTGAAGTTTCAGTGGGCCCAGCATCAGGGCAACCTGTCCGACCGTGTCCTGATCTCGGAGGGCACTGCGAGACAGCTGCAGTGGTGGCTCACGGACCGCGATTGGGTCAGCGGCAGATCCCTCTCCCTTCCCCAACCGGAGCACGTAGGTGGGGAAGCCACATGGGAGAGGCGGAGATCAGAGGCCTCTGGTCTCCGGCTGAGTCCCGGCTCCATATCAACCTTTTGGAACTGCGGGCGATTCGTCTAGCACTGAAGGCATTCCTCCCGTCTGTCCGAGGGAGTGTAGTGCAGGTGTTCACGGACAACACCACCGCCATGTGGTACTGCAACAAACAGAGCGGGGTGGGGTCGTGGACCCTCTGCGAGGAGGCTCTGCGCCTCTGGCAATGGCTGGAACATCAGGGCGTGACTTCGATGGTTCAACACCTAGCAGGTTCTCTGAACGCCAGGGCGGACAAACTCAGCCGCCGGTGCATGATGGATCACGAATGGCGTCTGAACTCGGACGTGGCGCAAGGTCTCTTTCTGCAGTGGGGAGATCTTTGGTTAGATCTATTCGCCACCGAAGAGAACGCGCAATGTCATTTGTTCTGCGCGTTGGAATTTCCAAGGCGGCACTCGCTCAGAGACGCTTTTCGTCACGAGTGGAATTGCGGTCTGTTGTACGCCTTTCCGCCTATACCACTTCTGCCCAGAGTGCTGAAGAAGATCAAGCGCGACCGGGCACAAGTCATCCTTGTGGCTCCGGACTGGGCATGAAGGTACTGGTATCCCGAGCTACTCAGTATGTCAGTCGATCCCCCGGTTCGTCTGCCTCTTCAGGAGGACCTTCTGTCGCAGCAGCAGGGGACGGTCCTCCACCCGAACCTGTCCAGTCTCCACCTCCATGCTTGGAGATTGAGCGGTGACAGTTGAGGCCATTTGACTTGCCTCCTGAAGTCTGTAACATCATTCTGGCAGCCAGGCGTCCCTCCACAAAGTCGGTATACGCCTGCAGGTGGAACAGATTTGTGGCATGGTGCACAGCAAAGGCTGTGGATCCCCTCAATGACCCTCTTTCTGAGGTTCTCCTTTTTCTTCTTTCTCTTGCCCAGCAGGGCTCTGCTCTGGGCACTATCAAGGGCTATCTTTCAGCTCTTTCAGCCTTTCTGAGGCTGCCTGATCAACCTTCTTTGTTCAAGTCCCCTATCGTTAATCGATTCCTGAAGGGCATCACACATACGTTCCCTCCTGTTCCCTTCGTGATGCCTCAGTGGGACTTGAACCTGGTTCTTACGTTTCTGATGTGCGCTCCCTTTGAGCCACTTCACAACTGTCCTCTTCGCCTTCTCTCCTTGAAGACTGACTTCCTGCTAGCCATCACCTCTGCCAGGAGAGTGAGTGAGCTCCAGGCTCTATCTTGTAAGCCTCCCTTCCTTTCAGTCCATCCGGACAAGGTTGTGTTACGGACAAGGCCCTCCTTCCTACCCAAGGTAGTCACGGCCTTCCACATTGGGCAATCTATCACCTTGCCCACCTTCTTTCCGCCTCCGCATCCCTCGAGAGAGGAAGAGAGGCTCCACCGGCTGGACCCAAAACGTGCGCTCTCATTTTATTTGAATCGCACAAAACAGTTCCGGGTGGGTGACCAACTCTTTGTTGGGTACGTGGGTGCTAAGAAAGGGAAAGCGGTGCACAAGCAGACCATCTCGCAGTGCATCATCTTGTGTATCCAGGCGTGTTACTCCTTGGCTAAGAAGGAACCCCATGTGGGGCTGAGGGCTCATTCCACTCGAGCCACAGCAACTACAACTGCCTTGGGCCGAGCTGTGCCCTTGCAGGACATTTGCCAGGCGGCTACGTGGGCCTCGCTGCACACGTTCGCATGACATTATTGCCTGGACAGTCAAGTCCGGAGGGATGGCTACTTTGGCCGTTCCGTCCTCCAGGACTTTCTGGTGTGATTATTGGTTCACAGACCCACCACCACGGGGTTGGTATTGCTGGGGTATCTATTCTAAGGTAAGGAATCTATCACTAACGTGTCTCTTTCAGATGCACAAGTTACTACTTGTGTAACGATATATCTGTAAGAGACATTAGTTAGTGATAGATTCCTTACCGACCCTCCCCGTTCTGCGAACCAATATCTAGGGTTAAGGTCATCCCCTTCAGGGCCCTAGTTTTATGGCACCAGTGTTGGTTTTTGGCATAGCTCTGCGTTCTGGCGCGGAAAAGCTGTGTCTAAGAACTGACGTCAGCACGCGGAGGCGGCGTCTAAGTATAAGTACTCCGACGACGTCATCACGGCGCCCACGACGGACGCGGAGCCGCAGACGACGCGCAAGGGTACTGCTACGCAAAAGTTTCTGGATCCAGTCTGACGCCTGGGGATATTCTAAGGTAGGGAATCTATCACTAATGTCTCTTACAAATATATCGTTACACAAGTAGTAACTTGTGCTTTAATGTAAAGTGCTCTTATACCTATTATGTTAAGTTTGCACTATATAAAACTATAAAAATAAATGCATAGTAAATAAATAAACACATATAACACAGGGATGGGGTTGACGGTGATAAGGACTAATATCAAAAGAGAGGTAATCCTATTGATTTGCAAATGACTGATGATGAGAAAATCAAGAAATATCTCTCAACTCCGACAATAAGGACCGCTGAACACAAGTGGCAATGGGTGGTAGCAAGAAGTCTGTAGTAAAGTACAGGAAGGTACAAAGCATTACGACATTAGTGCAATGAAGCTTTTTATTATAGGTCTGGGTGAAACTGGTCTCTGAAATACGACCACTAATTCTTATTTGTGAGTTCACTTGGTAGAAGGCAGATTTCTTGTCCAAAACAGAAAGCATGTATGCTCAAGCTGCTTGGCTGCACTTCCCCTCACCCCAGGGGAGGCTGGCTGAGCAGTTTGCCAGGGCCAGTTTCTGTACCCAGTCCGGCCCTGGTAATCACCAACTCCGATCTCACTGGCACTTGATATGCTAAAGGCAGAGGGCGGGTGCATTGTCATTCGAAAGGGGATAATCTGCCTCAATCGGAATGACAATGGGCCTGCCCTCGGTCTGTGTGAGCTGGGGGGGCAGCTGCAGCCTCTGGAGTTCAACAGAGAAGTGCGAGCAGCCCCTGGAATCTGAATGAAAAAAGTTATCGTTTTTTAAGTAGGACTATTCTTGCCGTCATGGGAAGCTTTTTTTGAAAATAAGAAGTAGGGGAACGGACTGAAATAATTTTTAGAAGAAGGGGCACGTTCCCGCCCACTTCTACCACTGAATTTAACTCGTCCCAGGCCCCCTCGCTTAAGCTGGCAGAGCGGGTGCTTCACTACGTTCTTGTCTCCGCCCCTCTTGAGAATATATTATGATGGTCTTTGTTATATTTGTGGTGTTTTCCCCTTGATCTCTGTGCGGTGAGGATAAAATCGGCAGACTTGGCATCCCTACCTCCTATACATCTTAGGTAGTCACACAATATCAGTTTCAGCTGAGCTATCCGACTCCACAGTCCATATGAAGAGGCATCACCTGGCTCAGATGGCAGGCTATTACAGTGAAAAATGTTTCAGATACAGTCTTGCTCCTGAGAAGGGATCCAAATAAGGAATCTGCAGAAGCTTAGTTATATAACAGAAAGGACATTATTTAAAACAATTCATGTTTTCGTTAGTGTGTCATGTAAACACGTTTGTTGTAATGAGTGGGTCTTAGTCCATTTAGGTTAAGTGGGCTTTTAGCTGTGCGTATTGCATGGGGGCAGTTTTGATGCATATTATTCCCACAGGAGTTATTTGGCATACTGAATGTCATTTTGGGTGAGTGAGAGCTCTTTATCGTTGTTTGTTGGATGTATTGCACATGTGCTTGTTTGGGAACATCATCTGATATCTTCCTTTTTTAGTACCCAATGGAAATTACATTTCTAACATAACTGTTTTTTTTCCCAGGGCCGAATGGGACAGCGGGGCCTTGTTGGGTTGCCAGGACCTCCGGTGAGTTCATCACGTTCTGAACCAGCATTTGTTCATTTTTTCTAGAGCTCTAAATGCCAGAGGGCATGATGACAAGGAATCTTGTTTAGCTGCCATCCTGCACATTGCCACCAATTCCTTTTATTCCATGCCATTTTAGGTGGCTCTCAAGCTCCTTTCCTTTGAATATTTTGAATGTGTCATAAACAAATGTCAGTGTAGAAAATATTGCAGTCCTCAATACTCCTTGTATCTAAAGTCCCACTCTCTTAAGAAGCGTACTTCAATAGTTTGTTCTCTTGTGTGCAACTGTGGATGCAACCCACTGATCACTGAGTACTCAATGTAATGAACTGTGTACTATCCCTGCTGGGGATATGTTCCTCCCTGGTTGCACTACCTTCCTAGTGTCCACTGACTTCTATTTGTCACAATGTTGTAGTTGTTTTAGATAAAAAAGTATTTTTGTTGTCCACCACATTTTGTGTTACTTTTTGAACTTAAATTACCGATTGTTGTCAAATGAAAACGTTGTACATCCTAGACTTCATCCAGATGTCCATATGGTTTGTAAAACACTTTAACTCCCCAGTGCATTTATAACGTATAACCCCAAAAGCCCTTCTTCTGGGGGTTAGCATTCATATCTGTTCAGTTGATGACAAAAGCATAAAATGGTATCCTGTAACCATAGCGCATTCCCTAATGAAGGGACTCTTTCATGAACAATACTTCTAAAAACAACACAAAATGTGGTGGACAATAAATGTCTTTGTTAAGTAAAACAACAAAAAATTGGCATTGGCTTCAACTGTGCTGGCACTGCTCACAGACTCGAACTATTGGTCAGCCAGGATTCGTCATTTGTCCTTCTATGGAATCATGAAGGCACAACCTGCTGTGAGCCACTTGCATACAATGAGCCACTTGTAGGTCGTCTTCTGGGGTGCCAGAGATTTGCTAGAATGGAAGCCATTTTGGCTCTGAATCTGATCATATACAAAGGTCTCAGGTTGTTGCACACAATAAGGTGATGAGAAGGTGGACAATATGCTTCCCTTCGTTATAATGATTCAGGCATTTATGTGGATACACAAAATGTTAGGGGCCTGGACAAATCATCTGAGTTGTCTTTGGATTCACCATCTAGACTTCGTATTTTTGCCATGGTAATCTGCAGAGTGGTGGGCATCCTGGACATTTTTAAACTTGGACTATCTACTTCTGACCTTCCTATTCCATTTAGCGGTGCCCTTGTGGAGGATGGCGGAGATCGGTTGATCTCAAAAAGAGCGCTTTATGAGTTCTAGGACCTGAGGAGAACCCTACTAATTTATACCTGGGTTCGAAACACGCTGACCGCTATGTAAGCGAACAAGTCTGAGAAAACGCATTATCAGGCTAAACCTCCTCTTTTTTGAAATCTTTGAGGGATGATAAAGAGTTTCTAAATCATGTTGGATGTCCTGAATAGTGCACTGTCTGGTCACTGCCCTTAACAATGTTGTGTACATTTCAGTCATATAAGTCCCACATGTTTGGGCTCTATTGTTTTGATTCACTTATTTATTTGCTTACTTATTTTTTCTGTTATTGAATGTGTTCACTCTTTTTTGAAGCACTGAACTCGAGCTTATTCATTTATGTAGAATTTGTCGTCTATGACATGTCCAGGTCTTGTCCAACGATATAACTTGCGATGTTTATTTCTTTGTGTTATATGTGTCAAAATTTAGTTTGTGGTCTGTTGATATATTGTTGTATATGTTGTTGTTATAATCTGCTACTTGGTACATTCCGTCCACCCCTCCCTCTCCTTTTCCTTGGGTCTGTCTCTCCCTTTCCTGAAGATCCCACAGCTGACCCCTGTCACTGGACTGTGGTAGTGTAATGAATAAAGGTCTACTCATCACTTACTTGAGTGACAACCTCAATTACATCACTCGTGACGAGCATGGGATGGTTCTTAGGAAAACCAATGTAAATTTCTAAAAAAATTATTTTTTTCATGAAAAACTGAACTCTTAAAATGAAAGAAAAGAACTAAAAACTTACGTTTTTTGGTTCACATCAAGTATCATGTGTGATCTAATGAAATGATGATCAACCAAAATCAGTACTGGTATCAATGTAGGGAGATAGCACAGTGACAGGGGTCCTGATTAGCAGGATCCTGGCCTGACTAGTCAGAAAAACAGTATGACACCAGCAAAAAGTGGAGGTGACCATGAAAGCAGATCCTACTTTCCTACACCCAACATGCTGAAAATTTCTGGGAGCAGATTCTATTGGGTGAACCATCTCTTTTCATATATCAGGTTTCAGGACGTTTAGTCAATGTTGTGCAAATCTACTGTTGCTTCCTTAGACATAGATGGAGTTCCCTGATGCAGCGGCTGCATTTGCAAAACAAAAAGGTCTAGGGTCATATGAAGTAGCTGGGATATTTGATAGATCCAGGATCTGCACCGTGCACACGGTACCCTTCAGCGCCAATGTTACTAAAGATGTCTAACAGTTTTTTCTCCTTTAACCTTCCTAGAAAAACATTGTATTTTCTTTTACATGTCATTGTTATTGTACATATCACTAAACATTTGTATATTTAGGGGTTAGAAGTGTTTTCACTGCAAGACATACAGGCCTTAAAGTTTAACAGAGAGGGTACAGTCCATCAGGGTAGCACAGGACATTCCCTCCGCCACACTGACGTACTACCATTCTCCAACTTTAGAGACAACGCCGGACCCATCAGTCATCTCTGTAGGTAGAGTTAAATAGCTGTCACTGGGATTCCCTTCAAGGTACAACATGTTTGGTGGACAACCTCTGTTGATTTTGAAGGTTGTTCACCAAACTTTTAGCACTTGAATGCCCACCATACCATGGACGTTTTCTCTGAGAGTGTGAGGTTCATTACTTTTTTCAGTCTCTCATTGCCAGGTTATTCCTAATGGAGACAAACAGACAAAAAAAGGTCAAAAACAACAAGTTAATAGATGGGATGCTTGAATTAGTCTCAGCCGCTGTCAATCGCTCAGGATCGCATTCCAATCTATCATTTTTCACCCACCGTGCCACCTCAGTCTGGACCCAGCCATATGCAAATCAGTCTTGCTCTGTTCCTCATGGGAATAGTCCAGCCCGAACTGCCAAACCAGGTCCTCCCTCAACCCAGGACCGGTTTTGCACTTGTTATGGGCTCCTCAGCCAAGTAAAGCTTGATCCAATGGCACCGTGAGCCCCGGGCCTACGTTTGGGCATACCCGGACCACTTCAGGCATCAAATGTAAAAACAGCAAGGTGATGGATGGAATGGTTGAATTAATCTCAGCCTCTGGCATTCGCTCAGGGGCGGAAGGCGAAACTGGTCCTAGGTTACTTGAATTCCAGTTCAAGGAAGACCTAGCTTGGCAGTTTGGGCTGGACTGTTCGTATTGGAGCAGGGTCGAGACTGGTTTTCATATAGCTGGGTCCAAACTGAGATGGCATGGTGTGCAAAATAACAATAGATTGGGATGCGTCTTAGATTAATTCCAACACTCCATCCTTCACTGTTTTGAATATGTATTGTGTCACCCTAAGAAAAAAAAGACATCACACTGTCCACCCTTAATAGGGTGGGTGGTGTTAAGCCCTTTCTCTGACAGCTCCTACTCCGTCGGGATGTTGGAGGAAGCTTTCCATCAACGGAGGCAACAAGGGCTCGGTCAGTGGAAAGCTTATAATCCGCCTGTTCAAAATAAGGCGAGTGGGCTGAGATTTTAGGTGGACAGGGTACTCCTTTGAATTTGCAACAGAATACCCTGTCTGCCAATCTCTAAAATCCAGCCTCATAGAGTCTGTGTTGTTTGCAGCTGATGACGGGCCTGATGTATCCATGGATAAACGTATGCCCCCTGGGTTCTGTTCCTTAAGCAAGCATATTCAAGGTGGTCTGGAAAATATTGAATACATTTTACAATTGCTCCTTTATTTACCATGCACCCATTTGAGTTAAAATAGATCCACGGTCATGAATAAAGGAGACACCAGTTGACATTGCATACTTTATAGTGCCACACATGTATCATTTATCGTTGAATAAAAAACAGATCATCACTCATGAATACAAAAGAATCCTTATGAAACTTCTTACTTTGCACACATTTATCATGCACTATGGATGAATAATATAAAGTTTTCTGTTATAGGCCCATGTTCTATTTGTCTGATCTAGCTAATGCATGATATGATAGTAATGTAAATTCTGCCAAGGAGAATGTGGCTTTACATATTTTTTTCTTTGGATGGATACATCTGCCTGTGGATTCCTCACCTTTTGAATACCCCCTGCACCAGCATTCCGCAGAAAGTCTTTCCTAGCTCTCCCACGTTGACGAGGACGTCCTAATAGCACAGCTCCGCTCGTGACATCATATGATGTCATCTGAGCCATAAGAAGACCTCGTCAGCGTGCTGTCGTCAGTTCCCTTTTTTCCGCACAGTCAACGTGTAACGTTTTTTCTAGGAACTCTCCTTTTTCTTGGTGATTACTTTGTTTACTCGAAGTATTCCTCTATGGCTACTTCTAAGAAGTCTGGATTCAAGCCCTGCAGGGAGTGTGGCGGTCACATGTCGATGACTGATCCTCATGATGATTGCCTTTGGTGTTTGTCTTCCGACTACGAATCAATGACAAAATATCGAAGGTCAGAATATCGACCTACACAAATATCCCAGCAAGAATATCGAAATCAAGAATATCGACATCCTACCTATATTATGGTAAGTACAAAAATAGCGGAAAAAAAATATTGATGTCAAAAAAATTTTTTTAATTAAAAAAATTATGTAAAATAGAGTAAATAATATATATAATTAAAATAAACATAGTTAAAAATATTTTTAAATGTTTAAAAATTGTAAGTAATATATATACTTTAAAATACATTAAACATATACATATAAAATATAAAATATATACTTATTAATGTTTTAATAATTCTTTTAATAACTTATAAATTGTTTTAAAAAATCTTATAAATTATAAATACATCTATACACATATAACAATAATATAAATACAAATTAAACAAATATATGTAAGAAATTAAAAAAAAGTAAAAATATTTGTAATCTTTTTCAAATTAATAATATACTACATTAGCTAAAATAATACAAAAAATATTAGATAGCGGAGGGAATAAAATTACTACTCCAACTCCAAACAGTGCAACAGTAGTGAAAATGTTGTATACCGCAGGGGTTAAAATTAGTACTCCCACTCCAGGGAGTGCAACAGTAGGGAAAGTGTTGGATAGCGTAGGTGTAAAAATTACTATTCCCACTCCAGTGTGTGCGACAGTAAGGAAAGTGTTGGATAGCGTAGGAGTTAAAACTACTATTACCACTCCAGGGAGTGCAACAGTGTGGAAAATGTAGGATAGCGTAGGGGTTAAATTAACATACTTATCAATTAAATCATTTCTGTAAAATAAATAACATATTAATAATTAACACAACTATTATTAATAAATACCAATAAAATGTAATTAATATTTACTTAAATCCCATTAAATTACTTCTCACACTATTCCCCATTAACACACAACAAGCTTCATATAAAAAAGAAACACAATTAATGTAATTATCAATTCATCAATTAATAAAAATATTTAACAATGAAAAATTAATTAACAATAAAATAATAATCAATAACAATAAATAAACATGTATAGTAAATTAATCATAATTAATATAATTATAAATTATTCAATTAATAAAAATTATTTACCAATTCATAAGTAATTAACAATAAATTAATAATCAATAACAATAAATAAAAACATAATTAATTACATTTAATTACTTCCCACCCTATTCCCCTATAAACCTACAACCCACTACACATAAAAAATCACATAATTTAACTATCAACTAATCAATTCATAAAAATGTATTAACAATTAATTAACAAATTAATTAACAATAATAAATAAAAGTTAATACATTAATTATAATTCATATAATTATAAATTAACCAATTACTACAAATTAATTACCAATTAATAATTAATTAACAATAAATAAAAACTAATTAATTTTAATTAAATTACTTCCAACCCTATTTCCCTATAAACTCACGACCCGCTCTGATACCAAAACGCAAAATTTACTTTAAAAAAATGACTATTTCTAAACATTTAATACATATATTTAAGAATTATAAAAATACATTAAAATAACATGTTAAACATACATATAAAATATATACTAAAATACATAACACTATTTTTTTTCAGCTATAATATTGTCAACAATATTTTTGCTAATGATATTATTTACTTCTATATTACTTACTTCGATTTTTAAAAAAACAATATTACTTACCTTAAGGTTGATATTCTGGTCAACGATATTCTTGGCTTCGATATTCAGTCCCTACGATATTAAAAACTCAATATTAAGGTAGGTCGATATTTAAAAATCGATATTTTGACTGTGCATCCCGACCACGACGCAAAGAGGTGACGAAGCTGCAGGAAAATGAATCCGAAAGCCCTAAAAGAACGTGAAGCTAAACTCTTCATGGCCAAAGCAAAGAAGGAGAAGAGGGGTCGAAAATGTGCGAAGTCGTCATCTCCGCACACTTCAGAGTCGAAAAAACTCAGGAAGTCGAAGAAGAGCATGGTTCTCGATGCCGCTCGTCAAAGAACAAGGCATCAAGGTTGTCTCTTCCGGCTCAGCGACTTCAGAGGAAAGACTTTGTGTCTCCATCACCTTCTCCACGGGTGACGCTGATTCACTCACCGGCTCAGAGGTCGCCGGCATCGAAGGGCTCTTTGACGCCTAAAGGTACTGCGATACCCAGGAGGTCGCCGACACCCAGGGAGTCTTCACCTGTTCATATGTCTTCACCTGTGCAGGCGCAATATCCACTGGCTCCACTGCTTTCAGTTCAGCCTCATGTGGAACCTGTCCAGGAAGGTACTGATTCTTATCATCCTATTCCTGGCTCTGTAACTAATCCTACACATTTTTTAAATGCTATGTTTTGAATGTTTGCCAGAGCCTCACATCCTGCTGGTGCACCTTCAGGCCCCCTGGGTCCATTGGCCTTTGATTTGGGTATTCCTACTGTCCGTCGTGCCGCTCTCACTCGAGATACGCGATTCTCTGGAGCTCTGCCGCCTTACTCCTAGCGGACGAATGAAACGAAGTCGGGCTTGGTGGTCGACCAGTCACCACACTCGGGCTCAGCCCTCAACGAAGATTCCACCTTGAGGCTTGAAGAAACGTGGAACTGAAAACCTCTCAAAAGGTCTTTGAAATTCCTGCCACTGCAGATGCTACTCTTTCGTGAAACCTGCTCTAACTAGAATGCCGCTAAACTCTCTCTAAACTCCTGTCACGAATACTGACACGGAGCGAGAGAATCAGCGGCCGCCTCTGGAAATGAAGCAGTTGAAGTGCGCAGATACTAAACTGCGCGCGAGGCACATTAACTAGACCTGACGCTGCCTACTGAAATTCTTTAGTGACCACAGCGGCTGCCATCTTAGGGAGGGACTCAGATTAAAGATAACAGAACTATCTACAATTTAACAGTAACCCTCTCCTAAGGGTAAGGGTGCCACACATTAACCAACTGGGGTTTTGAAATGGTCTTTGCCCAAATTACTGGCTTAGAGACAAAGGTGGAAGCAACTCGCAAAACCCTGACAGGGATCCTGCATTTCTGTCAACTCATCCATCACCTGAAAGCTTGGTGGTCCAAGCTTCTTGTTCGAAACAGTCATCCGGTTCCTTCCCCACTATCCGGGGGGATAGGGATTGTAAAAAGATGGAGAAGGCTGCAAAGAAAGTATTTTCATCTTCAAGTATGGCATTGAAATCCACTAATGCTACTTGTTTACTTGGGAGACATATCCATGCTCTTATGGACTTCATCAAACAACTTCCCCCAAAGCTACCTGAGCATGATAGGGGTAATTTCCTGGAGGAGGCACTTTCGGACTCTCAGGCCGCGGCAAGTTATATAGTCAGGTTTGGACACGGCTGACTCAGTGGCATGTTTAATGGGGTCCTCTGTGGCTACAATAAGACAAGCTTGGCTAAGGTCATCTGGATTTCCTCCTGATGTTCAGGCAACTCTGTTGGATTAGCCCTTTGATGGTACGGGACTGTTTAGCACTAAGGCTCACTCTACCTTGCAATGCTTTAAGGATAGTAGAGCTACTGCAAGATCTCTGGGCCTTCAAACACAGTCTAGAGCAGGGGTACTCAAAGTACGGCCCGCAGTCCAGTAGCGGCCTGGCAAGCCTTCAGTGGCGGCCCGCGAAGCTTGAGACACATCGCACCTGTGTGTTTTTTTTTAACTTCAGCAAACACCACCGGTTCCAGCAGTGCAGAATCAGAGAGCCTTCTCTGTGGGGGCCGGGCGATTTCAGCCACAGTCAAGAGTGGAGCTGCAGGGGCGCTAAGAGGTGAACCAAGCCTCATTAACAAACAAATGGTAGTTTAAAGACCTGTGAAGTACTGGGGTGCTGGGGAGGCTGTGTCAGCCAGGCTGATACACAGGGGAGGGGGGGAGGGAGAGGACAGCAGGAACTGAGACCTGGGTGAGGTGGGAGGGCAGCATGGAGTGAGAGCCTGGGTGAGGTGGGAGGGCAGCAGGGAGTGAGAGCCGGGTGAGGTGGGAGGGCAGAGCATGGCGTGAGAGCCCGGTGAGGTGACAGAAGGCAGCAGGGAGTGAGAGCCGGGTGAGGTGGGAGGGCAGAGAAGGGAGTGAGAGCCCTGTGAGGTGGGAGGGCAGAGCAGGGAGTGAGAGCCGGGTGAGGTGGGAGGGCAGAGCAGGGAGTGAGAGCCGGGTGAGATGGGAGGGCAGAGCAGGTAGTGAGAGCCCGGTGAGGTGGGAGGGCAGCAGGGAGTGAGAGCCCGGTGAGGTGGGAGGGCAGCAGGGAGTGAGAGCTCGGTGAGGTGGGAGGGCAGCAGGGAGTGAGAGCCCGATGAGGTGGGAGGGCAGAGCAGGGAGTGAGAGCCCGGTGAGGTGGGAGGGCAGAGCAGGGAGTGAGAGCCGGGTGAGGTGGGAGGGCAGCAGGGAGTGAGAGCCGGGTGAGGTGGAAGGGCAGCAGGGAGTGAGAGTCGGGTGAGGTGGGAGGGCAGAGAAAGGAGTGAGAGCCCTGTGAGGTGGGAGGGCAGAGCAGGGAGTGAGAGCCGGGTGAGGTGGGAGGGCAGAGCAGGGAGTGAGAGCCGGGTGAGGTGGGAGGGCAGAGTAGGTAGTGAGAGCCCGGTGAGGTGGGAGGGCAGAGCAGGTAGTGAGAGCCCGGTCAGGTGGGAGGGCAGCAGGGAGTGAGAGCCCGGTGAGGTGGGAGGGCAGCATGGAGTGAGAGTGCTGTGAGGGGGAGTGCAGCAGGGAGTGAGAGCTCGGTGAGGTGGGAGGGCAGCAGGGAGTGAGAGCCCGGTGAGGTGGGAGGGCAGAGCAGGGAGTGAGAGCCGGGTGAGGTCGGAGCAAAGCAGGGAGTGAGAGCCGGGTGAGGTGGGAGGGCAGCAGGGAGTGAGAGCCCAGGTGAGGTGGGAGGGCAGAGCAGGTAGTGAGAGCCCGGTGAGATGGGAGGGCAGCAGGGAGTGAGAGCCCGGTGAGGTGGGAGGGCAGCAGGGAGTGAGAGCCGGGTGAGGTGGGAGGGCAGCAGGGAGTGAGAGCCCAGGTGAGGTGGGAGGGCAGCAGGGAGTGAGAGCGAGCCCTGTGAAGTGGGAGAGCAGAGCAGGGAGTGAGAGCCGGGTGAGGTGGGAGGGCAGAGCAGGGAGTGAGAGCCCGGTGAGGTGGGAGGGCAGAGCAGGGATAGAGCCCGGTGAGGTAGGAGGGCAGCAGGGAGTGAGAGCCCGGTGAGGTGGGAGGGCAGAGCAGGGAGTGAGAGCCGGGTGAGGTTGGAGCAAAGCAGGGAGTGGGAGCCGGGTGAGGTGGGAGGGCAGCAGGGAGTGAGAGCCCAGGTGAGGTGGGAGGGCAGAGCAGGTAGGGAGAGCCCGGTGAGGTGGGAGGGCAGCAGGGAGTGCGAGCCCGGTGAGGTGGGAGGGCAGCAGGGAGTGAGAGCCGGGTGAGGTGGGAGGGCAGCAGGGAGTGAGAGCCCAGGTGAGGTGGGAGGGCAGCAGGGAGTGAGAGCGAGCCCTGTGAAGTGGGAGGGCAGAGCAGGGAGTGAGAGCCGGGTGAGGTGGGAGGGCAGAGCCGGGAGTGAAAGCCCGGTGAGGTGGGAGGGCAGAGCAGGGACAGAGCCCGGTGAGGTGGGAGGGCAGCAGGGAGTGAGAGCCGGGTGAGGTGGGGGGGCAGCAGGGAGTGAGAGTGCTGTGAGGGGGAGGGCAGCAGGGAGTGAGAGCCCGGTGAGGTGGGAGGGCAGAGCAGGGAGTGAGAGCCGGGTGAGGTCGGAGAAAAGCAGGGAGTGAGAGCCGGGTGAGGTGGGAGGGCAGCAGGGAGTGAGAGCCCAGGTGAGGTGGGAGGGCAGAGCAGGTAGTGAGAGCCTGGTGAGGTGGGAGGGCAGCAGGGAGTGAGAGCCCGGTGAGGTGGGAGGGCAGCAGGGAGTGAGAGCCGGGTGAGGTGGGAGGGCAGCAGGGAGTGAGAGCCCAGGTGAGGTGGGAGGGCAGCAGGGAGTGAGAGCCGGGGTGAGGTGGGAGGGCAGAGCAGGGAGTGAGAGCCGGGTGAGGTGGGAGGGCAGAGCAGGGAGTGAGAGCCCGGTGAGGTGGGAGGGCAGAGCAGGGACAGAGCCCGGTGAGGTGGGAGGGCAGCAGGGAGTGAGAGTGCTGTGAGGTGGGAGGGCAGCAGGGAATGAGAGCTCGGTGAGGTGGGAGGGCAGCAGGGAGTGAGAGCCCGGTGAGGTGGGAGGGCAGAGCAGGGAGTGAGAGCCGGGTGAGGTCGGAGCAAAGCAGGGAGTGAGAGCCGGGTGAGGTGGGAGGGCAGCAGGGAGTGAGAGCCGGGTGAGGTGGGAGGGCAGCAGGTAGTGAGAGCCCGGTGAGGTGGGAGGGCAGCAGGGAGTGAGAGCCCGGTGAGGTGGGAGGGCAGCAGGGAGTGAGAGCCGGGTGAGGTGGGAGGGCAGCAGGGAGTGAGAGCCCATGTGAGGTGGGAGGGCAGCAGGGAGTGAGAGCGAGCCCTGTGAGGTGGGAGGGCAGAGCAGGGAATGAGAGCCGGGTGAGGTGGGAGGGCAGAGCAGGGAGTGAGAGCCCGGTGAGGTGGGAGGGCAGAGCAGGGACAGAGCCCGGTGAGGTGGGAGGGCAGCAGGGAGTGAGAGCCGGGTGAGGTGGGAGGGCAGCAGGGAGTGAGAGCTGGGTGAGGTGAGACAGATAGAGACAGATAAAGACAGGGACAGACAGAGCTAGATAGGGTCAGAGACAGGGACAGACATAGACAGATAGAGGCAGAGACAGATAGAGGCAGAGACAGATAGAGGTAGATACAGATAGAGGTTGAGACAGACAGCGATAGAGACAGAGAGAGACAGACAGAGAGAGAGAGAGACAGACAGACAGAGAGAGAGACAAACAGAGAGAGGGAGAGAAGGAGACAGACATAGGGAGGGATGGAGACAGACTAAGAGAGACAGACAGGGGGAGACAGACAGAGGGAGAGAGGGAGACAGACAGAGGGAGACAGACAGAGGGAGGGAGACAGACAGAGGGAGGGAGACAGACAGAGGGAGGGAGACAAACAGAGGGAGATAGACAGAGCGAGGGAGACAGACAGAGGGAGGGAGGGAGACAGAGGGAGACAGACAGACAGACAGAGGGAGCGATGGAGACAGACAGAGGGAGACAGAGGGAGAAGGACAGAGGGAGGGAGACAGACAGAGGGAGGGAGACAGACAGAGGGAGACAGACAGACAGACAGAGGGAGGGATGGAGAAAGACAGAGGGAGACAGACAGAGGAAGGGAGACAGAGGGAGACAGACAGAGGGAGAGAGAGAGACGGACAGACAGAGGGAGAGAGACAGAAAGACAGAGGGAGACAAACAGAGGGAGGGAGGGATACAGACAGAGGGAGGGAGGGAGACAGACAGAGGGAGGGAGGGAGACAGAGGGAGGGAGGGAGACAGACAGACAGAGGGAGGGAGGGAGACAGACAGAGAGAGGGAGAAAGACAGACAGACAGAGGGAGGGAGGGAGACAGACAGAGGGAGGGAGACATACAGACAGACAGAGGGAGGGAGACAGACAGAGGGAGGGAGATAGACAGACAGACAGACAGAGGGAGGGAGACAGACAGAGGGAGGGAGACAGACAGAGGGAGGAAGAGAGACAGAGGGAGGGAGGGAGACAGTGGGAGGGAGGGAAAAAGAGGGAGGGATGGAGACAGACAGAGGGAGGGAGGGAGACAGACAGAGGGCAGACGGAGGGAGGGAAACAGAGGGAGATGGACAGTGGGACACAGATAGAGGGAGACAGATGGAGGGAGACGGAGAGAGGGAAGGAAAGAGAGGGAGGGAGACAGAGGGAGATGGACAGTGGGACACAGATAGAGGGAGACAGATGGAGGGAGACGGAGAGAGGGAAGGAAAGAGAGGAAGGGAGACAGAGAGAGGAAGAGAGGTAAGACAGAGAGACAGAGGGAGGGAGAGAGAGAGAGAGAGAGAGAGAGAGAGAGGGAAGGAGGGAGTGAGAGAGAGAGATAGAAGGAGGGAGACAGAGAGAGGGAGGGAGAGATAGGGAGAGAGAGAGAGAGAGAGAAAGAGAGATGTGTGTGTATGCTGGTCTGTTGGCTCAGTGGATGAACACGTCAGTTGCAGGTGCCTGTGTTCAACTTCATGGTCACAGTTTTTTTCTTTCTAGCCCCTTCCCCCTCCCTCACTGACCCCGCCTCCACCAGTGCGGCCCTCGGCCACAAACCACACTGTAAATTTGGCCCCCGAGAGAAAGTTTGTGAGTACCCATGGTCTAGAGGATACGGCTACGAGTGGTATCGTGGTTTTGGAAGGACAGCTTCCTTTCGTGGCCGCCAACAACCACAGCAGAGCCAGCAGCAGAACCATTTGCACAAATTATACAGGGGTAAAAATAGGGGCCGTCTTAGGGGAGCCGCTCGGCAGCAGTCCTCCTCCTCCTCCTCTTCTCCTCCCACCGTTGGTGCTTCAGGAAAGCAGCTCCAGATCCCCTATCTTAGAGCATGTTGGTTCTGTAGGAGGTCGGGTGTCCCACTTTCTACAAGAATGGAAATCGATTACTTCAGACCGTTGAGGTTTAAATCTTGTAGAGAATGGGTTCGCCCTCCTTTTTGGGAGTTTCCTCCTCCTTACCCTCCTCGCCAGGGTTGGTGTTCAGAGGACCATTTACTGCTTTTGCAGCAGGAGGTTCTTGCCTTGCTACAGAAAGGTGGGATAGAGGTGATTCCAGACCAGGAAAGAGGACAGGGGTGCTATGTTTTTGTCTTTCCTTGGCCCAGCAGGGTTGTGTTGTGGCTACAGTTAAAGGTTTTTTGTCGGCTTTGTCTGCATTTATTTGATTGCCAGATCAGCCATCTTTATTCAAATCTCCTGTAGTTACGAGGTTCATTAAGGGCCTTATAAATAGGTTTCCTACCACTTCTATCATTATGCCTCAGTGGGGTTTAAATCTTGTGCTTACTTTTTTATTGGATTCTCCATTTGAGCCTCTTCATAGTTGTCCTTTGAGGCTTCTCTCTTTTAAAACTGTTTTCTTGGTTGCCATTACCTCAGCCAGGAGGGTAAGGGAGCTTCAGGCTCTTAGTTCTAAAACTCCGTCTTGATTATTCATGCAGATAACTTAGGACCAAGGCTGCTTTTCTTCCTAAGGTGGTTACTCCTAACCATTTGGGACAGTCTGTTACCTTACTACCTTCTATCCTCCCCCTCACCCTTCCAAGGAGGAGGAACAACTTCATCATTTGGACGCTAAAAGAGCTGTCAGCATTTATTCAAATAGAACAAAGGATCTGAGCCTGAAAGATCAGCTCTTTGTGGGCTATGCTGGGCGAATGAAAGGCACGGCTGTGCACAAGCAGACTTTCTCCAGGTGGATCATCTTGTGCATCAAGATCTACTAGGCCTTGGCCAAGAAGGATTCGCCCGAAGGTATCAGAGCTCATTCTACCAGAGCTAAGTCATCTTCTTCTGCTTTGGGTAGAGGTGTTCCTGTTATTGATATTTGTAAAGCAGCAACTTGGGCCTCCCGCCATACTTTTGCGAAGCATTACTGCATGGACTCGGGGGTTAGGAGAGACGGCCATTTTGAACGTTCTGTTCTGCAGGATTTTTTCGTCTAGTCAGGTGGACACCCTCCCCCAGGAGAAGTACGGCTTTGGGATTCTATTCAAAAGGTGAGGAATGCACAGGCAGAAGAACAGGTTACTTACCTTTGGTAACGCTTTTTCTGGTGGATACAGTATCTGCCTGTGGATTCCTCACTGTCCCATCCGCCTCCCCATTGTCCACCTGTTTCTACCAAAAATGTTTTGACAGTTTGACATGATGGTTTTTAATATGTCTTTTTCATGCTTATATTTTAATAGTGGAAAGTGCTTAGTTTGTTGACCTTTTTCCATGCTTTTATTGATTATGCATTTGTATATATTTGGTATACTGTGTATACGTGTGAAATTGTGTCGGTCCGCCTATTTGCCTCGAAGGCACGGAAAAAATGGGTGGAACTGATGTCAGCATGCCGACGAGGCCTTCTTATGTCTCCAACGACTTCATACGGTGTCGCGAGCGGAGCCGTGCTGATATGATGTCCTCGTCGACGTGGGAAAGCTAGGAAAGAATTTCCGCAGAATGCTGGCGTGGGGAGTATTCAAAAGGTGAAGAATCCACTGGCAGATACTATATCCACCAGAAAAAGCGTTACCAAAGATAAGTAACTTGTTCTTTTAGTTTTTAACAATTTTGCCATGAAAGCTGGAATATGTTTGTATGCACGGTTCATATTGCCCTGATGTTGACTTTAAGCAGTAACATATTAATTGTAATTTATTTTGTAGCCAGAATTAAATAGTACGTTTGCTACAGCATAACTATTCCTAGGGCATATGTTGTTGAACACACAAAGAGTAGGGTTTATAGACTCAAGTAACAAAATCAAAGGATTGTATTGAGCCAGGGAGACAAAATGTATAGCCTAGCGCAAAGCCAAATCACACGTCTGATCGGACACTCCACTCAGTCAAAACATAGGAAACAAACATAGCACATCACAATATTTGTTTGTTCCCTTAATAAACCTACTGTTGTTCAGTATAGTAACAACAGCAATATTATGAATGTGTGAACTGCAAAAATCAAGCAATACCTTTGTAATAGTTCATAATTTCTCTCATGGGAATCTGGAGAGCTTTCACTGTTTTCAAAACAAGTGATCATTCATTTATTTCCTCTTGCCAACCAAAGGGACATCCTTACATACCCTGACCACACATCACCTCCTCCAGCTGCCACACACCTTATCTCACTAATCATCCACGTGTCCACAAGTCATTCTCCAACCTCTTTTCACATACACTGTACCTAGCTGTCACTTATGCAGGTCCAGTCACTGTACGTACATATATCACATGCAGTTTCCCTTCCACTACTGTTGAGATTTATTTAACATCGCTATGAGACAGTATAAAAACTAAAATAAAAAAAAGAAACATAAAACGTTCAAAGCTGCACACATTATTACACATATGTAATAGGTGTATGGATTGTGTAGGTCAGAATGACAGTAGAACCCTTAATCTCCCTGCATAGAGTTAAATGTATACCCATTGTGGTTTCAGGAGCAGTGTAATCTGATCTGCGTATCCTAAAATCACTACCAGTAATTCAGACAGTAATTTACAATGAGGGTAAAGTGATTGCTGAATAATCATTTGATAATGTGACTGTGGTAGGGTGGTTGCTGTTTGATATGTGTGTAAATGTTTCTTTTGAGTTGAAATGCTGGAAGCAGAAGAGGAACGAAGAATGCAGATGAAACCCATCTTGCCGGATATGACTGCACAGTTATCCCATAATCTAGCTCCCCTGGCAGTTTATAAGGGAGCAAGACCCTGGGTCATGCCCATACTTGCAGCATACTGGACTGGCAGTTCCTGTCAAAAGAGGTTCAGGAATATGTATGTATTATATATATATATATATCCTGTGTTAAATCATCCACATTGTAAATGAATTACCAAATCGATTTTTGTGTATTCAAAACAAGAGGATTTTTCAATATAGCAGCCATACTCTCGGAAGATGTACAACCTAAACCGTAATAGTAACTCTTCTATGTTTATTACTATCACATGGTGTGCACTAGCAATTTAAAAAATCCAGGCATGTAGGGTAATCTGTGACTGTGAACAAGGGCAACCGCCCAAAACGCGTCAGTCTCATATGCTGCCTTTGCCTTAAGAAATTAAAGAACTTGCCTTGATTCTGGGACTCGTGTCGTTTTCTGGGTCTGGGGCTCCAGATTTCAGTCTTCGCGCTTTGCCTGCATATATATATATATATATATATATATATATATATATATATATATATATATATATATATATATATATATTCCTTTCACTTCGCTCGATACCGCTCTCACAGCATCCACAGTCGAATCCAGACTGTCAAGAAAACGAATAAGGCAGACCCAAAAGTTCAAGTGCAGTGATTTAATTCAGTTTAAAAAATGAAACCCAGCAAGCCACATGACGCGTTTCGCTTCTAGCCAGAGGCTTGATCACCTGATACATTGCTTGTAATGGATGAGGGTATTTAAGGAGTGGAAAATGCATGGTGGGCGGTACTGTTCATGTTGGACCCGCCCTTTCCATTAACCCCATAATGATCATCACTTTTCATGCATTTACATTTTGGATTTTAGGAACCATAATGCTTAATAGGGACAATTAAGGGCAAGTGCCCTGGTTCAAACAAGACAGTTCATGGTCGCCATAATGTGACAACAATAAAATATTTGTGCAAAATCCCGCAAATTGTACATGTCTCAATCTATACAAAACTGTACAATATAAAGTACTAGAAAAAATAGAAATATGTAGAAAAATATATGTACATCTGTTATGTATATATATATATATATATATATATATATATATATATATATATATAAATAAACATAAAAACAATTCATCTTCATTGCTATATGTACATTATTTACAATAAAAGACAAGATGTCAAATATTCTATCTATACAATTTCATTATAGAGCACAAAGCACACTATCCAAGATTATAAAAGTACAAAATCTGTCAGACTCAATAACATCCATAACAAATAATCGTACCAAAAACTAGGCGACCATGAAACAACTTACGTCACAAACCTTCCTGTCTTTCCTAATTGTGATTTTTCTAAATATGAAGACAATCAAGATGTATATCAATACAATAAAATATGTAGGGGCACAATTTATCATAGTTAATACAAACTCCTATTTAATACTCAATGTGTCTCATCCATAAATTTCCCTAATACCCTAGTGCAAAATAATGTGCAAAAGTGTCTAAACAAAAGTGTTTAGAATTTCTTCTGTGTGATTAAAAACAAATTCATGGGAAAATTTGAGGGAATTTTTGGCGGAAAACATATAGTTCTTTATCATCTTTAAATTTAACTCCCTTTACATGTAGAAACCAACTCTCGATTACGGTGAAACTGATATATCAAAGGAAACATGAATTATAAAGTGTGTAATGACCAGTAACTCGACCTTGTAAATAGATTTATAAACAAGTATATAGATCTTCGCTCGCGTTCAGGCCCCGCGGGGCCTTACTATCGAGCTCAATTATATACCTGGTCTCTAGTAGGCGAAGTTGAGCATCTCTGTCACCTCCCCTCTTGAGGGGCATTACACAATCAATAGCATAGTACAGCAAGGAAGAAGGATCACTGTTGTGTAGACTCTCAAAATGGCGAGCCACAGGGTATGCCTGATATTTTCCAACAATAGCCCTAATGTGTTGCAGCACACGCTTGTGCACTGGCAAACGTGTGCTCCCCACGTATCGGAGGTCGCACGGGCATTGTAAAATGTATACTGCAAAGTCCGTTCTGCAAGACATGCGTTTCTTAATCTTTACGGGCTTGGTTTTGAATGGCACCGTATACTGGGTTTTATTACATCCATTTTTGCATGCCTTGCAGACAGTACACTTCTTGAATCCTCCTCCAATGGCACCCCAGGTGTCTGAAACTGGTTTTTCAAGGAAGTTACTCATAAGTCTATCTCCCATCGAAATAGATTTTCTAAATGTAATGTCAGGTTTGTTCATTACAAATTTCCCAATAACAGGATCCCCTGAAATTAGGTTCCATTTCTTATAAAAGATACGTCGTATCTCCTTGTGCTGTCTGCTGTAAGTTATGATAACTCTCGGTTTTATCCGGTTATCCTCTGTTGTTTGTACACTCATTTTTTCTTCAACTGCTAATGCTTCTTGTCTAGTTATAGATGTCGCTCTATTGATGGCTCTCTGGATAGTATTGATGGAATAGCCTCTAGATAGAAAACGTGCCTTACTTTCATCTTGTGATTTGGTGCATTCCTCATCTGTGCTACTTATACGCCTGATACGCAGCATTTCCCCAAAGGGAATGCTGCTAATCAAGTGACAAGGATGCTGACTAGACGCATGTAATACTGTATTACCTGCGGTAGGTTTTCTATGTAATCTAGTGGCAATCCCTGTATCCCTTATATATACTTCCATATCCAGAAAAACCACTGATCTCGCATCTATATTTGCAGTGAAATTCAAATTCAAGTCATTGTTGTTCAACTCTTTAACAAAGTCTTGTGCTTGCTCACGTGACCCTTTCCAGACCATAAATAGGTCATCAATATACCTTAAATAAATCGGTATATGTTCCTGAGTAATGTGTTTAAGGATGTTGCCCAGGACCTGCTCCTCCCACAGTCCCATATGGAGACATGCTAGACTGGGGGAGAAGCAGGCCCCCATTGCAATACCCCTGACCTGTTGGTATATTTGATTATTAAACAGGAAATAATTTTGCTCTAGACACAGCTGGATCATAGATCGTAACATTTTGTTGTGAGCTGAAAAATTCATTGGTCTTTTGTTTAAATAGAATTCAACTGCGTTTACCCCATCAGAGTGTTTGATAGATGTATATAAAGAGGTAACATCTAATGTAATGAGCAAATAGTCAGTGTTCCAAACTATACCATCAATTTTTCTGATAAAGTCTGCAGTATCTTGTACATATGATTGTAAACCTTTTACCCACTCTTGAAGGAAAAAGTCGATATATCGAGAGATATTCTCTGTTGAGCTATTGATCGCCGAAATGATCGGTCTTCCTGGTGGCACACGTATGTCTTTGTGAACTTTCGATATCAAATAGAAAGTTGGTATTACCGGATGTTCTTTTTACATAAAGTTATATTCATCATTGGACAACAATTTTGCACTTCGCCATGCCATTAACTTCAAATTTTGATCTTGCCAAGCAGTTTTGATTGCTGTTAAATTACTTTTTTTATAACATGAGGAATCGAAGAGCTGGCTTTCTGCCTCTGCCACATACATATCCCTTGGCCACAGAACTATGTTCCCGCCTTTATCTGCTTGGCGAACAATTATGTTTTGCTCATGTTCTAATTTTTTTATCAAATTGTAGTAGCATTGATTTTTCTTGTCAAAAGATCTTTGTTTCCTATTTGTAACGGCATAGAGTTGTTTTAAGTCCTTGATGACCAGCTCATGGTATACTTCCAAATTATCGTGGGTTAGAATGGGTTGGAAGGTCGGTCTTGGTTTGAACGGGGTTTGACTCATTGCTTGGTCTTCACTTGAAATCATTAGTGGTAAGTCGCTCATTGTTGCTCCTTCTTGATGCAAGTTCCAGATCTCATCAAAATCCATTCGGTCTTCAACTTCTAATAAAGAAGGATTCTTTGAAGTTCCAATCGTTTTTTTCTTTTTTGGTTGTAAAAGAAAGAATTTGTTCAGTTTTAACTTTCTTACAAAACGATATGTATCCATTCTAGCATCCACATAATTGAAGTCCGAGGGTGCACAATAAGATAACCCTAAGCCTAGGATCATCTCGTCATTGGCGGAAAGGGTGATATTGGTCAGATTTATAATCGATTGTTTGCTCTTTTCGGGGGCTACTTCCGATTCGATTTGTTCCAGCGTCCTCTTGCTGCTTGATTTGCATTTGATTGTTTTGCGCCTGCGACATTTCCTCCTGGTACGCCGCTTTTGGTTGGCCCAGTAGCATTTGTCTGTTGGCCTCTGACACGAGACCTCAATGTGTCTCGTCGATCTTGACATAAGCAGCTTACTTCCTGCGCCAGTGTTAGCTTTTCTGACCCTGCCGTGGAGGGTCCCGCAGCCTCGTTTTCCGCCTCGCTCCCCGATGTTACACTGACATCCTTTGAGGAAACTGACACCGTTTTGTTGTTTGTATTCATTTGTCTGGTTTTCCTCGCACGTGCTTTGACATTCTCATATTTTTTAGCATATGTGAATATCTGTCCGTTTAAATAATCGAGGCGGTCTCGCTCAAACTTGAACGCTTTACGTTTTTTGATTATTTCTTCCTCCTTTTTCACCCTTTGCATCATTTCATTTCTGAATTTCTCCGCCTGTTCACTGGGTCCCAAATCTTTTATGACCGTTTCAAGTTGTTCTATCTCTGCTTGTATTTTTAATCGGTCACTTTCCGCATAGCGGACCAGGATTCCCATTAGTTTGGCTGAGCATTCCAAGTTTGTGTCCGCCCAATCTAAAAGCATAGCGGGGTCTGGTGTCTCATAACTTGGGGCCAAGGTTATTCTCAAACCCCTCGGGACTCTACCAACTTCTATATAACGCGAAAGTGATTTGTTTTCCCACCACTTCGAAGTTTCCTTTTTAATCAGCTTCTCCAGTTTTCTAAAGTGGTCTCTCAATGTGGGATTTGCATTGTCCGTATTGTTGGTTGCCGCCGTGCCCGGCGGGTTCGTCTCCCCAGCCGGGGATTTATCGAACATGCTTTCCGCCGCTTCTTCCCTCTCTCGCAACGTATCCACGGACATCTCTTATACTTGCAACCTACGTTGAATATTACGGGTATTTAATTTAGCGAATTGTTTCACTGCCACAGCTGTAGCCGTTTCTTCTCGTACTCCGAGTTAACTTAAGCTCAAACAGTCTGTGTTACTCCCCACTGATACATCTGATTGTGTCCTACCTTTCATACGGGCTGTCAGTACTGCCGTCAGATTTCTTTTGCTTTCTGATGGACTCGACTCCCGTTCTCTTCAGGCAGGCAATTCTTTCGGCGATCAGGGACCATACGCGGTGTGCTTCTTGCCGAAGCCGTGTAGTAGTTCCGGGTTAGCGGAACGGCTGCTTTCTACCGCCAGGCCAATCCAAGGGGGAGGGATCTGCCTTCCACCGTTGAAGCTAATTCCGGTGCTCAAAATTCCTTTCACTTCGCTCGATACCGCTCTCACAGCATCCACAGTCGAATCCAGACTGTCAAGAAAACGAATAAGGCAGACCCAAAAGTTCAAGTGCAGTGATTTAATTCAGTTTAAAAAATGAAACCCAGCAAGCCCGCATGACGCGTTTCACCTCTAGCCAGAGGCTTGATCACATGATACATTGCTTGTAATGGATGAGGGTATTTAAGGAGTGGAAAATGCATGGTGGGCGGTACTGTTCATGTTGGACCCGCCCTTTCCATTAACCCCATAATGATCATCACTTTTCATATATTTACGTTTTGGATTTTAGGAACCATAATGGTTAATAGGGACAATCATTTGATAATGTGACTGTGGTAGGGTGGTTGCTGTTTGATATGTGTGTAAATGTTTCTTTTGAGTTGAAATGCTGGAAGCAGAAGAGGAACGAAGAATGCAGATGAAACCCATCTTGCCGGATATGACTGCACAGTTATCCCATAATCTAGCTCCCCTGGCAGTTTATAAGGGAGCAAGACCCTGGGTCGTGCCCATACTTGCAGCAAACTGGACTGGCAGTTCCTGTCAAAAGATTGACTGTATGCCTTTAAAAAATCATAATGTAGATGTATTTATTCTATAAAACCCAAATTGTTGTTACAATATTAGGTTTAATGGATTGCATCTCGAATATTTACTTTGGTGAATATATTGCAATTAGGACACAGTGAACACATGGAACACACAAGGTGGAATCAAAGTAAGTGCATTTATGAAAGCATACATAACATGTGCTCTCAGAAAACAATAGCAAAACGTAGGAGAGTTAGGACTTAGGGAATTGGACATGTCAGATTGGCTGTTCATTAGTGCATGGTAATTCTGTTTTTCAGATCCTCCTCTTTGTTTGTCTTTGTTAGGCTACTTCTGTTGTTTTTGCTTGTGTGCAATGCCTCTTTTTCTTCTCTTCTTTGCAGGGCCTCCGAGGTACTCCAGGGGCTGTCGGCGCAGAAGGAAAGCCTGGTACACAGGTTCCCATTCTATACTATACTAAATCCCATTCACTGATCCCGCTATTGTGTACCTGGGATTCTGGGTTCATGAAATGTCTAGAAGTAGAGAAAGTATACCTTGGCGCTAAGGTTTCCATTCTGAGGGCCAACTTTGTTTGATTAATCAGTTTCTTGAATGAGATTTCTGGCGCTAAAAGAAGTACTGTGTGTCATGGTTTTGTGATGTCTCAGTTGATTTACAGCAAATTAAGTCTTCACAATATATTTTTTCCATTGTTGATCATCTGGCGAAATGGGGAGAAATCATCTGTCCTTACTATGTTTGCCTATCTGGCATTACTAATTTGTTGGTTGCATCTTTGCACCATGTAAACCGTGACTGTGTGTTATCACAATCATGTTCTTTTTTGGGCTCACATTTTTCCTCTCCCTTTTTGTACATGATGCACACATAATATTCTGTTACATTCCTTGAAAACTGAAGTGTCTCCTCTACCACTCGTTGGATTCCCTCCAATTGGAAGGTACTTCCTTTACCGTGTACTGGAGACATGTGCATCATGTTTGGGGTGCCTTTGTGCTCCAGATTCCTCCTTCTCTTAGTACTAGAACAATCTATAGGTTGTTTTATTGTTTTCTTTAGATTCTTCCTAACGTTTCACTGAAGCCATGCACAGCTTGTTGTATTCTAGGTGCTTCCTCTCACACTGGAAGTGTGCACAAATGTGTGTTGTCTTATCCTGGATTGTACTGACATTACGCCCTCCCCCATGGAAATTAAGGCACTCACAGCAGGTCTTTTGGTTCCTTTAAGAGTCTCTTAAGAGTAAATATGTCTGTGGTATATTTCCTCTGACTCCATGCTCTTTCTTTGGCACTGGTTATAAATACATCATTTACCATTGCTTAAGTGCTAGATTCCATTAGAGAATGGCACTCCATAGTGTATTGGAACCCATGCACAAATTAAGGTATGCACAAAATGTGATTTATGGAAGCCTAAAGTTCCTCTTTTGCCACGGAGTAGAGTAGAATATGTTGCCTCTGAATTCCTTGAGTTCTACACCTTTCCCTCCTAAAACAGGCAAACATACATCAAATTATATTGGATATCCTTAAGTTCCAGTACGGCCCTCGGGGCAGGAAGAGGTCACAACATGTTGCCCCAGTATTGGACTTTCATAGATTTCCATGCTTTGTATCATTCCCCCGTCGTCGGAATGGGAGCCTCAGTAAACAGAAAATTCCATAGCAGTAGTTACAAAAGAGAAGGAAAGGCCTAGGCCTCATCTCATTTTGTAGCATATCACCCTCTTTTTGTAAAAGAGACCAAAAAACTGCAACAACCAATCAGATCAGCATCACCCCATAGAACCTTCCTGAGAGAGCCTCAGAGCCTCAGATTTTCTACTGCACGTTGCCGTAAGGGAGTCTCCACTGAGCTCTGCTCAGATTTCTCTACAGATTTGGAATTTTCTCTTCTTTTTTCTACTCTACAATGTCTGATAAGGAAAAGAAGGTTTTGTTTAAAGCCTGTGCTACTTGCTCTAAGAAAAGGCTGTACATTGAGGACAAGCATAAAGATTGTATATTCTGCTTGTACCCTGATCATAAAGCCACAGATTGTAAGTTCTGCAGGACCTTCTCCTTCAAGACCTTGAGAGACAGGGAAGGCCGTTTGTTAACCTGTTAACCATAAGATGAAGTCTCATAAGGAGGTTCTGTCAGTGAGGATTCTTCCTCAGCTGCGTCCTACAGAAGATCCAGGAAAAGGGTTAATTCTTCCCCTTCAAACTCATCTGAACCCCCTATTAAGGCCTCACAAAAGACCTCTGATAGGTCTGAAAGGCCCAGTCCTGAAAAATCTCCTCACAGAGGTGTAAAGGAGAGGCTGGGACAAATTGCTGAGGTACAACCATCAAAGAAGGTACAGCAAACTCCTTCTATTGCTTCTCCACCAGCTGAAAAGGAGAAGATATTCAAGAAACCAGCTTCTGTCCCTCAGGAAGGAAAATCAGATAAAAAGAACCGTCCGTCAATGACAAAAACTTTAGGTATGTCGACGACGACATCGAAAGTGCACATGGTTTCAGTTACAGCTCCGTCGATGGGACTGTCGACGGGAGCTTAGTCGATGACGGCTGCGATGTTATCTTCGTGGACGTTTCAGGTACCTGTCCCCTTGTGGTCAACGATGATGATGGCATCTTCGACGCCGATGACGACGACGATAGGGTCGACGGCTATGACGTCGACGACGATGGCGTTGATGATAGTGACAACGAGCTCGTCGACGATACCGTCGTCGATCAGTCCATCGTCGACTACAGCCCTTTCTCCGTCGACGGTCCTGTCGACGACGAGCTCATCCACGACGTTGTCGACGATTCAAAGAGTCCAGATATCGATAAGAAGGCAGCAGATCACTCCTGAGATGACATCTCCACGCAGAGTGACACCCTTGCCTCCAACTTTACTTTTTGAGCAAGAACTTTCAGAGGAGGAGGATAGTCCTTATGGGGATGCTGATAGCCCATCCCAGCTTCAGGTGAAATATCAGGATTCAGATTCTGACGATTACTATACTGAAGATCGCCATTATGATCAACAAGAGAGACCTCAACATCAGTCTCATCAGGATATGGTGGCAATGCCTTCCTCTCTTATAACGGACTTACAAATGATGCTACAAGACTACAAGAAAGGGTTTCCGTCTCAAACTCCTGAGCAGCAAACGCAGCCACCTCCTCCATCAATTCCTGCCACTTCTTCTATTACAGTGACTCTTCAGGTGTCTCGACCTTCAGAGCAGGAGCCAAGAGAGAGCCACCAGCAAATTATAGCTATTCATGATGATGATGACTCATCTGATGAGGAGCATGATGTACATCAGGTCCCGGACCCGAATAGGGAATGGGACGATTATGTCATTCCAGATCCGCCATCGCCATCGCCGGATCCGGTTGACTCTCCTCCAGCAGACATCGGAGCCTTCCATAACCGTATGGACAGGGCGTCCAAGAGGTTTGGCCTCCCTATCACGACCGTACAGTCAGATTGCTTACTTTATGATTTTAAGGAACCTTACAGGAAGTCCATCCGTTCAGTCCCAATCGTTGAGCTTGTGTGGTCTGAAGGGATTAAGGTGATGCAAAATACGGCTACAGTCATCCCTGTTCTTCCGCGGCTGGAGATAAAATATAAAGCTCCAGAAAACAGTCCCGCTTGTCTGCCTGGTCAACCGAAGCCTGACTCAGTTATTTTCCAAAGAAAAACCAAAGGTGATGATGGACGCAGCGTTGACAATACAAACACTCACCCCCAGTCAACTGATCTGGGTTTAATCCATCACCGTTCTTTAGCTCACTCCGCCACCCCAGTTCAGACATGGCCATATGCAAATCAGTCTGACCCTGTGCCTCATGGGAACAGTCCAGCCCGAACTGCCAAGCCATGTCTACCCTGGACGGGACTGATTTGCATATGGCCATGTCTGAACTGGGGTGGCCGAGTGAGCTAAAGAATGGTGATGGATTAAACCCAGATCAGTTGACTGGGGGTGAGTGTTTGATTTGCTCAAACGCTCCGTTCATCATTCACTTTTGTATCGCTTTGCTCGCCCTAAGTGTGGTAGGGTATGCTCAGACGTGAGTCCCTTGCTCACTTGGCCACTGGATTCAAGATAGCCTGGCTGATGAGGATTATGAATACCAGGATGCTTGTTACCAGTCCAGGGAAGACCTGGCTTGGCAGTTCGGGCTGGACTGTTCCCGTAAGGCACAGGGTCAGACTGATTTGCATATGGCCATGTCTGAACTGGGGTGGCTGAGTGAGCTAAAGAATGGTGATGGATTAAACCCAGATCAGTTGACTGGGGGTGCGTGTTTGATTTGCTTAAACGCTCCGTCCATCATCCCCTTTTGTATCAGTTATTTTCCAGGCAGCTCAAAGAAAATCAAAGACTCCATCAGCGCCGTTACAACACCACCAGATAAGGAGGGTAGACTCCTGGACAATGTGGGTAAACAATTCTCCTCAATGTCTAGTCTCTATTTCGAGCTGCAAATGCTCTTGCAGTCCTGGGTAGATATGATCGCCAAATGTGGTGCGATTTGTCCCCGTTTGTTGATCAACTTCCGGATGGTGCCAAAGTAAATGCCAAGAAGATCCTTGAGGAAGGAGAACGGTCTTCTTCTGAAGTTATAGATTGTGCTATGGATATAGCTACCACCGCTTTTCGAGCTTGGCAGGATCAGCAGTTTTAAGTATCAGGCTGGCTTCGAGCTACCTGGTTTCGCCAGGAAGTTCAAAATAAGATCCTGAACTTACCCTATGATGGAGAAATGCATTCTGGGAAGCATATAGACGATGCTCTTCAAGACATCAAAAAGGACATAGACACGGCAAGGTCCTTGGGGACATTGCAATACCGCAAAGTGCCTTTCAGGGGTGCAAAAGGAAGAGGTTTTCCATCATATAGAGGTGGTAACCAACACGTTACTCCTCTTATTCGCAATCTTCTCAGTCGTACAAGCCCCAATACTAGCAACGCCAAAGTCAATCGGCGTCTTTCTCTCTTCAAACATCAAGAGGACGACAGGGTCGTCAGGGGAGAGATGCTTCTAAACGACAATATCGGCTTCCTGGCTCTGTCTACTATTCCTCCCCCTCCAGTAACATCAGTAGGGGGCAGGATATCAGAATACCTCCACAACTGGCAGATTATTACATCGGATCGGTGGGTCCTCAACATCATACAATTTGGCCACACTCTAGAGTTTCAAGACTTTCCACCATCCAGAGCCCCTCGCGCCACAGAATCAAAACATCTGAATCTTCTGCATCTCGAAGGTCAGCAGCTGCTCATCAAGGGAGCGATAGAATCGGTTCCCCAGTCCCACCGAGGGAAAGGGTTCTATTCCAGGTTTTTCCTGGTTCGCAAAACAGAAGAAAAGTGGCGCCCAATTCTAGACCTGTGGGAGCTCAACACCTATCTCTTAAAGCTCTCTTTTCATATGGTTTCTCGCCAGGATATATTGCGTCTCCTAAATCCTGGCGATTATATGGGAACTCTAGATCTCGAGGACGCATACTTTATTGTTCTCTTTCATCCGGCCCACAGGAGGTATCTTTGCTTCACAGTAGCCAAGAGCCACTTTCAGTTCAGGGTCCTACCTTTCGGATTATGATCCGCGACGCGGATATTTACAAAGGTATTGGCCGCAGTAGCAACATGTCTCAGAAGGCAGTCTCTGCAGGTGTTTAACTGCCTGAACGATCGGCTGATAAAGGCTCCATCCTCTCAAGCAGCCACAAGGGCAGTAGAAGATTGCATTCAACTTTTCAGTCTCTTGGGTCTAGGTCTGAACAGAAGCAAGTCTGTCCTTCTTCCATCCAGGTCGGCAAGGTTTCTGGGTGCCATTCTGGATACAACTCATTGCAAAGCTTTCCCTTCAGAGGAGAGACAGAATAGACTGATTGTTTCTGCCAACCGATTACAAAGGAAACAAACTCTTTCAGTCCGTCAATACAAATCTCTTCTAGGATCAATGTCATTTTGCATTGCCTTAATTCCGCACTGCAGGCTTCACATGCGCCCCCTGCAAGAGCAACTAGACTTGCAATGGCGTCAGGCAGAGGGATCATTCCATGACAGGATAAAGATCACTCCTATCATGAAGAAGGCACTCATGTGGTGGACTACAAAAGGCAATATCGCGAAAGGTCTCTCTTTCACAGTTCCTCCTTCTCCGTTAGTTCTGACCACAGACGCCTCTCTAGAGGGCTGGGGGCGGTATTACAGGATCTTCAAGTAAGCGACCACTGGTGTCCAGAGATTCGCACCTCCCATGTCAACCTTCTGGAGCTACGAGCGATTTGTTTAGCTTTACAAGCCTTCCTTCCAAAAATTCGGAATTCCACAGTCCTGGTCCGTACGGACAAAACTACGTCCATGCATTATGTAAACAAGCAGGGCGAAACAAGATCCAAACTTCTTTCAAGGGAGGCACAGGAGATCTGGGAATGGGCGATTCGTCATCAGATATCTCTCTCAGCGGAACATCTGCCAGGTTCCCTCAATACGGAGGCGGATTTATTGAGCTGTCTAAGGTCAGTCTCTCACGAATGGGAATTGGATCAGAGAACTCTCGAAAGAATATTCTCTCGTTGGGGCACTTCTCTTATAGACCTGTTCGCGACTCTAGAAAACAAGAAATGCCAATTTTTATGCAAGCAGGTATCACCATCAAGGATCGTTGGGGAATGCTCTTTCGATAGCCTGGTCAGGCGCATTTGTTTACGCCTTTCCACCCAATTCCCCTGATTCCAAAAGTGCTAAGGACACTCAAGACGGAACCCTGCACAATGTTTTTAATAGCTCCAGCTTGGCCCACCAATTTTGGTTCACAGAGCTCCTCCTGTCTCAGGATCAACAAATTCACCTGCGTCCCATTCCAACCCTGTTGACGATGTCCCAGGGCCAACTAATGTATCCGGACCCGAGTTCTCTGCAATTGACAGCTTGGCTCCTGAGACCCGGGAGTTCAGAACTTTAGATATCCCTCAAGATTGCAAATAAATTTTAGCTCAAGCTCGGGCCCCAAGTACAAACAGAAACTATCAAGCAAAATGGAAGTGTTTTTGTGCATGGTGCCACAAGGAAAATCTTCATCCATTCACTTTAGCTCCTCATAAGATCTTACCGTACATTTTGTCTCTGTCCAGATCAGGTCTTCAACACTCTTCCATCAAGGTGCATCCTGCAGCGATTTCTAGGTTCAGATGAACAGCCTCTGGCCCTTCTCTCTGGTCTGCGAGAGCGATCAAACAATTCCTGAAAGGTCTATTTAGGGCTTTCCCTCCGGTTAGACCTCCTCCTCCAATATGGCAACTCAACCTGGTCCTTGCCCATCTCATGAGGGCTCCTTTTGAACATATACATAAAGCGGACATAACATTTTTGTCATGGAAGATTGCTTTTCTCCTGGCTATAATATCAGCCAGGAGGGTTGGAGAACTTCAAGCTCTCACAATTGTTGAGCCTTTCTTACAGTTCAAGAATGATTCTTTGATTTTCAGGACAAATCCAAAATTTATTCCAAAAGTTCCTTCGGATTTTCACCTGAATGAACCTGTAGTAGTAAGGTCTTTCTTTCCTCGGCCTTCAACTCTGGCTGAAAGATCTCTCCACACTTTGGATGTCCAAAGATGCCTAAAGTTTTATCTCCAACCCACAAACGATTTCAGAAAGACTTCACAACTTTTTGTCGCTTTTAGCGCTCCAAGGAAAGGCATGCCCCTATCAAAGCAGGGGATATCACGTTGGATTGCCAGCACAATCCACTTCGGTCATCAAGCGGCAGGAAAGCCGCTGAAAGGACGAATCAAAGCTCATTCTACGAGATCAGTTTCATCTTCTACGGCTCTGTTCTCTGGTGTTCCTATCAAGGACATTTGTAGGGTGGCTACATGGAGCAGTGCCCATTCATTCACAAAGCACTACTGTTTGGACTCTTCCACAAGGAGTGAGGCAGCAGTTAGACAGGCAGTCTTGAGGAACCTCTTCCAATAAGCGGTGAGCTTTCCCTTCTATCCCTCCTTCCTATATTGCACATTTTGTATCTCATAATGTTTTCTATATATTGTTGCAAAGAGTATCTGCTATCTATGGTAATTCTTATACTGTAATATGCTAATATACATGTAACAAAATGTGCATTTATTGCTTACTGCTAGCTACTCTTATACGAAGCATGGGAATCTATGAAATTCCCATACTGAGGCAAGAAAACAAGTTACTTACCTGTAACTTTGGTTCCCCAGTATTGGTAACTTTCATAGATTCCCATGCGCCCACCCGCCTCCCTGGGAAAGCCCAGCCTTCAGCACAGTTGGTTACTGTTACATAACGGCTATGCAAATCTGAGGCTCTGAGGCTCTCTCAGGAGGGTTCTATGGGGTGAGGCTGATCTGATTGGTTGTTGCAGTTCTTTGGTCTCTTTTACAAAAAGAGGGTGATATGCTACAAAATGAGATGAGGCCTAGGCCTTTCATTCTCTTTTGTAACTACTGCTACAGTATTTTCTGTTTACCGAGACTCCCATTCCGACGACGGGGGAATGATACAAAGCATGGGAATCTATGAAAGTTACCAATACTGGGGAACCAAAGTTACAGGTAAGTAACTTGTTTTCTTATATTGGTTTCATTCTGAATCTTGACATCTTTCATGGGAATAAAGGTAGGCATGGTATGTTATGGATTTCTTTGACTTCTGTACTCCTCCTCATTCACTGAATTCTTGTACCCCAAGTTTTGTGGGATTGCTAGTTAAATGCTCCATGTTCCTTCCCTATCACTGGAAGCATGTACACAACATGGTGTTGAATTTCCCCTAGTTCCACTTTCACACCTTTGGTATTGGAGCCGTGTGCAGCATTTGCATTGAATTCTGTTTTCCCCCAAAACCTTTCCATGAGAATGAAGGTGTCCACAGTATGCACTAAAATCTATCCTCCCACTCACTGGAGTCTTGGTCGCCGTGGTTTGTTAAATTGCAAGTTCCACCCTGCTAACATTGTTGTGAATGGTGTGAAGAGGCGCTCTGCCTGGCAAATAGGATTTGTGTCATCATGAGCATAAAGTTCCTTTATTGTCACTCCAAGCAGCAGCCCCTAAAAGAGCACACAAATAACATACTCAAAAATGTCAAAATAGAATCCTTCTAGGACATATAAGCCCTCAACTGATGTAGTCCTCTTTCTTTTTATTGCTGCTCCATGTACCTTTCTATCTTTGGTCATTGGCATATAGAAAGTATGTTATTAAGTTGGTGAAAAAGGATAAAACTATGCTAATACGTTCTAATTTATATAACTGCGTCTGCATACTTTAAGGAATGATTTTAAATGTGCTTTCATGTATTTATTGTCTTTTTAATGGAAGGTTGTGTTTTATAGGACGGCTTGTTATTATAGTGAGCTTAAAACTATATTTTGATTGAGGGATGGATTGTTTTAAAAAAGCGATTGCTTTTTGAATAATTGATTTCGAGTTCCAATAAAATAAACAGGTGCATGTTTTTTCTAGGTTTATCCTTTTGAGTGCAAACAGACTTTTAAGTATTTCTCATGTAACTGAAAGAGAACCCATATGCAGGAGACTAAAATAGTGCAATGCGTGGCATTCTGACCTCGGCTGGAGGTCGATAATTCAGAAACTCATGGTCTGAAGAATTGGGCATTATTTTCTTTCAGACATTTGCCCATTAAAGAAATATAAATTTAGAGGTAAGCAAGACTGAATATCTTGCGAGTTGGGTGCCATTTTGTGTTTGAACAAATCCTATTAAATAGAATTGACATTTAATGTGTGGTTCGGACAAAAATAAAATAGGCTACACGGGGGCACAGCAGACATTGCATATAGTAAGACAAAGATATCAGGAATACTATGTGGAGTTTTAATACGTCAGAAGCGTAGGAAGGTCTCTTTAATATGGATAGTTGGAAAACAAGAAGAACAGTCAAAGATGTTTTTCAGTCTGTTATGAATAAAAGAATGGAAGCACTTTCGGATGAGGAGTCTGGTCCTTTAATGAAGAAGAGAACGAAGAATTAAGAGTGAGAAAGAAAAAAATGGGAAAGGGAAAATTTTGAAGGAAAACGTTTAAGGAAAAAAGAATATGTGCTTAACAAGAATGGAAGGTCTTAGCACCATGGCTGGATCTGGTGTCACGAGCAGCCCAAATGAAGGTGTCCTTTGCCGCAGCATGATAATCAGGGCAATCCTGACGCAGTCTTACAAGATGTTTGCTATAATGAGAGGAAATATTTTGTGGATGAATTACCTGAATATGTTTTGAAAGGCGCGGAAGGAGAAGTTCGAATGATAGCTTGAAAGTAGATTTGAGTGTTGTAAACAATTGTTTTAAAAGAAAGTAAAAGTCAGCTGAAAGACCCATTGGGTGAATTCATCTTTAGCCCTAGTGTAAATTGGCATCCATAAAGTGTGTATTGGTGGCCACTAAATCACGTCAGCAAACATTTACTTACTGGGTGATGAGGTCTATGGAAAGAGATGTTAGGAACATCATGAAAGCATAGTGTTTAAGTCTGGTGGTAGAAAATAAAGCCTGCATGACACCAGATTTGAATCCCAATCTATTAAGGTTTTTGGTTACACTGGGGAGGGATCCAAGATAAGATTTTGAGTGAGCATTTGACAATGTGAGAGCCATGTTTTAGATGTTGTAGGTCCTCTTGCAAGAATAATGGATATGGGCAAGTAGGCTCACTGTAAGAAGGTACAGGTAGATACAAATCTTCTGCGAGAAAGAAGACAAAATGCTATTTGTTTATTAGGATCAGTAATCTTCGGCAAAGACTCCTCGCTCTGGAACTCCACCTGGTGGCCTGCCAAAGTCGGACTCACAACCCTACTGGCAAACCGTCCAAAAATCCTCAGAATAGAAATTGACAACCAACTCACCATGACCAGCCAAGTGAAGGCATTCTCCGTCTCCTGCTTCCAGACACTCAAGATGTTCAAGAGGATATTAAAATGGCTCCCCACCAACACTTACAGAACCATCACCCAATCCTACATCACCCGCAAGCCAGATGACAGAAATTCACTCTATGCCAGAATCAGTTCTCAACTGACCAGAAGACTCCAGACCATACAAAGCTCAGTGGCCAGGATCCCCTCAACCTCCCACCTAACAGTCATATCACCCTGCACCTCAAACCTCTACTGGCTCCCGATCCACAAACAATCACTCTTCAAACTCCTCACATACATATACAAAGGCTTACACATCATTGGCCCCAAATACCTGACAACGCATACTCCGACAAAATTCCCAGGCAGTTCCACCTAGCAGGACTCATACTTTCAACAGCCCTGCATGTAGAACCAGATTTGACGGTCTTGTGTTCCATCTCGATCCTAGTGTCTGGAATGATCTGTCTCTGCAAATCAGAGCCGCCTCCTCAGTTCTTGAATTAAGCAGGAAATTAACGACCTGGCTCTTCATCTAGCGCCAAGCTGAGCTCTGCTAAACAGCTCTTGCTTCACTGCCAGTACACTCTCCCAAGTGAGTCATGCACTATACAAGTACATAAAACTTAACAATTGGGCTTAGTGTCAGCACTGTGGTGCTTGACAAATGTTTGCAAGGCCAGTTGCAGTATGGTTGAGAGAAAGAAGTGTATGTTTGATAATGTATTTGGCCAATTTTTCTATTGTTACAGGATCAAAAGGATGTCGAGACAATTTGACCACCACCTTCCGGGGCAAATTTTAAGAAAGAAGGGGGGCCATGTGGCTTCTCTACTGGAGACAATAATAGCCCTGGGGACCGCAAACAATCCTCCCCTGGGCCAGCTCCTGCTATGTCCCATGGTGCCCACCCCATGGACATAGCTGTGTGCTGGGGCTTGGCGAGAGCTTTACTGCTCCCGCCAAGCCACAGCAAACTGTGCTCCGCTTTGAGCAAGCAAGAGTATTTTGCTCTTGCTTGCTCAAAGCGTAGCATAGTTGCTTTGACAGAGAGAGACCTTTATGTTCTCTCTTGTTTTCGGATCACTCTTGGGTGGTCAGGGAACAAGAGGATCTTTTGGTATTCCAGAATGATTTATCTCAGGCCTCTCCCCATTTTCAGGATCAAGTCACGGTACCTATAATTTCAGAAGAAGGCAATTGTTGGTCATGGTGACTCACTTTGTGAAGGTTTCTCTAAGAGCGCCCAGTGTGCCCTCTCTTGCAAAAAACACAGTTGATGGACAGAATGCAGAACAATGTCATACATTCACCCCAGTACAAGGATCTGGGCTAAATCCATCGTTTTTTTGCACTCCACACCACCCTGGGTCAGACACTGGCTATATGCAAATCAGTGTGCCCTCTCTAGCAGGAAACAGGAGACAAGAAAGTTTGCAGCAAGTTCTGCAAAACATTTTCAGGGTATGCTACTCCACAAATCACAGATTGTTTCTTCAAAAGTGCCTTCTACATTCTCCATAATGGCTGCCATTTCGCATGTGGAGCTTTACAATTTGCCCACAATCTGCTGCAGATCCTTGATTGTATCTTACAGTGCAGAAATGCAAATTTCAGCTTCTGTCACTCGTCCAGTGGTTGTACCAAGAACCTGTTGAAGAAGTGCAACATCATTTTCCATCGCTCCAGTCTTTACCCCAAGGGCCTGTCGGGAGGACTGCATTGTGTCCAGGATAACATGTGTGTGCGAAAAAGCTAGAAGACCCATATCTGTTTGTTTTGCCACCACCTCAGCCGTGGGTGCAAGAGATTTCGTATATGTGTCTATTCTCCCCTGCTTGGGGCGCCCCTAATCCTTTACCATTGTAGTACTGAAAGTGCAGTAGATCAACCAGCCAGGCCCCAACCTGGCTTGCACAAGCAGTTACTTGTAGCTTTATACTTCTTTAGATATTATTATTTCAGCGCTTCTACCTTTGATATAGACATTTCCCACTTTTAAGCCCATCACTAGGTCTTCTCTGGTGTCCAATGTCTGTGTACCTAGTATCAGGGACGCCGTCCTCTCCTCCTCACAAGCGTGCAGCAGCCAGGAGGGTGTTCTTGAATCTTGTCCTCGCATTCTGCCCTGGCTGCTCAGCTGCATTCACCCCCAATCTTCAATAGTAGTCTCAAGGCCAATAGTATCCAGTGCAGGAGCGAGAGGTACCAAATATAGTCCTGCGTTGTCACTGCCTCGTGCTTGCACCCTGTCTATGGTGCCTCCAGTCTCTTCTTCATCACATGTCCAGGAAGCATCTAGTGCTTTAATACCTTACTTGCAGCCTCCAGGAGATGTGGGGAGGTATCCTCATCACAGAACTCCAAGCTTGGTCTGACAATAGAGGGTGACGCTGCCACTCAGGTCACACCTCAGGGTGCTCACTTAAGTCCCAGTATGTGCGAGTCACCGCTCGTGTCTTTCTCCCTCATGGCTGGGCCAGGCAGTCAACTGGTCTCAGGGTGTTTGATGTGAGCTGAGGCCCACAAGGGGCCTGCACCACCCATTGAGCACCCCCAAGCAATGACGAGGGCCATCCAGACCCAAACCAGTCTCCAACCCGCTCTGGGGTTCCGAAAGGGCAAGCCACACAGCGCAGCCCGGTGACCAGGCCGCATCATGGCACCTGCAGCCAGTTTAGCAGGCCTCCCAGGCCACCTGGTGTTCCCTGGGCTAATCTAAAGGGTTGTAGTCTCTCAGGGCCTAGAGTATCCAGGTTACCGCAATCTGGCCATCAGGGCATCTCCGCTTTGGAGCTAGGAATGGCCAATTGTGGGTATAGTTACAGCACTCAGGTTATTTAGAAGGACATTTTACACTCTGCCCTGGGTCTCCTCTATGTATGAAGCAGGATTGTTGAAGGATTTAGGGACTTTGGCGGAGAAGTGCTAGAGAATGGCAGGTGCCATCTTCTTGAAAGGAACATTGAGCTATCCAAAGAAGGAGGTAAAAATGATCAAATCAGAGGTTAACAGTTTGTTGATAAATCAGAGATGATTTTTTGTTGAGTATGCCTTCTTCGATTTTGGATGTTTTGACTGGTCAGAGAATGTTGTAGCCGACCGGAATATCTGTGTTCAGTGATTACAGCGATTAAGTGCCAAATGTTTTAGTGTTCAGGAGAATACAGGACCCTTTAGGGTGGATATTTTTGCTTCACGACTGACAAAACAGTTTCAGCTCTATTTCAGTTGGAGACTGGATCTGAGAACTAAGGCAGTGGATGCTTTTCTGCAGAATTGAAAGTTACTGAATGATTTCGGCAATTCCTTTTTGGGTAGTTGAATCTTTGTTTGCTGATGTGTTGGAACCGGCAGTGGAGGACTTGTAGGAGGCTGGCTTAGTGTATGGTGCAAACTTGTTCATGTGGTGCACCTTGCACTAATCCAGGTAACCCTTATGGTGGTGTTAGTGGTCTTGGATAATCATAGAAAGCTTTCAAAGTGGTTGCTGTGGAGAGCAGCCTTCAGGCTTATCTTGAAGCAGTGTTAAGCAGCTTGTTTCACCAGTTTAATCTTTAGTGTAATTTAAAAGAAAAAGAACCACACAGTATTGATATAAAAATACTTCTATTTATCACTAAACACTCACTAACAGTATATCTCCTATATGGAGAGATCAACACAATACACAAGAATACTTCACATGCAATCAGTTAAGTAGCACAAAATACAGTGGTCTCCAGGGGGAGATCAAACCATATACTACAAAAGTGGAATGCAAACTGCAAGGAAGAACATGACTTGGAGCAGAAGACCCAGAGGAGCAGGGGGCTCAAGGAACCACCCAAGGTAAGTACTCAGGAACCCCAAGTAGGCTGTGTGCAGAGTTGGAGCACAGCTGCATGCCCAATGGAAGTCAATGGAGAAGTCATGGTTGAAGTTTTGCAGAAGGACCCTTCCCAGAGGACCCTAGAGAATTCCCTTACAGGATGGAAGGTTGGAGATCCACGCCACCTATGCATGCCCCGGGAACCAGGGAAACCAGGTGCATAGGGTTGAAGAGACAACAGTAGACGACAATGGAAGACTTAGAAGAAAATGCCTATGGAGAAGATGGTAAAGAAGTCTGGTGGAATCCAAGGGTGGATTCTGGAAATGAAAAACATGCAAGCAAAGGGGACAGAGTCTATGCCACTTGGAAGCGACCAGGGGCACAAAGACACAATGCTCACCGATGTCGGGAGGTTCAGAAGAGTTGACGGTGACCTTGTCATTGCAGCTATGATGACCAGGTGGATCTTGACGAAGACCAGGAGCTGTGCAAGGGCTGTCCCATATTGAGAGTCGGTGATTAGGTGGTTGGTGTCCGTCAGGAGCACTAACAAGCTTGGTAGCCGCAACTGGTGTGGAAGATGAAGAAAGGACTCACCAACAGCAGGAGAGTCAGAGCAGTCCCAGAGCAAGCAGGGGGGCCTACTGAAGCAGTAGAAGACCCTCAGGGTGACCCACAGGCCAAAGGCACAGGAGACTCGAGGACCTTGAGCAGCTCACCACAGATTAAGGCCCACAATGCAGAGAATCTGGTGAGGACGCTGATCTTGGAAGGAAGAAATGCTGGAGGCTGCAGCTTGTTGTAGCCGGAAGATCTCTGAAGTGCAGAGCCAACAAGCCTTGGCAACAGCAAGTCAATGCAGTCCACAGAGTTTTGGTCCCAGTGGTTCCAACGAGGGATACTGGTCTCAAAATTGCTGAGGATAGGTCAGGCCTCGAGGAAGTTGCATAACCACCACCTGTGTTGCTGAGCCTCAGGAGGTTCTTAGGAAGACAGGAGCAGCAGACCAGTCAGCTTCGGTGCGGTGCCTGCAGATGCAGAGGAATGACTCCTTCACTCAAAGGCAGATTACTTCGGTTGTCCTTGATGCCTACAGGTCTGTTGCAGAACCTGGAAGAAGTAAAGACACAGACGACGAAGAAGACCTGAAGAACAGCAAGACCAGGAGCAGCAGGAGTCTTCCTTGATGCAGCATTTGTTCCATTCAAAGTCCAAGAAAGTCCTAGTGTCCAGATGGTTGAAGAGCCACGTAGTTTCAAGCTTGAGTCTTGTCCCATGACGAATCTAAGGATTCACCCACAGGTAAGCCCTTAAGTACCCAAAGGAAAGGGTTGGGACAGTTCAGGAGTCCCTCCCAGAGGAGGAACTGGACTGAGGGGCGGATACTCCCATGTCTTTTGTCTAGTTTTGCACCAGAGCGGGAGTCAACAGCTCCCTGAACTGGTTTCAACTGAAGTATGCAAGGCGGGCACTAAATGTGACCTACAAAGCAGTCTGGTGGCACTGGCAAGTGCCCCTCCCCTGCCCAATACACTAAGTCTTGTCTGGACGGTGATCACACCTCCCTGTGACAGGAACCCTACTGTTCTACCTTCCCCTGCTCAACCTTCAGCAGCAGGAGGGCAGAATCATGTCTGTGGTCAGCATCAGCACTAGCTTGCTGGCATACCCTGAATGGCTGTTACTGGGAGTACACAGGGGTACCCAAAGGTGCCCCCAAGTACATGGGATCATACTTCCAACACTTGGAATCAATGTTGGGGTATGCTCCCTACATGTTTGATACCAAACATGACCTGGTTCGGTGCAGCCACTATTTAGTTAAACATCTCGTAATGATCGATGTCCACTATATGTATTAAAATGGCTGACAGCACTTACAAAGCCTGGACAATTGAATCTGGCATTTGTAGGGGTTTCCTGCTCATGCAGGGGCACCCTCACACTTATAACTACTCACCATGCCCACAGGACTGAAGAGCCTGCCTTAGAGTGACTTATAGGCTTTAAATGCAGTGACCTCAGATATGAGGAAACTAGTATCTGTCCTGAGAGGTGCAAGCACCAGCTCACACAGGCTGCTATGGCAGGCCTGCAGTCACAGTTTAAGTGGACTCCCGTGGGTGGTAGAATACATGCTGCAGTCCATGGGAGACCCCTGCTGTACCCAAACCCTGGGTACCTTAGTACCATTTACTCTGGACTTACAAGGGTACACCAGTAGCCAATTGTGGAGGTACAATAGTACTTGGCATGTCAATTTAGGGGAGACAGCACTGTGACTGGGGACCTGATTAGCAGGATCCCAGTCCGACTAGGTCCAAAACACACTGAGACCAAGCAAAAGGTGGGGGTAACCATGAAAGCAGATCCTACTTTCCTACAAGGACCCATTATTGATTCCCAATTCTTAGGTCTAATGGTAGTTGTAGACGTAGAAGAACACACATTAGTTGTATCAAGAGTTTTGAAGCTTCTTGTATGAGCGATATCCGTGAATCCTTCGAGTTCATGTGACTTTCAGAAGAGACTAGAAGTTTACTCTATAAATCCTGTGCCTCAGGAACTAGGAAGATTCCCAGGACTGCATGCAAGGTTTGGGTTTTTTGGTGCTTGGAAAGGGATTTGGATCCCTTGAAAGCTCCTGCACTGGGATTTGCAAATTTTATGTCAAGCGTTTATTCCAAAGGTCTATGTTATAAAACTATTACTTGCTAAAGATCAGTGGTAGCTTCTGGCCATCTCTCAATAGAGGAAATATTGATGGTGAATAATTGTCTGGTTTGCAGATTGATGAAGGGTATAAGGTTGAAAAGACCACCAAAGGCGAGGGACTCTATTGGTGATGTGAATTTTATGTTGTTATTTTGAGAATTAGGCTTCTAATAGATTTTTAAGCGTGAAGCATTTAAGTGTGAAACTGACAAATTTAGTTTGTTTGGTGTCTCTTAGGAGAGTGTTGGATATTCATTCCTTAGAGGCTAATAATAAGACTTTTAAACTAGGAGGAGTTTCTTTTCAGGTTGCAAAAAGAACATGGACTATTTCTTCACCAATTTTCTACACTTGCTTTGAAGCACGTCCAATGTTGTGTACAGTGTGTTGTTTGAAACAGTATGAGAGTAGGATTAGTGAATTCTGAAAGGATGGTGACAATGAATTGATAATTTTTTATGCTAACCCTTCTAAGGCAGTGTCTACTGTTAATATCACAAGATGGGTCCGTGTAGTGATGTGTGACTGGCATGATTAAGACAAAATTGAAAGCCCATTCGGTTAGAGGGGCAATGTCAAATGCTTTCCTAGGGAGTGACAATTTGGAGGATATCCTGACAGATGCAGATTGATCTGGTGTGTCTGTTTTTGCAAACATTTAATTGAAACCAATTTAGCATGTGTCTTGTGCTACATTGAAATTCTTTGAATATTTATAACTTTAGCCTCCGGTCTTGACATAACATATAATGTCCAGCAGCATTGGTGGGAGAATCAGTATTTTAATAAAGACAGTGAGGCTAGCATTATTCCAACTGTTTCTACCATGGGAGGAAGAGCATTTTTTTATAACAGATAATTTTTATGTTCATGTTATAAGGTTGGAAGATTTAAAGAATTTTTATGTACAAGTTACTTGTGAATAGTAGCTATAGTTGCTGATATTATTTTTTTTATTGTTTTCTCAACAACAAATATAAGAAGTTTCAATCTATGACGACATCCGAGCCCTGCTCGACTACGGGGAAACAGCGGCCCTCATCTTCCTGGACCTCTCCGCAGCGTTCAATACTGTCTGCCACCGCACCCTAGTACAACGCCTCAGCAACATTGGAATCCAAGAGAAGGCACTGGAGTGGATCATCTCGTTCCTCGCTGGAAGAACCCAGAGAGTCCACCTCCCCCCGTTCAGATCCGAGGCCACGAAGTCATCTGCGGCGTACCACAAGGATCATCACTCAGCCCCACCCTCTTCAACGCCTACATGAGCTCCCTCGCAGCCATCGCACGCCAACACAGCCTCAACATCATCTCCTACGCCGACGACACCCAGCTGATCCTCTCCCTCACCAACGACCCAGCCACCGCCAGAACCAACCTACATGAAGGGATGAAAAACGTAGCTGAGTGGATGATGAACAGCCGCCTGAAACTGAACTCAGACAAGACGGAAGTCCCCATCCTTGGATCATCACCCTCTGCCTGGGACGACTCCTGGTGGCCCCCTGCCCTGGGCAGCGCACCCAAACCGACGGACCACGCACGCAACTTGGGCTTCATCCTGGTCTCCTCCCTCTCGATGACCAGACAAGTCAACGCTGTCTCATCATCATGTTTTAACAACCTACGCATGCTCCGAAAGATCTTCCCCTGGATCCCCACTGAAACCAGGAAGACGGTCACCCAGGCACTCGTCACCCGCCGACTGGACTACGGATACATCCTCTACACCGGAACCACAGCCAAACTGCAGAAAAGACTCCAACGCATCCAGAACGCCTCCGCACGACTCATACTGGACATCCCCCGACACAGCCACATCTCCGGACACCTGAGAGACCTGCACTGGCTCCCCGTCAGCAAAAGAATCACGTTCCGACTCACCCACGCACACAAGGCCCTCCACGACCTGGGCCCCAGCTACCTCAACAACCGCCTGACCTTCTACACTCCCACCCGCCAGCTACGATCGACCAGCCACGCCCTCGTCACCGTTCCACGCATCCGAAGAGCCACCATGGAAGGAAGATCCTTCTCCTACCTGGCAGCCAAGACCTGGAACTCCCTCCCCATCCACCTCCGTCTGACCCAAGACCACCTCTCCTTCAGGAAGCAACTCAAGACCTGGCTGTTCGAGCAGTAACGGACCCCTCTCCCCCAAGCGCCTGGAGACCCGGGTGAGTAGCGCGCTATACAAATTTCTTGATTTATTTTATTGATTGATTGATTGATTGATTGATAGGGTAATGCTTGAACTTTTCAACACTTGTGTTACTTTTCCAATTTAATATAAAGTTACAAGATTCTGGTCACAGAGCAGGGAAAAAAAGGAAAGACTGCATTAGTTGGGGACTTGTATGTCTTAGAAAGGCTCTATTTTGGAAATTTTGATTATGCTCTTTTTGTGCTTTTAAAGGGCTTCATTTGCTGTGGCAAGACACAGTTTTTATGAATAATGTTAGCCTTTGTGCCTTTAATAAAATTTAGATTCTCTTATCAGTGTTTTGGAGAATCTACCTTCCCTCAGAACCTAATTTTCTCTCTCTTCTTTTTTTAGGGTGCAGCAGGTGCAGTAGGAAGCCCAGGCGCTAAGGGATTGACTGTAAGTCAAACATACCTGTTGAGTCTATTCAATTTGATTAGATTCCTCCTTGCTTCTTTGTGGTACTTGAATTTTCACAGGCAGTGTCACATTGAAGCCTATCTCCATCAATGTCCTTCAGTTTTTTAATGTCTCATACACGAAATACATCAAACTATACCAATCTCATATCAGTTAAACATTGCCTTGAATATGGATGACCAACAAAACTGTAATAGGATGATTTGATAACATTGAATTATGTACAGTTTGCTTTGTACTAGCCTCTTCTGTCTAAGGTAAACATGATAATAAGTAAATCCTGTTCCAATTTCAGAGCATCTTTGAAAAAAGCTATTTTATCTTAAATTTTTCGTATGTATCTCTTCAATTAAATATTTATTTCTACATCAGGGCTTTGGAGGTTTGCGGGGGGACCCAGGTCCAGAGGGCCCTCCTGGCCCTACGGTAAGGGAAAATTTCTGTTTTCAAAAATCTCTTCGAGGTGGATTAAATCACAGTTAGAATGCAGACCGGCAAGAATGTCTGAAAGGTACTCTGTGTCACCATCAGCTATTGTTTCTTTTATGACTAACTTCAACTGGTGGTGTCTGCTCTGTGTTTAGCATCCCATCTCCTTCATGGATTGGTGGATTAACACAAACTTTTGAAACAAACTTTAAATTAAGAGCCTAATCTCACCACTTACAGGCACAGGTGTGTGCTTAATCACATGCTACATAATTCCAGAAGGATACCTAACTCCTCTGTGACCATTTTGGAGAAAAGATGAAAGAGTATCAGGATGAGCTAATGCACTTGTGGGCTTTAGAGGGTGTATGAGAGAGGAGGGACAGAGCGAGACAGAGGGCGGAATAATAATGCAGTAAGTGTGTCAAAGAATTGGTGTGACTGCCTGTTTTCTTACCAGGTCTGACATCGCAATAGTAGAAAGAGGTTGTGGTCCTGAGGGGGATGATGTCTATGGAACAAAAATTAAAATTGGTTTCATAAAAACACCTAAAATACCATGCAGATGGGATGACAATGATGCCTATGGAAGAGGAGGAACAGCTGCTCAAGGACTGTGTACGGCACATATAACATACTGCTGAGATGGTTGTTCTTTAGTAAAATCTCATTCAGACCCTTTCATTTATAGGGGCCACCAGGGAAACCAGGACAGGACGGAGCACCAGGTGCATCAGGAGAAAGGGTAAGTTGGGAAAGCCAAGATCTGTGAAAAAGGGATGATAAGTGGGGCCCAGGAAGGATGGATACTTCCAACCCTACCATGCTCAAAGTCCAGGTTACCAGGCTTTTAGAGAGAAGCATAGTTCAGCTGATAACATCATTATATTGAAAGCCTGCATTTGATCACAGTGGTTTTGATATACGGTACCAAACAGAAAAACCTATTGCATTCCCTTATAATGGCATTCTTTTGTTTACACTTCACTTTGCTAAAACTGGTTGTTTTGTTTACACATTATTTTGCTGAACAACGTATTCTAGAATGGTGAAATATGGTATTATTTTATTAAAGCTTTGTACCTACAGAAGACTTCTTGGTATTATTTGGTCTGTGGTATCAGCCAGATCTTCATGAACCTAATCTTCTAACCCATGTAAGGCAGGAGGCAAAATATCCCCATCTGGCGAACCTCATTCCCATTTCCTTCTGCATCTAAAGTACGGCACACTCATTAAATTGAGTTTCCACTCATCCTGAGATTTTTAAGAGGGCTGATGGGGAACATCCTTTACAACGCAACTTTTACCACGCAGTGCTGTTACAACGCAGGTTTTACAACAAAAACCATTACAACGCATTACACTGGGGGGCGCTCTAGGATAAGGAATAAGTTTAATTTACTATCCAACACCTTCCCTAGTGTCCACGGGGACTGGAGTAGGAATAGTAAATTAAACTATTCACTATCCAGCACCCCCAAGTGTAATGCGTTGTAATGGTATGCGTGGTAAAACCTGCGTTGTAACAGCATGCGTGGTAACAGCATGCGTTGTAACATCATACATCCAGGGCTGATATCAGCGTTCCTAGTTAATTTATCTCTAGTGACATCTGCGCACTTCAAAGTTCTCTGAAAACTAGTATGAGCACACCACAGAGGCCTTAGACAAGAGTTCATGGCTACACTAATTCTGGTTAATTGGGAAGTACAGTTCTTCAGCATCAGATTTTTCATAGATTCACATTCTTAAATACTTCCCCTTTGTCAGACCGGAAACCCTGTACCTGTACACTGAAAAGCCATAAACAACATACAAGTTACAGGCCTCCTTTTATGTCCTAAAATCTGGCCAATCAGAAAGGCAAGCACCCATTGCTACTTTCCTCAGTTTTAACTGCCAGATTTCTCGCCACATGTCATTGTGAAGGGAATTCTCAGGAGTTATGGTCCAGCTACTTTAACACAATATATTTTTCCTCTAGGTTTTCAACATAACCTAATATTGCCAGTGTATTAATTTAAATTAAGCTGTTTCTGACCGGTCATAGCTGCCAGATTGTCAAAAGACTCTCTTTTCAAGAGCTATGACAAATGCGGGGAAAGGAAGAAATACAGGGATGACGGGTACCATTTGTATTGCTTGCTTGTATCTGGATCATGATGCAAGGTGCTGCAAAATGTTCCTGAATATGTCAAAAAAGGAGCTGAAAGACACAGAGTTGTTTAGCCTTGGTAATATTTTTGCATAAATGCATGTTCGTTACCAGACTGTCCTACACAATCTACAAGTAAAGGACCTTTGGAATTGCAAGCGATTCCTAGAAATTGTTTAGAGAATAACATTTCTGTTGAGCTTGTACCCTTTGAGTCTGTTGGGAAGGTTGAGACATTTGGCCACCTGCATTAAAAAGAGCAAAGGCTTCTAGATCATAAGGCTGAGCATTCTGCCTCCCAGTCAGAGATTCTGGGCAATAAATAAAAAATTCTGCCTGTGTCGATGACACACTTGTGTCTCCTGTCAGCTAAGAGCGTATCAAAGCTGACTATGCTCTCATTGGCGTCATTAGCTCCTCGGTCTGTGCTTAGCACTACAACATTTGAAAAGACGTGACTGTCAACAAATCCTCCTGTTTGGTAGATTCCCCCATTGTTCTGTTCAGACACTGCTATATCATTGATGTGCTGGCAAAACCCAAATCATGGAAATATTCTGACCTACTGACTTGGAGCTTATTTTCCAAATCTCTGCTTGACCAGACTTCTTCTCTGACGGGTAATCCAGCCAAGTCAACTGACTTCTTTTCTGCATCATCTGTTGCCTCATCGGCTGTGTCATGTTTTTGCACAGTCAACAGCTTCTTAGTTGTCACTGTGTCCTCATCACTTACAATTTTGCCACTTCATTTAACAGTTTGTCTGCAATTATTCTTGGTTTATCCTGTGCCCCTCAGCCATCGGGTAATATTTAGCAGTATTCATCTTCCGGGGTGGAAGATGAGGATCTAAAACTGATTTTGAGATTTCTTCTCTGACAATCAATCAATCAGAGTTTTGTAAAGTGCACTACTCACCCGTGAGGGTCTCAAGGTGCTGGGAGTGGGTGTGAGCAGCTCTGTTATTTGAAGAGCCAGGTCTTGAGGTCCCTCCTGAATTGGTGCAGTGTTGGGCCCTGTCGGAGGTGGAGGGGGAGTTTTTTCCAGGTCTTGGCCGTGAGGTAGGAGAAGGAGCTTTCCCCTGCTCTGGTCCTGTAGAAGCGTGGGATGGTGGCTAGGGAGAGGTCAGCTGAGTGGAGGTTTCTCTTGGGGCCATGGAAGGAGATTCAGTCGATGAGGTATTGGGATCTGGTATTGTGGACAAGAAATATGTTGAGCAGTTCAGGGAAACTAGAAGTACACCAACTCCAAGAAACTTAAAAGTTGAATGTGTCACCGGAAATTCAGAAGAGGAGGAGGAAGCTGATGACTATTGTAGGCATCGTCGAGGACACAACAAGCCTTCATTGTTGACTTATAACAAAAATGATTTATATTTCATTATTCCATCAATGGTAACTGTGCCTCTAGATATGTTTACTTTTGTGCAAAGTATGTTGTATGTATGCCGCTATGGTGCGGCCGCACCATAACGGAGCTCCTGGCCGGGACCTGAATCCACATGCTTTCTATGAAGGACTCATGGGGCATTCTTCCCTAAATCCTGTGCCGAGGTTGCAGTGGGGATCGACTGAGCACAACTGCGGCTCTGATAGCCCTCGCGGTTGATGAGAAACGCTGTGAGGATCTGCCCCTGGACGACACAATCTACTCCGGGTGAGGGGGCGAGGCTTCCCGAGAGACCATGCCCAGAGGCCTAACACTGTTATCGGCCGAGAAATATCGGGAGCTGATCCGAAGCCGTCCATGCAGGCCTGCGGGCAACCCACAGGTGTGTTCCCTTCATACTGCCATCGGGAGCGGGACCTATGGAGTTCCGGAGTCCTGAATGAGAAACTAATTACGCCGAGCCCCCAGTGACGCACTTTTCCCCACAGGGTACGCGACTCCCCTCTGGGACCTCGCACCGGCATAGTCACTGCTGGACGTACTGTACATTGCGGACTCGTCCCCTCCCCCCCCAACAACCCATTTCCTGTTTTTGCCCCTCTGGGGCTTAAGGAGCAGCAGCGGAAGCAGGAGGCAGGACCAGGGGGCCATTGCATTGATGTTGGGTTGGGACTCGGTCCCCTAGCAGGCCCTGTGTCCAACTGGCGCTGGAGGTGACGTCACCCTCCCGGCGCCGTATTTGAACTCTGCCGCCACTCCTGCAGCACTGGACGCATTCCTTGGGCTGGTGTGCCCCAAAGACTCCTTGCCTGTTTTCGCCCCTCGGGGACTTAAGAAGCAGCAGCGGAATCAGGAGGCAGGACCGGGGGGCCATTACATCGATGCTGGGGTGGGACTCAGTCCCCCAGCAGGCCCTGTGTTCACCCGGCGCGGGAGGTTAAGTTACCCTCCCGGCGCCGTATTTGAACTCTGCCGCATCTCCTGCAGTGCGGGATACGCTCAGGCGTGCCCGGGCTGTGCCCGGGAGAAGCCAATGCCGTCTATGCCTGTCCGAGTCCGGGCTGGGCCACCCCTTTTGACTCTGGTTAAAATTCCTGCGTAAACCCGGCTACAGGACATTATATTTCTTTCAGGTCATTGATTTGTTAATCTTTTCTTTTTTTTTTCGGGTGCACTCATTCATCTTACTGGGCTGTATCTGAACTACTTCGGGACCAGTTGACATACCGCCAAAGACACAAGTTGGGGTTTTACTGGATTACCTCTTTGGAGCATTGACTGTGATCCCATAGTAACGGTAGTATTTAAGCAATTGGAAAAAAACAAAAAATGGGCAAGAAGAACTGCACTGATAAAAAACAACTAGTTCCACCAATTCCAAAACCCAAAATCCAACCCACCTCCATCGATAGGATGCTGGAGAAAGCAATAGGAGTGGTGGCAACTGAAATTGAACAGAGTGAGAGACTTTCATCACGTACCCCAAATTTGGACCCTCCCCTGATAGTCCTCGAAACATCACAAGTTTCACAAGCCTCCGATCCATCCCCTAGTAATACCCCTAGGGCCCTGACTTCCATCGATGATGTGTCTAACGCTGAAACACAGACAGAGGCGATTCCCTTGCGCCAAGTGAAGAGGGGAAAACCTTACCCTAAACCTCCTACCAAACAGGGTCAAAAAAGAAGAAATTAACAGAAGAACTTATGGACGATAAAGACATTTGGGAGGGGTGTCTTCCCAGCAGATCTGAAAGGGATAAGGAACATCCAGCATTGGTTACATATTTAGTGGTGGATTTACATTTTCAAATAAGGGTCATTGTAGAGACGAACTCAAAATGTTGATAGATAGGATTGATAAAATGACGACACTGTTAGAGACTAGGGTAGGGGACACCAACGGAAGGGAAGGGACCAGCAGCGGTCAAGTAACACAGGCTTCACACAATATAAGTAGGGCTGCCCCAATCCCATCCCAGAATAGCCCCTCTCCCAGTAGTATCAATTTCCAAGCAAGGCACCGTACCACAACCCCTAGCAAGATAAAACCAACAATCACCTCCCCCTTCCCCCCACCACAGAACAGTGGCCCACAGCAATATTGCCGACAATGGGAGAGTGTAGGTTCCACAAAAAATACTGAGACCCTTAAAGAAAATAGCCCACCACCATGTATTAATCTACCGCCAGAGTCAACCCCCTATGTTGTCATTTTGTCAGGAATCCCGAGCTTGGGAGGGGGCATTAGGAATCCCACCAGGACCTACAAAATAAATGTTTGTTTTGGTTAGCTAATAACAAGCAATTCCGCTACGAGGATGACGGAGAAATTTAAACGACCCATTGAGTAGGCTGGGTGGGCTGGAGACCCAAGGCTTCACGGGGAGACTGTGTTATAATTAATTTCAGAAATCCATCAGTCACCCGGGCAATCCTGACAAGGGACGACTGGAGACAGGAAGGAACAATAGGAACTGTCCCGCTGGGTATGGGATAAATGGCCCAAAGATGGGAGTTCCTCATTCTTTGGAACGGTCACAGGTCAGGTCCCAAATGGGTTTTCCCTCTCACCATTATTGTTCTACCTTTATGTGCTTCTATTGATGCACATCCTAGGGCATCATGAGGTTAATTTCCAGATGTATATTGCTGACCTTCAAATCCCTATCTGGCTGTGTAATAACTTTGAAAGACAGCTCCGATACACAGAATGCCTAGGACACACACCTTACTAATAAAGGAAAAAACCATAATGAACAGGAAGAACAGGAAGAAATTCAAGATCTTGGTATTAAGGACCAGACCTCAAAAGGCTTTTTTTAAATCACATTGTGCTCATTCTAATCATAGAATGTGTCTCTTGCCACACACACATTTCTGTACTACATTCGGCGTGAGTTTCACTGCATCTGGTTGAGGTGGTCTCCGTGCCTGTCCCAGACGTCTTCTGGACGCTGTTTGGCACCTTGCTTATGTTGTCCTGTTTTATTTAATCAGTCCCCTTAGAAAGAACATTCATGAAATACATTGTGCTCTTTAATAAGCATGAAATGAATTACCACAGAAATAAAGGATTGCTTTAATTATATAGTTCAAATCATCATGTTGCTTGTGTGAATGAAACAAAATTGTGAATATATTTGAGAAATATGAACGCTTGGAACTCACACCAAAGACAATACGAGGAGTTATGCAACAGGAGATGCATTGTGCAATTTTTTTTTGTTCAAAATGATTTTATTGAATTTTAGCAGAGGAAAACACAGAGATACATACAGAACACTTATAAGTTAAATCATTAAATTACATGGAAGCGAATAAGAACAATCATAAATAAGCAGTCATAAATAAATTACAGCGCATAGTACAATCGTCAATCAAAGGATAACTAAAAACAGGAGGGAAAGGAAGGAAGGGGAGGGAGGAAGGGAAAGGGGAAATTTCCATTTCATAGCATAATAAATTAGATAAATAGAGTTGCCAATAAAAAGCTAAAAAACAGTATAATAATCAGTGAATAAAATAGTAATACTGAAAGAACATGAATCATAACTGTACATATGAATCTATAGGAGACCAAAAAGATTGAAAATGCATAGAATTATGATTAACACCTTGTAAAGATAATTGAGCACCTCTTCTTGTAAAGATAATCCAAAACCACCAAGCATTAACTGAAAGAGAAGTAGCATCCTTCCAACAAAAAGTAATTGATTTTAACGCAGCCGAAACCAAAAAATTAAATAACTTTGCTTCAGCATCTTCAAGAGGATTGATCACAACAGCGGATTTACATATTAGTAATTCATAAGAAAGCAGATCAGAAATAGGCACAATTTTCAATATCACATTCCAAACTTCAGACCAAAATTTCATAATAGGACAATCAAATAACATATGACGTAAAGAACCAGGATGTAAATTACAATGCCAACATAGGTTTGATGGTAATAATTTAGCTTTATATAAACGTAATGGTGTCCATAAAGAATTAAACAAAATATAAGCATTGGTTTGATAAAGTGAAACTGGTAACCATCCAGAAATACTATTAGTCCAAATTAATGACCATGAATCATTTGATAGGGAAATGGAAAGTTCAGTATTCCAAAAAGTGGAAATTATATCAACGTTGGAGCCTAATGAAAAGTTAAGTTTCTTATAAAATACAGAAACTGCTTTAGAAGATACAGAAACAGTATTGATATAAATTAAAAAATCAGCTGAGGATAAAGACGGGATACCAGTTGGGAAGGAGTCTAAAATGGAATTACACAAAAATTGATATTTTAACAAATCGGACATTGGTAGATTGAATTTTAATTGGAGTTGAGCAAATGGAATAAATGCACCATCTAAGAAAACATCTTTAAGATAGAAAATGCCCTTATCAATCCATGAAGACCAAAAAGAGACATTTCTATTTAATTTTATTAAAGCGCTATGCCATAAGGACAAATGCACCATAGAAATGAAAGGAGATGCAAAATTAGAGTCCAAATCATTAAAAATTAATCTTGATGATTTGATTATGGACGAGGAATGTATAACCTTAGAGGTAGGAGATATAGTTAATAAGGAGGGCAATGGAAAAGGTTTTGCAAGGGAATTTTCAATATGAAACCAAATAGGAGGACTAACAATAGGTGAAATATTAAACCATAACAAGCTTTGTTTTAAGATAAATGCCTTATGATATAAATAGAAATCCGGTAGAGCAAAACCAACTTGGCATTTAGGAATCTTCAATATTTTATAAGCAATACGAGAAGGTTTATCAATATCTTTATAAAATTTGAGTAGGAATTGAGTTGGTATCATTGCAAGAGAATAAAATATTTTCGGGGCAATATTCATTTTAATAGATTCCATTCTCCCCCACCAGGAAAGATGAAGGGAAGACCATTTGGAAGTTTTTTGTTTAACATAATCAAGAATGAAGTCACAATTTAATTTCAGGGTAGCATGCAAGGATGATGAAAATAATATACCAAGGTATTTCAACTTGCTCTTTTGCCAAACAATATCCGGTGAAGGTAACATATCGGGAGTACAAAGCATATTTAAGGGAAAAAATTAAGTTTTAGTAACATTTAATTTATATCCTGACACAGCTGAATATTTGGAAATAATATCAAGCAATAACGATACAGACGAGGTATGATTTCTAATAAATAATAACACATCATCAGCATATGCTAACGTTTTAACAGTAACATCTTTGATGGTAATACCCTGAATATCTTCGCACTTACGGATGGAATTAAGAAAGGGTTCTATTCTTAATAAAAATAAGAGAGGGGAGAGGGGACATCCTTGATGTGTGCCTCTAAAAAGGGAAAATTGATTAGAAATGTGGCCGTTAATAAACAATCGGGCAGTGGGAGCATAATATAAAGCCGAAACCATACAAATAAAAGAGGGTCCAAAATTAAAGGATAGTAAAGTTATAAATAAAAACTGCCTATGAATTTTATCAAAGGCTTTTTCTGCATCTAAAGCCATAACACCAGCAGGGACAAGGAGTGAGGAACTTTGTTCAATGACATGCAATAATGTTCTAGTATTGTTAGCAGAGTATCTATTCTTCATAAAACCGGATTGGTCAGGGTGAATAATAGAATGTAGGACAGGAGCTAATCTAGAGGCAAGGATTTTAGCATATAATTTACAGTCTTGATTAATCAAGGAGATGGGACGGTAATTAGAAACAAGGGTAGGGTCTTTATCAGGTTTGGGAAGGACAACAATTAAAGCGTCTGAAAAAGAACCTGAAATGGTACCTGAGGAACAAAAGTGAGAAAAATTTGGTATAAGTGAGGTAATAAATGAGATTGAAACTCTTTATAAAATTCAGCAGGGATACCGTCAGGACCAGGAGATTTATTTTTTGGGAGTGATTTGATGGCATTCAGGATTTCATCAGTAGTAATTGGTGAGTCTAACCCAAGTCTGTCAGAAGGAGAAATATGAGGTAAATTGGAAGCAGTTAAAAAAGCATCAATTATAGAATCATCACAAAGATCTGGTTTATTATATAAGGTGGAGTAAAAATGTAAAAATTCTGTAACAATATCATTATGGGAGAGTGGAAGTAATCTGCGTTTTATCCCTTTTATTGGCGAGGAGTTTACCAGATCTATTGGCATTAAAGCAGAATTTAGCATTGGACTTAGAGAGTTGAATCCCAGCCCTAGTACTGAGGATAGCATTAAATTCATATCTAAGTTTTTGTAATTTAATTTTATATTGAGGATCATTGGAAGTAATAAATAAACGTTCAAATTGGGCTATTTGTTTCTCGAGAGTTTTAATATTAGAATGACATTTTTTATTCTCATGTGCCATCATTGAAATTGTGGAACCTCTAATATAAGCTTTAAACGCATCCCAGTAATTAACAATAGAAGTAGAATCTTCCGGATTAAATATAAAATAGTCTTGAATCGCTTGTAACAATTTGGGTTTATGAGTGTCATTGAGGACAATGTCGGCATTCATACGCCATCTGGATTGCTTAGGAAAAGAAGACGAGACATTCAAAACAAAAGAAATCATGGCATGGTCTGAAATATCAATAGTACCAATGGTAGGATTAGTTTCAGATTGAACAAGAAAGGGGGAGAGTAAAACATAATCAATTCTAGAGTGAGAATTATGAGGGTTGGAGAAAAAAGAAAAATCTTTACCAGTGGGATAGTGTAATCTCCAAATGTCAGCCAACTTGGTGGTATGAAGAAAAGTTTTAAAGGCATGGGAAATCTTGGACGGACGAAATTTAGAGGTAGATAATCTATCTAGCAAGGGGTCAGCAATAATATTAACATCCCCACCAACAATCAAAGGAACTTTTCCCAACTTTAAAACTTCAGTAGTAACTGTAGCCCAAAATACAGGATCATCTGCTGTAGGGCCATAAATATTAAACAAAAAGAAAATAGTCATGAATTTTGATTTTAACTATAATATATCTCCCTTCAGAATCCGAAATCTAATTAAGAATTTGACAATGCAATCTTTTAGCAAAGAAAATAGCGACCCCATTTTTCTTACCTTTAGCAGGCGAGGAGACAATAGAATCTACCCATTTTTTATTCATGTACTGTAAGACTTTATCATCAACATGTGTCTCTTGAACCAAACAAATATCAGCTTTGCAACTACCTAAATATTCTAGAATTTTCGTACGTTTGATTGGATGTCTCAAACCTTTTACATTAAGAGAAACAATTTTAATATTATGAATGTTAGCCATTAAGATATAGAAAGAAGGAGAGAAAGGAATCCGAACTAGAAGAGTGAAGAAATAGCCAAGATAAAGGAGTAACTCTATGTAGAAAATATGAAGGGATAAAACGAAAAAGAGAGAAGAATGAACAAACAAGAAACATGAAGAGAAAGAAGGAAACGCACGCCCGTTCCTCAAGCATGGCCAGTAACCGTTGAAGCCCATGAATAAAGATTATGCAAAGAAGTGACAAGTGAAGTCAGACGAAACCATTTCAAGTATTAGGATCTTGAGTATCCATGGATGGAGGAGCTTGTTGGTCGAGAAACAGCCGAAGATCTTCAGGACGTTGAAAAGATTTGGAGACATTGTCTTTCCACACACGCATCGTAGATGGATCAAAATGACCATACTTGAAACCAAGGCTCCTCCGCTGCGGACGAAGGGAAGAAAACTCTCTACGAATAGCCACAGTTTCTTTAGCAAAGTCCTGGTGAATAAAAATTTTGGTTCCATTCACCAACAATGATGGAATTTCTCTCACAGCTTTACGAATGAGAACCAAATGATGATGACGCAGTACCTTGAATATCATTTGCCTGGACTTTGTATGTCGAGGATTTCGATGTGACGGGACTCTATGAGCTTTGTCAATCTCAAATTTTTCTGGAAATTTAATATTCAGAAGACCAGGTGGAAGAGATTCCAGATATAGTCTGCAATTTGTCCCTTCAACATCTTCAGGCAAATTAAAAATACGAAGATTATATTGCCTATTGCGATTTTCCATGTCCAGCAGTTGAGTATGCATTGGAACAATTCTGGCCATTAAAGGTGTGAAAGCGTCCAGCTTATTTTTATTATCTTGAATTTTAATGACATTGTCTGAAACCTTCATTGAAATAGAAGCCATATATTTACGAACATTTTTGACTTCTGAGGCAATAGTGTCAGTATTCAGACGTAATGCTTTAAGTTCCCCCCAAATTAACGCAAGAGAAGGTTCTGAGGATTCCACTACCTTAGATTTGGTTGGAGGAGGAGAAACTTGCTGCTTCCTCTTATTAGTAGTTGGATTTTTGGAATCCATTCTGAGGTGAAAAAATATTAACTAACACGTAGGAATAGTAAAGTGAAGAAAAGCCACCTCAAAATGTGAGAAAAATGACGTAAATAGTGACATAAACACCAGAAATCTCTTCAAAACTACAGGTGCAGCAGCTAAATTGGACTGTAGGCGTGGCTAGGCCCAAGCCAGGCTCTGTCATAAATATTACTCCGCCCCCAGGCAGTCAAAGCCGGCAGTACCTGCAAGCGAAGCTGGGAGCAGGAACCATTGAGCCAGAAGAAGCACTTCCGCCGAAGGAATTCGTCCAAAAATCGCTCCACAGGTAAAGAATAGTATGTGGAGGCAAGCGCCGCTATTTTCGCCGACTTTTTGACATGAAAATCATCGTCAAAGGAAATTTCGGGCCGTAGTATTCACGGAGCTCCGGTGGCAGCGGCCATCTTGGTTGACGCGCTCGCACGTCTCCGCATTGTGCAATTTTAATGTAGTCACTGTTACTTGACAGCTCAAAGGCCGACGGGAACTTTGCCGCATGCACACAAAAGATCATCTGCACTTAATTTGTTGCATTTCAATATAGAGTTTGTATTTAAGAGTGCTAAATCATCAGTTAAAATTTCAAATGGCCCAAAACCTGTCACCCCTTTCGCATGTCACGATGCTAGAAATCTAGGGATAAATTTGATACACATCTTTGACCCGTTCCCAAGTTAATATTGTAGTCAGTGGCATTAACCTACAAGTCCTCATATTCAGGCTCACTAATGCAAAAAGGGCTAACTTTTGCAAACATTTCACATGAAACAACCATTACAACGCAGTAATTACAACGCAGTCATTACAATGCAGGAATTACAACACATGTCACTACAGCGCATGCCATTACAGCGCATACCATTACAACACATGCCATTACAATGCATTATAAGGTAAGTAATGGAGTTTATTTTTAGTTTTAGGGTGAGTTTGGGTTTGGGGTACATGGGAATAGTAATTTTTACCCCTACACTATCCAACACTTACTATACTGTTGCACTCACTGGTGTGCGAATAGTAATTTTACCCTTACACTATCCAAAACTTACCCTACTGTTACCCTAAAAGTATTATGCATTGTAATGATATGCGTTGTAATGGTACGCGTTGTAATGGAATGCGTTGTAATGGTAGTTTCTAAAAATGCGTTGTAATGGCATCTGTTGTAAAACCATGCATTGTAAAGGTAGCTACGGGTAAAAACTACGTTGTAAAGGCATGCCTTGTAATTGTTGGCGTTGTAACGTCATATATTCATATTTCACATAGATAGAGATCATAGATGCAAAGATTTTACAGTTATGCAGCCAGGTTCTGCATCATCCTCTCGAAATATGACCATGTAAAAGTGGCCTCTCCTTCAGTCAATCAATCAATCAATTACTCAGTAGATTTTTAAAGTGCTTCTTGTCCTCCATGAGGGTATCCAGGTGCTGGCACAGTCCTTTTGATCAGCTGATTAGCCAGGCCTTTAGGGATGTGTCGAAACTCTGAAAGAGATGGGGAAGTCCGTAGATGAAAGGGTAGCTCATTCCATCTTTGCTGCTAGGTAGGAGAAGGAGTGACCTCTGCATTTAATAATTTCCAAAGCCTTTGTCTGACTTCCCATTCCCATTTCATTTCTCCTTGAAAATGTCAATGTAGCGAGATCGCTTTGTCTACAAATGATTTTGTAAATCTTCACTAGGATGGATTAATTCAGGGGTGGGATTTCCAGCTGCTGTGATCTGCAGAAATGTTTACAATCAAGATTAGAGGCATTGGGAGTTGAAAAACCACAGACAGCTTTTTTTCTAAATTCAAGGCTTGTTTGAATAGCTTCACCTATGTGGATTTTTAGAATGCAGTATAAATGTCTTTAATCCATTCAAGTGATTTTGTCCATTTCTGTAAGAGAGAGAATTCTGCATTGAATGCTTCAATTTTGACTAGGAGCAAGGTTTAAACTAAGCAAGTATTTGCAATGTCCTCTATAAAAATAGTTGTATTAAGTAGTTAGATACCCTAGATCAGAGCTTACCATATAAGTTAGCTGACCCTTACTAGTATGTTGCACAGAATCATAACCACTTCATTTCAATGGACAAGGGTATGCTTGAGTTAATAGATTCACAGGTCAAAGAAAAAAGCAAAGTGAATCCTAAATAAAGACTGTAAAAAGTGTCAGCTCAAAGAGGAACAGCCAGAGACAAGAACAAAATGAATACCTGTCAGTTGGTATCAAAATTAGATACATTGTATATCCTGCCATATGGGTCTGACAAAGGAACAGCAGGAATAACCTCAAGAGTTTTAAGATGAAGGAAGATATGTTGAATAGAGTGACTGAGGAGACCTTCTTCCACGTGTTAACCTTTTTCTGACCCAGATGATCAGGGCTACTGTTTCTTTCTTTTCCATTGACACCATTAGTTGCTGAAGCGTGAGTTCTGTGAAGACAGGACAGGGAAATTCCCCTTTGTAGATTATATTTCAGCTCCTTGGGGAAAACACCTGCAAAGGGCGGTGAGGGATCAGGATAAGTTATTTGGGGCCATATTGGTGATTTTCAGAAAGGAAGAAGGTGAATCCTGACCGATATTTCTACCTGGGTTATGAACACATTATAATGGCCATTAACACCTATGTAAACTGCATCCCTGACTTGCTGTGGCCTATTACATCAATCACACTTGAAAGGACAGGGTGGATGATCAGCCCTTTGCAGTCTTTGCATGAAGAATAAAGGACAAGTCAGCCACCAAACATACCATTTCTTGTCTCATCCTCTGCATCAAGATCTATTACAGCTTGACTACGAATGACCTTCAGGTGGGCTGTGCTGCCCACTTCACTATGCCCATGGCTGCTTTTAAGTCTATTTCCAGAGCTATTGCAGTAGCTGACATCTACCATCCAATCTCATAGTCATTCTGCATATTTTCCTCAAACATTACTGACTCACAGCTCAAGCATGCAGTGACAGGTACTTTCTCAGAGCGATGCTTCAAGACTCACATGGTTAATCAGCACTACACCGTCCCACCTCCAAAGGAGATATTTCAATGGGACCCTCATAATGTGAGGAATCGGTGGGTAAATATCAGAATAAAAAGTTACTTATCTTTAGTAATGGTATTTCTGGTGTATATATACTCTTCCAGCAGATTCCTCCCAACCTCCCCTTCTTCCCTGAGAGTTAGTGCTGTGATTAATAAGATCCTGTTATATGGAAATATGTTATGTGCTGGTATTGTTGATGTCACTGACGTTCTCTCAGTTTCTTTCTACAAACTTCAATGGGGCTAAGAAATAGTACCAGGAAGATGCCAGCACATGTGATGTTATTATGTCTGGCGAGCTAAAGCCTTGTGGCATCAGCTGGTGGCACTGAAAGCCATTTCTAGGCAAACATATCTGGCTGGCACTTGGAAGGTTAGTCATAAGATAAGGCATCAGCAAAATAATTATACATCCACCAGAAATATTGTTACTGAAGGCGAGTAACTTTTTGTACAGGGTCCTCTCTAGCCCTGAGGTCAACCTACTATTGTCAGTGAAAAAGAGTCTCAGAATCTAGTTGAGTGGTTGGTAACTTCTACTGAGATACCACTTTGCCAGACTCAGGATTAGGCTCTTAGATATTTCTGTCCACAGCAAATTGTCATCTATCACTAAGGCTCTAGCTTAGTTGTAGTAATTCTAAAGATCAGCTTATGAATTTAACATGTTATGCTCCGAAGAAGTGAATTCACAGATATCACTAGAATGTGCACTGTTCACCTCACTATATTTTGTTTTGGTATGTTGTCTGGTATCTCACTGTAGTCCGAATCCTACCCTTTGCAAATTAAATTCGTTTTTTTTCATTTCATGGCAATTGATCTTCTAAAGACATTCTAACAGTCGCGGTCCATGCAAGTAACAGCGGTGGGGTGGTGGGGCTGCATGAGGGGGTATTTCGAGGGATGATGCCTGGGGAAAATTATTTATTTCTATAATTTTCTCTCAGCATCGTCCCTCGAAATCCCCCTCATGCATCCCCACCAACACACTACTGTTACCTGCACGGACTGCGGCTGCATTCTTGCATAGACCAAAACCCCCTTTTTGATCTTATTTAAAGTGAGCACAACTAACCTCCAGTGGCCAGCTTCTAATCTAGTGTTTTTTTTTTACCTGAGGCAGAGCACCAAATTTCTTTCAATGAATTATTAACAGTGCCCAAAAATGCTTCAGTTCTACTACTGGTACATCCTCACTCCCATCAAGACCTTTCCATTTTCTAACCCGCAACTTCAAACCTCTCTCTTCCGTGTGCTCAGTATGGGCACCTCACTTTGCCTTCACCTATTGTTAATAATATCATGTTACATAATTATTTACCATTAATTGACTCAGAGCTCAACCTTAGTTCTAAAGATGAATTATGAAGAAAAATGTGTTATAACGTATTTATTATCTTTCAGGGGTTTTCTGGCAAAGCTGGACCAGAAGGACCACAGGGGCCCGTGGGCATGTATGTAAGTGCAAACCAAACAATCCACAATATCAAAAATACACAGTAAGCTTTGAAGGTGGGTGAGCAAGTCTTGGATGCAGGGGTGTTTGGAGCCTGTGCTTCTGTAGCACAAGTTTGCTTGTATCATATTCTTTAATTAAAGAATTATATCAGTTTAAAAGTACTGGAATTGAGGGATTCACATGTTGATGCACCTTAGCCGCATCAAGTAGTTGTAGAACCCTTTCTTTTTCTGTTAGCTGTGTTCAACAAGAGCCGCCACCATAGTGTCTGATCTAAGGCTTTTTTCCATACTGGATGGACTTCCTAGCATAAATGAAGTGTTTCATCCCCAGAAAATAGTAACTGGTCATATTCCTTTAACAGGCTGGAATTGGGTTTCCACTAAACAGGTTTATTCGATACTCCCTTCCTCACTGGATGTGAGCATGTCATTTCCTTTTCGAAGGAGTGGTGTAGAGTTCAATTTATATATCTCTACCAATTTGTGTAAGGTGCCTTTTGTGCAGTGGATCTGCACAAATGTTATCATTTCAAGTGACTGAGGAACCCAGCAGCCAGTATGGGGTTCCTTCCATAGATTACAAACATGAAAAATCCACTTAGGCACTTGAAATGGGACTTACCACCCAAGATTTGAGACAGGAACATCTTGCCAGAGAATGGGTAAAGGGCATTCCATTGAAAATAGGGTTCTATTTGTAGACATTGTGACCTCCATCCAATAATTTTGAAAAGCTTCCTTCTTAAGTAAGTGGGTACAAATGTATCAACCTTCAATTTTTATGGGATGGGAATAGGCCTGTTTCACAGAAAATTTGGGCTGTCTCTTGAGTGGCCATTTGGCTCTTCCCCATCTGAGAGACACTAGGCCCTCCTTCACAAAGGATGAATGTGAAAACGTCTCTACTGGGCTTGATCTAGCATTTGTCTTATTTATTGTTAGCATATTTCCTTCCAAGTAGACAAGATTTGGATTGGGTACCTTAAAGGGTCACTTATCTACCATCTCTGCTTTCCTGCGACTGACAGATCAGCCGTCCCCTTTCAAGTCCCTTATTGTAAATAGGTTCTTTGAAGGCCTCCAGCACTTTTTCCATCATTATTTTCTCATTTATTTCTGTCTGCAACACCTTTCTACTTCAGTAAACTCTCTTTACCTGATCTCTCACTCTACTTTTCTATTTTTATGTCTCTCTATCTCACCTCTCTAGCGCTACTGCTTGGTCTGCCTCTCAACGTTTTCTGCCTCAACCTCTCTCTCAATTCTCAAACAAACCTTCGCTATTTCAACTCTCCCGGTTTCCTTATTTTTTCTTTACTTCTCTCTTTATACATCTCTCTACCTAACTTCAATGTCATTATATCCGTCTGTCTCACCACTCTCTCAGCTCACAACTTTCTCTCTATCTCTGTATAACTTAACCCTTTTCTGTACCTCAACTGTCTCTTTCATCTATGCACCTCATCTTGCTTTTTAGCCTTCACCCCCTCTCTACCATTCTCTATACCTCTTCTCAGTCTTCCCCTCTTCCTCACTGCTCTCTCCACCTTTCTCCTCTATATTCCTTTCCCATTATCTCCTGTCTCAACGAGTGTACGTCTACCTCTCACCTCTTTTTAACTTCCCTTTCTACTTTCCCCTCAGCTCACCCAACCCCTCTTTCCCTTTCTACCTTCTTCTTTTTTATCTCTCTCTCTCTACCTCTATGTTGGACCTCTTAAGTGTCTTTGTCTGTCCTTTTGGATAGGCTGTCTTCATTGCTAACTGCTCATGATGACACCTTAAAGTGGTGGCTCTCCTTTCTAGAACATAGGTGTCAACAAGTGTTCCTGCGTCAATACATCTGCAAATAAATATCTGTCAAACATGAGGTACCTTAATGATCCCCTCTGTCACATATTTTGTTCAGCATTTACCTTGCTTCACTCTTTATCGTCTTTGCCAACCAACCCATCGTCATCCAATCCTGTGCCAAAAATGCTGAGGTGTACATCAGGTTCTCCAAGGATGAGATCACCATTGATACCCTTCACTTAGTTCTCTTTAAAACTGTGGGGGAGATGGCGAGTAGCAACATCTGGTATAGTAGTCTTGAAGTTCAATTTATTGTCTTGGGCTGTTTCAAGATAGCTAAAGTAGCCACCAACTTTAACACTGATATCATTAGTCATAACATTGTGATGTGCAAGAGAGGGGGACAACATCTGATTGAGACCTATTGCTGTAGTTTTCATTGTCAACACAGTTATACTATTGCACCTAAACGTATAAATATCTGGCTGCATAGCAAATCTGTTGTCTGCACAGGGTGCACAATGCTGAAGTGCGACTTATTAAGGGTCTCTCCATACCTCAAGTCTCCATTCCTCATCAGCTGAAAGGGCACTCCCCTGCTTCTCCAAGAAGCATAGAATTGTATTTAAATTGGGCAGCATGGCTTATAGATGTCTGAACAACCTGGTCCGTAAGTATTTACAAAGTGAAATACATCATAACGCTGTTAGAAACTTTTCTCTTGACCTTTTGATGCACCATCTTTTTTTCCCCTCTGTAATTATTTTCCAATAGAACATGCTTTGTCCACTCCAAATTTTCCAAAAGACTATGAAGATATATTTGTTCTAAATGTAGCAGCTGATGTAAGCTGATCTGCGCCACGGGACTCTAGCCCATAAGTAGTGTGGTCCTCTCAATTCAGTTCTCTCCAGTTGTCAGCCTCCTCATTCCCCCAAGTGTACTTAGCAATTCACTGTTTCCATTACCACCTCATAAAAGTACGTTTTGTAATCTAACTTCCCTCCTTTTGCAGGGCTATCCTGGAGCTGTAGGAGACAGAGGGAGAACAGGACACATGGGGGAGAAGGTACTGTCTCTGTATTATAAAGCTCTGTATGTCACTAATGTCACTTAGTGTCAGCCAGACAAATCAGTTGTGATTGTGTCTGTGGAGTGTGTATAATTGGCTTTGTGCATGCAAATATCTATCAATAACTTGTCCGTGCTTGTGAATTCATGTCAGGAGATAGTGGGTGCGAGTGCTTGTTTATAAGCGTGGCTCTGTAGCTTAGGATCATCATTGGTACTTTAAACATCCTTCAATATGGTCTTCGGCCTGGTTGCCAGACTAATCTAGGCCCAACACCGGCTCCCAAAACAAAAGTTTAAAATCTAGGTATTGTATTTGACTGTACCTTGTCCTTTGATAGACAGATCTCTGCCTTGATCCTAACCTGCCTTGGCACTCTAAAAATGCTTAGAAAGGCACTGCGTTTCTTACCTGAGTTAGTAAAAAAGACAGTTGTCCATGCTCGCTTGGTGTCCAAATTTGACTATTGCAATGTGCTATATCTTGAGGTTTCCCAGGGTAGACTGAAAATGCTTCAATAAGTTCCCCTATCCATGATGCTTTGGACTGGCAGTTGCCTTACAGCGCCCTTTTTTCCCAGCTTGTGTGATGGAGTGCAGGAATACGTTGGGTTTTTTCACACTTTTTGTCAGAGAAATATCCCTCTGAATTTCACTTTTTCAGCTTTTACTCAATACTTTTTGCATCTGGAAAGTAAATGAACCCTTTCCACCATTTTCTGCACGCTTCTTCCTGCCTGAATGCATTTCTATTTGTTTAGTACTCCTTTTGTGGGAGGAAGAAAGATGCTTCAGACAAGTTTGTGTGTTACCACACAAAGGCTAGAGTAGCAGGGGCAGAGTCTGTGACCGTATGACTGGTATACTCAAATACCTCCAATTGTCACATAGTAGCAGTCTGTCCATCTGCTTCTAGCCTTAGTCAAAAACCTGATGCCTGCTTTGACCAAGAGATTTAGTTGGATAGCCACAATTCTCCCTGACTTTCAAGAGCTCTGTTGAGAGACATCAATCACGTATCTAAGGGTAGAAAGACCTTCGCAACCCTGCTTCTTTAGGGACCCAGCCAAAGTCCATATCTATGTGCTCCCTCTTTGTTAGGCCCAAATGCAAGAGTAGCCTATGTGGGTTTTACTTGTCCATCTTTAAAGGTGCCCTCTTTATGTCTATGGGGCTGCATGAGGCCAGATAATCTGGCACCTATGAAGCACTTCCAGTTCATGTGTACAGGAGTGAAGCAGACCAGGCCTTTCTTTTACCATAGTCCGATAGGTCTATAGGCAGGTAGGATAAATGTGAGGAAATAATGTGTATTATATGGTGTGCTTGTGCAACCTCACCATGTAATACACTTGCCAACCACCTTAAGGAGCCTTGGGCTTCGTTTGTCAAACCTTCAGTTCAACCCTGGGTAGCTGTGGCTCTGAGCAGTAAAGCTTTCACAAAGGATTTGAAGAAGAAATCAATCAGACAATAATTTATTAAAATATAGTGTATCTTTATGTGTTTTTGGAAACCACAACGAAAAAGTTCCACTGGAGGGTTCAGTGATATAGAATTTACAAGGCAAAGTAAATCTGATTATTTCACTCAACAGCCAACAAGGTTTGGTAAATTCAACAAATTTGACACTAAGAACCTTTTTCACCAAAATGTTTGGCTAGTTGAAATGCGGCCACTAAGTCACTTGGCTTTGACTGAGCTCTGGAGACAGCTTATTTTCTAGAAGGACACAGCAGGCACAGTCCCTCTCCTTTTTTTGCCACCAGGTTCAGCTGGGCAGTCTATGCCAGTGCAGCCTCTCTTTCCTGGTTTCACGGTGCATCAGGGCAGTCCTTCTTCCAGTCCATTAGAGATCTGAGTTTGGGATGCCAGGGTTGCCCAACTTATTCTTAGAAAATGTCCTCAGGGCAAGATGTGGTTGGTAGGCAATATGCTACCAGGTTCTCTCCCACCTGATGACTGCTTCCTGTGAAGTTTGGCTTATGGGGACCCATAGGATGCATAATTCTGCCCACTCCCAAAATGGCAGGACCCCTCTCCAGAGTGTGGAGCTCCCTAGCCGAACCCAGAGGTGAGTCTTCCAACGGGGCTACACCCTCTTGGAAAACCAGTTCGCCAACTGGTTTCCCCTCTCTTGTCCCAAGTGCCAGCCTGTCTGCTTGAACAGTGGAGCAACCCCTCTCCCAAGTGTTACCCATTGCCCTCCAAAGGCAGCTTCTCCTTTAAAGCTTACCTTTTGGGTCAACACCTCTGTGACTTCCTGCAGGATTGAGGTGATACTCCTTCCAGAGCAGTCCCCTATTGTAACCTTTCCTCTGAGTTATTAACATGTCTCCACAGGAGGGCAGAAAGTAGTCTTGGCTACTGCACCTCGTGTGCAAGCGGTATGGGTACAGGGGACGGAAGGCACCAAAGTGGCAACATTGCTAAAGTTGCACCCTGCAACTTGCTACGTTAATTTCTACCTGAGAGTCAGGTTGGACTTAATGTAACAAGTTGTTTGATACCTTGGATGATTCACTTTGGTTGCACCATTCCAGAGTTGGCACAACTGAGGGGGTCAGACTGCATTCGCCGATTGGGTTAATAAACTGTTCCATAGTAAAAATGACAGTTTACCGATTTGGCCTATGAGATATGCTGCACTCTGCCTTAGGACTCTCTAGGCCTGCCGTAAGGATGACTTATTCATACACCAGGGGGATGTCTGGCTTTGACATTGCTGTTAATAGATAAGTCGTCCCAGCAGCTCAAACGTCTCTTCCAGCCTGCAAATGGTGGGCTGGGAGTCTCATTTTACTCGTGTTCCACCCAGCGTGGCCCAACCAGTGCTGCAATCATTGGAGGACCCTCTAGCTTACATGCCCAGGGTACCCGGAGTACCATTTACTAGGGACTTACAGGTAAGATAGCTCAGCCAATTTGTTAGAAGCCAATTCAACATACCCATTTGAGTAAGGGCATTGGGCCTGCAGTCTGGTTAGCAGGGCTCAATGCACTCTTAGAATAAAAAGTAGCATCAGTGCAAAAACTCAGGGGTGACCATAAAAAGAGACAATAATAATCAATGTCTAATTTTGAGAAGACCATTTGTGCTCTATTTCAAGGGAATGGGAGACACAATAAATAGTGGTAGTCCACAGTGGTGAGTGAACAGCTTTTAGCCTACTAACAGCCATTGCTCCCCTCTATCCTTTCAGCCGTTCTCCCAACCTATGATATAATCCCAAGAAAAATCATTCCAGGTTTTTTATATTTTTTTGCAATAAGGCAGAAGACTGCTTCCACCAGAGAAGCTCTGTTTGTTCAGTCAGTAGGTGGATCTATTAAAATTGTGTACCTCTCTCAGCATCCCAGTTGTAAACCTACCATAACAGGTTCTGTAGATCAACTTCAAAGGCAAGACCAGACTCTTACTCTACATACACTACAAACATGGAATCTTCTAAAGTATCCGTCTTTGCAAGTTAATGCCCAAGACTCTTCCCTTTCCCTCACATTCTGTAGATAAACATCCATCTCCCTACTAGTAATACTCCAAAAGCAAGACACCCTCAGAAACCCTTTGTTCTTGGTTTTCCTATGGGCCCAAATTAAGGTAGTTTACACGAATCCCATGTCAACTCTAGAAGGTGGGGGGGGATTAAGAATGATTAGTCACTGCATGTAAGGAATCTTGGCAGTACCAGTTCCAAGTCTTGCCAGAATCAAAGCACAGATGTATATTTTTCTATATAACATCTTTCTGGCAGATACACCAAAACTCCACATTCACACTGCATTACATTTTTTATAAATATTAGACATGTCACTGTGACTGCATGGCAATTTCATATTTGCCATGGCACCATTTTATTGATAATACTCCAAGGTAACATGGCCGTCAATGCCCCACGTATGGGTCACTTACCTTATGTGAAACTTAGGCTTTTCAACATATCAAAGACCGACAACTTTGATATTCAGGGTTACTCTCGAAGTACAAAACCATGCTGTTAAAATCACTTGTGCATGGTGACATCTGACCTAACCTTTCCCACTAGTGCACTTTCCAATGCAAGATTACATTGGCCTCATTAAAGAGTCTGATATGCCAATCAGAATTAATGAAATGTTTAGCAGTTTCCGTGTGTCCAAATTCAAGAATACCAGGAAATCCAGTCAAAAAAGGGCAAAGCCAATACAAGACATTTATTTTTCCTAAAGTCATTTATTTTCATGTGGTGTCCACTAAGATTGTATGCTGTTTTATTTTTAATTTTGAGCATGAGAGAATGTTCTTTTGTATTTTTTGGCCAATGCAAATATTGCTGGATGGGGTCTATTTGTATTGGTTGGTCTGTTGATGGCTGTATCTCTTCTGGTAAATTGTCTCGGAATAAATGTGTGTTTCATTAGGATTTAAAACAATTATTGTCTTTCTTATGGGATTGCGTTAGTCTGTTGAAGGGTTTTCGCTAATGGGTGTGGACATGCTTGTTATAAGGAATTAGGATTATTTTTCTGTGAGTGGTTTATGAACTCCTTCAAGGTAGTGCAGATTATGCACATATAATTGATGACGGTGTGCAGGAAGACCATTTATTGTTCCTAAGGATTGTGGATTGGGGATGTATGATAGATTTTGGCATTGTGTTTTAAGTTTAATAGTTATCTGTCCCACTGATAGCCGCGCTCTATTCTGGTAACTGCGGTGGGGCTGCATTTGGGGGGGCGTTTCATTTCAAGGGACGATGCAGAGTGGAAATTAATTATTTATTTAATTTTCCGTCTGCATCGTCCCTCGAACCACTCACACAACGTGGCCCTACCGCTATTACCTGCGCGGACCGCGGCTGCCCACTGCAGTACACATTGAGATAATGTATTCTGAGCTATGTGGGTGAATATTGTGACTTCTACACATAGAAGATTTTGGGAAAGTATGTGCTATCTGCTTTATATTTTTAGGCATTTTGATCACTGTTCTAGCACAGTGTCTGGTTTCTCCCTCTCTGCACAATGTATATAATGCCCATAGGTGCTGTATTAATGTGTTTGTGCAGTGTATATCTGAAAGAGACACGTTAGTGATAGATTCCTTACCTTAGAATATCCCCAGGCGTCAGACTGGATCCGGAAAGTTTTGCGTAGCAGTACCCTTGCGCGTCGGTGGGCGTCGTCTGCGGCTCCGCGTCCGTCGTCGGCGTCGTGGGCGCCGTGATGACGTCGTCGGAGTACTTAGACGCCGCCTCCGCGTGCTGACGTCAGTTCTTCTTTTTTCCGCGCCAGCCAGTGCAGATCTGGAAAGAGCAGTTCCCTAGTCACTTTTTGACTAAACTTTTTGTGATCTTTTGATCCATTTCGAAGTCTGTACGACTCCGACGGTGCCTTTAGGGATGCCCGGATTCAAGCATTGCGACGAGTGCGACCGTACCATGTCGGTCACGGATCCCCGCCGCCTGTGCCTGATGTGTTTGGGCGTCGACCATGACGACGAGGCCTGCTCCGACTGGCGGGCCCTTTCGAGGAAGGCCAGGCGGGAGCGGTCCCGCAGGCGACTCGAAATCCGCCAGTCTGCCCCGCGCCGTGTGAGGTCCCGGTCCCACGGGAGGTCGAGGAACAGGTCGCGGGGACGGAGCCGTCACAGCTCCGGGAGTCGGCGCCACTCCACCGGGTCCAAGTCGTCAGGTAAGAAGCATAAGAAGTCGAAGAGACATTATCGCTCTTCTGACTCCCCCCGATGCTCGCACGATGCGGCCGGGGGTTCGGGTGACACCGCCCACGCGGCTCCTCGGGAGTCGCGGGCGCCGCGTTCGGCCCCATACCCCCCGGTCCCTGGGCTGAACGCGACGCCGGAGGAGATCGAGCGATTCCTCATGGCCATGAGGTCCCTTTCTCCTCCGACGGGTTCCGCGGCGCCTTCGGGCCCAGCGAACCCGTCTGGGGGCCATAGTGGGTCGGGGGCTACGACCCCGATGCCGTTGGGTGCTTTGGCCTCGACGCCGCCGGTGCCTTCGGGCCCGGCGCCGCAAGGCCTCACGATCCCGACACCGCCGGTGCCCTCGGGCCCGGCGCCGCAGGGTACAGCGGCCCCGGCGCCTTCGGGCCCGGCGCCGCAGGGCGCCGCTGGACCCTCCTCGGGCGATGGATCGTCACCGGTAGACCGTACGACCCCCCCGGCGTCGGTCCGTGTGGTGTCCCCTCCGGCGTCGTCCTCGGGCGCCGCCGTCCCCGATGCCTCCTTTCAATCGGTTCCGACGTCGGGACGACGCCTATCGGCGCCGATCTCGACGCCGTTTGGAGATTTTAGTTTCTATGAACCGGCCTCATTCAATTACGACCCTGAATCTCAGGAGATGAGGGATGAGGAGGATTGGGAGGGGTCTGAGGACCCTCTGGCCAGAGAGTGCCAGTCTAACATGGACTGGACAGGAGACCTTGGGGAGGCCAGTGGCCTGGACACCTCTCCAGACACTGGATTTGTCTCTCCTCCTACCGTGGCTTCGGAGGAGGGTGCTACTTATGGTGTGGTGTTGATGAGGGCTGCCAAGGCCTTGGGCCTTGACTCCCCGTCGCGGCCGTGAGGACTAACCTCCTCACTGAGGTCCTTAAGCCGCAGTCATGCTCCATGGAGCCTCTGCTGCCGTTTAATGAGGCCTTGACGGACGTTCTTTTGGGCACTTGGTCCAGGCCCGCTACAGGTTCGCCTGTAGATAGGAACGTGGCCAGATGCCACCGCCCGGCCCCGGGCGACCCATGTTTCCTGTCCACCCACCCCACCCCGAGAGTCTGGTTATCCAGGCCTCTAACTCCCAGACCGCCTTCTCGACGGCCCCGCCGAACAGGGAGTCCAAGAGGTACGAGAACTATGGTAAGAAGATCTTCTCGTCCCTTAGCTTGGGACTGCGGTCTTCCAACACCGCATGCCTCTTGGGCCGTTACACCCACTCTCTGTGGGAAACGGTGGCGGAAGTGCTGCCAGAGTGTCCGTTGGAGATACGGGCCAAACTCGGACAAGCCCTGGTGGAGGGCCGGGACGCAGCTAAGTATTCAATCAGGTGCGGACTGGATACTACTGACTCGCTGGGCAGAGCGATGGCTACGACGGTGGCGGTACGACGCCACGCCTGGCTGAGATCCGACAATTTTTCGGCAGACGTCCAAAATACACTCATGGACATGCCGATCGATGGCCGTCGCCTCTTTGGCGACAAGGCAGACCACGCGCTTGAGCGCTTTGAGGACTCCAGGGCTACGGCCAAGTCCTTGGGCCTCTCAGCCCCGCGCCAGCAAATGGGTGCCTTTCGCTCCTTTCGTGGCCAAGGAAGGGGCGTCCCCACACGTGCCGCCAGCCACTCGCCGCAAACTGTCGTCCAGCGCGGCGGCGGCCGTGGAAACCGCCGTGGAGGCGGTCGGGGAAACAAGCGGAGTCAGTCCACACCTGCCCCCACAGCATCCGCCTCTAAACCCTCCTAGTCCGTGCTTTTCGGCCCATGTGACGCCAGTGGGAGGCAGGGTTCGCCATCACCACTCTCACTGGCGCACAGTCACTTCGGACAGGTGGGTGCTGCAGATCGTCCGAAGGGGCTACTCCCTCCCCTTCGAGACGACCCCTCAAGCCATGCCACCGCAACACCACCGCGTATCGGGGGATCATTTGCGGCTCCTGCAGGAGGAAGTTTCGGCCCTCTTGGCCAAGGGGGCCATCGAGCGCGTTCCTGGGCCAGAAGTAGGACGTGGTTGCTACTCCCACTACTTCCTGGTACCCAAGAAGGGCAAAGGGGGCCTACGCCCTATCTTGGATCTGAGGAACGTCAACGGCTTCCTCCGGAAGGAGAAGTTCAAAATGCTGACACTGGCTCAGGTCTTGACTGCCCTAGACCCAGGAGACTGGATGGTAGCGTTGGACTTGCAGGACGCATATTTCCACATCCCCGTCCTGCCGGCCCACCGGCGTTACCTGCGGTTCACGGTAGGCCTCGAGCACTTTCAGTTTACGGTGCTCCCCTTCGGCCTTACCAGCGCCCCACGGGTGTTCACGAAAGTGATGGTGGTGGTCGCAGCTCATCTGCGCAGGTTGGGGGTCTCAGTCTTCCCCTACCTCGACGACTGGTTGTTGAAGGCGGGCTCGCCCCAGGCAGTCGTCAGCCACCTCCAGACTACGGCGGATCTCCTACACCAGCTGAGATTTTCCATCAATGTGCCGAAGTCACACCTGTGCCCCTCTCAGAAGCTCCTTTTCATCGGAGCGGTCCTCGACTCAGCGCAGTTTCGGGTTTACCCGCCCGAACAGCGGGTTCGGGATATACAGGCTCTGATTCCGATCTTCGGGCCGTTATCCCGAGTTTCGGTAAGGTTGACGCTGCGGCTTCTGGGGCTGATGGCCTCCTGCATCCTTCTGGTGCATCACGCACGGTGGCGGATGCGGGCTCTGCAGTGGGACCTGTAGTTTCAGTGGGTCCAGCACCGGGGTAACCTGTCCGACCATGTCCTGATCTCGGAGGGTACTGCGAGACAGCTGCAGTGGTGGCTCACGGACCGCGATTGGGTCAACGGCAGATCCCTCTCTCTTCCCCAACCGGAGCACGTAGTTGTGACGGACGCGTCCCTCCAGGGCTGGGAAGGCCACTTGGGAGAGGCGGAGATCAGAGGACTCTGGTCTCCGGCAGAGTCCCGGCTCCATATCAATCTGTTGGAGCTGCGGGCGATTCGTCTGGCACTGAAGGCATTCCTCCCGTCTGTCCGAGGGAGTGCAGTGCAAGTGTTCACGGACAACACCGCCGCCATGTGGTACTGCAACAAACAGGGCGGAGTGGGGTCGTGGACCCTTTGCCAGGAGGCTCTGCGTCTCTGGCAATGGCTGGAACATCAGGGCGTGACTCTGGTGGTTCAACACCTGGCAGGTTCTCTGAACGCCAGGGCGGACGAACTCAGCCGTCGGTGCTCGATGGATCACGAATGGCGTCTGAACTCGGACGTGGCGCAAGGCCTCTTTCTGCGATGGGGAGAGCCTTGGTTAGATCTATTCACCACCGAAGAGAACGCGCAATGTCATCAGTTCTGCGCGTTGGAATTTCCAAGGCGGCACTCGCTCGGAGACGCTTTTCGTCGCGAGTGGAGCTGCGGTCTGTTGTACGCCTTTCCGCCTATACCACTTCTGCCCAGAGTGCTGAAGAAGATCAAGCGCGACCGGGCACAAGTCATCCTTGTGGCTCCGGACTGGGCACGAAGGTACTGGTATCCCGAGCTACTCAGTATGTCAGTCGATCCCCCGGTTCGTCTGCCTCTTCAGGAGGACCTTCTATCGCAGCAGCGGGGGACGGTCCTCCACCCGTACCTGTCCAGTCTCCACCTCCATGCTTGGAGATTGAGCGGCGACAGTTGAGGCCATTTGACTTGCCTCCTGAAGTTTGCAACTTCATTCTGGTAGCCAGGCGTCCCTCCACAAAGACGGTATACGCCTGCAGGTGGAACACATTTGTGGCATGGTGCACAGCAAAGGCTGTGGATCCCCTCAATGCCCCTCTCTCTGAGGTTCTCCTCTTCCTTCTTTCTCTTGCCGAGCAGGGCTCTGCTCTGGGCACTGTCAAGGGCTATCTTTCGGCTCTTTCAGCCTTTCTGAGGCTGCCTGACCAACCTTCTTTGTTCAAGTCCCCTATCGTAAATCGATTCCTGAAGGGCATCACTCATACCTTTCCTCCTGCTCCCTTCGTGATGCCTCAGTGGGACTTGAACCTGGTTCTAACGTTTCTGATGTGCGCTCCCTTTGAGCCACTTCACAACTGTCCTCTTCGCCTTCTTTCTTTGAAGACTGCCTTCCTGGTAGCCATCACCTCTGCCAGGAGAGTGAGTGAGCTCCAGGCTCTGTCTTGTAAGCCTCCTTTCCTTTCAGTCCATCCGGACAAGGTTGTATTGCGGACAAGGTCCTCCTTCCTTCCCAAGGTAGTCACGGCCTTCCACATTGGGCAATCCATCACGTTGCCCACCTTCTTTCCGCCTCCGCACCCCTCGAGAGAGGAGGAGAGGCTCCACCGTCTGGACCCAAAACGTGCGCTCTCATTTTATCTGAACCGCACACAACAGTTCCGGGTGGATGATCAACTCTTTGTTGGGAACGCGGACGCTAAGAAAGGGAAAGCGGTGCACAAGCGGACCATCTCCCGGTGGATTATCTTGTGCATCCAGGCGTGTTACTCCTTGGCTAAGAAGGAACCCCCTGTTGGGCTGAGGGCTCATTCCACTCGAGCCACGGTCACTACTACTGCCTTGGGCCGGGGTGTGCCCTTGCAGGACATTTGCCAGGCAGCTACGTGGGCCTCGCTGCACACGTTTGCAAGGCACTACTGCCTGGACAGTCAAGTCCGGAGGGACGGCTACTTCGGCCGTTCCGTCCTCCAGGACTTTCTGGTGTGATTATTGGTTCGCAGACCCACCACCACGGGGATGGTATTGCTGGGGTATCTATTCTAAGGTAAGGAATCTATCACTAACGTGTCTCTTTCAGATGCACAAGTTACTACTTGTGTAACGATATATCTGTAAAGGACATTAGTTAGTGATAGATTCCTTACCGACCCACCCATCCTCCCCGTTCTGCGAACCGATATCTAGGGTTAAGGTCATCCCCTTTCAGGGCCCTAGTTTCTTGGCACCAGTGTCGGTTTTTGTCATGGCTCTGCGCTTCTGGCGCGGAAAAGCTGTGGCTAAGAACTGACATCAGCACTCGGAGGCGGCGTCTAAGTACTCCGACGACGTCATCACGGCGCCCACGACGCCGACGACGGACGCGGAGCCACAGACGACGCCCACCGACGCGCAAGGGTACTGCTACGCAAAACTTTCCGGATCCAGTCTGACGCCTGGGGATATTCTAAGGTAAGGAATCTATCACTAACTAATGTCTCTTACAGATATATCGTTACACAAGTAGTAACTTGTGCATTGAGGCTGGTCATTCTGGTTCAGTAGTGTATTGTAAGACCGATTGGGACATTTTTGGGCAAATATATAAAGGTAATCTGTGTTATCACTGTACAGCACAGTACTATTGAAATATAATGCAATGTCTATCATTGCAGACTGAAGGCTTTGACTGTCTTTCTTTGCGTGCTGTATGCTATGGGAGCATTCTCTCTCTCTCTGTTCACGTTATTTATTGGAGAATGTGTTGTTTCTCTTCGGATTTATTGTAATATCTGGTTGCTGCACATTACCATGTTCTTGTAATTTAATGTATGTAGAGAACACTTTTACCACTAGTATCGGTCAGAGTTTGCAGCATCTATCCATTACGTATATTGGACCAATAGGTTCAGTCTCCATTCAATTATTTTAGAGTAAGTATGCACTATTTGTATATTGGGCATGGTATTGTTTTATTTCAGATGATGGACGTCATCCATCACTCTGCGCATGGCTGCTTTTATTAGAGCAATATGTGGCGTCACTGTCCAGTGTGTGCTGGGGCATTCTGCTTTTATATGGTATTGGTCCATCAACACTGACACTCCGCAGTGTATATTCAAGCGGTATGTTTTGTCTCTGAGCAGTGTTTATTAGGGCATTATATTCTGCCTCACTAGGTATTGTGTGTTGGGGCAATCTGTAGTCTTTCTGAACAGTGCATGTTTGCCTGTATGTGCTTTCATCCTCAGGAGCGTACATTCGTGTATTTTCCACTGTCTTTCCAGTAGTCTTTGTTAGTGGGCCAGTATGTGGTATCTCTCTCTCTCTCTATTACTCACACACTTCTTCTCTCTGCTGTGTGTATTCAGACATTATGCCTCTGAGCTTTGTGCACTAGGGTGATGTCTGTATTCATTTTTGGTGTATCTGGGCAGCATGAGTTGTATGTGGGCAATGTGTATTGGGACGGTATGGACTGTTTCTTCTCTCACCAGTGTCCATTGATTGAGTATGTGCTACGTTTATCAGCCACTGTTATTGAGGCACTATGTGATGTCTAATGCAGTATGTAAGGGATGTTATATGTTTTCTGTGTCATCAAATGTTATTTTGAGCCATTTCATGCGCTTCCCCATCTGCATTGAATACTTAGGCAGTCAGTCCCGCCTCCACATAATGTATATTAATGCAGTGTGGTCTCTTGACAGTATGCACAGGGCAGTATGTGCTCTTATTATAGTCATTATATACTGAGGCAGTATGTACTGTCTCCGTGTATTGTGTTGGGACAATACATTCTGTCTCCACGAACAATGTATATTGTGGCAGTATTTGCGATAGAGGGAGCAGGGTGAATCTGAAAGAATCGTCATTAGGTTAAAGTTGGGGTTGAAACCCATCCAGATTCATGTAATTGAGTCTGGCTTGGACTGTTTGTGCTTGTTTTTACGAACAGCAGGATTTTTGTTTTGGCCTCAGGTACAGATATGGATGAGGGGCAAGTAGTGTTTGAGTGGTTGGAGCTGCTAGGATTGGCAAAATGATGAAATGCCATAGAGAGTGTGATAACAACCAGGTAAAATGTGACCTCCCAATGATGTAGGGGTTTACATGTTCTTGGAAAGTTGCGAGACGTCTTTATCAGATACACACGGCATCTGCACAACATCCAACCACTTTCCTATTGCCTATGACTGTTGCTCATTCATAACCCTGAAAGCCACGAGGGAGTGAGAGGCCAAGGTAATTTTGGAAAGGGCATGCAAGCAGACTCCAAAGTGGCCCATCTTCCTTCCTTCAATTAAGTCTCCTGGTGAGAAGCAATCTCAGGCAATGTGCTAGGGTGGGACTGATCCTGCAGAGTTTGTGACCCATGCACCTCTGATATCACTTACTCCCGTCCTCTACTGACTCGGGTCTTGTTGCCACTTCTAAGTCAGCTCTTGCCTACTTAGGTGACGACCCATATGACTTCATGTCTTCTACAGCATAATCATAGATGCTTCTCTGTGGGCTGATTTAAGCACTGCTTCCATTTTTGAAGTTGGCACATATTATCTGAGTAGTAAAAGAAAAGGTTTGTGTCTATTTTATTAACTCTTGTCACATCCTCTCTCAAGGTCCAGATTTTTGCCCAGATGTACAAACCTCTTTGCATCAGATCCTGATGCCTTCGTCCTGCTTATTAGGTGTTGTGGGCTGCCTTAGCAAGATGATTTGGAGGCTGAAAACCTCCTTGGTGCATGGATGCATGTCTTTACTTTGAGGCGGCATTGTCATATCTCCAGAGGGGAGTTGCCGTTATCCCTTCAGTCCTCCTTTTCAGGAAGTATGTTTGTTTACCTTTGTCATATGAATAGAAGTGAAAGAGCTTGAATTACCCTCCCAACTGGGAACACAAAGACATCTTCCAGCCAGACAAGCTAGTATTTTACAACTGATCTATTTTTTGCTCAAGGATCATGTTTGTTTTACATATGGTTCAGTCCATCACTCTACCAGCCTTCTTTCCACCTCAGCTTCCATCAGTGAAGACGAGACATTGCATAGACTAGAACCTAGGCATGAAATATCTTTTAACATCAATCGTACAAGCCAGTCAGCTTTTTGGGGGATTTGCTGGAACCAAGAAGGGAAAGTTGTACACCAAAGGTCCAATTTCACACTGGGTCACATTGTATACAAAGACCTCTCACTCCTTGTCCAAGAACATACTCTTATTGGCATTTGTGCACACTCCACGAGGCTGTGGCAGCTTCTACTGCTCTCACCATAGGCGTTCTTTTGGCTGATATTTACAAGATGGCCACTTGGTCTTCATTGCACACTCTTGCAAAACAATACTGTAACAACGCTCAGGCATGCAGTGCTTGATACGCATCACTGTAGTGTTGCATGACATCCTTAGTTAATCAGCACTGCACATACTGGGGTTGTAGGGTGTATTGCTTTGGGATTCATTCATCAGGTGAAGAATCATCAGGAAGAAGTATCCATCAGAAGATTGTTACATCCTGTGGTAACAATATTTGTGGTGGATACTACATTCTCCCCAACATTCTTCACCGTCCTTTCTCCTCCCCTGATGAGCTTGTGCCATTAATATTAAGATTCCAAGTTATGCAAATATACTTCTTTTTTTGATTTTTCTGTCATAAAAGCTCTTTTGGTTTTCCTCTGCATGCTTCAATTAGATGTGGTAATATACGAGGAAATAATGACAGTATGATGGTCAGCGCCAGACAGAGAGAGAGCAGAGCGAGATGTTGTCAAACTCAGGCAATGGAGCTACAGTTGGAGTTGTTGCTCGCCACCTGGCGTTGCTGCAACACTATTTCTGGGGAACGTTTTTCTGGATCCAGTCTGGTGCCTACAGAATACTGATAAGGTGATGCATCTGCTGGAAGGTGTAGTGTCCCCCAGAAATAATGTTACCAAAGGAGAGTAGCTTTTGCTTATTGACCTGTGGACTGCACTCTTGATGCAGCCGGTATATTTGAATAAATGTAACTTTGCCTCTCAATTTTTACCCTTACATGTTTTGCAACTGAACTAAGCAGTGACTTTGGGTGTGTTTGAAAAGAACATATGGAGGGACACTTAGCACTAAGCATGGGCGAATTTTGAGAATCTGGCGTTTGCAAATTTTGCGAATTTGCGAACTCGCAATCCGCGAATTCTCGCGAATTTTTTTTTTTTGTGTTCGCAAGGATTTCTGCCAGTTTGCGAGAGTTTTGTACCAGTTCGCAATTGCGAACTTACATGTCGGCTCGCAACGGTCGCGATTATGTTGTTTCTACGTCTGGTTCATCATCACAGGTTCCCAGCACCCTCTGTTTCACCCTGCCACCCTCTGTTTCACCCATGCCACCCTCTGGTACATCAATGCCACCCTCTGGTTCATCATCACTGCAGATTATGGGGGGAAAAAGCAAGCACACCTGCCCTGCTTCAACTGACATGAATTAATTTGGGGTTGATTTATTAATGTGTCACTGTTTTAAAATTCCAGTCTGGCACCTGCTTCCTTATCTGTAATTTGCTTTCTGTTGCAGTGCAATTGTCTTTTCCAGGACCTTTGTGGCCTACTTGTAGCGATTCTTTGATCCGGCTGTGAGGGTCAGAGCAGGGCCATACAATTGTTGCAACTAGCAACTGAACTCTGGTGGGGTCCCAGTCAGGAAGCACTACAGGGAATGGTTACAAATGATGAATTTGAACTTTTGCACCTGCTGAGTGCTTTCAGTTTAGCAAAACTCGTTTTTCTGCAGAACAGCATTACAGCAACTGTAATGCCCCAAACAAGCTTACTTGTGAAAGTTGATTTCTAATCCAAAAGTGATCCAAAGAAAGTCAAAAGGCCTCCAATCCAAAAAAGTGCAGGCAAATGTCAACCTGAGGAGTTATTCTCATAAAAATCATCATTTTCAGAAGGTCTATGCTGCTTGCTCGTGGATTTCTTGTGCAGAATTGCAATTTTTGTAATTTCCGAGTGCGAGATTGTTGCTGCCCGCCGCACCTATATGTTCGCAATTGCGAACTTACACTGCATGCCGCAAAATTGTATCACCAAGAAAAAAAAATCCGCTGCGTGCGAATTTGCCGATTTTCGGTAAATTCGCGAGCGTTCGCGGATTGCAAATTTACCAAAAATCCGCAAAATCCGCGAGCGGAACGGATTTTCCGCCCATGCTTACTTAGCACCATAGGAATTGTTGCACCGGAGCTAGTTAAAGTTATTATAGCATCATCTGACAATAGGTCATGTGAGTGTTCTGACTTAAGGTTAGTCAATGTTTTGTTTCCTCTTAATGGATAGAGCCTTATTTAGATTTTGGCAGATGGTATGCTTTGTTAAAATATGGTGGATATCCCGTCCACTGTATTACAAATACAGTAGGTTAAATGTGTTTGTTAAACACAAACCAGCCACCTGCTAACGCTCACAAAGACCACCCAAATAACATGCCACACTTTCATGCATGTTCCCAACACCCTCTCACTCACCAGACATGCCAGATATAGGATGCACTGTACAACCATGCTCCGGATCTGCTCTTCCTCATGGAAGCATGGCTAACGCCAACCTCTGCACTGGACATCGCTACAGCCTACCAGTTGGCTAGAAGATCACCAGACAAGACCATCAGCACAAACCCTGAGATGGAGTTGCCATCCTACTCAAAGGCACCATCAACTGCACAATCTACACAGACACCCCCAGCAGCAACAAGATATGCATCACAACCAACTTCTCCCTGGGCGGAACCTTCGTATCCAGACCATCAAGACCCCACAACAATTTCGCAAGCGACATCGCAGAATTCTTTGTGCCTCTCATGATCACCACCAGCATCTTCATCCTCCTCGGAGAGTTCAGCTTTCACCTACAAACTGCACCAAACCAAACTCTATGGCCCTTCTAGAAAACCTTGGAAACCTCGGCCTCACACAGCACATTACCATGCTCACCCTCACCACCTGACACCTATTGGACTCAATTTCCTCCTCAATCAGCGATATCACAATCATCCATTCAGCAACTATGACCTAGACAGACCACGCCCTTGTCAGTTTCATCATACCCATCCTGCACCACCACAGACCTACCACCACCGGAACTGGCCGCTACAGCTAGATAAACATCACAGAAGCAGAGTGGGCTTCCGCCCTGTCCGTTAACCTGGCTGAGCACCCCAGCAACTGCTCAAAAGCTATCTAGGACCTCAACAGCTATATCACTGCATGCACCAACACCCTGGTTTCTCTCCAGCACAACCCAATGGTAAGAGTTTAACTACAGGCAAATTGATACACAGAGAATCTCAGGCTGATGAAATGCCAGAGGAAGCAACTGGAGTGCACATGAAGAAGTTGAAACACCACATATACAAACCTCTTGAAATCAGCCTTAAGACGCTACCACCAGCAGATATTGAGTCCCAAGTTCACAGCTCTTGCAGATCGCACACAGACGCCAGCACTAACCGAAGCAATGAAATCTTCCTCATTAACAAATATTTATAACAATAAAATGCTAGGCAGTAATAGTTTATCGCACTGTGTATACACATACAAATTTACTGTGGGTAAAGTAATTTCAATGAGAATCCCAAATATTTGGTGGTGCAATAATGGTTTAGAATACCTTACTACCAAAGGTGGATTAGCACACCGGAAAGCGATCCAGTATGTTCGAATCAACTAATTCAACAAACCAAAGCACTCAAAGTGGTATTAACCGAATTAATACAATGCCCAAACAGTAAGGACTTGTATTAAAGAGCACAGTTCTTTTTCATTGCAGAGCGTAGACAGTCAAATAATCTTCAGATACAGATGATTCACAAATTAATATTCTTCAAGGATGAATAGCCAACACGTTTTTCGTAACTATGCAGCTTTTTCAAGGCTGTAAAATGTTTACAAATAAAAAACATGTAATATACTATCCCTCTTGATGGACTAAAAGGAATAGAAAACAGGCCGATCACAAACTAGCACTTATTACTAGACATATAGCTCAAAGTCAGGATCTGTATAAAATTTTGAATAAACATTGTCACCTTCTCACTGTAGATCAGGCACTGTCTAAGTCCATTGCGTGTAAACCCAGAATCACTTACAGACTCAGTAGGGGCACCACTTTGAGGAACATTTTTTGTCCCAACTACAGTCTACCCAAGTCACAACATCAAGGGAACATACCCAAAGGGTTCTTTAAATGTACGCAATGTAACGTATGCTAGTATGCTGCCACCAAAACTATTCGCTTTCGGTACAACCTATATGTACACCTTATAACGCAGTTTATTAACTTCAACACCAAATTTGTGATATCCTGTATTATGTCACTGTGGTCCCATTTATATAGGCAGTATTATCAGACCACTAAAAGAACACATCTAAGAACACATAAGAGCTATTAAGAACAACACTCCTAATTATCCTCTTGCCTTTCACTTTAATTCCCTCCATTCTATTTTATTATTGATTCATATCAAATTTCATGGCATAGCTCAGGCTATATGCTACCCTTGAGGAGAAGATAGGACATTGGTCCTTAGAAGGATGGAAACTAAATGGATAACCAGACTGCGGGCAGTAGACATGGGATTGAATGTTGGCATGGAATTACATGTTTTCTCACTGATTGAAAAGATGATGCTACATTTCTGATTGTCTGCTAAGTGATATTTCTGCTGTTTTTAGTTGTATTTTATTGATGTAACAGCTTATAATATGTGGCTGTGAGCAATATTAATTATTTTGAGTTTGGGCTCTTCTAAGAGGTCTTACCATTGTGAACACTGGATTTGATTTAAATATTGATGGCTGGTAATTGATAATATCTGAATATGATATATATAATGAATCTACTACAACTAGTAATTAGTGAAACTCTAGTGATCACTAGCACACATCAAACTTGTATACTAATAGAAATTTGCCATGATCATTTACATATATAACTCTTTACATTTGACCATACTTATTTGATGTTACTCCTTTATGGCTGAGATTCAAAGTTACCTATGTTCGGTAACTCCTTTTCTATTTTTATTCTTTCTTCTCTCATTTGTTAAACTTTCTCTAACACCCATACCTTTGTGGGTCTATATATTATTATCCTTCATACTTATAGTACATACACATAGTAGTCTTTACTTTCGTTTTCATTGTAGCTCGCCCTCCACACCAGTCTTTTTTTACATAATCTTACTAATAAACATAAGTCTATTGGGACCTACTCCAAGATGGCCACCGTCTTTTCAGGCTAATCTGACTTGATCCGTTAAACTCAATCTTTCTCCTTTATTTTCTACTATTATCACGTCCGATGTCATTTGAGACGCCAACGCTGCCACCAGACTTTCTATCAGACTTTCACGAAGAATAGTCGGGCAGCACGGAGACTCGACGTTTTGCCGCTTTACGGGTGAGGATTTCTAGGGAACAGAGTTTTAGCGATCTCAGTGCTGACTGGCATTGACTTTAAGGGTTTTCATTAATCATAGGTATCTTATATTTGCTGTGCATTGCTAATTTAATTCTGCATTTCCTTATGTTTACGGTACTGTTTTAGGATATAATATACATTTAGTTTTTTGACTACAATCAGGGTTTCGGTAGCCATTTTAAAATGTATAACTGCTTTATGATTATCATGGGGCTGGACTATTTTGAGACACTGGATGGGATATTGCTATTCTAGTTAGGTTTTGAATTAGGCTGCATGCCTGTGTTTTTGCTAGATACATACTATTGTATTTAGACATGAGTATTATTCTCTCTTTGTACCAGATCGGAGCTTATTATGGACTCCTTGGCCTATTTGAATACCTTATATCTTGATGCCAGGCCTGTCTTCCAATCTCTATTTGGTAAAATGGGCTGTTTTACAAATGTTGTGTACTGCTGATACACACCATTATTAGCCAATTACTTGAATTTGTAAATGTTCCTTTTGTTTTAATCTGAGCAATACGTTGGTTGAGTGACTTTTTTTAGGTCTCGCCGGCCAATGCGCTTGCGCATTGAGCTGGCGAGAGATATAGGGGCTTATCAAGAGCTTAACCAAACGGGCGATTTGATGCTGTGCCCGTGAAAGCAAGCTCAATGCGCAAGCTCATTGACCTAAAAAGCGCGTGCACATCAAAGCCAGCCATCTGTTCCCCAGCTTGGTGCCTCCAGCAGCTCTTCAAAGGTATCCGCTCCGCCCCCTGCTGCATCAAAGGCTTTAATTTCGCGGCCTCATTTTTCACTTTCATTTCGCGGCCGCGTTTTTTTTTCTGTCCCTGTTGTGCCGCCCGACTTGTCTAGCATAAGTAAGTCATACCTTGACCTTACTTTTTCACCCCCGATTATAAGTGTATAAAGCCTTTCCTGCCAAGCGTTACCATTTGAATTTTTTCCGCGCCCGCCCGCCACTCTCCTTATTGCCTTTGCGAGAATTCGCTCACCAGCTCTAGCCCTAGCCCTTTGACTTACAAGCTTACGGCAACGCTCATATACGCTCATACCCTTAGACTTCGGCCAGTTTCTGCTGTTGTATGTTGCTTCTAAGGTCGCTACCTGACTCCAGTCCCCATTTCTCTTTGTGCCTCTTCTCCTCCCATCTTTCTTCTGACAATCGCCTACCTTTCTCTTTATTTTTCTAGTTGCATTTACCTCATCTAATGGACCTTGGTAAGCCACGCATGTTTAATTTATCTTATGTTTGGCTGACCCACAGTATCACCCAATAATGGCACTTTCCGTTTGTTCGCGGCCGCATTTTTTACTTTCATTTCGCGGCCGCTTTTTTTTCCCTTTTCTGTCCCTGTTGTGCTGCCCGACTTGTTATGCATGGAGAGATTAAGTGATTTGCCCAGATTCACAGGATCTTGACCCTCCCGCCGAGACTCAAACTCTGTTCCCCAGCTTCAAAAGCGACCGCTCTAGCCGTTATGCCACATCCTGTCTTGGCGGCCATGTCTCGCATTTCCCCTCCCCCTCCCCACAGCAATGCCAAGAGCATGTTATGCTAGCACCTTCTCTCCTTCATTCTCTGCCACACGTAGTTGGTGTCTGTTGGCTGTACTCCATGTAAGCTAAATATGGACCGACCTGTACATATGTAGGAAGCGAATTTGACCAGGTTGTTTCCGATTTGGAATTGTTGTACACTTTTAGACTTATTTTTGACTATATAGTTAAAATGTTGTGTGGCAAAAACGCTCGCTCCTATTATCTTGCACTGCATACAGTATCATATGTCATTTCAGTTTTTCCACCGAGCTAAAATAATGTGTCCAACACTTGTTTTTTGCTGTTCTGGAAAATGTTTTCCCTGTTCATTTCATGCTGGTGTGGTGCATCCTCCCCGTGTAGTAAAGCCTGCGAAACCCTTTCTCACTTGCTGGTCCTAACAACTCATTCCTTCGCGGCCCTGGGAGCTTCGAGTCATGCTACAGTTATGTGAGCTCTGATGGACCTTTGCCAACTGTTTATCTGTTATACTTTGACTGTGGGTAATTATTTCTGTCCTCTGGCACGACGCTGCAAACCCTACAGTTGTCCAACACAGGGTATTGTTTCATGTTTATGAACATTGGAACTGCACCGCCTATGATCATGATACCATTTTAATAGTGAATATTTTTGAAATAACTAAAGACGGCAGACACGACATTAAGCTCAGGTGCTGGACGCATTTTTTCAGCACCACCACAGCATCACTCAGCACCACCACATTAGCACTCAGCACCACCACATTATCACTCAGCACCACCACATCACCACTCAGCACCACCACAGCATCACTCAGCACCACCACAGCATCCCTCAGCACCACCGCAGCATCACTCAGCACCACAACAGCACCACTCAGCACCACCACAGCATCACTCAGCACCACCACAGCACCACTCAGCACCACCACAGCACTACTCAGCGCCACCACAGAACCACCACAGCACCACCACAGAACCACCACAGCACCACTCAGCACCACCACAGCATCACTCAGCAACACCACAGCATCAGTCAGCACCACCCCAGCATCACTCAGCACCACTCACATCACCACATCATCACTCAGTATCACTCGGCACCACCACAGCACCACTCAGCATCAATCACCACATCATCACTCAGCGCAACCCCAGCATCACTCAGCACCACCACATTAACAGCGCCACCACGGAACCACCACAGCACCACCACAGCACCACTCAGCACCACCACAGCATCACTCAGCAACACCACAGCATCACTCAGCACCACCCAGCACCACTCACCATCACCACATCATCACTCAGCATCACTCAGCACCACCACAGCACCACTCAGCATCACCACATCATCACTCAGCACTACCCCAGCATCACTCAGCACCACCACATTATCACTCAGCACCACCACATTATCACTCAGCGCCACCCCAGCATCACTCAGTGCCACCCCAGCATCACTCAGCACCACCACAGCATCACTCAGCGCACCAACAGCATCACTCTGCGCAACAACAGCATCCATCACTCAGCGCAACCACAGCATCATTCAGCACCACCACAGCATCACTTGTTCAAATATGTTCTTTCAATGTTTCAAGCTGTTTTCAAGCTTTCAAACTTTATTACAAATCACAAAAAGATGTTAATATTTCACTTCTGTTCTTGGATTTTTGTCACAATAAAAAACACTGAACATAATCTTCACAAAAGTTATTTACAAAAGTTTAAGCTATTGCCATTACAAATTAAATTAATTATTTAAGTATTAATTTAAAAAAAACTAAAAGCCCTTCTTATTTGTAATATCAATACATCTAAGTCACGTAAATACAAATCATGTTGCATTACAAATGCTATAGGTGTCAAATTTGCGAAAGTTATAACTATTGGCATTGTAAATGACAAAGCTATTAATTTAGCTATTTTAAAAAACAACACATACATTTAAAAAAATCATTTATAAGACCAATAGCTCAAACTTTCCTAATGCGAGACCTATTGCATTTCCAATGCTTGTTTGTTGCTGTGAGCTTATAACTTTTTTGATATTTCATACTTACTTGTGTAAGTGCGTAAACTACTCTCTTACTATATATGATCACCTGGGTCTTGTTTGACTGTTTCTATTCACTGCTTTCCTTTTCAGTATTAGGAGTTAGCTCTTAAATATCCTGCCCGATTGGCTCAGTATTTACGCAACTTTTCATGCTAAGTCCTAGCACTTATATTTGTCATTACTTGTTATGCATGAAATTTTCTTTTTCCTGCTCACACTTCGCCTTAGTCTCCCTTTACTCTCTCTATGATGTACACTTTTTCTTATTAACATAGATATATATCTTCCTTCTTTCTTTTCCCATTTTTGATTTCTATTCCATCTGTGTCTTACCTATCATTTTGCTTATCGCACATATGTGATTTTACCTGTAGCAGTCTTTTTACATTTGTATCTAGCACCAGCGAGACATACCTTATTATTTGGTTTCATCTACATTATTGGCTACCGAGTGAGTGATTCTGAACTTTTCTCTTTTTTTGAGAGAGAGTTATGTTTCTTTGTGACATTTATTCTCCTCAGGCTTTTTCCAACTAAGACATTGTATTATATTTTTTCTTTTTTTTGTGTTTGTACTCTTTTCCAGTTAGGTCTGGTTTCATCACTTCATTCCACAGGGGTGCGACCCCTTGTGGAACGACTATAGCTACTCAACGTGTTGCTCCTGGATTGTGTTGCTCCCAAAATAATGAATACCCACATATATATTCATAAGCTGGGGCTATGTTTGTACCTTGTGTCACGCTGAGAAATATCTTTTGCACATTTTTGGTGGAGTCACTACCTCTTTTTTCTTTATTAATCAGGATTCATTAGGATATTGGGACATAATATATCTCATTCTGACCTATGCGACTTTGCCAGGTTTTAAACAATTCTCATCTCACAATTGGTCTCTATTTTTTCACTGGATCTCTCTATCAACTTTGTATCTTTCCCTCACATTACTGATCGACTTCCCTGGTATACAATTTCTAACTCTTATTAATTTTTTTGACTATGGATTCTTCTTTGTCTCGGTTCGTCATCTTTTTCTCATGTTTCTCTTCACAACTTTTACGTTAATGTACAGTATCTTACATGTTTCTTATTTGTAAATAGTTGACAGCCTTGAAAATGTTACATAATGACGAAACACATGTTGGCTGCTCATCCCTGAAGAATACTCATTTGTGAATCATCTGTATCTGAAGATTATTTGACTGTCTACCCTCTGCAATAAACAAGAACTGTGCTCTTTAAAACAGGTCTTTACTGTTTGGACATTGTACTTATTGTTTAACTACCACTTTGAGTGCTTTGTTTTGTCGGATTATATGATTATCACCTCCTGACACCTCCAGCCCATCACACCCTCATAAGACCTTTGCAACAAGTTCCTGGAATTCTTATGTAACAAATAACCTCCATATACAGCAGCTTCGACCCTCAACCAGAACCTGTCACAGTCGCAACTCAACTTCCATTCACAGCCCAAAAATGAACCCTAGCCTTATTGTGACCCACCTTCACCACCATCAAAATTGCTACTACCATGAGGGGGTCCGTTCTGACCCCTTTCCCCACCATGCCTTCAACCAAAGATTCATAATGATCAGTGAAGCACCAACGCCCATCCTCAATGCCCCCAGCATCACAGGCCCATTCCTGGACACCTGAAACATGCCACCACTGTGTCTCTGCTCAAGAAACCATCCACTGACCCATCCACTTTTTCAGTCTACAGACCCATCTCCCACCTACAATTCCTGCAAAAGTTTTGAGAGAAACTAATCAACTAATGCCTCACTGACCACCTCAGCAACCCCCAGCTCCTCTTCGCCATGCAGTCTGGTTTCAGGCCCAGCCACAGTGTAGAAACAGCACTCCTCCCCACCACATATTGTATCCGCATGATCCTTGACAGAGGACACAATGCAGACCTCATTCCTCTGTACCTCTTGTCATGGTGCTACACCCCATCCTCATCAGGGGCCTTCACGAGATTGACATCCAAGGACCTGCTCTCTAATAGGTCTTCTCTTTTTTGACGGATAGAGCACAAGCTGTCAGCTTTGCACCTTACTTCTGGGAAGCCGGCAAACTCCTCTGTGGAGTGCCTTAAATTTCATTAGTCAGCCCAACCGCCTTTAATGCATACATGATCCCTCTGGACAACACCAAATGCACTCACAACATCAATATCCTCTCCTCCGCCAATGACACACCATTCATATCCTCCCTCTCAGACAAGACTGTTCACTGCCTGTATGACTGAGGTCGCTGACTGAATGTAAGCCAACTGTCTCAAGTGCAACATCAACAAGACAGAAGTAGTGATATTCCGGAAGAACATTTTACCATGGACCACCAACTGGTGGACGGTCAAACTCTAACCCACACCCATGCACGAACCCTTGGAATATTTGTACAGAAAACTGGACATGACTGCACCAGTCGATGCTGTCACTGCATCCTGCTTCCACACTCATGCCCTAGTCACCAGCATGTTAAAGTATGGGAAAACCTCTACACTGGGACCACCAAGCGACTCACTAGAAGATTATAAACTATCCAAAACTAGGCAACCCGACGCATCCTCAACCTTCCACATAAAATTTATAGCACACCACATCTCAGGGAGCTTCACTGACTCCCAATACATGAATGTGCTTGTTCCAAACTCCTCACATACACATTCAAGGCACAACACAGCTTAGGCCCCAACTGCCTGACCAGATCATCTCCTTCCACCAACCACCCAGAAAATTTGCCGCCGCAGGACTCCTACTCACCAACATCCAATGTATACAAATAATCTGATCAGGAGAAAGGGCGTTCTCTTGCATCACTCCTAAAGCATGGAATGGCCTTCCATTCCATATCAGATCCTCCTTCTCTCTTCTTAAATTCCAGCTGAAGACCTGGCTTTACAATTAACAAACCTATCATAGGCAGGGCTAGGCATGCACAAATGCTTAGCACCAGGATACCCTCATGGGTATTCATGCACTTTACAAATACACATAACATAACGTACGGCATAGGTACATCCCCCATATGTGAGACTGACTGTCTTGTCTGCCAAACACTAAATAAGGCCCTTAGTTTCCATATTAGCACCTTACCTGTCTTGTTAGTAATCACACTTACTAAACCTTTATGTTGTCAACAAAAATGTTGGAGGTTAAATCAAACTCTGAGATGTGAAGTTATTCCATCAACGTCTTTTTTTCTTTTAGGGAGAACCAGGCGTTCAAGGTCAACAGGGATTTCAAGGAAAACCAGGACCAAAAGTAAGCGTCTGCCAGAATCCAGTAGGAGAATTGGTGATGATTTCCTGGCACTTTTACCCCTTCCCCTTGATTGCTGTGTTTCTCCAGAAATCATTTGGTTGACGAGTTATGGAATGCACTTGCATCCTTTGGAATGGTATTTTCCTTGATATCCCACCAGCGGCATTTCAAGCAGTTCCAGACCTAATTGCTACTTTCTGATGAAGAAGGGCTCATATCCGGAAACAAGTCCATAAATTCAAGCACTGGCTGTGCCAACACTGGTGTCAAACACGTTTCTACTTGTGAGTAATTAAAAAACACTGTGGAGTACATCTACCAAAATGCAATGAGAAAACTGGAGCTGACTTGCTGTCAGTGTGTCCCCCTCTTTCCTCAAAGGAAGCATAAACTACTTTAGCTTTACAGTCTGCAATCACAATGCACTCTTAGGAGTTACATACGCAAACTTGATTTTACTCTAAAGAGTCCTTTTGCTCTCTTATGCTGTCACAGATCGCTCATAGTCTCAATCTAAAACTCAGTCTCATCCTGAAGAGTGTCCTTTAAAGCACAAACCTGCCCTCTTTAGTTCATAGAACAGCACACTTTCTCTCGCAGATTGGCCCTTTATTGCTTACTGAAGGGTGAATTGTATTTACAAGATTATCCTTTATTGGTCACTAAAGGGTGTCTTTTCACTCACAGGCTGTTATACTTACGAGACATTATTTTTCATTGAAAGATTCCATTACACCCCCAAGGCAGCCATTTATCTCACAGAAAGGACCTTTCCACCAGCTTTTACTTCCACTGAACACTTTCCTCTGCAGATGATCCTTAGTCCCAGTTCAAGATCCAACTTGACTTTTGTTGGTACATCAGTAACAGGCAGGAGACCAAGGTTTCAGACCTGATGTTGCTCCTTCCACTGGAATATACTATTGCATGAGGGGCAGAATGTAAACAGTGTACTGTTAATACCCTCACTCAAGTCAATCTCATACAACCCATACAACAGTCAGTCTGAAAACATCAATGTTCATGGATCTGTCTTCAGTGTCTTGAGATATCCTTGCCCCTGTACTCTTGAAAATAGTGCGAGTATGTCCGAACCAGATAGTGGAAAAGCACAATCTAAAGAGGAGTATATGGAATGCAATATTGTGGGCATCCGGGGAAGTATCACGATTTACCTCAAAACTGAAAGCTCTTCAAAGAAAATGAATGTGCAGCATCTATACCCAGCACTAGATTGAAGGGTGTGCTCAGCATCTGAATCTGCAGCACTAAAGGCTGCAAACCGATTGTTACAGTTAAGTAATATTTTCTAGCTCTTCCTCACCTCATTCAATCAAGATTGCTGAGGATCCTGCATAGCATTTTATGCTCTGAATTGCTATGTTTGGAGAGGATTTACAGCATTGTCTTTTTTGACATGTTTGCATTTTTTCTGCAGGGTCCAAAGGGTCCAGCTGGTGAGCGAGGTCCCCCCGGCCCACAGGTAAAGGCACCTCCCTAATTTGTGTACTAACATTCATGTGTTATGGTGCTCCTCTGAAGCCTGTGAGTGAAATCATATTCGTTTTGTGATTTAAAAGTCATAAGTGATAATCGACGCAGATTATTGGAAAATGACAAACTCCTTTCCATAATATTTCTGGGTGTGTACTCAGACAGTTAACAAGATAAATATTCAATTTTGCATCATTCAATGCTTGTGTTTCCTTTTGTCAATTTGGTTTGATTATTTTGCATTCTAAAGGTACCAGGAAAAGGGTATTCAGATAGATACTTCTAACCACAGATTTTTCACTTGAGAGTATGCCTCAAGTGCCTGTCTCAATCCAGAGATCTCTCTTGCAGTACCTGCGCGCACATGCTGTTAGATGGCATCATGCTGCTCTCCGATGGCTCCATACCACCCGAAAGTGATTGAGCAGAGCCGCAAATAAGCACTACCCCTGCATGCTGACATCTGAAAGAAACAGGTTAGTGTTAGATTCTTTACCTTAGAATATCTCCAGGCATCAGACTGGATCCGGAAAGTTTTGCGTAGCAGTACCCCTGCGCGTCCGTAGGTGTCGTCTGCAGCTCCGCGTCCGTCATCGGCATTGTGATTGCTGGGATGGCGTCTTCGGAGTACTTAGATCCCGCCCTCGCTTGCTGACGTCAGTTCTTCTTTTTTCCGCGCCAGCAACCGCAGATCCGGGAAAAGCAGTACTCCTAATCATTTTTTGACTAAGTTGTTTTATCTATTTTGGATCACTTCTCAAGTCGACCTTCGACTCGCGGTGCCAATAGGGATGCCTGGCTTTAAGCCCTGCGACGACTGTCACCGCTTGATGCCGGTGGCCGACCCCCACCTTCGGTGCTTTTACTGTCTCAGGCCGACCATGATGACAAGTCGTGCCCCGACTGCCGGGCCTTGACCTCGAAGGCTAGGTGGGAGCGGTCCCGTAAGTGGCTCGAGCTCCGGCAGTTTGCCCCGCGCCGCTCGAGGTCCCGGTCTAGGAGGCGGTCGAGGGACTGGTCGCGGGGCCGCAGTCATCGCCGCTCGACGAGCCACCACCACTCGTCGTGCTTGAAGTCCTCAGGTAAGTGGAGGCATTCGGAAAAGAAGTCGAAGAGGCATCATTGCTCTTCCAACTTCCCCCGACGCTCGCTCAATGCGGCCGGGGGTTCGGGCGACACCGCCCATGCGGCTCCACCAGAGCCGCAAGCGCCGCATACAGCTCCATACCCGCCGGTCCCTGGGCTGCACGGGACGCCAGTGGAGATCAGCGCGTTCCTCACGGCCATGAGGGCCCGCTTCCCTCCATCGACCCGGCTGAGGCGCCTTCGGGCCCCGCAGGTCCGTCTGGGAGCCCTAGCAGGCCGGCGGCTCTGACCCCGGCGCCGTCAGGTGCTTCGGCCCGGCGCCATCGAAGACTCCTGTCCCGACGCTGCAGGGCTCTGCAGGATCCAGGCCTGGATCCATGATGTCGCCAGTCGACCTTACGACCCCTCCGCTGGCGCCGTCACCAATGGTGTCGCCCACGACGCCATACTAGCCGCTGGTGCATGATGGATCACGAATGGTGTCTGAACTCTGACGTGGCGCAAGGTCTCTTTCAGCGATGGGGAGAGCCTTGGTTAGATCTATTCACCACTGAAGAGAACGCGCAATGTCCTCACTTCTGCGCGTTGGAATTTCCAAGGCCGCACTCGCTCGGCGACCCTTTTAGTCGCAAGTGGAACTGCGGTCTGTTGTACGCCTTTCTGTCTATACCACTTCTGCCCAGAGTGCTGAAGAAGATCCGGCAAGACTGGGCCCAAGTCATCCTTGTGGCTCCGGACTGGGCACAAAGATACTGGTATCCCAAGCTACTCAGCATGTCAGTCGATCCCCCGTTTCGTCTGCCTCTTCAGGACGACCTTCTGTCACTGCAGCAGTGGACGGTCCTCTACCCGAACCTGTCCAGTCTCCACCTACATATGTGGAGATTGAGCGGCGGCAGTTTAGGCCATTTGACTTGCCTCCTGAAGTCTGTGATGTGATTCTGGCAGCCAGGCGTCCCTCCACAAAGACGGTATACTCCTGCAGGTGTAATAAATTTGTGGCATGGTGCACAGCAAAAGCTGTGGATCCTCTCTCTGCCCCCCTTTCAGAGGTTCTCCTCTTCCTTCTGTCTCTCGCTCAGCAGGGCTCTGCTCTGGGCACTCACTCTTAAGGGCTACATCTCGGCCATTTCAGCCTTCTTAAGGCTTCCTGATCAGCCTTCTCTTTTCAAGTTCCCTGTTGTAAATAGATTCCTAAAAGGCATCACTCACAAGTTTCCTCCTGTTCCCTTCGTGATGCCTCAGTGGAACTTGAATCTTGTTCTGACATATCTAATGTGCGCTCCCTTTGAGCCACTTCATAACTGTCCTCTTCATCTTCAGACTCTTAAAACTGCATTCCTGGTTGCCATCACCTCTGCGAGGCAAGTGAGTGAGCTCCAGGCTCTATCTTCTAAACCTCCTTTCCTCTCTGTCCATCCGGACAAAGTTGTTCTGCCTTTCACATCGGGCAGTCCATCACCTTGCCCACCTTCTTTCTGCCTCCGCATCATTCGGAGGAGGAAGAGGGGCTCCACCGTCTGGACCCAAAACATGCGCTCTCCTTCTACCTAGATTGCACACGCCAGTTCCGGGTGGACGACCAGCTCTTTGTTGGTTACGTCGGTGCGAAGAAGGGATGGGCGGTGCACAAACGAACCATCTCTCGGTGGGTCGTGTTGTGCATCAAGGTCTGTTACTCTTTGGCTAGAAAAGAGCCCCCTGTTGGGCTGAGGGCCCATTCCACTCGGGCCACGGCGGCTACAACTGCCCTGGGTCGCGGAGTTCCATTGCAGGACATCTGTCAGGCAGCTACGTGGGCCTTGCTGCACAAGTTTGCTAGACACTACTGCCTGGACAGCCAAGTCCGGAGAGATGGCTTTTTCGGCCATTCCGTTCTCCAGGGCTTTCTGGTGTGATCTTGGTTCGCAGACCCACCACCGGGGTTGGTATTGTTGGGGTATCTATTCTAAGGTAAGGAATCTAACACTAACCTGTTTCTTTCAGATGCACAAGTTACTTACCTTCGGTAACAATATATCTGTAAGAAACAGTAGTTAGTGTTAGATTCCTTACCGCCCCACCCATCCTCCCCATTCTGCGAACCGATATCTAGGGTTAAGGTACTTCCCTTTGAGGGATCTAGTTTCATGGCACCAGTGTCGGTCTCTGGCATGGCTCTTCTTTCCTGGCGCGGAAAGCTATGTACAAGAACTGACGTTAGCGTGTGAGGGCGGCGTCTAAGTACTCCGACAACGTCATCCCAGCCATCACGACGCCGGCGACAGACATGGAGCCGCAGACGACGCCTACCGACGCGCAGGGGTACTACTACGCAAAACTTTCCGGATCCAGTCGGACGCCTAGGAATATTCTAAGGTAAGGAATCTAACACTAACTACTGTTTCTTACAGATATATCGTTACCGAAGGTAAGTAACTTGTCCGCCAGTTCCTTTCTTTCTGCACCGTCCAGTGTGGTACCAGAGATCCTCTCCCCACTCTGCAAGCTTTCTGGCAGCTCCAAAGATTTCAACAATGTGCTCGGCAACAATGTCTCTTTTGAAAAATACAGGATTCAAGCCATGCCATGACAGCAAGAAGCTGATGTTAGTCATGTACCCACAAGAGCTGTACCTGTGGTGCCTGAGTTCAGGACACGACTCTTATGTCATTTGATAACTGCTCTTTAATTCACCCAGTGGCAAGTAGAGAATGGGAGCTGAAGTTTTATGTCATTGAACATACGAAGTAGTTGTGCTATTTGTGCATATTCAATTCTCACTCCAGTTAATGAGCCCTGTCATAAGGAGGTTCCAGCATCCACTCCACTTCCCTCTCAATATACTTAGGTAAGTTCAAGCTCTCATGTTATGAAATGTAAGGATTCAACCCATATTCCTTCTTTCAGCCTCTGAAGAGAATGTACTAGGGAATCAAAATTTAAGTTGCACTCCACTAATCACAGAACGGATTCCACAGTAGGTCCCTTTAATTCTGAGTTCCCTGGGCCATTGTTGACCCCGAACCTGAATGAGGCCTTTGAAGGGCCCTTCTGAAGATTTTCAGTGTAATTTTGGCTCTTTTTGGTGTGCCTTCTGGTTGCATGGAACCACAGAAACTTCCAATCTGGTTACTGCAGCCTGGTCCCTCCCTAGCGCCATCTGCCTCCTTAGGACCTGACTCCTGTAAAGACTTCCCCAACACAAGTGCTGATGCCATCAGCACCAGGAGAGTACCTGGTGCCTTATGCCCATGTCAGATCCCAAACTGACACAAGTTCAAGTTCAACTAATGTCACACTATGAAATGACAACATGCAATCTCTTTTTAAGCAGCCTTAGTTTAACCCTGTGCATCTACCATGTTACAGCTATCAGCAGAGGCTCTGTTATCTTTTTGGTTCTGACTGATATCCTGTGAAACAGCAGGGTATGCCCCAAGATAATGAGGATGATGAAGGTGAGAGCAATGGCTACGTCCCCACGTATAACATTGATGATGCCTTATACCTTGATTTACAGACCCCAATGGGCATGATAACTCCTCCAAGATAGAGGGCTACCAATAGAAGAAAGTACCTCCTTTGCAGTTGTAGTTTGAGGTCAGCTGTTAGACCTGTCACCCTTAAGGTTGTCTTCTCTCAAAACGTTTGCCTTACTCCTCCATTTGCCAGGCCTAAATCTTCATTATTAATACATAGTAGTCACCCTTAGGGGTGACTACCCCACTTACATATATCATAAAGGCTCTGCCCAGCACACTCACAAAGGATTTTGGCACTTGTACTTTGTGACCCCAGACATGTTTGGGCCAGGGCAGGGAGGCAGAGGGGTTTTTAGGCATGGGCACAGTGGGCTCTAGCCTTGGGCCCCAGCCTTTCAGGGGGCTCCCTGATAAAGCCAGCTCTGTTCTGCAGAGGCTTGCCATTATGGCCTTGAATAATTCTTCAACAGATTGTTTTAAATACTGTTTCTCTTTAAGTTTTATGTGAGTGGTGTGTGAAAGTCTATTACAGATATTTTGCTGCGAAATATTGTTTTTATGTTTCATTCAACATCCGTAAATGAAGTTTCTTTTAGATCAAAACAGGACCTCATTTATGAGAAATGATAGGGTATCAAAGAGATTATTTACAGTAATATTAGTGAGCTGCTGCTGTTACAATATTGAAAACATGCAGTTCGAGGCATATGAGCTGCAGATCTCACACTGAGCATTAGATCACCACCTGGTGTTGGGCTCGGATGATTGCATGTTGTTGTCGTCTTGGAAGAAGTCTTTGTAGTCACGAGGTGGGTGACTCCTCCCTTGGACGATAGTGCGCATGGGCATCGACTCCATCCTCAGATTGTTTTTTTCTGCCATGGGGTTCGGATGTAACTTTTCCGCTCTGTTTCTAAATCTACTTTTCCAGTAGTTTGACGCGTAAAAACTTTACCAAACATCTTCCGATATCAATAACTATCGACTCGATCTCATCACATCGATTCCGGTCGTAGACACGGGCCTTTGGGCCTATCCACGCCGTGAGGCCTACAACTCATGGAAAGGACGCCGTTCAAGAGATTCCTCGAGAGCGAAGCAAAATTTCCACACAGCGACCATCACGAGGTGTTTAACCTGTGCTTATCACCAGAACACAAAGAATCAAGCTGTACAGCTTGTGCATCCTTTCGATCCAAAAAGATCCTTCGAGATCGGAGGGCCCGTCGACATGATATGCAGAGATCGGCTCCGGAACCGGTGGATATCTTCGACGAAGGTTCCATGCGTCCCAGAGGAAGATTCCGATGATCTCCAAATCGTATCTGAGGCAGACAACTCCGATGACTCCATACCTTTGGGTCAACGCGTGAGTACTACTGCCCCTACCCCAGCACCAACACCTAAATCGAAGGCAAAGGTCAAAACTCCGCCTTCGGGGCCCAGTCGTGACCAAAACACTGCTTCGAAAGCCCCGCCATCGAGCCCGACTCCAAAGAAAATATTAAAGTCTTCCGGTAGCTCCATACCGAGCAAACTGCATGTGCCGATACCACCAGCTCCCTCGGCACCGAAACCGAAAGACGTCCCGGTTCCGAAACACACTCAGAAACCGTCGACTCCTAAAGACAAGACAGCTCCGAAAACAATGTAGCCTGTTTCCGACACTTCCAAGCCGACCAAAACAGCTTCTAGCCCGAAATCCTCGGTGCCGAAACCCACAAAGCCTGCTTCCCATGCTTCCAAGCCCACAAAACAGGCCTCGACCATAAGGACAATATCTGTGGTGCCGAAAACTACTCCAAAGGACTCTAAACCAGCTCCTAAAACTAAAGACAAGCTACAACCATGCCAGGAACTGAAAAAATCAACGCCGAAAGCGGTTCCTCGAGAAGAGGAGCTTTTTTCAATCTGATCCTTTGCAAAAAAGGATCTACATTGATCCACAAAAAGGACATGTTTCTACTATCCCACACAGAAAGAGGAAGTTAGATACAGCACCTACACCTCCAGTGCCTGTCCAAGTAGGGATTGTCCCATCTAATTTTCTCTCAAAGTTCTTCCAATTTTTAGCCAAAATTAATCAAAGTACTCCAACATATATGTTATGCTTCATTTATTTTTTCGTTTCATTCATACGTGATACGCTTATGAATGCTCATAAGCATATCACGTGTGAATAAAACGAAAAAATAAATGAAGCAAATATGTTGGAGTACTTTGATTAATTTTGGCTAAAAATTGAAAGAACTTTGAGAGAAAAGAAGATGGGACAATCCCTACTTGGAGCTGTGCACCTAGTTTAGGAGTGATACTTCGCTTCTGTTGTTTTGGACATTTACAAGGCGTGAAACGAGGGTAGATCACGCAACTCAGGTAGCACGCAAACAAGAACAATCCAGAAATAACTATGGCAAAATAAGGATAAAACGGAAGAATAAAGGTGTGCACTGCAAGCACTTTTTGATGTAAGAAGAAGGATTCTGCCATCACCTATGTACCCTTCTTCTCCTGTACCCTCTCCTTCACCTCCTCTTCCTTCAAACCTTTCACCTCAAAATCTTCCGCCTCATTCTTCACCTCCACATACACCACCTCAGAATGATGATGAGTATAACCTAGGGGAAGGGGGAGACCCAGATGAGCCTTTTCCCTACCCAAGTGATACACCAGACTAGGAGTATCCAAACCCACAGGATGTACCAGATATCCCAGATCCACAACCATACCCATCCAAACCATCTCCTCCAGAAGATAATATCGGTTTTGGACACTTACTCAATAGGGCTGCCATCTATCATAATGTCACAATGCATTCAGATTAGGCAGAAGAAGATTTTTGTTAGATACTTTTGAACACTCCCAAAAGTCAGTTCAAATACTACCTATGATTAAAGGGGTCATTAAGCATGCCCCAGAAGTCTTTAAAGATCCTGTGTGAGCTAGGATCATGAATCCAAGAATAGAGAAAAAGTACATGCCTGCTCCTGGGGATCCTGCCTACATTAAGGGACAGCTACCCTCATACTCCCTAGTCGTTTCAAACGCCATAAAGCGAGCCAACTCATAGACATCAGCACCACCTCCTGATAAGGAGTCAAACATAATAGACGCTTCAGGCAAGAGAATAGCTGCCCAAGCTGGCAATACATGGTGCATAGCTAACACACAAGCCCTCCTCGCAAGATACGACAGGGCTCACTATGATCAGTTAGAAACACTTTTACAGCATATACCTGGCCAATATAAAGCACAGGCAAATGACCTTATAAAAGAGGGTAAGCTAATCTCAAATGCCTCAATCAAGTGCGCACTAGATGTAGCAGACACTGCGTCTAGAGCAATAAACACTAGTATCCTACTTAGACGATACACATGGCTACGCATTTCAGGATTTAAGCAGGAAGTGCAAACATCCATCTTAAAATAGCCATTAAACCAACAACAATTATTTGGTCCACAGGTGGGCACAGCACTTGAGAAAATGAAGAAAGACACTGATACAGCCAAATCTATGGGAGCTCTGCAAGCCACCCAAGCACGAGGCTCCTTTCGTCTCTCCTTTTACAGAGGAGGCTCCAAACAAGCTGGAGCAGACAATTCAGCTTCCTTTAAAACCAATACACAAACATATTCCAATAGAGGATATTTTAGAGGAGGCTATAGAGGCAACAACAATAAGGGAAGAAGTCAAGGAAATAAAAATAAGCAAGCCTCTCCCAACACAAAACAGTGACTTCCTTCTGCTTCCCCAACAGCATTCCACTCCTGTAGGGGGCAGACTAACACAGTTCCTACCTGTCTGTAATTCCATCACAACAGACAAGTGGGTAAGACAGATTATCCAGTATGGCTACTGCCTAGAACTTACAGCTACCCCTCCACATATACCACCCAGACAGTGTCCATTGTCTACAGAACATCTAACGCTGCTCAAACAAGAGGTTCTATCATTGCTTCTAAAAAACGCAATAGAAATAGTTCCATTACAACATCAAGGAACAGGGGTTTACTCGCTGTATTTCCTAATACCCAAGAAGGACGGACACTAAGACCAATTCTAGACCTCAGGCCCCTCAATCTATACATACACTCAGATCATTTTCAAATCTTGTCCAGAGGGCTGCAGTTCCTCGAGCCTGTTCAACAAATAGTACTTACAACAGATGCATCCCTAACAGGATGGGGAGCCCATCTCCTACACCATACAACTCAACAAAAAATGCTCCACATCAATCACCTAGAGCTGCTTGCAATATTCCTAGCACTCAAGTCCTTTCAAGTACATGTACAGAACAAGATTGTCCTGATCCGGACAGACAACATGACAGCCATGTACTACATTAAAAAACATGGGGGACACACTCTCTGCAACTGTCCCAGCTTGCACAGAACATTTGCAGATGGGCCATACCACAAAAAATATATCTGCTAGCAGAACACCTTCCAGGAGTTCACAATCAGATAGCAGATCTGTTAAGTTGGCAGACACAACAGATTCACCAATGGGAACTACATCAGCAAGTTCTTCTGCCATTCTTTCACAAGTGGGGTCATCCAAATATAGATCTGTTCGCCACACACGAAAACACAAAATTCCCAACCTTCGCCGCCAGGTTTCCACACCTTTTGTCCAAAGGCAATGCGATATGGATGAACTGGTCAGGCAGATTTGCGTATGCTTTTCCGCCACTCCCACTAATACCACTAGTAGTACGCAAGTTAAGACAACAGTCTCTCAAGATGATCCTAGTAGCTCCCACATGGGCACAACAACTGTGGTTCACAACTCTGCTAGAACTGTCAATAGTTCCACACCAGAAACTGTGTCTTGACACCATCCATGCTAACGCAGAAATCAGACATCCAGATCTAAGTCAACTGAATCTAGCGATCTGGCTCCTGAAGTCTTACAGTTTGGTTACCTTAACCTACCACCAGACTATATGAATATCATTAAGGAAGCCAGAAGACCTACTACTAGAGCCTGTTATGCAGCAAAATGGAAAATATTTGCTATTTACGGCAACAATAATCAAATTGATCCACTGGATGCTTCTATCCAGAATATTACCTGCTACCTTCTACACTTACAAAGATGTAGTCTAGCATATTCATCTATAAGGCTTCATTTTTCAACCATTGCTGCATACCTACAAAATAGACAACATCTGTCATTATTTAAGGTTCCTGCGATTAAAGCATTTATGGAAGGATTGAAAAGAATCATTCCTCCTATGTTACCACCCTCTCCAGTGTTGAACCTAAACATTGTTCTTACCAGGCTCATGGGACCCCCTTTTGAACCTTTACACAAATGTGAACTGCAATTCCTCACATGGAAAACAGCTTTCCCTATTGCTATTACCTCTCTTAGGAGAGTAAGTGAAATACAGGCTTTCACTATACAAGAACCATTTTTACAACTACACCGTAACAAAGTGGTCCTAAGAACAAATTCAAAATTCCTTCCTAAAGTCATTACTCCATTTCATCTAAACCAATCAGTAGAGTTGCCATTGTTTTTTCAAAACCCAGACTCTGTAGCAGAAAGAGCTCTACACATCCTAGACGTAAAAAGAGCCTTTCTATATTACATTGATGGGACTAAAACCTTTCGAAAAACAAAACAATTGTTTGTAGCTTTCTCCCCACCACATAAAGGCAACCCCATCTCTAAAGCTGGAATTGCTAGGTGGATTGTAAAATGCATACAAATATGCTATCAAAAAGCAAAACGTACAATTACAATTCCTCCTAGAGTGCACTCCACGCACAAACTAGGAGCCTTTATGGCCTCCTTAGGGAACATTCCTCTAGAAGACATATGCAAAGCAGCAACATGGTCTACAATACATACATTCTCTGCACACTATTGTGTTGATGTGCAAGCAAAGCAGCAAGCTGCAGTAGGCCAAGCTGTCCTCAAAACTCTCTTTCAAAGTACTGCAACAGATACAGGCGACCACCGCTAGGGAAAACACTGCTGTATAGTCAATGCTCAGTGTGAGATCTGCAGCTCATATGCCTCGAACGGTAAATGCTACTTACCAGTATGCATCTGTTCTTGGCATGTAGAGCTGCAGAGTCTCACACGCCCACCTGCCCCCCCGGGACATGTATCGGTTCCAGTTCTATCTTTATTAGATATAAACACATGGACATCCGTTTTTTCTATTTCTAATAACTCCATCATTTCCCATCATGGCGAAAAACAATCTAAGGATGGAGCCGATGCCCATGCGCAGTATCGTCTAAGGGAGGAGCCACCCATCTCGTGACTACAAAGACTTCTTCCAAGGCGACAACAACATCCGAGCCCAACACCAGGTGGCGATCTAATGCTCAGTGTGAGACTCTACAGCTCTACATGCCAAAAACAGATGCATACTGGTAAGTAGCATTTACCTCACTATCCATGAACATTAGATGTAACAGCTTTAGAATATGAATGAGTGTGCCTGTGCACTGTCATTGACCTGGCCAAAGAGGGCATGAAGGAGCTGAAACTATCATAAATTCAAAACTGTTCTGAACAGGGAACCCCAAAATACAATCACCCCAGGCCCCCCAAATTCTTAAGATGTCCCTACAGGGAGGCAGGGAATTCCAAACACTTTCGGGAGTGGAAACCTCCAGAACCTTCTCCTACTTCAAAGTTGGCACTGGTTATAAATAATGGACCTTCAGACCCAACTCTTCAGTACACCTCTAGACCCGTGGAAGACTCAGAAGGACTGCTGTGCTGCTCTGCAGGAAGGACTGCTATTCTATTCTCCTGCTGCCCTGCTGACCTGCCTGAGTAAGAAGGACTTAACCGGCATGTTGATTCCAAGACCACCACAAGGACTCCAAGGGCAAGTAGGTTAGCATCCTCATCATGGCCTTAGGGGCAGAAAAAGCTTCAACCATATTGAACCCAACACCATGATGCCCTTTAGGTGGCAGTTGCCTCAGCATTTTTTCATGAATCCAGTAAGGGATAGGATAAACAAATGTCTAGCTATGGTGTCAAGAATTTTCAATTCATTATCTTAAGGACATAGAGCCGAGGATAATGCTTCTCTGTCTTTACTGCTTTTTTAACAGCAGGTAATAGCAAACAAGAAAACTAAAAATTACATTTCCTGTGAATAGTATCATTACATTAGATATCACCTGCTCCAATCCCCATGAAGGCAGTCCTTTAAGTGTTGACTTTACTTTTTTGCTTCCTCTTTCTTTGTCATCATAACCAACATATTAACATAACTGTAAACCATGAATCTCTACTCAAATGAACCGAACCAAGTCCTAAAGTTTAAACCAGGACAAACACATCATCAGCCAATACGCCAACTACCAATTGGGTCCAAAACTGGACATTCCTTTCGTGCCTGAGCCTCAAGCTTGACGACCAGGAAAGGCAAATCCTCCGTTTTCGATCTTCAATCTGTGTCCGTACTGGGAGGAACTATCTCAGGTATGTTTCTGATCATTTCCTGAAATTAAAAGACATAGAGCCATCGATTCTGGTCTTCTGAATGAACCATCCAGTAAAGTTTTATGACATCGGTGGGTAAGAACATAACATTGCATTATCACAAATGATACAGTGTAATCACATAACATCATAATCCAAGCAAATATATGTAATCAAGCCAGGGTGGGATAATCCTCGCCTCCGTGCCCTTAATTGAATTGAAAATTCTTAACGGGTAAGCTAGAAATGTTACTATTCTATGTCTGAACTGGAAGATCTGATTATGCTTGTTTAAAGCTGTGCCACCACCAGTCATCCAACATCCACAATCGGTTTGCTATAGAAAGTCTTGAAAGTTGACTCAGAGGACCAATCTACTGCTTTCATAATATCCTCAAGACCAACATCTAAGGAGTAGGATTTGGATGCAATAGTCCTTCTAGCTGAGTGAGCTCCAAAAGTAGAGATGTCTGTACCTGCTTCTGTTAGTAGCCAAACGCATCCATCTACCCAGTGTAGCCGATGTCACAGGATTATGAGGCTTTTGTAAAGCGATAAGTAATTGTCTCCTTGTATCTTGTCTCACTTTGCCAGTGCATACCTCGTACTCCTTCAGACATTGAACCACACACATATTTTCTGTTCTTCAGGAAGGCTGGATAAGAAACTGATCTAGAATAGGATTTCATACGTTTGGTAATACTAAGGGAAACTCCTCCCGGATAGAAAGTATTACCAGCGAGGTCCAGAGCAAGAACATCTGATACTCTCTTGCTTGAGATCAAATATAACAACCTGGTGAGCTTAGCTGAGATTTGCTTGTGGTATAGATATCTGTTGCCCCAGTATTGGACTTTCATAGATTCCCATGCTTTGTATCATTCCCCGTTGTCGGAATGGGAGCCTCAGTAAACAGAAAATACCATAGCAGTAGTTACAAAAGAGAAAGAAAGGCCTAGGCCTCATCTCATTTTGTAGCATATCACCCTCTTTTTGTAAAAGAGACCAAAAAACTGCAACAACCAATCTGATCAGCCTCACCCCATAGAACCCTCCTGAGAGAGCCTCAGAGCCTCAGATTTTCTACCGCACGTTGTGCTAAGGGAGTCTCCACTGAGCTCTGCTCAGATTTCTCTATAGATTTGGATTTTTCTCTTCTTTTTTCTACTCTACAGTGTCTGATAAGGAAAAGAAGGCTATGTTTAAAGCCTGTGCTACTTGCTCTAAGAAAAGAGAAAAGGCTGTACATTGAGGACAAGCATAAAGACTGTATATACTGCTTGTACCCTGATCATAAAGCCACGGATTGTAAGATCTGCAGAACCTTCACCACCAAGACCTTGAGAGACAGGGAATGCCGTTTGTTAACCTGTTACATAAGATGAAGTCTCGTAAGGAGGTTCTGTCATCTGACAGTGAGGATTCTTCCTCAGCTGCGTACTCCAGAAGATCCAGGAAAAGGGGTAGGTCTTCCCCTTAAACTTCATCTGAACCCCCTGTTAAGTCCTCACAAAAGTCCCCTGATAGGTCTGAAAGGCCCAGTCCCAAAAAATCTCCTCACCGAGGTGTAAAGGAGAGGCTGGGACAAATTGCTGAGGTACAACCATCATAAAAGGTACATCAAACTCCTTCTATTGCTTCTCCACCAGCTGAAAAGGAGAAGATATTCAAGAAACCAGCTTCTGTCCCTCAGGAAGGAAAATCAGATAAAAAGAACCGTCCGTCGACGACGAAAACTTCAGGTACGTTGACGACGACATCGAAAGTGCACCTGGTTTCAGTTACAGCTCCGTCGACGGGACCGTCAACGGCGGCATTAATGTTATCTTCGTCGACGTTTCAGGTACCTGTCCCCTTGTCGTCGACGATGATGATGACATCTTCGACGGCGATGATGCCGACGATAGTGTCGACGAGGACGACGTCGACGATGGCGGTGATGATAGTGATGACGATCAGTCCATCGTCGAAGACAGCCTTTTCTCCGTCTACGGTCCCTTCGACGACGAGCTCATCGACGACGACGACGATTCAAAGAGTCCAGATATCAATAAGAAGGCAGCAGATCACTCCTGAGATGACATCTCCACGCAGAGTGACACCCTTGCCTCTAACTTTACTCTTTGATGAAGAACTTTCAGAGGAGTAGGATAGTCCTTATGGGAATGCTTATAGCCCATCCTAACTTCAGGTGAAATATCAGGATTCAGATTCTGACGATTACTATACTGAAGATCGCCATTATGATCAACAAGAGAGACCTCAACATCAGTCTCATCAGGATATGGTGGCAATGCCTTCCTCTCTTATAACGGACTTACAAATGATGCTACAAGACTACAAGAAAAGGTTTCCATCTCAAACTCCTGAGCAGCAAACAAAGCCACCTCCTCCATCAATTCCTGCCACTTCTTCAATTACAGTGACTCCTCAGGTGTCTCGACCTTCAGAGCAGGTGCCAAGAGAGAGCCACCAGTAAATTATAGCTATTCATGATGATGATGACTCATCTGATGAGGAGCATGATGTATATCAGGTCCCAGACCCGGATAGGGAATGGGACGATTATGTCATTCTAGATCCGGCCTCTCCATCGCCGGATCCCGTTGACTCTCCTCCAGCAGACATCGGAGGCATCCATAACCTTATGGACAGGGCGTCCAAGAGGTTTGGCCTCCCTATCACGACCGTACAGTCAGATTGTTTCCTTTATGATTTTAAAGAACCTTACAGGAAGTCCATCCGTTCAATCCCAATCGTTGAGCATGTGTGGTTTGAAGGGATTAAGGCGATGCAAAATCCGGCTACAGTCATCCCTGTTCTTCCGTGGCTTGAGAAAAAATATAAAGCTCCAGAAAACAGTCCCACTTGTCTGACTGGTCAACCGAAGCCTGACTCAGTTATTTCCCTGGCGGCTCAAAGAAAGTCAAAGAATCCATCAGCGCCCCTTACACCACCACCAGATAAGGAGGGTAGATGCCTGGACAATGTAGATAAATGATTCTCCTCAATGTCTAGTCTTCTAGTTCGAGCTGCAAATGCTCTTGCAATCCTAGGTAGATATGATTGCCAAATGTGGTAAGATTTGTCCCCGTTTGTTGATCAACTTCCGGATGGTACCAAAGTAGACGCAAGAAGATCCTTGAGGAAGGAGAGCGGTCTTCTTCAGAAGTTATAGATTATGCTATGGATATAGCTACCACCGCTTTTCGATCTTTGGAAGGATCAGCAGTTTTAAGACGTCAGAGCTGGCTTCGAGCTGCCTGGTTTCGCCAAGAAGTTCAAAATAAGATCCTGGACTTACCCTATGATGGAGAAATGCTTTTTGGGAAGCATATAGATGATGCCCTTCAAGACATCAAAAAGGACACAGACATGGCAAGGTCCTTGGGGACATTGCAATACCGCAAAGTGCCTTTCAGGGGTGCGAAAGGAAGAGGGTTTTCAACGTATAGAGGTGGTAACCAACAACGTTACTCCTCTTATTCACAATCTTCTCAGGCGTACAGGCCTCAATACTCAAAACGCCAGGGTCAATCGGCGTCTTTCTCTCTTCAACCATCAAGAGGACGACAGGGTCGTCAGGGGAGAGATGCTTCTAAACGACAATAGTGGCTTCATGGCTCTGTCTACTGTTCCTCCCCCTCCAGTAAGCTCAATAGCGGCAGGATATCAGAATACCTCCACAACTGGCAGATTATTACATCTGATCGGTGGGTCCTCAACATCATACAGTTTGGCCACACTCTAGAGTAGAGGTCTTCAAACTTTTTTATGTTGAGCCCCCCCCAGCGGAATTTTTTTTAATGTCGGGCCCCCCCACCACAGACAGAAATCCATGGAATCTGGTACACTGCATAATCGACGCCATTCACATATTCCAGGCCATATCTAGCAAATAATGTTAAAAACAGTAAGAGTGTTTAATAAAGTGCAGGTTTGTGTGTGGGTTTCGTTAAATGAGAGAGGCTTTTTACATAGTTCAAATCACAATTTTCTCTGATAAAATGTGCGCAAATTGTATTTACTAGGGTTTTACTTATGCATTTGAGTCATGATGGGACAGTGTTATCTGGTGCAGCCCGTTCATCTCCTAAGTAATTACCCTAAAGCCAGGCACATACCTACCAACCTCTTCATAAACATTGTGAATGGAAGTGAGCAACTCACTCCCAGACTTGTTGCACCTTTTCAAATTGTTGAGCATTACCAATACAACTGAATGTTTTGTCTTGATAAAACGTGGGTAACTATCAAGGGAGGTGGCCATAGCAAGAAAGGAAGGAAAGCCTAGGACATTTTTTTTTAAAACAAAGGATCTCACAGAGTGGTGACATCTTTTCCTGTGATGTCATGTGACAACAATGCACATTGCTTATGCTCATTAATACCCCCCCACTTGTTTTTTTAGGACTTGTGCTCTGAGTGGGGGTATAGGACACATGGCAGGCTTATGTTAAAAAAAAAGATAGAACTAATAAAAACTGAATGATGTTGCCTATTTTACTTAAGAGCAATGTTGTCTGACATACTTTGTGGTGATCAAATGGATCTGGGCCCAGCTGCTCAGTGAACTGGCAGCATTGCAGTGCATGTAAACGCAGCGGCGGCCGGCGCAGGTAAGCGTGGTGATGTGGTGGCGGAGTGATGATGTCGACCGACGACAGAATAGATGAAACTAAATAAGTAAATAAAACCAATTCCGTCCCCCTACCTTCTCCACCACCCTCCACGTTTACCCTCACCAGCCGCGACTGATGTGTGAGCCTCCAGGGAGTGGGTCTATGCAGAGAGTAGAAAAGATTGTTAGAGTCTAAAAGGGTTTATGTTGGATGCCAAAGGCAGTGCTTAATACATTTGGATAAAAGCGCAGGGGCCAAAGCTTTTATTACGTCTCTTCTGCAGCTGTACCCCAGGACTGCCTGGTCTTGAATGAACCAAAACACGCCTCCTTCTTCCTCCACCCTGTTTTTCCTTCCTCTGTCTCATTCTTGCAGGTGGTTTTTCATCTCTGCTTTATTCCTTTGTCTCCTTTTTCACAGCTTTATTGTCCTTTTTCTTTCCCCCTATTCTGATTTTCTCTCTCTTGCTTAAAGTTGGATGTTGAAAAACAAATTCTTGGTCAAGGGACACATACTCAAAGGATGTCAACCTTGTCACTGATGAGAATAGCATTCTTCATAGCTCTCACTTTCTTTTATTTGCCTCCTGAGGCTCCCAGCACAATTTCCACTTGAATTCCATTCACTTAGTAAAAATAAAATGGTAGTTGCTTAATTGATTATACTTTCTCGTGAGAGAACCTCTGCTGCAAACCCATGTGACTAACAGCCTATTATACAGAAAGGTCTGTCTCAAAATTGTTCTTCATGAGAACAATGTATTAATGAAGAATGAAAATGGCCAAATTAAATGTACACTTTTGTAATTGTGAAAGAAAACCGCTAGTGTATGACATGCCCATACTTATGTAATAAGCATGGCCAAGTACCACTTATCAGGCATTAGACTAAAGCTTTTCAGTGCGGTGATCCGCATCACTGCACTGAAATGCAAAGACACGCATTATAGCTCCTCCTCATCTTTCAAGTTGGAAGTGCTGTTACAATAAAGCACCATCCTAGCGGCAGTGGCAGAGCACACTGCACGCTGCTTCTGGCAGGCTTGAGGGCTCTCTGGCTCAGCTATTGGTCATCTCAGCTACACAAGTTACAAAGACACCAGACAGCGCTACGATATCACTGACATCAGAGGAGCCTGGATGGGTGAGAGCTGAATTGCTACTGAGTGCCTGTTGGAGTTAGTTGACTGACATTTGTGTTTAGGTAGGTCTGGCTCCCGCTTCCTGTGGCAGGAACTGGTGGGCCGCCTCACAGTTTAAAGTTGACTGCTGGCAATCATGGATTTACATATGACAGTCCGTGCAGCTTGCAACGCATGCTACATTGGACCCGACTCCACGTTGGCTGGGGCACACAATTATTGCTTTCCTTTGGGAGAGCTAATATCCAGCGGCTGCACCCCGGGACCCGACCCCACCGGTGCCATCAGGGCTGTCTAAGATTGCTGCGGGAGACAGTTAACGACAGTACTAGGCACAGTCGCTGCTTGCTGCCTATGGGGAGTTGCTACCCCTCGGTATCTGTGTTCTGAGTCAGGTCCGTGAGATTGGAATTTACATCACTTCATGGCAAATGGAGCAGAGAGGTTAATGTGCGCCAAGTTGAGGTGCTGAGATCTTTTGTGTAGCTGCTCCGCTGCCTCGGGTGTCTCTTCTCGGTGAAGCCTTAGGATTGTGGATGACAATGCTGGCCCCTAGCCTTATAGAAAATCTTGAAGCCAGACACCACAAAGCATAGAGATAGATGGCTTTTTCAAAAGGTGAAGTAAATAGTACGTAAAAGACACCTGCAGCTGAGTGTCCGTAAATTCATTGGAAAAACACAATCAGGCCACTGCCTGCAGTAAGTAAGTGCTGGTCGTACAGTGTGTCACACATTACGACAGTTACACTAAAATGATACTGTTTTTCGATGCTCAAATAGGTTTAATGTATGAATATTTAAATGTTTCTCTCATCTGCATTACTTGATTTTACTCATGAGAAAATGTCACTCAATGGCTTTAAATTGTGACTCATAATTACACCAAAAAAATGGAAATTTCACTTATAGCACTCTGAAACCTTAGCAGCTTTGCGTAATTTAAGAGAAACTTTTCCTCCTTTATTCGAAAAGCTAACCATCCTGGGAGAGTTAATTTCGAGAGTCTCCTCTGCTATTAAACCAAAAGCAAACGAACAGTCTGTTCTTTCACTTTTGGTTTCATAGCAGAGGAGGCCCCCTGGCTCCCACTACAACTGAAAGCATTTCAGCTCTCAGAGACGCGGAATTAGCTTTCTTTCAAAATCACTAAAGGGCATGTCATGCCCCATTAATTTGGAAACAATGAAATGCAAGATCTTAAGGTGGAGTGTGCACTTCCCCGGAGAGGGCGTCGTGCCCCCCCCCAGGGGGGCGCGCCCCACAGATTGAAAAACTCTGCTCTAGAGTTTCAAGATTTTCCACCATCCAGAGGCCTTCGCACCACAGAATCAAAAGATCTGAATCTTCTGCATCTCGAAGCTCAGCAGCTGCTCATCAAGGGAGCGATAGAATCGGTTTCCCAGTCCCAACGAGGGAAAGGGTTCTATTCCAGGTTTTTCCTGGTTGGCAAAACAGAAGTAAAGTGGCGCCCAATTCTAGACCTGAGGGAGCTCAACACCTATCTCATAAAGCTCTCTTTTTGGATGGTTTCTCTCCAGGATATAATGCGTCTCCTAAAACCTGGCAATTATATGGCAACTCTAGATCTCGAGGACGCGTACTTTCATTTTCTCATTCTACCGGTCCACAGGAGATATCTTTGCTTCACAGTTGCCAAGAGCCACTTTCAGTTCAGGGTCCTACCTTTCAGACTAAGATACGGGCCGTGGATATTTACAAAGGTATTGGCCCCAGTAGCAGCATTTCTCAGAAGGCAGTCTTCAGGTGTTTCCCTACCTGGACCGTTGGCTGATAAAGGCTCCATCCTCTCAAGCAGCCACAAGGGCAGTCAAAGATTGCATTCAACGTTTCAGTCTCTTGGGTCTAGGTCTGAACAGAAGCAAGTCTGTCCTTTTTCCATCCAGGTCGGCAAGGTTTCTGGGTGCCATTCAGGATACAACTCATTGCAAAGCTTTCCCTTCAGACGAGAGACAGAACAGACTGATTCTTTCTGCCAACCGATTACAAAGGAAACAAACTCTTTCAGTCCGTCAATACAAATCCCTTCTAGGATCGATGTCATCTTGCATCTCCTTAATTCCGTAGTGCAGGCTTCACATGCGCCCCCTGCAAGAGCAACCAGACTTGCAATGGCGTCAGACCGAGGGATCATTGTGGACAGGATAAAGATCACTCCAATCATGAAGAAGGCACTCATGTGGTGGACTACAAAAGGTCTCTCTTTCAAGGTTCCTTCTTCTCCATTAGTTCTGACCACAGACGCCTCTCTAGAGGGCTGGGGGAGGTATTACAGGATCTTCAAGTAAGCGACAACTGGTCTCCAGAGATTCGCACCTCCCATATCAACCTTCTGGAGCTACGAGCGATTCATTTAGCTTTACAAGCCTTCCTTCCAAAAATTCGGAATTCCACAGACCTGGTCCACACGGACAACACTACAGCCATGCATTATGTAAATAAACAGGGCGGAATAAGATCCAAACTTCTTTCAAGGGAGGCACAGGAGATCTGGGAATGGGCGATTCGTCATCAGATATCTCTCTCAGCGGAACATCTGCCAGTTCCCTCAATACGGAGGCGGATTTATTGAGCCGTCTAAGGTCGTTCTCTCACGAATGGGAATTGGATCAGAGAGCTCTCAAAAGAATATTCTCTCGTTGGGGCACTCCTCTTATAGACCTGTTCGGGACTCCAGAAAACAAGAAATGCCAATTTTACGGACGCACGTATCACCATCAAGGATCTTTGGGGAATGCTCTTTCAATAGCCTGGTCAGGCGCATTTGTTTATACCTTTCAACCAATTCCCCTGAGTCCAAAAATACAAAGGAAACTCAAGACAGAACCCTGCACAATGATTTTAATAGCTCCAGCTTGGCCCCGCCAATTTTTGTTCACAGAGCTCCTCCTTCTGTCTCAGGATCAACAAATTTACCTGCGTCCCATTCCAACCCTGTTGACGATGTCCCAGGGCCAAGTAATGCACCAGGACCCGAGTTCTCTGCAATTGACAGCTTGGCTCCTGAGCAGCGGGAGTTCAGAACTTTAGATATCCCTCAAGATTGCAAAGACATTTTAGCTCAAGCTCGGGCCCCAAGTAAAAAACAGAACCTATCGAGCAAAATGGAAGTGTTTTTGTGCATGGTGCCACAAGGAAAATCTTCATCCATTCACTTCAGCTCCTTATAAGATCTTACCGTACATTTTGTCTTTGGCCAGATCAGGTCTTCAACATTCTTCATTCAAGGTGCATCTGGCAGCGATCTCTAGGTTCAGACGAACAGCCTCTGGCCCTTCTCTCTGGTCCACGAGAGTGATCAAACAATTCCTGAAAGGTATATTCAGGGCTTTCCCTCCGGTTAGACCTCCTCCTCCAATATGGCAACTCTACCTGGTCCTTGCCCATTTCATGAGGGCTCCTTTTGAACCTATACATTAAGCGGACATAAACATTTTGTCATGGAAGATTGCTTTTCTTCTGGCTATAACATCAGCCAGGAGGGTTGGAGAACTTCAAGCTCTCACAATTGTTGAGCCTTTCTTACAGTTCAAGAATGACTCTTTGAATTTGAGGACAAATCCGAAATTTGTTCCTTCTGATTTTCACCTGAATGAACCTGTAGTCCTAAGTTCTTTCTTTCCTCTGCCTTCAACTCTGGCTGAAAGATCTCTCCACACTTTGGATGTCCAAAGATGCCTAAAGTTTTATCTCCAATACACAAAAGATTTCAGAAAGACTTCACAACTTTTTGTCGCTTTTAGCGCTCCAAGGAAAGGCATACCCCTATCAAAGCAGGGAATATCAAGTTGGATTGCCAGCACAATCCACTTCTGTCATCAAGTGGCAGGAAAGCCGCTGAAAGGACAAATCAAAGCTCATTCTACGAGATCAGTTTCATCTTCTATGGCTCTGCTCTCTGGTGTTCCTATCAAGGACATTTGTAGGGCGGCTACATGGAGCCGTGCCCATTCATTCACAAAGCACTACTGTTTGGACTCTTCCACAAGGAGTGAGGCAGCAGTTGGACAGGCAGTCCTGAGGAACCTCTTCCAATAAGCGGTGAGCTTTCCCTTCTATCCCTCCTTCCGATATTGCACATTTTGGATCTCATAATGTTTTCTATATATTGTTGCAAAGAGTATCTGCTATCTATGGTAATTCTTATACTGTATTATTCTAATATACATGTAACAAAATGTGCATTTATTGCTTACTGCTAGCTACTCTGATACAAAGCATGGTAATCTATGAAAGTCCAATACTGGGGCAAGAAAACAAGTTACTTACCTGTAACTTTGGTTCCCAAGTATTGGTAACTTTCATAGATTCCCATGCGCCCAACCGCCTCCCTTAGGAAGCTCAGCCTTCAGCAGAGTTGGTTACTGTTACACAACGGCTGTGAAAATCTGAGGCTCTCTCAGGAGGGTTCTATGGGGTGAGGCTGATCTGATTGGTTGTTGCAGTTTTTTGGTCTCTTTTACAAAAAGAGTGTGATATGCTAGAAAATGAGATGAGACCTAGGCCTTTCTTTCTCTTTTGTAACTACTGCTATGGTATTTTCTGTTTACTGAGGATCCCATTCCGACGACGGGGGAATGATACAAAGCATGGGAATCTATGAAAGTTACCAATACTGGGGAACCAAAGTTACAGGTAAGTAACTTGTTTTCTTATCTGGCCAATGTTCTAAAAAATCTGAGGACTACATTTACATACCATAATTTAGAATACTTATGTTGTCGAGGGTTTGACAACTAATGCCTCTAATAAGTTTGCATGTCAAAGGATGGTCCCTAAGTGGCTTCCCTTCAATTGGACTGTGACCTGCCAAAATAGCCAATATGAAATTGTTTATTGACCTATAAGCTAAAGTGAAATGTGCCAAATCAGATAAGAAATTAATCACCAGGTAGCATTCCACCCCCACAGGATCTACACTCTGTTTTTTACACTAACCACACCATCTCCTCCATGCCAAAGCATAACATTTGTGGGTGCTTGCAGACCAAACCTGCTTGATGTAGTCAACAGCTTGTTGCAAAATTTCTGGCAGACTTCATCTTTCCCTGGAATTTTTCATGCCATCAATGTGAGCTGTCCTGAGAGGATCAGAGGATGAGAGTGACTCACTGCGTCCAGCAACAGATTTTTTTTTTTTATTGAGTGTATGCACATAAGTGAGAGATGATGCATTTCAGGGCCTACAACCCATTGGGCCGGCCGCTACAAGTATATTCATGACGAGCACTGCTCAATAGTACACAGCCGTGTGGCCGACAACCCTGAGGTCCGGCGGCGCATGTTCCCCCATTTCTCATACATCCTCCTCCATCATATTTGTAGCTACTATAATAATAATAATAATAATATAGAGCTTGTAGAGCGCTCAGTAACGCCATCGCGGCGTGTCCCCGCGCTGAAGCTGTCCTAGGAACAACAGACAAAGCCCAGGATCTAAGCAGTGTATAGGTGAGTTTTAAGCAAAGCCCTAAACCGCGTTTCACTGCTCTCCAGTCTCAGAGCAGGGGGAAGTTTGTTCCATTGTTGAGCTGCTTGGAGCGCAAAGGAGCGTCCACCCATTCTAGCTTTCCTAATCCTGGGGACTGTCAATAGTCCGGTGCCCTCTGAACGGAGGGTCCTGGTTGGTTCATATCGGCTGACTAGATCCTTTAGGTAAGTCGGTGACCTGTCCCAGACGATGCGGTGACAGAAAAGGAGGCACTTAAACAACACACGCTTCTTCACGGGCAGCCAATGAAGCGCATCCAGCGCCATTTTCGAGCTGGCTCTCCTGGGTCTTCTTAACACCAGTCTGGCGGCGGAGTTCTGTATGACTTGTAGGCGACCTATGCTGCCCTCGGTAGCCCCAAGGAACAGGATGTTGCCATAATCTAACCGCGAAGTCACCAGTGCCTGCGTTAGTGTCCTTCTGGCCGATAAAGGGAGGAGGTCTAAGGTTTTGTTTAGGGTCTTTAGTACTCCAAAACATTTGCCCACAAGACGCCTTATGTGGCCATCATATGAGAGAGCGGGATTCATCCAGATTCCTAGGTTCTTAGCCTCCTGACATGGTATGGGGGTGGGGCCCAGACATGTAGGCCACCACTCAGCCGACCAGTTTTCGCTTTTACCCCCTACCACCAGCACCTCTGTTTTAGAGCCATTGAGTTTTAAACAATGGGCATCCATCCATTCTGCTAGTGCCTGCATACAGGATTTAAAGTTGTTAGGGGTGTTGGAGGTGTTCTGCGATAGGGAGATTAGCAACTGGGTGTCGTCAGCGTACGACACCAATTCCACCCCAAAAGACTGTACAACTTTCGCTAGGGAGGCCATGTATAGGTTAAAAAGAGTGGGGCTCAGCGCTGAGCCCTGAGGCACTCCCTGGTCTAGTGACATCTCCACTGAGCGGCATGTCCCTTGCTGTACCTGGAAACATCTTTCCGTCAGGAACGATTGCAACCAGCACAGTGCAGGACCAACGACCCCGGCTTCGTTCAGACACCGAAGCAAGATGGAATGTGCTACGGTGTCAAAAGCCGCACTTAGGTCGAGCATGATCAAGGCCATAGTGTGCCCTGCATCTGCCCCTGCTCTTAAAGTCTCAGTGGCTCGTAGGAGGGCCGTCTCCGTGGAGTAGCCCGCCCTAAATCCTGATTGTGAGGGATGGAGTAAATTCCATTTTTCCAGGTGCTCTGTGAGCTGAGCGTTAACCACCTTCTCAGCCACCTTCACCACGTACGGCAATAAGGAAATAGGTCTAAGGTTTTCTAGCACCTCCAAGCTTACATTCGGTTTTTTCCTTATTGGCAGTACTATGGCCTTCTTCCACTCCATCGGGACCTGTTGAGTGGAAAAGGAGGTTTGTAGGACGTGTCTGATGTGAGGTTCCAGGGCTGTCAGGCCCTCTGAGATGACCCAGGCAGGAGCCGGATCATTGGGGGATCCAGACTTCACACTTCGACAGATCTTTATTAGCTTGTCAGCTGTGGGGACATCGAAAATAAGGAATCAGGGGCTGCCAGTGAGCTGTCTGCTACAAAATCTATCAGGTCTTTACTTTTTTAAAAACTTTATATGATCTGTGTCATCAACCATAATTCAAAACTATGTTCAAGATAGATACCCACAGTTAGCTGTTATTGCCCTGTCTGTTACTATTCACTGATTAATATCTTCGCAGCCTGTTATTAAATCACGTGTCAAATCACAATCACGGTGTTACACCCAACGTTACTATTGAGCTGTATTGCCCACCCATATCATCTAGACTCCTTCCTCATCTTCGTCTGAGCTTACTTCGTCATCCTCTGGTAAGGGATCACAAAATTCACCTCTGTACACATTCCAAGCTGACCACACCTTGTTCCATTTACGGGGACAGGCCCTAAGTACATACACTGCCCTCTCTGTGAACATTAACAATTCCATGTTCCTACTCCACATGGTTGCCATGGGCGGCTCCGAGGCTCCCCATTTTTGTGCAATGTCTCTATTGGCTACCATTACTGCCAATTTGGCCCATATGAGTCCATACCTTGTCAGATCGTTCGGCTCCCAGATGTTTAATAGGCATTTGCGTGGTTCGGGGATAAGAGAACATTTGAGTGTCTGTGAGATAGTATGCATGACTTGTCGCCAAAATTCTACTATAGGGGGACAGTCCCAAAGCGTGTGGAACAGTGTACCCTCCTCCCCACAGCCGCGAAGACAGAAGGGGGTCTGGGCTCTATGTATCTTGTGTAGCATGCATCGTGTGTAATAAATGCGATGTAGGATTTTGAGTTGCACTAATCTGAATTTTGCCGATATGCCCACTTCTTTCGGGGATGCCAGTGCCTCATTCCACTCTGAATCATCAATATCACCCACATCCCCCACCCATTTCTCTCGTAATGCCAATGTGGGGTCTTTCAGATTGTTGATCTGTTTTTTGTACGTGAGTGAGGTAGCTCCCTGTTGCATAAAATCTGTAAGTAATCTGTCTTCCAGTGGGGAGGAGTCTGGCACTTCGCTGCCCCGTGGTATCGGCTGCAGTAACGCGTGTTTGATTTGAATGTACCTATACAGTTCGTTCGGGCCTAGCCCGTAGTGCTGCTGGAGCTGCACGAACGTGATTACAGTGTCCTTTTACCACATATCCCCCACCGTGGAGATCCCAATACTGTCCCACTGTGCAAATCCCTTACTCTGTCGTAGTCGCCCTAGAGCCTTTGTGTCCCAGAGGGGGGTTAGCTTAGTAATCTTCCCCTTCCATCCCAGCTTCGCCTGCGCTGCGTGCCATATCAAGACTGTGTGTTTAGCGGGCCCCCTCAGACGCGTGACTTGCTGTTTATTATACAGCGGTGCTAGCATACAGTCAGTTCCTAGCTGTGCCCAGTCGGCTCTGTATGCAGGGTCGTCTCTCGGAGCATGTATCCACCGATTCACGATTTTGAGTTGCGCAGCCCAGTAGTATAAGTGTATATCTGGTAGGGCGATACCTCCCTCGTACCAGCCTCTAGTTAACTTGTCATGTTCGATGCGTACCGGACCATTATTCCACAGTAAGGCGGAAACCAGTGCCCTTATTTGTTTAAAATAACGCGGTGCGACAAGGTATGGCGTGTTCTCCAGGGCATATAAAAATCTTGGCATTGCCATCATTTTGTACAATGCTGCGCGTCCCAAGAGGGTCAGCTGCAGACTCGCCCAGTGCTTAACATCTGCGCGGAGACGCTCCAAGGGGGGCTTCAGATTTTGGTCTAAAAAGTCTGGGGCGCTATCTGTAATGTGGATGCCCAGATATTTAAAGGAGCTTGTGGTCAGTGAGAGTTGGCAGTTCGATGGTAATATCGGCCTCGGTTCACTTAGCACGTAAATTACGGACTTGGCCCAGTTCAGTGTGTATCCTGACATCTTCCCATGTGTGTCACTTAGTGATAAAAGCGCCGGGATGCCCCTATCGGGATTCGTTAAGTAAATCAGCATATCATCAGCGTAAAGAGATACACGGTCCTCCCATCCCTATTTCCATTCTATCCCCTTCAGCAATGGTGTCATTCTGATCAGTATCGCTAGTGGCTCCAATACCAAGGCAAAGAGCAAGGGGGATAGGGGGCAGCCCTGCCGAGTTCCTTGTGCCAGCGGGAATGTTTGTGAGATGTGTCCGTTAGCGGTGACCTGGGCCACAGGTCTGGTATAGAGGAGTCTGATCCAGGAAACAAATTTGGGGATAAAGCCCATGCGGGTCAGGGCCGCAAAGAGGTATTCCCATTCCACCAGATAAAACGCCATCTTGGCGTCGAGAGAGAGGATCACTGCTGCCTCTGAGAGGGAGTGCGCTCGTGCCAACACCCCGTGAACCCGCATCAGCAACAAATTTTGATGAGTTGGAATTTTTTCCATAAGAGTGCACACTAATTCTAGAGCTACAGGGTACCATGGCTGTGCCTTCCTCAAAAGAGTCACTAGAATGAGCTCCTCCTACTGGCACCTGACTTGAAATTGGACCCTGGGAATCATTATGAAAGGTGGGAACACATACCCCAGGATTTGAGACCAATCCTAGAGATATTAATCTGTCACCTGAGTGCTCAGGTCTGGGCATCAACTGAAGAAGATGGCTAGTTGACAATTGAGGTGTGATGCAAATAGGTCCTCTTTGCATGGACCCTACAGGCTGTTGAGGTAAAAGAAGAATTTCTGGAGAAATCTCCAGCCGCTGGCTTCCGTAGGATAACATGAGTGTCAGTCGACTATTGTATTCTTCTACCCTGGAAGATTTTCTGCCATGACTGTGATCCGGTGTTGGAAGCAGAAGTGTCAAAACAATTTGGCAATCTCTGCCAAATGTCTCGGCTTTGTTCCACCCAACTGAAATGTTGTCCATTCTCAGCTGAACGCAAAAGTCTGTCTTTGATGGAGGTAAGCTTTCGATAGCAAAGGAGCCACCTGCAGTTCCAGACAATTCATGTGGAGATCGAGCTCCGATTCTGACCACAGACCCACCCCCCATGAACACCGGGCCACCTCTCCCTCCCCAGACACTAATCGGCTGGGATTTGAATCTATTATGATCTCTTGGGAGCTGCCAAAAATCTCCGTCCCATACTAAGACACCATGTGGTCTAACTAACAAGCCAATTCCTTCTTGGCTTCGTCCGATAATCTGATTTATTCTGCATATGTCAGTCCTTTTGGCAGATGTTAATTCTTCAACCTCTGCTGGGCCCTGTAAATAAGAGGGCAGGGAAATATAACTTGTATTGACGAGGCCAGATGACCCGCAAACTGTGCTACGGATCTCATGGACACAGTCTGACTGCTCAACGCAGACCTTCAATAACTTCTTGATTTATCAAATCTTTTGAGGTGGGAGAATCACTTGTGTCAGAATCAAATTTGTCTGGAATCCCAAGCATTCCAAGTGCTGAGAGGGAATCAGGGTGGACTTCTGTTTGTTTATGATAAAGCCCAAGTCCTGTAAGAGTTGGACAGGTGCAGCAACACTGTTTGCTGCTCTTGCGCAGTCAGAATGAAGATTGTCAACGTAAACAATCAGGTAAACTTCCCTTGCTCTCAGGTGTTCCCCCACCTGTCTCATCAGTATGGTGAAGTACCCAGAAGATGATGAGAGAACGAAGGGCAGGACTTTGAATTTTAAACTGCAGCTTTGCCACTGGAACTGCAGGAACTCCCTATGTGGAGGAAATATGGGGACTGAGAAGTAAGCCTTCTCAGATCCAAATGGACCATCCAGTTGCTCTCTTGAATATCTGGAGGGATAATCCTTTCTATCTTGAAAGGCCAGTAAACAACCGAGGCAGTGAATTTTTTCAAGTTCACAACCAGACGGTAGCCACCACCTTTATCTCTGTTACAAAGAAGGCACTGATGAATCCCTTGCAATGTGAATTGGCTGGTCAAAACGCCTCTTTGTGCAAGAGTATCTACATTTCTGACTTTATAAACGTCTGCTTGCTTAGTGAAAAATATAGTACGTATGGGTAAAGAGATCAGTGAGGGGTTTCATAAAATTCCAGTTTGTACCACTGAACAGTTTTGAGAACCCATGGAGTTTGGGTAATTGAACACCAATTGTGAAGAAAGAAGCAAATCCTGCCCCCCCAAATTATTTCCAAAAGAGGAATACTTCTCACCTATAAGATTGCTCCTTGCGGTCCTCTGTGGTTCCCCTGTACAGAAACAGTTCTACCTCCCCGGGGAAGAAAGTGGTAATGGTTGAGGCATCATACCACCACTCTCTGCCACTTGGGGGGGGGGGGGGGGGGGAAGTATTCATGATGGGAGTATTGGAACGCACAACAGCCTGACAAGCACTTTCTGCCTTGGCACAATTGGCATTGCCTAATTGACAGATGGCTCCCTGAGCCCATTCTACCAAATTGTCTGGGTCTATGGCATTGCATGCTTCCTTTGCCTGAAAGGCAAGTACGAGGATTTTGGTCAAGAGTCCTGACATTTCTAGCAGTTTATTTTGACAGTTAAGCCAAGCTCTATCCAAACCCTTTTTCAGGTAGTGGAGAATTTCTTTATGAAGGTGACCATTGTAGGATCAACCTCTGTGTTTTCATGACTCTCCCTGGTAAGTCTGGTCTCGGGCACTCTGCACGAAGCTGAGCTCCGACTTCTTTCCCAAAACTTTGTTTTATGTGTGCCGGTACATAATCTCCCACTTTTTGTGGGGCACCCAGCTGGAAGACTGTAGATGAATAATTCCACTGGGTTCAAAATCTAAGACCTTCGGGTATTTGAAGCCTAAAAAGGGGTTGTCAGAAAGTTCAAAATGGTTTCTTTTGCTTGGCCTTGGCTCATTGTCTTGGAAATGGACACTATTCCTGGAGTGTGACGAGACCGAATTTGTGTCAATGAAGGTATCTATTTTTTTGGGACATTAGGGAGATGGCTTTTCCCTAGTTGAGGGGCACAGAAGCCGGGATCGTTCACCAGGGAGCCAGTTAGTAATTCAAAAGCTTCTGAATGGGGCCACTTAGGGGTGTACACTTTAACTGTGCCTGCTTTGGTAGGCATGGCAGTGGTGCCCCCTGCTGTAGGAATTGGCCATGCTGCGCAGCTTAACCCCATAATTGTTAGGATAATAGCCTCAGAGCCCGGGCTAGGGCTCTATTAACAAAATCTTGGATGCTATAATCCAATGTCCTGTTCCAAGTTGTCATCTTGGTAAGCCTCCACATCTGCGACATAACGTCATATTGAGCCATAACGTGAGTAATGATACCTTTCCAGGACATTTGGAGCCATGGGTGAGTTTTAACTCCCCTGTCAAGCGAAGTACAGGCCCAAGACAATTGTGTGTGGAGGGAGCAGCCTGACTAAAACACTCTAGGCAGAGCCTTTCGAATTTTATTACCCTGATCAGTCTCCACTGATATGGGCGTTGCTGTGGAGCTGCTGAGGGTCGAGAATGAGCCATGCAGTATAAGCACAATGCTGCGTCTAAAAAATGGTGAGGGCAATCATTCAAAATCATGGGACTGCCGCACATGTTTGCATGGCTTTTCGCCCTAGACATGAAAAGAGGACTGTTCCTGTTGCGTGGGCCAGCAGAGTCCAATCCCTGCTCCCACTCCACAAGAGGTCTACCAGTGTCGGGTGACTACCGGCATGTAAAATGGGCGAGCATGCCCGTTTTTAATTAAAAGTGGGAGAACAAACACAGCAAATAATAACCATAATTAAAGCCCTCTAGGTAGGGTTTTTCACTCTACATGTTACGGGCTCCCAATTAATTAAACATTGCTGCCTTGATTATATACATAAAAACAGTTATAAGTACAAATAAGGAGTTACTTAAGTTGCTGCTCAGAGCAAAGAAAGAAGAAGCAAGATGGTGGCGTCTGTACTATGTGCCCCTCATGGCCAATACTGCTTGGCCCTGGCCCCCAATTAATGACATCAGTTCACATAGTCTTACAGTTTGGGACTGACCTCGAGCCGGCACCTCCCCTTTTATTTATTGGTTCGGCTGCGCCCAGCTGCACCAGTGCATGCTGACGTATTCTAAGCTCTGGGGTCCCCGCAGCTCAGTACATCCCATCCAACCTCCAATAATTAGATTACTCAGTTTTACTCGCATACATAGTTCATCAGCCACTGTGTGGGTGTTGTATTAGGCCTCAGCCTAGCAGGTCACCCACCAGTTCCTCACTAGTAAGGGTGTATTCCACACCGCTTCATGGGCGGCCTTCTTCCACCTTCCAAAGCCAGGATATGTTGAGGGTGACAGTCTCTGATCCATGGAGAGCCGTGACCATCCATCCCTGAACTCTCATGACCACCCAGGCCTCTCTATTGAATGGTGTCCTATACCTCCACCCGGGATGGCGATCCTTGATAAATATTCGATCACCTACTCCCAGGCACTGCTCTTGTCAACGTTACGTTACGTTAAAAACATTTATACCGCGCACGTTCACCAAACGGTTTCATGGCGCTCTTGACAAAACAGTAACCAGGGCGGAGGATTTACTCAAATGCTGACTGGAACAGAAGGGTTTTTAACAGTTTGCGAAAGGAGTCGTAGCTGGGGCAGAGACGAAGTGCTGTTGGAAAGGAGTTCCAAGTGGTGGGGGCCATGACAGAGAAACTCAGCCCTCCATGCTTTTTCCGTTTGTTTTTGGGAACAACAAGAAAATTAAGAGATGCTGAGCGGAGATCTCTGTGGGGAACATAACGTGTCAGGCAAGAGGAGATAAAGGCAGGGGCTAAATCTGATAAGGCTTTGAAGATGGTACATCCAAGCTTGAAAGTGCAGCGTTTGGCGACAGGGAGCCAATGAAGGCGGCGCAGAAGGGGGGTGACGTGCTGATGTTTCGGCTGGTGGAAGATCAGGCGGGCTGCCTGGTTCTGCACCAGTTGCAGCCGGTGGAGGTGGAATGCTGGAATCCCGACATAAAGAGTGTTAGCATAGTCGAGTCTGGAGGTAATAAGGGCGAGGATGACTAGAATCAGGGCATCTCTGGTAAGGAACCTGCTGATTTTGCGGATCCGCCTTAGATGGAAAAAACAGGATGAGGTGACTGAGTTGATTTGTGGCCTCATAGAGAGGTCTTCAGAGATGACCACCCCCAGACTCTTCACAGTGCTAACAGGACTAGGTGGCACCCCCAGGGAAGAAGGCCAGAAAGTGGGATTCCACGGATTAGAGGGACCCCCCACCAGTACAAGCTCTGTTTTTGTGGGGTTCAGTTTCAATTGGCTGTAAAACATCCACTCTGCAATGTCAAGCATGGTAGACTGAAAGTTAGAACGGGAGGAGTGAAGAGAATCAATGGGGAAAATTAACTGAAGATCGTCCGCATAGTTGAAAATGGTGACCGGGGTATTGCGGAGGGAAGCTAAAAGGGGCTGTAGATACAAATTAAATAATAGGGGTGATAGCGCAGAGCCCTGTGGGACCCCGCAGGTTAGAGACGAGTAGGGTGCAGAAAAAGTAGACAGGTGAACTGCCTGAGTCCGGTGGTCTAGGAAGGATCTGAGCCAATCGAGGGCCACCCCCTGGATGCCAGCATTGTTGACACGGTCGATCAAGATAGTATGATCGACCGTGTCAAAAGCTGCCGACAGGTCCAAAAGGACAAGGGCCTGTGAGATGTTTTTATCGGCACCTTTCCTGAGGGCATCCATGACGGCTACTATGACCGCCTCGGTGGAGTGGAGGGGTCTAAAGCCCGCTTGTTGGGCATCCAGGAAGGAGGAGTTCTCGATAAAGGTTCTCAGACAGCGGGTGACATATGTCTCCAGGATTTTTCCCAGATAGGGAAGGAGGGAGATGGGTCGGTAATTGCTTAGAGTAGTGGGGTCAGCATTAGTTTTTTTAAGGATAGATATGACAGCTGCCTGTTTGAAGGAGCAAGGGACCTCCCCAGTGGCTAGCGAGTTGTTGAGCAGGGCCAGTGGGGGGCCAGGGCATGCCAGAAAGGCCTCCCTCAGAATCTGAGGGGGGCAGCAATCATTAGGGGAACCTGATCTAACTTTATGAAGTAGCGAAGAGAATTCTTTAGGAGAGATTGGTGGGAACTCTATCAGACGACTAGGGTTCATGGGAGGAAGAGGTGGAGGGAAAGGGGGTGAAGGGGAAGGGATGTTGTTTTTGATGGTAGTGATTTTATCAGTAAAGTAAGAATTAAGGGAATCGCACAAGGTTTGGGTCGGTTGGGGTTGAGGTGTGACCCTATCAGGCAGGGAAAGCTCTTTGACAATGGAGAAGATATCTTTTGCTTTAGTGTTGGAGTCCAGTATTTTTTGGGAGAAGTAGGCAGTTTTAGCTGATAGGATGGATTTTTTGTAGGTGTTCAAAGATTCTACATAGACAAGTCTAAGCTGGGGATCGTAGTTGCGCCTCCAACGGCGCTCTGCCTGCCGGAGAGCAAGTTTATCCGCCTTAAGTTGGTCAGAAAACCACCGCTGGGCGTCATGAGGACACTTGGCTTTAATGGTTTTGTAAGGGGCAACTTTGTCACAGGCAAATAACAGCCATTTTTCGAGATGGACAGCCTGGTCAGCCACCGAGATCGAGGGTGTGGGAACGGTGGAGGCCAATAAAGCATGAAAATCGGTCATATTAGCTTTCTTCCAATTACGAGCAGATAGATTGTTGATAGGAGGAGGGGAACGGGATATATAAAGATAAAGGGAGAAAGATATAAAGCAATGGTCGGACCAAGAACAGGGAAGTACGGAGGGAGGGGAGATATCGAGATTGGTCGTCCAGACTTGGTCTAGAATGTGACCCTTGTGATGAGTAGGAGTATTAATGTGCTGGTGAAAATTCATGACGGCTAAAAGGTCAGTGAACTCTGCAGAAGAATGGCTTTCGCAGGCATCGGATGGCCAGTAGTTGAAATCACCAATGATCATGATGTTAGCATGATTGATCGTGAGTTGAGAAATGAATTCGCCAAAGAGTTGAGAGAAGAGGGGCATGTAGTCGGGGGGCCTGTAAACAAGGACACAGACAAAGGCGGACTTGGGTGAAGAGAATTTAAGAGTAAGACAGTCAGTTTTGGGAATAGGAGTCGTAGTCAATTCTATGAATTTATGTTCAGAGCGAATGATGGCCGCCACCCCGCCACCGGTCTTCCCGGCAGGTCGGTTGGCTTGCATGATGTAGTAACCAGCAGGAATTGCTGCAAGGATGTCAGGGGCTGAGTCCTCAGTTAGCCACGTTTCGGCTAAGAGGAGAATATCAATGGTACTCTCATGCAATAATTGGAATATTTCTAGCTGGTGGCTCACTAAGGAGCGGGTATTGAGATAGGTCACCATCAAAGGAGCAGGTTTCAGGGACGTGGCCCATTCATTGGTTTGCTTTCTCCTTCGCTGAGTGCCCTCTAACTCGACTGCTGTCCCCCCTAACCACATCGGAATGCTGTATTTGACTGGTCTCTGAAAGAGCAACTGCTTTGGGATGCACCTGGTGGTGCAGTGAGGTGCAATGTGATTCACAGGCAGAAAACAATATAAACTCCATTCCAGATCCTCTTGCTGATCCACTGTAATCCTGAGTTCCTTATTCAGAGTTCTCATGAAGCTTTCCACAGTGCCATTAGTCTGTGGCCACTGTGGTGTTATTTTTTGGTGCTGTATACCCAGCCCTTATAAGTACTTCCGTAATTCCGCACTCCTGAAATGGACGTCCATTGTCAGTTTTGATCATTTCCGGCAGCCCATACTCTACCATTGCTTTCTCCAGCACAGGGTGCACATGAGAGAAGGCTACGGCTGCCACTAGTTCAACCACTGGATATTTTGACTGTTCATCCACAATCACAAGTGTAAGCCGCCTGTAGGAAGCTGGCTCTGTATATACTATACCAAAGTAAGGTAGAGTCTGCACAGAGCCTATGTGGTTCCCAGAAGTATGACAGAGGCAACATTAAGTAAATACAAACCACTCTCTCTGTGGTAGTGTGGGCAAGCAGTTAGGCTTATGCAGAGGGTGTGTTAAGCATTTATTGTATTCACTCACTCAAGGACTGAATACAGACACTTAGACACAGAACCCAGACCAATTGGGTAAGTATAAAAAAGGTACACTAGAACAATGCAAGACTTGCTACAGGTGGGTAGAATGTACTTTCAATTGTAAACCTTGACATGCAGTTGGGAATGGATTTGCAATTGTTACAAGTTGGTATGACTTCAAAAAGCAGCTTACATTACACAGTAATACTTTCAGATTACAGGGACTACTTGGGGTGGTATGCCTAGATACCAAGCAGAGGGATCTCATGGTAAGTAAGACTTTTTAGACTTTGCAGTAAAGTTATCCTTTCTCCATACAAACATCAGTTCATACTTAAGCCCAAAATCTCATAACATGGGTTCCTACCGAAGAAAAATGGTTATCATTTTCGTAGGTAAACAAATGTCTCATGAGTGGGAGTGTTGGTGGTTAGGCCCAAGGTTCACCAAGGTATAGGTAGGCACTAAAGTTGCACCTACAGCTGCATTGGGTCAGCCGGGTGCAGAGTGCAGGATCCCAAGGTCAGCCAATGGGGCTAAGGGGGCCTTCGGTTAGGGACTGCTCATGAGCAAGCCAGTCGGGTTTGGGAGCAAAGCTTCTGGGGTTAAGATCAGCACTGTGGAGGCCAAAAATCAGCAAAGGAGCTGCACCACCAGCAGCACTGAGGCGGTCAGGTGCAGTGTGCCAAGAAGACGTTGGGGGCCCTGTAGTTTCCAATGGAGACCTTTGGTTCAGCAAAGTTGCTGCAGGCTCGGCCAGGGAGACTTCCTGAAGGTGACCACTGGCTGAATAGGTAAGGTGGGTCATTGGGGGATTCCTGGACACCGTTGGTTGGGTCATCCAAGGCCGTGGGGCATCGGGTGCAGAAGTGTATTTTGGCAATGGGTCTTCTTACCAGCTCCAGTCGCTGCAGGCGTCGTCTTGATGCATGAGGGAGGTCAGGGATAACCAGATTAGGATTGCTTGGGAGACCTCCTCGTGATGTTGGGCCACTCAGGCCGTGACTGTAGAGTGCAGAGTGGTGCAGAATCTCAGAGCCGCCGGGATCCGAATCTGGTTTTGGAGACTTTGTCAAGCTAATCCGGTGCTCACGGGAGACAGAGTCTGTAAGGTGAATGCTGGGCAGGTCCTCTGGGCTCTGGGAAGCTGCTGGAAATGCTGGTTTCTGTGCTGTAGGCAGGTCAGAGTAAGGACAGGCCGGTAGGGCTGGGGCCAAAGCTGTAAGTGATCTCTTCTTCCTTGGTCAACACCGCTCCTCAGTCCTTCTTCTTGCTTACTCGAATCTTAGAAGCCAAGGTTCAATGTTACCCCTAAATACTAAATTTGATACCAAACTTCTCAGTTTTCAGTGTAGCCATTATGTTGTTGTGTAGTTCGTAATGACCAGCTCCATATACTCCTAATGGCAGCACTTCACTTACACTGTCTAAGAATGGACTTAGACACTGTAGGGGTACAGGGCTCATGCACCTGTACCCTCACCAGTGGTACAGGGCACCCAGTTAGAGTGGTGACTGATCTATGCCAGAGCAGTGGGTTGTAGGCATAGCACACAGGGATGTGTGCCATGTCGACTTTTCACTTTGTTCTGCACCAAAACACGCAGCCTGCAAAGGCAGTGTGTGTGTGTAAAGGTACAGGGCCTCTAAGGGTGGCACAATGAGCGCTGCAGCCCTTAGAGGCCTTCCCTGGTCACAGTACCCTGGGTACCTGTGATACCATTTACCAGGAGCTGACCTGTGTCCAGAGAGGGCCAATTGGGTGTACAAGGTACAGTTTTGGCAAAAGAACACAGGCCCTGGGAACCTGATTGACAGGGACCCAGGGCTCATCAAGTCAAAGTGCATCAGTAGTCTGGCAAAAAGTGGGGGGTTACTGCAACAGAAACCCACTTTCCTACATGCCCCTTATGTGCCTACTCCACCACTCAACTCTCCAGTAATTTGAGCTTTACCATTCGATGCTCCCTTATGATTATTCCCCCATCCATGGAGCTAAGCTGTTCCCTGACTTTCCAGAACTCTGGCAGGCGGTATTTCTCGTCTGGATCCCATTGATTGTCATTCTGCAGGAACAGCTTCCACCCACTTGCAATGGCCTGCGCCACATTCATCAACCCATCATCCTTCTCAGTGGCATGCCAGACATCCTCCACTGCTGCGCCTTCGGGAAGGCCGCAGTCACCACCATGCAGGTAAACACCTCCTCACTCGGCAAATCCAGCTTTCCTCCTTTGGTATCCCGAGCTTCTGAAAATGTGCATTGACCTTCCTATCAGGCTGCCCCTTTGTGAATATCTTTTGTCACGGCAGCAGGGGAGGGTCCGACACCTGAACCTGTCAACCTCTGCCTCCTTGGGTGGAGATTGAGTAGCGACAGTTGATGGCGTTTGACTATCCTCCTGAAGCTTGCTAAGTTATCTTGGTGACCAACTGTCCCTCCATCAAAATGGTGTATGCCTGCTGTTAGCACAAATGTGTAAAGTATTGTACAGAAACGTCTATTGGCCCTCTTTCTGATTTTTTTCTCTTTATTCTTGCCCCTGCCTAGTGGGGCTTTGGTCTGTCCACTCTTAAAGGTTATCTTTCTGCTCTTTCTGCTTTCCTGCGGCTGCCTGATCAACCCTCTTTATTTAAGTACACTATTGAATTGAATTCAATTCAAATCTTTATTCAGCTACATAAGCCGCCATAAACGTACACACATAAAAAAAATGCATAAATCATTAAAAACAGAAAAGTTATTTTGCATCTGTCATTATCTTCCTAAATAAAACAATCTAAAGGTCTCTAGATCAATGTGCTATTAAAACTATAAAGCTGACATAGATTGCTGTGCCTGCACACCAATTTTCAGAAACAGTCCGACACAATAAAGAATGTTCTCATTATTCAGCTGAAGCAATAAATGATAAGCTACTCTAAAATTAGTAATGTGTAGCCTCTTGATTAATGGTAATAAAATACTTTTGATATACAGTAAATAAAAATCACAAAACAGTGAAAAATGTAATGTTGATTGACCTGACCGCCTGTTACATGGGCAGGGGCTATTATCTAGATTAGCTTGAAAACCTAGTGGGACACTTAAATGTGCCTTTCCTAAAGTAAAATAACAGACTGCGCTCCCAGTGAGCCATGGGACTGGACATGTATCTTTGGGGTAGGGCGTGCCCTTCCGGATTTATGCCCACCTAGGCTGTTACTCTGGATTTACCCTGCTCCCTCTTCAGTCTCTCAGCATGTGCACATTTAAACCAAGTGGTCTGCAGCTGCTTTTCATTAATGGTGAGAGGGCCCCCTGGATTCTCAAACAATTGTTTACAGCCAGTCTTGTGCAGGCGAGATTCAATATACATTAACCATGGGAATTTTCTACCTTTGTCACAGGAGAGGCAATCTTTTATGATATCCGTTGTGAGCACTCCCTCCATGGTTCAGCTCACTGTGACATACATAGCCAGAGCTAGAGATCGGCACCTCAGGATCCTCCTACAAAATCTGAATTTGAATTTGTTGGCATTTCTCAATTCCCCAAACTTCATTCCCATAGGTAGCGATGGAGAGGCATTGTGACTTGTAGATCTGAAGAGAGGGGACTAGGGCTCTTCCCTTTCTAGGGTAAGGGAAGCTAAGTAGAGAGCCTGTGGGTCTGGCAAGTTGACTCCCACTATTTGATATATTTCCTTTCCAAGAGCCATTATTGCTAAAACCCACGCCAAGATAAGAAATAGTGCTTGTGCAGTATAAACTTGTGTCACCTACTTTTAGAGATGATATGTTATGTTATTTTGGGCTGCAAGACATAGTAAAGGATTTATTAAAATGTGTTTGCAGATCTAATGATGCTATTAACTTTACAAAGCCATTAACTTAAAAAAAAGCGAATTTGGAGTGTGGGCTATCAACACAGCATCATCAGCATATAGCAATGCTGGTAAAAAAAGAACCTTTGATCTTAGGGACCTTGGGGTGTTGGTAAGTAAAACAAGCATTTGCAATGCAATGGTCTCGGCATCATTAAAGGTAGAGCAATTGGCATTGCTCATGACATTTCTTTTTTTTTCTTTAAATCATAAATAAATGGCATTGTCATTTACATTGCCAATACACAGCACTCTGCACTAAACAGCACACACCACTCTGCACCTGCACTCACTGCTCTGCACACTCACTCTGCACACTCACTACTCTGCACACTCACTACTCTGCACACTCACTACTCTGCACACTCACTACTCTGCACACTCACTACTCTGCACTCACTACTCTGCACTCACTACTCTGCACTCACTACTCTGCACTCTGCACTCACTACTCTGCACTCTGCACTCACTACTCTGCACTCTGCACTCACTACTCTGCACTCTGCACTCACTACTCTGCACTCTGCACTCTGCACTCACTACTCTGCACTCTGCACTCTGCACTCACTACTCTGCACTCTGCACTCTGCACTCACTACTCTGCACTCACTACTCTGCACTCTGCACTCACTACTCTGCACTCTGCACTCACTACTCTGCACTCTGCACTCACTACTCTGCACTCGGCACTCACTACTCTGCACTCTGCACTCACTACTCTGCACTCTGCACTCACTACTCTGCACTCTGCACTCACTACTCTGCACTCTGCACTCACTACTCTGCACTCACTACTCTGCACTCACTACTCTGCACTCACTACTCTGCACTCACTACTCTGCACTCACTACTCTGCACTCTGCACTCACTACTCTGCACTCACTACTCTGCACTCTGCACTCACTACTCTGCACTCACTACTCTGCACTCTGCACTCACTACTCTGCACTCACTACTCTGCACTCACTACTCTGCACTCACTACTCTGCACTCACTACTCTGCACTCACTACTCTGCACTCTGCACTCACTACTCTGCACTCTGCACTCACTACTCTGCACTCACTACTCTGCACTCTGCACTCACTACTCTGCACTCACTACTCTGCACTCACTACTCTGCACTCACTACTCTGCACTCTGCACTCACTACTCTGCACTCACTACTCTGCACTCACTACTCTGCACTCACTACTCTGCACTCTGCACTCACTACTCTGCACTCTGCACTCACTACTCTGCACTCACTACTCTGCACTCACTACTCTGCACTCACTACTCTGCACTCACTACTCTGCACTCACTACTCTGCACTCACTACTCTGCACTCTGCACTCACTACTCTGCACTCACTACTCTGCACTCACTACTCTGCACTCACTACTCTGCACTCACTACTCTGCACTCACTACTCTGCACTCACTACTCTGCACTCTGCACTCACTACTCTGCACTCACTACTCTGCACTCTGCACTCACTACTCTGCACTCACTACTCTGCACTCACTACTCTGCACTCACTACTCTGCACTCTGCACTCACTACTCTGCACTCTGCACTCACTACTCTGCACTCTGCACTCACTACTCTGCACTCACTACTCTGCACTCACTACTCTGCACTCACTACTCTGCACTCACTACTCTGCACTCTGCACTCACTACTCTGCACTCACTACTCTGCACTCACTACTCTGCACTCACTACTCTGCACTCTGCACTCACTACTCTGCACTCACTACTCTGCACTCACTACTCTGCACTCACTACTCTGCACTCACTACTCTGCACTCACTACTCTGCACTCTGCACTCACTACTCTGCACTCACTACTCTGCACTCTGCACTCACTACTCTGCACTCACTACTCACTACTCTGCACTCACTACTCTGCACTCACTACTCTGCACTCACTACTCTGCACTCACTACTCTGCACTATGAACTCACTACTCTGCACTCTGCACTCACTACTCTGCACTCTGCACTCACTACTCTGCACTCACTACTCTGCACTCACTACTCTGCACTCACTACTCTGCACTCACTACTCTGCACTCACTACTCTGCATTCACTACTCTGCACTCACTACTCTGCACTCACTACTCTGCACTCTGCACTCACTACTCTGCATTCACTACTCTGCACTCACTACTCTGCACTCACTACTCTGCACTCACTACTCTGCACTCTGCACTCACTACTCTGCACTCACTACTCTGCACTCACTACTCACACTCACTACTCACACTCACTACTCTGCACTCACTACAGCTTCCTTCCACAGCTAGAACTAGTGCATAATGTCAAAACAGAGAAAACAAGGAAACACACTGAAGCTGTCTGTACCACGCCAAGTTCACATTTCGAGCAGCATGTGTTAAATCACGCTTTAGACTACTTCTCTACTCAAAAGTAGTACATCTCCTTCAAAAAGATAAAAATATGACATGCAAACAGTAATGCCGAAACAAACTGTTCAGCATGGGTTCTGATTTACATGAAAACATTAATTTCACTTAAAATAATAATAGTTTTTAGCTAAATTAAATTTACATTTGGATTTAGGGCATATTCACATATTTTTAGTAAATTTAAATGTCAGTGGCAGATGGACACGCTTTCATTTAGCAGCCAAATATACAATAACTCTTACTGCCCCCGGAATTCCGCCGCGGCCGCCCCGGAAGTCAGGCAAGGTCGCCTGTGACGGGGGCGGAGCCGCGTCCGGACCGGAAGAGGAGGCAGGCGGAGGAAATGCGTGGAGCGGCCCGGGGCTCCTGCGAGCGTGGAGAGCCCCCGGGGCCGACAACAGGACGTTGCACGCGTGTTGCGGGGCTCCCTTGACCAAGAGGGAGTCCCGGGATAGGAGCCGCAGCGTCAACTCTCCCTGCCGGTGCGGAGAGCGGAGTCCCCCAGATTGCCACAGTTAGTTAAAGGGGAGAGGGGGGGCCGGTGCGCGCCCGCGTGTGTGTGTGTGTGTGTGTGTGTGTATGAGTGGGGGGGGTTCTGTATGTATGTGCGTGCGTGAGCGCTTCTGTTTCTATGTATGCGTGTGTTGTGTGGGAGCCTCGCGCAGCGCTCGTACTAATGCGCGTGCCAGTTTAGAATCGCCTGCGCGCGGCCAGGAGTGTCTCCTGGGAAGCACGCTCGGTGACATAAGATCTCGGCGGAGACGCGCTTCCGCGCGTCTTTAGCCGAGACCTAAAAAGGGTGAAGGTCATTAATGTACAAAATAAATAAAAGTGGGGCTAAAACAAAACCTTGTATCACGCCTCTCAAAATTTCAACATCTTCTGAAGCTTCAACTTTGGTGTTGATTCTTATTCTTGCTTTCATACCTCGATGCAGGTCTGCCAAAAAGTGCACTAGTGCTTCATCCAGACCAAGAGAAATTAAAGTGGAACACATCTTTGAATGGTTAACACTGTCAAATGCTGTGGTTAGGTCCATAAAGCCGGGCTGAAGAAGACTGAAATGCCAGAAACCGGTCCTCTGTAGCTTGTTTCCGGTCTAGGGAAGGCATGGCTTGGCAGTTCGGGCTGGACTGTTCCCATGAGGTACAGGGTCGGACTGATTTGCATATGGCCATGTCTGAACTGGGTGGCAGAGTGGGCTAAAGAACGGTGATGGATTAAACCCAGATCAGTTGACTAGGGGTGGGTGATTGTATTGTCAACGCTCCGTCCATCATTTCCTTTGGTTTTCCTAGGTCCATAAAGGCCAGATATATATAGGAGAATCTTTAGTTATGGTATATTTCCCAATAATTAACTTAAGGTTAAGTCCCCTATTGTACATAGGATCCTGAAAGGGCTTGCAAATATGTTCCCTCCTTCGCCTTTTATAATGCCTCAGTGGGATCTGAACCTGGTTCTCGCTTTTCTCATGTGTGCTCCCTTGAGCCGCTATACAATTGTCCCCTCCGGCTGCTTACCATCAAGACAGCTTTTCTAGGGGCGATAGCATCTGCCAGGAGGGTGAGTGAGTTTCAGGCTTTATCATCCAAGCCTCTCTATCTTATGGTCAAAAACCTTTTGCCAGCTAACAGTCCAGTTTATTTTCTTGGGCATTTTATTGGATGTGAGTTCTGTGAGGAGAGTCACAATGGATCCGTAGACCTTCACAAACTTCCTGTAGTATCCATTCAAGCCAAGGAATGCCCTGACTTGGGTCTGGGTGGTTGGAGCTGCCCAGTCCAGGATACTCTGGATCTTGGGCTGTAGGGGTTGGACCGAATTAGGGTTTTCATGCCTCCAGACACTCTGAGGGCTGCAGCTACGTATCCCTGACCTCTTGCATATTTCTGGCACAGCCGAAAGGGGCCCAGCCCGGGGTGCCAAGACAGTACTTTGCACACAGTTATCTACTTGCTCTACAGAATCACATTCTTGCCTGGTGAAGAAGGTAAACAGAACCCGTTTGCAGAGATAGAGCCTAGCCTTTCTGTCTCCGTTTAAGTGATTTGCACAGCTCGCATCCATAGAAAGCCCAAAGCCCCCACGTAATGAACGAAGAAATATATGCCCGCACTGGCTCTTGGAGATGAGCAACCTTTGCTTGAGCGACCTTTACTTCAGATAATACATCCTCCAAAACTAAGATATCAGATAATACCAGACGTGCAGGTCGTCCTGACACTGAAGGCCTCTCTACTAGATCGAAAGTCAGCTCCCCCCAGCTTCCCCCCAGTTGCACGTTAGTTGCACGTCATGACCAAGTTACTCACACAAGTAGGGCAAAGGTTCCAGCTGGCCATGCAGACCCCCTCCATGTATCCACCCACCTATGACTCACCTATGATTCCTCAAGTGAACGCCTACATGTACGCCCTCATGCACGCCCACATGCTCTTATCTCTTTCTTTCTCTTGCTCTGCCTGGAGCGCTCCTCCTTCTCTATGCAATTCAATGTATATTCAATGTATAAATATTGTACTCTGTGAATAAAGTTCAGAAGACCCTTCCTGAACCTTAGTGGTGATGGAACCCGATTCTCCCTTAACTCGAGTTACTGAAATAAAGCCCTTTTGAATCGGACACCACGGACTCTGCCTCTCATTTTATGCATGACCCTTTGTTTAAGTATAGAAATTATGACAGGGTAATACTTTATTTACCACATAAATCTGGCGCCAGAATAGGGACAAATCCCTTTCCCCACGCGCCGGTGATGTAGGTCCAGCCCTTGCCCCCTTCTACAGCCGTGACGGACTTCAAAGTGTACACGCCAGCGGGACTTCCTGCTTACTCCCTCAGGCCCACGGAGGAGACGGACTGCGACCAGGCATCCACACGAGGCGGTGAGGATTGCGGATCATCCCAACCAGAGCCCAAGCCGTGAGAGAGCAAGGTCCGAGGTTTACAGAGGTCCACCTGTTCCGAGGCGCATGCGCAGTATCGAGTTCAGACAGTATCAAGTTTCCGAGGCCTTCAAGTTCTGCTTCCCGGTGAGTACCGCTATTGGGAATGCATAAAGATTAAAGACGGGTTCATTTATTTGAGCTCGGTATAGACGTGTCTCGTTCACACGAGCATGGTAAAGACGGGTCCATTTCGGTGGGCACGGTAAAGACGTGTCTCTTTATGAGACCGGTATGGCTGTACTGTATTCCAGTGCATAAAGTTAACTGTTTTCAAGTTCATGTTTTTTCCCATGTATTAGTTAGAACATATCTGTTTTAGTGTTGTAGTGTGAATGATTGTTTCAGTCAGTCTATTTTGGTGTATATTGTGTTTTCGTTAAGTTAGTTTCAACATGCCACTGTTTTCAAAATTACGTCAGATAGGGACCAGGAAAGGAATACTCGAAGAATCAGTTCCCGTCCCGCCTAGAGACACACCTGGTCATTACATGTACAATAAACACGGGCTAGATGCCATATTGTTTTTAGACTTATGGGTAGATTACACGAAGGATTTAGAGGAGAAGTACAGATGGCCTGCCTCAGGAACATGGGATTCTGAATGCATTATGAAAGTAGAGGAAGCGCTGTGGAAAAGGAAAGTAAGACCGTCTCAGAAAGATGCCATTGAGTTATGGTGTAAAGAAGCGCATAGGAGGGCAGAGAAAGAATTCCACCAAGCAGAGAGAAGTAAACAAGCAGCGGAAAAAGCCAAAGAAAAAGAACTGCGGGAGGAGGGGGAACGGGTCAAGGCAGAACAGGCTGAAAGAGAAAGAAATGCCCTCGTTGCTGGTATTTATCCCGTCCTCTCAGAAGAACTAGCTAGAGTGACCCCCTCAGAAATACCCCGTAGGTCGCATACACCACCACCAGTACCCTTTAAAGTACGTAGAACGAAGCCGACAGCCTCTGAAGCTTTTATTTCTTCCTATCTAGAGGAGCCCGCGCCGGATTATGTAAACGCAGATTTTCCTCCGCCCCCAACAGCGGCTCAGCTCCAACAGCTCCAGCAGATCGTGAAAGACGACGTAGGGACCGGGGCAGTGGGAGGGGGGCCAGCGCCAACGCCACGAACACCGCTAGGGCCACCACGAACGCCACAATCGACATCAACGCCATTTAAGTATTCCGTAGGTGTAACGATCCCACGTTGTATATACGATCCAGTACCAGGAGAGGGTTCAATGCTCGTGTTTTCACTAAGATTAAGACATGCCGTCAACTATTTGGTCACATTACCAGACATGAAGGAACACCTAGATAAAATATACCATTTCATTAGAACGGGGGAGGGACCCGAGTGTATAGAAAAGGCCATGGAACACAGAAAGGTGGAGGTTAAGAACTGCATTCTACGTTTCATGATTAACTGCCTGATCAGGGAACAAGACCAACCAGACAAAGATGTAAAGAAAGGTCTGAAGGATTGGAGTGACAACATAGCTGCCGGTCGGCATGACAAACAGGGACAGACAGAAAGTATGTACAAGTAGATACGAAAGGAGATCTTAGAAATACACAGTGAAGTGTCTGACGGGCAGTTTGAGTCATCATCGGAAGATTTTGAGCCAGAAAACGAGGCAAAGGACAAAATGAATTACGTAGGCAAAGCACGACAGTTTGACAAGCCCAAGTGCCTCGACTACCGCAAACCGGGACAGGCTATAAAAGAAAGATATTCCCTTGAAAACCTATTCCAAACTACTGAAAAAGCCCTGAAACGACGGGTAGAGAGCGAGCGATCCCACACCCTACACGAAAAGGAATTGGTCCGGTCAGCCGTCCAATGGGTGTCCAATTCTAACATATATAGCAATGATATAGTGGCCCAGACTTTCTTGAGCCTTCCGCCGAACGAACAGCGTTTGGCCGGTATTTACATGGTTCAACATTTGATAACGTTGTATGAGAGTCAATATTCTGATCCCGGTCCATTGTATAAATTACTGGACGACATACTTCTGGAGAGATGGACAGGCCTAGGTACTGACTTAATTAATGTGATCCTGGATCAACGACATAAGTACTTGACTTCTCTGACCACATGCATGCTTCCTGTCCCACACCACGGCAGAAAGAACCTGTACATAGACAGACAGAACCCCCTACGAGAGGTACATCCCGTCAAAAATGCAGCGGGTGAGCTTCAGCGAGTGTATGTTTACACACCCTTGACGAAATTAGAAATACTGGAAATGAAAAAGATGCTGCCTTGTCATGATAAAGACCCGGGGGGTTTTCACAGAGAATTAAAAGATATTCTCCGCATAGGAGATTATACGTACGCTGACATTCTGAAACTATTGAAAGTACTGTTGCCTGCTGGTATTTATGAAAAGCTTAAGGAAAAAGACTGGGAGGTGGGAGAGAAAAAGTTAAGTTGGGCAGCATTGGAAACAGAGGATAAAGGCAGGCACCCGGGTGTTGGTCTTGGGGACAAATCTAAAGAACTACCTGAACTCCTGATACAGGTTTTGCCGAGACTATTGATTACTAAAAAGGAAGATTGGGATGCTATTTCAGCCTGTAAACAGAAACAAGACGAGGACATGAGTGATTTCTATTCTAGATTCGAGAAATGCTTTTCTATTAATAGTGGCCTTAAGCCCAGTAGCGAGTCATATCCTCATCTTTTCGTGAGCAAATTAGTAGAGAATTCCCTACTCCAGATCAAGAATAGAGTACTGAAGGTTGAGAGTACTTGGCAAGCAAATAGCCCTTCACAAATGTTGCAGTATCATCAGAACAGAATTAGAGAAGAGCAGGATCATGAAAAGAGACACATGAAAGAGACGAAAATGAAAGTGCTGGTTGCCCGAACGGTGCCGGCAAATACGAACAAAAATGGTACGACACTTGTTAAAGGGAACTGTAATTATTGCAAACAGCCAGGTCACTTTGTAAAAGATTGTGCTGTCCTGAAACACTATATAGCTACAGGCAAGACAAAGGAACGACCACACGTTCCTAGGCAGAATAGCACCCCACAGAACACACAACAGACAGTAGCGAATTTTCCACCCCCACCGCCACCTGTTAATGCCCCGACACAAATGTATCAGTACACGCAGTCAGACTATCCAGAATACCAACAGTTCTCATGAAACAGCCTAGAGAGGGAAGTTGGCTTGCCCCTTATTGAGGTTCCTGTGGATCAAGAGGGTCCCTATGTACATAGTCGTGTATTGGGAAAGGACAGAAAATTTCTGATTGACACAGGGGCGAGCAGAACTACTATCGGTCATGACGAGGTTCCAGGGGCACCCCTCTCAGGCTCACAGAATGTTTCCCTGGGATTTTCAGGAAAGCCTATTGTTAATGAAGTATCAAAACCAGTTTCCCTAGGAGTAGGTCCATTGTCACGTACCACAGACTTGCTACTTACTAAATCATGTCCAGAAAACTTGCTTGGTATAAAGACATTAAAAGAACTAGGAGCAGTTATCTGTTGTTCTCCGGAAGGAGTGCGATTGTTTTTACGTGATTTTAAAGGACATTATGTGTTGAAGGATTTTGACCACAGACTCCAGAATGTACCACAGCACCTATGGGCACAAGGTCCAACTGACGTAGGTTACATGCACATTACACCACACGTGTCACTCTCAAAACAGGAGTAGTACTACCACGTATCAGACAATACAAGTTACCACCTGATGCCGTAGTAGCCTTATTGAAAATTGTTGACGAACTCATTGCACAAGGGGTGGTAGTGGAGACTGACTCGAATGTATGTAATTCACCTGTCATTCCTATTCTTAAACGAACAGACCCTAATGCACCACCTGTTTACAGACTAGTTGTTGACCTTCGAGAATTGAATAAATGTATAGTCCGTCAATATCCAGTGGTTCCAGACATTTCATCATTACTGACTGCTATTGATTCTGAGGCAACGTTCTTTACTGTAATTGACTTGAAGAATGCCTTTTTCAGTGTTCCAATTCATCCAGATAGCCAGTATCTCTTCGGATTCAGTTTAAATGGACGCAGCTTTAAATTTACGAGAGCTCCTCAAGGTTTTACAGAGAGTCCTAGCATTTACAGTCAAGCATTAAAAAGACAGCTGGACAGTATTAGCATGCCTACCAACACTGCACTGCTCCAGTACGTAGACGACATCGTAATTACAGCACGATCAGAACCAGACTGCGAAAATGCATCACTGACAGTTTTACACTTTCTGGCAGACAAGGGGCACAAAGTGTCCCCTTCAAAGTTGCAATTCTGTGCACAGCAAGTGGTGTACCTTGGACACTTGCTGTCCAAGAGGGGTAGACAGCTGACACAAGAACGTATTCAGTTAATTACTAACCTTTCACAGCCCAAGACACAAAAGGAAGTACGGGCCTTCATTGGCCTCACTTCATACTGCAGACAATGGATTCCCCAGTATGCCTATCTAGCCAAACCACTCATACAGTTGACAACACAGGAGGCAGCGTCTTCGACTGTCCTCCCTTGGACACAAGAACATACTTTGGCATTTGAAGAATTAAAAAGAGCTTTATGTCAAGCGCCAGTTTTAGCGACTCCTTGCTACAGCAAACCTTTTATGCTTTTTGTAACTGAACGAGATGGAACAGCATTATCTGCCCTCACACAAGATCAAGCAGGAAAACACAAGCCTTGTGCTTATTTTTCTAGTACACTGGACCCAGTGGCCCAGGCTCTGCCTGCGTGCCTGAAATCAGTTGCAGCAACAGCCCTAGCCATAAGACAAAGTGACTCCATAGTGCTGGGCCACCCCCTGACAGTCCAGGTACCACATGCAGTGGAAGTTCTCTTGAACAGGACACAGACACAGCACTTGACTGTAGCGAGACTGACAGGATATGAACTGACGTTATTTCAGCCACACATAGAGATCAGACGATGCAATATTCTTAACCCTGCTACACTTTTGCCCTCAGGTACAGTAGACACCGCACCACATGACTGTGTGGAAATATTGAACACAGTGACGAAACCAAGACAAGACCTGACAGACATTGCACTTCCAGACCCTGACCTGACACTTTATGTTGATGGTTCATGCATGAGAACAAGCACAGGAGAGTTAGTGGCCGCATATGCCGTGACCACTGCTACTGAAGTCATAGAGACACACAGAATAGACACACTGTCAGCACAAGCAGCAGAGCTCATCGCTCTGACACAAGCCTGCATAAGAGCTAAGAACTTGAAAGTGAACATTTATACAGATTCACAGTATGCATTTGGCGTTGTTCATGACTTCGGAGTGTTATGGAGGGAGAGAGGTTTCTTGACCTCTCATGGTGCCAAAATTCAGCACGGTCCGCTTATTCAGGCTCTGTTAGAAGCCATACATTTACCTGCAACCATAGCCATCCTGAAATGCAAAGCACACACTAAAGTTACAGACACCATTTCCCAGGGTAATGACCTGGCAGACCGAACAGCTAAACTTACAGCCCAGACACCAGCAGACACGACAAAGGCAGAGGTACCATTACTGACAAAAAGCATGACAGTCAGGGATCCTTCACAAGATGTACTCGATATACAGACACATGCCACTTCAGATGAAATAAAGAAATGGACTGAACAAGGAGGGGTCCAGACTGACCAAGGTTGGATGACTAAAGGCAAAGCTACATGGTTTCTCCCAGACTCTATGGTACAAGTGATCATAAACACAGCACATAGTCCAGCACACTTAGGAGAAAAGGCAATGCTAGACAGCTTACAGAATATCTGGTTTAACAAGCACCTGCGTGCAGCAGCGAAACAGAAAGTACGTACCTGTATGATCTGTTGCCAGTTCAATCCAGGTAAAGGCATTCCGGTGGAACAAGGCGGATTTCATCCTCCTGACCATCCTTTTGAAGTCCTCCAGATGGATTATATCCAAATGGACAGATGTAGAGGTTACAAGTATGTCCTGGTAGTTGTGTGTGCACTATCCAGATGGACAGAAGTGTACCCAGTCCCAGATTATACTGCTGTGACCACCGCCAGGCAATTGGTACGTGAATTCTTCCCCAGATATGGATTGCCCCGTGTCGTGTACTCAGACAATGGTCAGCCTTTTTCTTCTGAATTAATGAAACAAGTGTCCCTTCTGTTAGGATATCAGTGGAAGTTTCATTGTGTACGACACCCTGAAGCAGCAGGACTCGTAGAGCGCCATAATCAGACACTTAAGACGAGATTAGCGAAGATCTGTGCTGAAAAAGGCGTGGATTGGATGGTAGCCTTGCCGGTTGCCCTCTTTTACATGCGTATGGTAGCTCATTCCAGAACAGGCCTATCTCCTTATGAAGTGGTTTTCGGTAGACCACCGAATATGTGGGGTACACCTATGCCTAAGAAAATAACTGATGTTGACAGTAACATGCTGACAGATTACCTGGCTTCCTTGATGTCTGCACTACTCTCTTGTCGTTCACAGGTTGCTGCCGCCTTCCCTGACAACACCCAGGTCAAGGAGCATGCCATAGTCCCTGGAGATTTTGTCTGTGTGAGGAACTTTGATCGATCAAGCCCCCTTGAGCCGCGTTGGAAGACACCGAAATTAGTTTTACTGACCACGAGGACAGCCATCAAAGTCGAAGGAAGAAAAGGATGGCTTCATGCCCATCACTGTAGAAAATACTTTGGAGACTCTGGAATTTTGATAAAGACAAAGGACAGTACAGAAAGTACTAAAGACAGTACAGACTTTAAGCCCCCTTTGCTAGAACAGACTCCGCAACAAGAATATAGGTCCAAGTTACGATCTAGAAAGTCAGACAGCGTTTAATTGTTTAAGTCCACTAGGTGGTGAATCGGTTAGACAGGTTCCTGACATGTATAAGATCGTAGACCAGAATAGTAAAAAGAGCAAGATGAGAGAGAAATACTGCAAGATATTACGCAGTAGATGTATAGTAACTCTGATTTTTATGTCTCTTCTGTGCATCACTATCATATGTATCAGCTTGGCACTACATGTCTTCTTTTGTCCTCTTTTTTCACGTATACACTTCTCCATTAATTGCACCGCAGAGCATACATTTAGTGATCTGCCACCTCATGAATTGTCATATCGACTAGCCTTGCGCAACAATACTTTTATTCGGATGTTGCACCGTTCTCATCAGACCAGCAATGCGACAGATTGTTGGGTATGTGGCCAACTTCCACCTTTTTAAAAGACGAAGGGAGTACTGCCCTTCTTCCCTTTTCCGTTCTCGCACAATGGTTCGTGCGGAGCATGGTTTGCTCTAATGTCATCACTAGACAGAAAGTCCACAGTTTCCCAGGGCGATTGGATATGGGGAGATTTGAATAAAGTAATGAATGAGGCATGTTTTCCAGACGAAGACGGACTTCCCCAAAGGAAGGGGACCGATCTAGAAAATGAAGAGTACGAGCAAGGAAATGCTTCCCTTAACTTCATGATTCTGAATGTTCAGCCCAAGCAAAATGCAAGTCCACGATCTATTACAGTTCTACCAGCAAAAGGTGATTTGTGCGTTAGAAAGAAGGGATCAGTACATATGGGACACAGCGAGTGTAATGCTGTAGTCGAGTTTATTGATAAAGGAAAGTCTTCTTTCAAAGCATCACGCCATACCTATTTCATTTGCGGTCAGACAGCCTATGTACATCTGCCCTTAGACTGGGGTGGAACATGCTATATAGCGTTCCTGCTGCCACCCGTCTTTCTAGCCCCATCCCATTATCATCGAGATTCACGACTAGAGCATTTTAGACACAGGAGAGAGACCGATTCCTCAGAGATTGATCAGACTGAGACAGCTTGGGAGCAATATACAGATTTCAATAAAGGATTCTTTTTCTTCATAGGTCCCGTCCAAAACAGTAAACTCATACGCAGGTTGACAAGAACTCTGGAAGCAGTAGTGAATGAGACTGCATCTGCCCTGGCTAACTTGACCCAGGAGCAGTCTGCCATGCGACTTGTTGTTCTTCAGAACCGTCTTGTTCTTGACGTCATCCTGGCAGATAGGGGTGGGGCTTGTAGAGTGATCGGCTCCAGTTGTTGCGTTTTCATTCCTAATAATGCGCCATTTGTGTACGCAGCAATAACAAGACTTCACAAGATTGCTCATGAGATACATCAAGACCCAGGCACATGGACTTGGTCCGGTTGGCTCTGGGGTGTAATATCAGCATGGGGATGGAAAGTGTTGTCGTTCCTAGGAATGATACTGCTTATGATATTCGGCTGCTGTCTCTGTCTGCAGTGTGGCCCGGCGATTTGCGGCCTGTGTGCCACTGCCTGTGTTCTACATCCACGTATACAAAAGAGAAAAGACGAACAAATGATGCTGTATGATCAGATATACGGTCTCATCTCATGAATATAGATGTGTCCTGAAGGGAAAAGTAGGGGACAAGGAGGGAATGAGGAAAATGAAATTTTACATGGCCAATGTGTCCCCTGCGTGTACCCCAACGTTTAGTGTATGTGCATGTCGCCCATGCAATTTTCCCTCTATGGCCTGCAATAATAATGCCTCTGCATTTACGTCCCACATTAGGATGTCAGTTACCGAGTCTTCCATGAAAGGAACGTTAATTCTGCATTGAGGCCCATGTTGTCCATGTATTTGCACTGTGCACGTTTAAAAGTCGAGATGAACCCATTTTGTAGCTCAGCCCGAGCCAGGACCCGAATTAAGGTTTTCATGCCTCCAGACACTCTGAGGGCTGCAGCTACGTATCCCTGACCTCTCGCATACTTCTGGCTCAGCCGAAAGGGGCCCAGCCCGGGGTGCCAAGACAGTATGTTGCACACAGTTATCTACTTGCTCTACAGAATCACATTCTTGCCTGGTGAAGAAGGTAAACAGAACCCGTTTGCAGAGATAGAGCCTAGCCTTTCTGTCTCCGTTTAAGTGATTTGCACAGCTCGCATCCATAGAAAGCCCAAAGCCCCCACGTAATGAACGAAGAAATATATGCCCGCACTGGCTCTTGGAGATGAGCAACCTTTGCTTGAGCGACCTTTACTTCAGATAATACATCCTCCAAAACTAAGATATCAGATAATACCAGACGTGCAGGTCGTCCTGACACTGAAGGCCTCTCTACTAGATCGAAAGTCAGCTCCCCCCAGCTTCCCCCCTGTTACACGTTAGTTGCACGTCATGACCAAGTTACGCACACAAGCAGGGCAAAGGTTCCAGCTGGCCATGCAGACCCCCTCCATGTATCCACCCACCTATGACTCACCTATGATTCCTCAAGTGAACGCCTACATGTACGCCCTCATGCACGCCCACATGCTCTTATCTCTTTCTTTCTCTTGCTCTGCCTGGAGCGCTCCTCCTTCTCTATGCAATTCAATGTATATTCAATGTATAAATATTGTACTCTGTGAATAAAGTTCAGAAGACCCTTCCTGAACCTTAGTGGTGATGGAACCCGATTCTCCCTTAACTCGAGTTACTGAAATAAAGCCCTTTTGAATCGGACACCACGGACTCTGCCTCTCATTTTATGCATGACCCTTTGTTTAAGTATAGAAATTATGACAGGGTAATACTTTATTTACCACAGACCTTGGGCCGAGCACATAGTCCAAAATGTCTTGCTTGGGTTCTTGGAGAGACCTCTCCCAACCCTCTTTCACCAGCCAAAGTGGTCCCCTTACAGGATGACCAAACAGAAGTTCAAAGGGTGAAAACCCCACTCCTTTCTGTGGCACTTCTCTATAAGCGAAAAGCAGGCATGGCAACAGGACATCCCATCTCCTTTTGAGTTTTTCAGGGAGTCCCATGATCATACCTTTCAATGTCTTGTTGAATCTCTCAACAAGGCCATTGGTTTGTGGGTGGTATGGGGTAGTAAACGTATACTGCATACCACTCTCCTTCCACATGTGTTTCAGGTAAGCAGACATGAAGTTGGAACCTCGTTCTGAAACCACCTCCTTAGAGAACCCTGCCCTGGTGAAGACACCCAGGAGGGCCTTGGCTACTGCAGGAGCTGTAGTAACCCTAAGGGGAATTGCTTCAGGGTACCTAGTAGCATGATCCACTACTACTAGAATGAATTTGTTCCATGAGGCTGTGGGAGGTTCAAGTGGACACACAATGTCCACACCTACCCTTTCAAAGGGTACCCCCACCACTGGTAGTGGTATCAGGGGGACCTTTGGTTTGCTACCTGTCATGCCACTGGCCTGACAGGTAACACAGGAGCTCACACACTCCTTCACCTTTTGGTTCATCTGGGGCCAGTAGAAGTGGCTAACTAGCCTTTCCCAAGTTTTGGTCTGCCTCAGATGACCAGTTAGGGGGATGTCATGAGCTAAAGTTAGGAGGAACTCCCTGTACTTCTGTGGCACTACCACCCTCCTGGTAGCTCCAGGGTTGAGGTTTCTTGCCTCAGCATACAGTAATCCCTCTTCCCAATAAGCTCTGTGGGTATCAGTGACATGTCCCTGTGCTTCTGAAACAGCTTGCTGCCTCAGGTTTTCAAGAGTGCGGCAGTCTTGATGACCCTGGCACAGCTCTTCCCGAGTGGGTCCCCTGGGCCCAGGAGTCGAACCTGGTAAGGCTCAAGCTCCATGGGCTCAGTTCCCTCTAGGGTTTCCAAGTCCCCTCCCTGAGGAGTGGGGTCCTGCGAGGCTTGCTGTGTAGAAGCTGGTCCCCCAGTCTTCTGGCTTTTTCTCCTGGTTGGTTAGGCCATACTTTCAGGCTCCAAACCTACTTGTTCACCCTTCTTTTTGCTCTGTGCGCTGGTTTGCACACATACCAGTCTAGGGATACCCAGCATGGCTGTATGGGTTACTTGCTCAATCTCAGCTCAGGCTGAGGTTTCCAGGTCATTTCCAAGCAGACAGTCAGCTGGCAATTGTGGAGAGACCAGTTTCAGGCCAGTAACCTCCCCCCAACCTAATGTCACCATAACCATAGGGCATTGGGTGGTAATGCTGTCAGCATTGGTGGCTGGGTAAGTTTTACCAATCAATCAATCAATCACTGCATTTCTAAAGTGCGCCACATACCTGTGAGGGTCTCAAGGCTGCTACTGATCGAAGAGCTAGGTCTAGATAAGTCTTCTGAAGGTCAGCAGGTCCTGGGTCTGTAGTATTCTGGTAGGGAGAGCGTTGCAGGTCTTGGCGGCGAGGTAGGAGAACGATCTGCCGCCGGCGGTGGCCTTCCGGATACGAGGAACTGAGGCGAGGGCGAGGCTGGCCGAGCGGAGGCTGCGGGTGGGGGTGTGGAAGTTGAGTCGGTCGTTGAGGCATGTAGGTCCGGTGTTGTGTAGCGCTTTGTGTGCGTGGATGAGGAGTTTGAAGGTGATCCTCTTGTTGACGGGGAGCCAGTGTAGGCTTCTCAGATGGTGTGTGTGATGTGGCTGCGTCGGGGGACGTCGAGGATCAGTCGTGCCGAAGCGTTCTGGATTCGTTGTAGTCTTCTCAGGAGCTTGGTTGTAGTTCCTGAGTAGAGGGCGTTCCCGTAGTCGAGTCTGCTGTTGACGAGGGCCTGGGTGACGGTTTTTCTCGTGTCGGGGGGGATCCATTTGAAGATCCAGCGCAGCATTCGGAGGGTGTTGAAGCAGGACGCGGAGACGGCGTTGACTTGCTTGGTCATGGAGAGGGCGGAGTCGAGGATGACCCCCAGGTTGCGTGCGTGATCGGTGGGTTCCAGGGCAGTGCCTAGCGATGTGGGCCATCAGGAGTCGTCCCAGGCTGATGGGGTGGGTCAGAGGATGAGGACCTCCGTTTTGTCTGAATTCAGCTTCAGTCTGCTGACCTTCATCCAGTCGGCGACGGCGTTCATTCTCTGTGGAGATTGGCTTTGGCGGTGTGGGGGTCTTCGGTGAGGGAGACGATCAGCTGGGTGTCCTGGGCGTAGGAGATGATGTTGAGGCTATGTTGTCGTGTGACGTGGGCGAGCAGTGCCATGTAGATATTGAACAGCATCGGGCTGAGGGAGGATCCCTGAGCGACGCCACAGATGGTCTCGGTGGTCTTGGAGCGGAAGGGTCGGAGGCGGACGCTCTGGGTTTTGCCGGAGAGGAAGGAAGTGGTCCAGGCCAGGGCCTTTTCTTGGATTCCGGCATCGTGGAGGCGTGCTGATAAGGTGCAGACCATGTCGAAGGCCGCTGATATGTCTAGGAGGGTGAGGGCGGCTGTTTCTCCCTTGTCCATCAAGATCCTGATGTCGTCGGTGGCGGCTATGAGGTCGGTCTCGGTACTGTGGTTGCTGCGAAAACCGGATTGGGAAGGGTCCTGGATGTTGTTGTCTTCGAGGTAGCGGGTTGGCTGTTTGTTGACAATCTTCTCTGTCACTTTTGCTGGGAACGGGAGCAGGGAGATGGGCCGGAAGTTCTTGAGGTCCTTGGGGTCCGCCCTGGGTTTCTTCAGTAGGGCGTTGATCTCGGCGTGCTTCCAGCTTTCCGGGAAGGTTGCTGTTTCGAAGGAGATGTTGATTGCTTTCCGGGGTGGGGTGCGATGGTTGTGCTGGCTTTGTTGAAAACGTGGTGAGGGCAGGGGTCGGATGGGGAGCCGGAGTGGATGCAGTTCATGGTTTTGATGGTGTCTTCGTCGCTGACGGTGTACCAGGCGGTCAGATGGCTGGTGTAGGGGGAGATCGAGGGCGTGGTGGTCTGGGTGGTGGGTGGGGGGGTGTCGGAGTTGAAGCTGTCGTGGATGTCGGTGATCTTGCAGTGAAAGAAGGAGGCCAGGGAGTCGTACAGGTCCTGTGATGGTGGAATGTCATTGACGTTGAAGCTGGGGTTGGAGAGTTCTTTAACGATGCTGAAGAGCTCTTTGGTGTTGTGTGCGTTGTTGTCTAGGTGGTCCTTGAAGGCTGTCCTCTTGATGGTCCTGATGAGTTGGTGGTGTCTCCGGGTGGCGTTCTTGTGGGCTGTGTGGCTGTCTGGTGTTCGGTTGTGGAGCCATTTCTTCTCCACCCTCCGGCAGGTGCGCTTGGATGTCCGGAGGTCTTCGGTGAACCAGGCGTCTTTCTTGTTGGTGTGGTCGGTTGTGGAGATCTTGAGAGGGGAATTGGCGCAGTCGGTGATCCACTGTTTGAAGTTGATCGCGGCGGTGTTGGGGTCGGCGCATGGTCTCATGGCGAGGGTGGTTGTCAGTTGGTCCTTGGTGACCTTGCCCCAGCAGCGATGTGGCAGCTGTTGGGTGCGGTGGGTTTCTTGAAGGTGAAGTGGACGCCTCTGTGGTCGGTCCAGTGTGTTCGGTGGTGTGGTTGAAGGAGACATGGGGGCTTGCGGAGAAGATGGGGTTCAGCGTGTGTCCGGCGGCGTGGGTGGGGGTCGTCACAAGCTGTTTGAGTCCAAGATTGGCGAGGTTGTCGATAAGGGTGGTGGAGTTGGCGTTGTTGTTGTTTTCGAGGTGGAAGTTAAGGTCCCCGAGGAGGATGTAGTCCGTGGAGGCGAGGGCGTGGGTGCTGATGAGGTCGGTGATGGTGTCGTTGAACTGTGGTGTGCCGGGTGGTCTGTAGATGAGTGTTTCTCTGAGGGTCATGTTGGGGTCGGTGTGGATCTGGAAGCGCATGTGTTCGGCAGTGATGAGGGTGTCGTCGGTGTTGGTCGAGACTCTGAGGGTGTCTTTGTGGACGATGGCGATTCCCCCTCCAACTCCGTTGGCGCGGTCTCTGCGGGAGATCTTGTAGCCTTGTGGGATGGCTATGGCGATGTCTGGTGCTGAGGTGGCATTCAGCCAGGTCTCCGTCAGGAAGGCGACGTCGGGGGCGGTGGAATCTAGGAGGTCCCAAAGTTCGATGGCGTGCTTGCGAGCGTGCCGGGTGTTGAGGAGGATGCATCGGAGGTGGTTGGGTTTTCTGGTTGGTAGTTTGGCAGGCTGGATGCTGGTGAAGCTGCAGTTCCGGCAGGTGAAGGGCCTTTGGGTCTGCTTCGGGATGGCCTGGTAGCAGGGGTGGGCTCGTCCGGTGTTAAGTGCGTGGAGGGTGCAGTCTGGCATTGCGGCGGGCGCGGGGTCCAGGGGTTCTGTTGCTGGGCGCGGTCCAGGCGGGGACGGGCACAGACGGGCTTGCATATGACGCGCGGCGATCTTCATAAGAGGCGAAGTGGGAGGGAGGAGCAGCTGGGAGGCGGGAGCGGGGTGGCCAATGGGCGAGGGAAGGGACACAGAAGGCAAAAGGGGGCGGGCCGCAGGGGTGCAGCAGCAGGAAGCGTGGAGCGGGGGGGCACAGAGGGCAAGGAGCGCAGGGAGCGTTAGCAGAGTAAAATAACGATTACAGAAGTGCAGAAGCAAAGTCAAAAACAACAGCTAGCAGATAAATCTAGTAACAGTCACCAGGGGCCCACCAGCGGCGGATTCCCGGTGGCGGCAGCAGAGGGGGGAGTCACGGGTGCACAGGAGGAGCAGTGCGGCGTGGGGAGCGACCAGAGGTCAGGTCACAGCCACTGCCGCGCGACGACCTCCATAAGAGGCCAAGTGGGAGGGAGGAGCAGCTGGGAGGCGGGAGCGGGGCGGCCAATGGGCGAGGGAAGGGACACAGAAGGCAAAAGGGGGCGGGCCGCAGGGGAGCAGCGGTGGGAAACGTGGAGTGAGGGGGGTACAGAGGGCAAGGAGCGCAGGGAGCGTTAGCAGAGTAAAATACAGATTACAGAGTAAAAGTGCAGAAGCAAAGTCAAAAACAACAGCGAGCAGATAAATCCAGTAACAGTCACCAGGGGCCCACCAGCGGCGGATTCCCGGTGGCAGCAGCAGAGGGGGGAGTCACGGGTGCACAGGAGGAGCCGTGCGGCGTTGGGATCGACCAGAGGTCAGGTCACAGCCACTGCCGCGCGGCGACCTCCATAAGAGGCCATTTGGGAGGGAGGAGCAGCTGGGAGGCAGGAGCGGGGCGGCCAATGGGCAAGGGAAGGGACACAGAAGGCAAAAGGGGGCGGGCCCCAGGGGAGCAGCGGCGGGAAGCGTGGAGTGGGGGGGGGGCACAGAGGGCAAGGAGCACAGGGAGCGTTAGCAGAGTAAAATACAGATTACAAGTATTGCTCTGGGGAAACCAACATTTCCTTCACCATAGTGACACTGGCACCTATTTCCCTCAGGGCTTCTACTCTAGTCCCATTAATGGAGGGGTATTGCAAATACTTTTTACAGTTGGGTGGCCAACCAGCTATAGTGGCAAACTCCATTTCCCCCAAGGAGACTAGACTAGCTTGAGTGAATTCCCAGATTTGCTCTGGGAACTCCTCTGATCCCATCTGTAGATTCACTGTCCCTGGAGTAGCTGTATTGGGTGCCTTAGGGGCTTTATTGTAGGAGCAGTTTTTGTCTACAGTTAAATGTCCCAACTTTTTACAGTTGTTACAATAGGCCTTGTTAGGATCAAAGTTCTTCCCCCTATAGGGCTGAGGCACATAGGGAGTAGTTTGGGACCCCCACACCTGTACAGGTTTTTGGGGCCCTTTGGAAGACTCAGACTATTTATCTTGGGGATTCTCACCACCTTTCCCCTGGGGAGGTTTTGTAACCACCTTCTTTTGGTCACCCCAGTGGCTGTCCTTGTCACCTTAGTCTTGACCCAATGGTCTGACTTCTTTCCCAATTCATGGGGAGAAATTAGACCTATGTCTACCAAATGCTGATGCAACTTTTTATATGTACAATTACTCAAAATGTGTTCCTTCATAAACAAATTATAAAATCCAGTAAAATCATGCACATTGTGTCCAGTTAACCAGCCATCCAATGCCTTTACTGAGTAGTCCACAAAATCTATCGCGGCCAGGGCGACTGACGCTGGAATCTGGGGATCACGGTTCGATCCCCGGCTCTGGCGGCAGATTAGCCCAGCCTCATGTGACTCTGGGCAATAGCTCGCTTAATCTTCCTGACGGCCCCCAGCGCCTAGAGACCCTTACGGGTGATTGTTCGCGCTTTACAAAACCTGGATTATTATGTGGATTATTATTATCCAGGATTGGGTCTGGGTTTTGGGAGCCCCCTGAACCTAATTTTGTACTCCTCAGTAGTGAGCCCAAATCCCTCAATCAGAGTTTTCTTCATGAGGGCATAGGACCCTGCATCTGGCCCAGAGAGGGTCAGAAGCCTGTTTCTGCAGTTATGAGAGAACAGTTCCCGCAGGAGTGCCCCCCACAGAGGGTTCTTTAGTCTTCTGATATCACAAGCTCTCTCAAAGGCTGTGAACCACTTGGTGATGTCATCACCTTCCTCAAATTTAGGGACAATCCCTTTGGGGATTTTAGGATCATAAGATTGCTCTTTGTCCTTATTATTGGTATTGCTGCCACCAGAGATGTGGGCTAAGCCCATCTCTTTCCTTTCTTTCTGCAGAGCCAGTAGTCTAGACTCTAGGTCTAATCTCTTGGCCAACTTCGCTAAAAAGTTGTCTTCTTCATTGGGGCTCTCCCCAATGTGTTTTCTGGGGCCTAGTCCACATGTGTGGTTCCTAGGCTCCCAGAAGCTGACTCTTGGAGATAAGGGTACAGAGATCCTTACCGCCCTAGAGATGGGGGGCGGGGGGGTTGATGTTATCCGCCTCCTCCTCCTCTTCTTCCTCTGACCTGGTGTCACCCTGTTCAGAGGGGTGGCCTTTTGCATACCCAGCCAGGAGCTCCTGGAGCCCTTCTTTGGTTGGATGCAGGCCCATGACTATATTTTTAAGTTTGCATAAGTACCTCAATTCCTTGAAATTCAAGTGCAAGTAAGGTGTGAGGTTGAGCTCTTCAACCAGGTCCATGTTATCTCCACTAATAGCTGGGTTATGTTGAGACATTCTAACCTGACAGTTCTAACCCTCTACCCTAACTATAGTGACTTTTATTTTTCAAAATCTCTAACGGGACTTAAGCAAGGCCCTACCAGACTTTTAGTATATTAGAAAAAAACAATTTCAGAATTCTAAAGGCAAATCATGAGTTCTGTCGTGTGATCATATGGTAACCAAGTAGTCCAACAAATGCAAGTTTGTATCCCACCGCTGATCCACCAATATGATAAAGTGGCTCTATATATACTGGACCAGAATAAGGTACAGTGTGTATAGAGTCCTCAAACCCCAGAGGTATAACAGAAGTTAAAGCCAGGTGTGACCTTACTCTCTAAAGTGGTAGCTTGGTCGAGCAGTAAGACAGCACCAGAGGACAGTGTAAGGCATTTGTTGTACACACTCAGTCAGCAAAAGGTTTCACACACTCAAAGACTGAACTCCAGGCCAATTGTTTTTATATAAAAAGATATCGTTGTTTTATTTTTAGAACCAACAGGTATCAAAATATACTGTTCTCAATATGAGAGGTCTCAGATGAGTACTTTGCAGAAAGGCAATAAACTTTGTAAACACAATAGGTACAGGGGTTTCAGTAGGCAACACAATTCTACACACAATTTAGCATTGAGCTCAATGGTTTTTCCTATATAAACACAGTTGATTACTTTTTAGATTACTTTGGGAGTTCCAGGACTGGATCCTAGATTCAGTCCTGGGGTTTAAGCTGAAAACAATTTAGTAAAAACGTTATAGTTATTGCAGTGATTTTTCAGGAATATAAAGCTATTTTAAAAGTTCACAGAAACTTTTCAACAGAAATCTGGCAATGTTATCCAATGGGAGAAAATTCAGGTTGCAGGTAAAGTACGATCTCATTACTTTTGTAATCCAGTACTGGGCTCCTAGGTCCAGCACTGGGGTCTCAACTTAAAACAGGTAACTAATTTTGTTTCAGTATTTCGTATGATTTTTAAAGAATATTTCGAGTTTTCAAAAGTAGACAATTAGAAGAAATTTCATAGAAAAGCAGACAATGGATTTCTATGGAGAAAATACAGGTTACTAGTAAACCCGGTAAGGATTACTTTTGCGGTTTATTACTGGGCTGCAAGGTACAGTACTGGCTTCTCTCCTGATCACAGGTGCGTCACACGGAATTTGGTTGATTTTATATGAATATTTTAAGTTTCCAAAACTTCAGACTTAGAAGATTTTTCGAGTCAAGCCAGTCAATGTTTTCCAATGGTAGTAAGTGAGTTACCGGTTTCCAGGTGAGTACTCGACTGGTGAACTTAAGGTTCTGGGCATAGACTCAGCGGTCCCCCAGGGTCAGGTAGGTACAGTTAGTTCACCCTCAGCGGCATAGGGGCGGCCGGGTGCAGAGGTAGTTAGGCCCAATGTTATCCAATGAGGGGCAGGGGGCCTCCGGTTGGTGGCTGCTGGCTAGCAGGCCATGCGGCTGTGGGAGCTGGGCTCCTGGTCACTTGCTCAGGGCAAAGGGGGAAGTAGGATAGGACAAGGGTGGCACGGCCAGCGGCACTCGGGCGGCTGGGTGCAGGGTGCTTTTGAGCCATCGGGCGCTCAATGTTATTCAATGGGAAAGGTAAAAGATGAACAAAGGTTGCAGGCTCAGAGATGGAGAATCTTCAGGGGTGACTACCACTCCGAGAGGCAAGTTTGGGTCTTGGAGCACAGGTAGGTACCCCAAAGGAAGGCACGGGGTTGCAGGGCACCGGGTGCAGGGGAGTCTTTGGGGGTTGGAAAAGCTTACCCTCAGCTGGGCACGGTTGGGTGGCCCTTTGTCTCTGAGTCTGCAGGCGGCGTCTGGTTCGTCGAGGAGAGTCTTTGGGCACTGGACTAAGGGTCCCAGTCGCTGGGGGGACGTCCTCATGGTCTTGCATCACTTGAGCACAGGCCTGGCTAGGCGGGTGCAGAGTGGGTTGGTCCGGAGCTTCCTGGTTGGCACCAGGGGGGGGTTGTTGCAGCAGAGCCTCTGCTGATGGGAGTCCCAGTCTTTCAGAGGGTCAAGGCAAGCAGGTCCTCTGGGTGTCCCAAGGTTGTTGTCCGCAGGAGTCGCCGGGATTTAGGCAGGAGCAGGTTCCAGGATCGACAGGCCGTTAGGGCTGGGGCCAAGTCAGTTGTTGTCGTCCTGTTGTTAGCAGCTGGGTGGTGGGTCTTCTTCCTCTTCCTCTTGATCTTCTTTCCTCTTTTCTTATCGGGATCTCCAGAAGTAAGGTTCAGGGAGCCACTAAATACTGAATTTAGGGGTGTTACAGGCAATGTTCCCTCTAATTTCTTTCCTTTGTGTGCGGCAATGGAGGGTCTCTGTGTGCTGCAACCATGGCTATGTGCGCCAGGAACCAAACAGTGCGTGTCTGCGGCGCCAAATGGCACTCAAAACGTTTACTTTAAAAAGTGAAAAGATGGTGCATTTTCACACATACAGAGCCAAAATAAGGGTCTTAAAGGCAGTTTGCAAATGTATTGTATTGCCTGTATTTTCATTGTTGTGTCTCTGACTACTGTTGTCTGTCTTCCCCGCTGCCTGTACGTGGTCTGTGTCCCTTTTTCTTCCCTCTGTTCCCCTCGCTATCCCTGTGCTCTCTCTGCCCGGTCTTTCCTTCTGTACCCCTCGCCTCCCGTGTCTCTGCCCAGTTTTCCCTTCTGTTCCCCTCGCTGCCCCGTGCCTCGCTGCCCAGTGCCTCTCTGCCCGTTCTGCCTACTGTTCTTAGCTGCCCCTAGCTGCCCCTATATTTCTGTATTCTGTATTTAGCCTCTGTGCCATTAGTTTTTTGTGCCCGTCTGCCCTCTGTGCCACTCTTTTTTGTGACCTTCTTCCCTCTGACCCACTGGTTTTTGTGCCCTTCTGCCTTATCCACTTCGTTTTCCCCTCGTTTTTTGCCTTTCTGCCCTCTGTCCCACTCATTTTTGTACCTTTCTGCCCTCTGGTCCACTCATTTTTGTGCCCTTCTGCCATCTGTCCCACTCGTTTTTGTGCCCTTCTGCCCTCTGTTCCACTCGTTTCTGTGCCCTTCTGCCCTCTGTCCCACTCGTTTATGTGCCCTTCTGCCCTCTGTCCCACTCGTTTTTGTGCCTTTCTGCCATCTGTCCCACTCGTTTTTGTGCCTTTCTGCCCTCTGTCCCACTCGTTTGTGTGCCCTTCTGCCCTCTGTCCCACTCGTTTTTGTGCCTTTCTGCCATCTGTCCCACTCGTTTTTGTGCCCTTCTGCCCTCAGTCCCACTCGTTTTTGTGCCTTTCTGCCCTCTGTCCCACTCGTTTTTGTGCCTTTCTGCCCTCTGTCCCACTCGTTTTTGTGCCCTTCTGCCCTCTGTCCCACTCGTTTTTGTGCCCTTCGGCCATCTGTCCCACTCGTTTTTGTGCCCTTCTGCCCTCTGTCCCACTCGTTTTTTTCCTTGTTTTTGTGCCCCTTTTGCCTTCTGTCCCACTAGTTTTTGTGCCCTTCTGCCCTCTGTCCCACTCGTTTTTGTGCCTTTCTGCCATCTGTCCCACTCGTTTTTGTGCCTTTCTGCCCTCCGTCCCACTCGTTTTTGTGCCCTTCTGCCCTCTGTCCCACTCGTTTTTGTGCCCTTCTGCCATCTGTCCCACTCGTTTTTGTGCCCTTCTGCCCTCTGTCCCACTCGTTTTTGTGCCCTTCTGCCATCTGTCCCACTCGTTTTTGTGCCCTTCTGCCCTCTGTCCCACTTGTTTTTGTGCTCTTCTGCATCTGTCCCACTCATTTTGTGCCTTTCTGCCATCTGTCCCACTTGTTTTTGTGCCCTTTTGCCCTCTGTCCCACGCGTTTTTTTTCCTTGTTTTATGCCCCTCTTGCCTTCTGTTCCGCTCGTTTATCCAGCCGCTGTGCCCTCTGCGGCCCCGCCCTCCTGACTGCCCGCTGTGGCCTTTTGTTTAAATATTGCTGTTAATCGGAGCCCCTTCACTGGCTCCGATTAATATCAATACTTAAACAAAAAGCTACAGTCTACCCCGCGCTTTACTAACAAAAGCGTCAACACTTTCCAAACACAGGGTGTACTTTAGCACACGCTGTGTTTGGAAACTGTCTCTACGCTTTTGTTATTAAAGCGCAGGACAGACTGTGGCTTTTTGTTTAGGTATTGATGTTAATCGGAGCCCATGAAGGGGCTCCGATTAACAGCAATATTTAAACAAAAGGCCACAGTCTGCCCCGCGCTCCCACATAGCCACCAGCTCCCCGCCTCCTTACCTACGCTCGTCATGTTCCCACCGCTCGCTTCTTCATAGTGGCCGGCGGCGCGACTTTTTCGCGCGATGTCCTGTGTGCGCGCTCCTAGCGAGTCGGTGCGCGGTGATGTAAGGGGAGGTGCGCGCGTGCACCCTAGAGGGAACGGTGGTTACAGGTAGGGCAAGGGCAGGGACCAATAGGTCCCTGTCCTGGGGTGGGTACACCCCCTAGCCTGCTCCTCTCCTGTGGGAGGGGGGCAGGAGCCTAGCTGTGATTGGGCAGGGCTCCCCATCTTCAAGATGGCTGGAGCCTGGGGTCGTTCTTCACCTTGTCTCCCCCACCTGAGGGGTGGGGTTGGCACAGGCTGGGACACCCCCCTTCCTGACGTAGTTTTTCCCGCCAGTCTTTCCGCCAGAGTGGGGGTCAGGACTGGTGGGGGCCAGTTGCTGGGTACAGCAAATGGTCTGGAGAAGCTCACCGAGGCGGCATGCCTTTGAAGCTTCCCCCTGCCTATCCTGGGGGAGGAGACCTAGCACCTCGCCCAGGATGTGCATTGTTACTGGCCCAGGAGAGCAGGGGGCTCTCCACCCAGGGATCCAGCAACATGTCTGCTGTGTGGCAGCCTCTGCAGTCACTCAGCCCAGACGTGAATTGTAGGTTAGGTTTTCAGGGGGCATCTCTAAGAGGCCCTCTGGTGCATTTCACATTAAATCCCACACTGGCATCAGTGCGGGTTTAATGTGCTGAGAAGTTTGGTACCAAACTTGTCAGTCTTCAGTGTAGCCATTATGGTGCTGTGGAGTTTGTAATGGCAACCTCCCAGCACCATATACTCTTAATGGCATCACTGCACTTACAGTGCCCAGGAATGGCCCTGGCTACTGTGGGAGCACAGGGCTCATGCACCGGTGCCCACAACTCCGACATAGGGCACCCAGCTAGAGGGGTGACTGAAGTATGCCAGGGCAGTGTGTTCTATGGGCATGGCACACAGGGATGCTTGCCATGTCGACTCTTTGCTTAGTTCTGTACTTAGACACTCAGCCTGCAAAGGCAGTGTGTGGGAGTCGGGGTACAGGGCCCCTGAGGGTGGCACAATAAGTGCTGCAGTCCTCAGGGGTCTTCTCTGGTCACCATGCCCGGGTACCTGGGGTACCATTTACTAGGGGCTGACAGGTGGCCAGAGATGCCATTTGAGTTTTAGTTTCAACACAGTTTTAGGGAAGGAACACAGGCCCTGGGTACTTGGTTGGCAAGAACCCAGGGCACACTCAGTCAAAGCACATCAGCAGTTCAGAAAAATGTGGGGGCATACCAATGCAAGAAAGATGGCACTTTCTCACACTGAGCAAGCAAGCAAATAGGCATGGTCTATTGAAGTTGTTGGAGCTCTCGCAGAGCTGTGGTAGGACCACCCATGTGCATGCACTGACCTCTCCTCCCATTAAAGCTGCCCAGTGCTACGGGGGGGTCGAGGGCTCTGCATTCCAACCAGGAGCGGTGCCCATGGGCTCTAACTATGATGGATCATGCCCCTTTTTAATACTGGCACACCTACCACCAATGAGAGCATTAATTGGTGGCATCATGTCCAATCCTGAGAGCTAGGACTACTGTTGGCAGAGAACGTTCCCTCATGCTGTGCTTTTTGGTAGCCAATCTAGATAGTGGTAGGAACAAGTTGATTTTGAATGGTAAAAATGTGGTGATGGCAGCAGATGCACCAACACTTCTGGCTCCACTATGGCTCTACTCCAGCTAAGGATGCCTGGAAAAAACCACAGAACAAGGCACAGGCTGGTTCCATTTATCCAGAGTGGTTGAGGAAACACAGACAAAGTAGATCTACCACTGCCCTCAGGTATTTAAGGAACTATCCCTAACACTGCAAATACTTGATGGGGAGGCGACAGAGAGAGAGTGTGCAGAGATAAGTGAGTATGGATACACCCGGCACCACTGAAATGTCTGTCCAGAAGAGTGGGAGCAAAATCTCTGTGGAAAGTGCAGGTTGACAGCGAGCATGGGTTGTGTCCCCTTCCAGAGCAGGAAAGAAGGCCTCAGAGGCATCAGCCAAGAACCCCTTCAGCATAGCTATAGCAACATGAGTAGCCAACAAAAGGGGGAAGGTGGAGGTGGATGAAGCAAAGCTGAAAGTAAAAGATACCCTTCCATTTTGATGCAGTAGACTAAAGAAGACTTTGCATAAGTCAGGTAGATATAAATAAAGTTTAAGTTGGTACTAAAGAAATTATATGTATAGGAATGAGAAAAGCGGAAGTAAGCACTGCAGAAGTAAGAGCATGTAAACAAGGCATGCTGGGTTGATACTGAAATGCTACATGAAAAAGCGAATATTTATGCAGTATTGGGTTGGTTATAGTGATCTTTTGACCATGTTTTTCCAAACAATATTGCTTTACATTTTTCAGGGACGAACAGGAGAGCCGGGCTCCAGAGGCCTTCCTGGATTGCCTGTAAGTGAACTCTGTGCAGTACTGCTTTGATGATTGTTTTAAATAACATAGTTCTTGTTGTTAGAGTGTTCTCTGATCCATGCCTGGAGTGCCATATATTAAGTGACAATGAACAATTCTGCAATTATTAATTCAACTTAAAAAGTAGGTTATTCTGTTGCGATTTGTCTAACCAGTGTCAATCACTCTTAGTAGCATCCCAACCCATCGTTCTTTTGTTCAACATGCCACCTCAGTTTGGACCAAGCCATATGCAAATCATTCTTAACACTGCTCCAATAGGAACCGTCCAGCCCAAACTGCCTGGCCAGGTCCTCCCTGAACCAAAACACAAGCAACCTAAGACCGGTTTCACCCTGATTGGGGCTCATCAGTTAGGTGTAACCTGTGATGGTTTAAGTGCTTGTCTTCCCCATTCCAGAAGTTCTGCTTTTAACTTTGACTGGTTAGGTGATATGAACAGTCATTCTTCCCACTGGAAGGCCAGCTCCTTTGTCTCAAAATGCCATATCACTGGCAGGTTTTGTCTTACAAATGCCACCTATCAAATGGCATCTAACGTTTCTTTCTCTGCAAGCCAGTTACACCATCTCTTTTTAATTTCATAGTGTTCATTTTCAAAACATACATGAGCTTGTGCTTTGCCATCCATCAATAATTAAGTATCCATTTGTAATCTTGCTTCATATTTACTATGTTTTATTTACAAACACATCAGCAAGTGTTTTAATTCTACAGGGCCCAGTAGGTACCCCAGGCCCTGATGGAAGCCCAGGAAATCCAGGCCCTAAAGGAAATCTTGGACCTCCCGGAGAATTAGGACCCGCTGGCCCCAATGGATATCCAGTAGGTGCCTCATTTGTACTAGCTTAATGCACACAAAAGCATCTAGTTGTTTGCTGGGCTTACGGACCATCGTCCTATCACTGCATGACCACATGTTTTCATGCTTACGATTTTGCTGCTTTCTTCTTGTGAGTCGTAAGTATGGTCTCTGGGTTCTCTTCACATGTTCACAATAATTATTTGTTTAGGGTTTTTTATATAGGATAGACCATACCTTGATAGCAAGCATGCCAGTTGTGTATGACATAGCAGTATGAAATAAGTTTGTGTACCTGAATATGCAGGTATTGAAATGTATGTAGCACAATTCTAAACGTGTAGCACTGGATCACAGCACAAGATGCAAGGGATAAATTCAAGGTTGCAAACATTACAAAAGTATGAGTAAGCAGCGAGGGCTTCCCTTAAAAATCCAGTGAGGACCTTGTAGCAAAGGGCTCTTGATTAGTTCTTCTTGAACACTGCCATATGGTAGATGTGAGATGTGGTACTGCAATTTGTTTTCAAGGTGAAATGTTCCTTGTTGTGTCTGCCATTTTGTTTTTATCCGATTGCTGCTTCAGGAAGGCTTATGATAGCCAGGTGCAGAGATCTCACACTCCATTTTGCCCATGTTTGCTTCCAACAACCCCATTGCTACCTGCTGGAAAGAGCTATCACTTTACACAATGGCTGTGTCCAAAAAAACTGTAAAACAAATGACATTTGAAAGAGAACTTCCCATACAGCTTCTCAAGCCTTAGACTGTGAATCTACATCCTTGTTGGGGGAAATGTGTACAAACCTGGCATCCAAACCACCCACTTTGTTCCAGATTGCAGTTCTTCTTTATTAAGGAAGAGCACACTCCTCAAAATACTCCAAGAGCTGCTGTCTGACCAAGACTTGTGTCTACATGAACGCTAGACTCTAACTTCCTGTACTTTCTGCCGGAGCACGTGATGGTTTTCCTAAAGTGCTTGGCAGTCAGCTTGACTGCCAAGAGAGGGAAGGATTGCTTCTGACTCTAATAGAAAAGAACCTGTCCAGAAGGAGAAATCCAGCATATTCCCGGCATGGAGAGAACCCAGAGAAAGCTGACTACCAACAGAGTGGGAAGTCTGGTTCAACCCAAGCTGTGAGCGTGTTCCTGGAGCGGTTCCCCTTGTGTACTGAGCCAAAACTTTTGCAAGAATAAGAATCATTGTTTTAACCAGCAATCTGCCATGCACCCAAGAGAGTTATGCTGTTGGTGTCTCACTTTGGGGAAGGAGTCACATCACAGCAAAAGTGGATTTCCCTTATCGGCCTGGATGCCCCAACTGCAGAAGATGGCCGGTCAGAGATGCATCACCTTGGGGGCTGCAATTCCAGCACTCTGCCAAGGAGGACTGTCCAGACACCATTGCTGAAGATGAGTTCTTCTGTACAGGCCTGCTATGCTGACTTCATCCCGTGGTCCTTGTTCTAATGCGTGATCACCGTCACGATCCCCACAGAAGTGATGCAACCACTGTGAGTGAGGTCATGTACCCAAACTTGGCCCGCCGCACTGAGAGACATGCAATGCAAACCAGCTGGTAAAAGCAGGACGCAACCTTTCACTTGAGCAAAATATTACAACGCACAGATGAGTTTGCCACATGGACTTCAGACTTTTTGCCAAGTAACTGTACCTGGGGGAAAAAGACATTGAACTGATTTAACCATTTCATCTGTGGGATATTTGAAGAAATCTGCCACTGTGCTCAATCAACACCTATGCCCATTTGGTCTGTAGTCATTAGATTTTACCTATAGTGGGGATAGGTATTACCATAAGTGGGATGTAAAACCTTAGTGAAATTTGTAACTGAGTTTACAGCACTGTATTTGCATTCTTATTAATCAGTGTAGTATTTACTTTTAGTGTGAGATTGAATTACTTCCTTTTAACTAAATGACTAGCACTGGGCTGGACAATACGTTGTTGTATCTGTTAAGTAGGCTGTTGATGTCTGAGCTTTTGTCCCACATACTAACTCCACAAGAAGCCTTGGACTACTTGACATCGCTACCCTGTGACTCGAGCGCGGAAAGGTTGTGCTTGGCCCAATTTGCAGAGCCATAATAAAATGGGCCCCAGGACATCAGTGGCAAATGACTTCAACCATTATGGTTGGGCTCTTGTAGTCCCTGCCTACCCAGTATACCCTTCATCACCACCGGCAGCGTGTGTTTGTATGGTATTAGATGTCCCTGGATGAGTAATAGTAGAGTCCATTGGACTCCACAAGTGTCAACTGCACTAGATGTGGGTCTTCTTTGTGCCGGTCTATCAATATACATTTCAGACATTGTGGCCAGCACGTGCACCTCACCTCTCTCCCCCAAACCAGTGGCTCCTGTTGAGTGGGTCTAGCTGCAATTACCCTGTGAAAATGAAACTTTCCTGTCCCTCTTTTGAGTTGGAGCCTGTATCTCTGTGGAGATAGTCATAATTTCTGGAGCAATTCCACATCCGCCTGGAACAGGATATGCATTAGTTCTGCATTACCTTGGCTTGAGTTAATCACGCCGGTATCATGCCACTCTAGGAAAAAAAGGGCCTTTACAAATTCATAAGGTGTAATCCACCTTATTTGGCAGGTCGGGTGATCAGGCTAAGATAAATACAGACTTCACTGACCAGTATTTTGTACAGTGCTTCCACTTGTCATTAAAGAGGACCTGTGCCCCAGCACAAAAAAAGAGAAAACAAAACACATAGCCAAGATTACAACTTCTGCTTCATCTCCACACTGAGCTTCAGTCTGTCAAAGACACCAATTAGAAACTGTGTAGACAGAGGGACTTACCGGCTTTAACAAAGAGCTAGAGTGCATGCCCTTGCAATTTACAAACCCCAGCTGCCTGGTAATACCTATGTAACACAGCCTTGATGGACTGAGATTACACCGTAGACATGAGGTACTCTCAAGAAGCTGACAATGAACCAAGCATGACAACTTCTGGGACAAAGGGAGGCTCCATTGCTCTAAATCATCATAAAGGGTGCCTCACCTTCCCTTAACCTTGTGTACTGATAGGGTGTCTGTTCCTACCCATCTGGCCATTCCTGGAAATCTTTAAGACTCTACTTTGAACCCTGTTATTGAGTGCTGGCTGTAGATGTCCCTGATTTCAGAATTGTTCGAATCATCACTCTATACCAAGCAGTTGCTTTGATCTTGCAGATTAATTTCCCACTCAAGACACCTCCTCCATGTCAGTATTTTATTGGCCTTTGACATTCCTATGCCAGTTATGGGTGCCCTCAGTCACAACAAAATCACAACTACAGCCAGTGGATACTGGGATTTGGGCCTCACTACCTGATTCCAGCATAAGGGATTCTTATAGTGAACTGGCATCCTAGCCACAAACTGACTCTACCTGTGTAACTAGTAGGTATTAGGCATGGATTTCAGTGGCTGTCCTTCTTCAGCAGACACTGGTTACTAATCCCTGGATTAAAACACTCCTCCTTCATGGGCACCACTGAGAAGACCATAAACAAAATCTTTTACCATCTTTTGGTTTCATAGAAAGTAAATAAGGTTGATTGTCTAGTATGTTCCAGTCTCTGAAACTGAAATGAAGTTGCTGCATATGAATACTCTCAGGAACATAAGTTTTGGCCTTTGATTTAACTTTGTAAAATAATTTGAGGCATTGTAGAGCCAAATCCCCCTGAGGAGATTTGACCAGAGCCGAATCTTTGCCCATAGGATAACCTGGCTGTTGGTTCAGTGTTAAACAAATCTATAATGACTAGCGCTACGGAACTGAAATAGTGTTTCGGGTCGGTTCTCGGGTCCAGAAGGTGCTAAGCGCTTCTGTTTGTTAGATTTTTCAAAGGTTTGATGCTGTTTATGCAATTTGAAACCCACACCACTTCCTAGAGGAAGACTTCTGATGGATACATCGGCTTGTGGATTCCTCACCTTGTGAATATCCTCTGCGCCAGCAGCATCAGAAATTTTTCGTAGCTCTCCACGCCGGCGAGGATGATGTTACAATAGCATTGTTCCGTTGACCCCACCTGAGCCATAAGAGAGCTTAGTCGGCGTGATGACGTCAGTTCCCTTCTTTCCGCGCCATCGACGATAACGGTTTTCTGTGACTCTCCGTACTTGTATCGTTACATTATATTCTTGGCTTGTTCTTCTTGTTGCCTTTTTGAAAAATGTCTTCGAGGAAGTCAGGTTTCAAGCACTGTAGGGAGTGTGTGGGTCACATGTCGATCACTGACCCCCAGGAGGACTGTGTCTGGTGTTTATTGTTGGACCATGATGTCGAGAGTTGCTCTTGCTGTCGCAAGATGAACCCCAAAGCTTTGAAAGAAAGAGAGGCAAAACTCTTTATGGCGAAGATGAGAAAGGCGAAGAGGAGGAGATCAAGATCCAGGTCGAGGTTGAGGTCGAAGTCGTTGTCTGGTCATGCTTCAAAGTCAAAGAAGCACAAGAAAAAGTGGAGCAACGGCTCTCTGCGCCGTTCTGACAAGGATGCGGCTTCGAGGTTGACTACACCGGCTCCTCGACATCGGAAGGACTTCATATCACCATCTCCTTCAAGCTCAACTCAGGTGTCTCCAGTTTGTTCGGCTTCGCCTGAGGGGTTACCGGCGCATTCTCTGATGCCGGTTCAGTCTCCTGTCCCTGTAGATGAAGCTCCAGTTCCTGAAGAATCTGCGGCTCCAATGGCTCCACCTTCGGTGCCGGTTGGCCCGAGTCCAGTAATGCCTCAATCAGAGACTGTCCAGGGGGCCTAACCACCTTTCCCTGGCCCGGGTACAGATCCCTCGCATTACTTAAATGCAATGTATGGAATCTTCGCTAGAGCCTCGTACCCCTCTGGAGCGCCTTCGGGTCCCATGGGTCCAATGGCCTTTAACCTGGGAGTTCCTCAGGCTTATGCTCAGGCTCCGTTTATGCCGTTCCTGCGTGCGACTCCGTCCTGGAATTTTTCGGCGCCGAGGGCATCAACGCCCTATCCTTACCTCTCCGCCGCCGTCAGTTCGACCTCGCTCGACTCCGGTTTTGCCTCCAGATCCAAGTTCGACGCCGGCTCAAGATTCATTGGAATCGCGTCTGGTGCCACCAATGCCGATCCTGAGGATAAGGTCAAGGCGAGAGGCGCAGAGGATTTTGGAGGAACAGCGTTTCCAGGCGGAAGAGGAAATGGAGGAAGGTGAGCTTGAGGAGTCAGAAGACTTTTTTGAGGGATTGAAGGAGGCTAGTGGACTGGATACGTCCCCGGAGTGGGAACTTTCTCCACCTACAGATGCTCATTCTAAGGATGTGCCTCCTTACCACACAGTGATTAAGAAAGCAGCAGAGCTTTTAGATCTGCAACTTCCAACGGCTGAATTTAAGTCTAACATTCTTACTGATGTACTGCATTCTCCTTCTACTGTGATAGAGCCATTGTTGCCCTTTAATGATGCCATCACTGAGCCGATGTTGGAAGTCTGGCGTAAGCCCTTTTCAGCCCCAGCAGTGTCGAAGTCTGTTACTAGGAGGTACAGAACTGCTCCAGGAGATCAGGATTTCCTTTCATCTCATCCTTCTCCTGAGAGCCTGCTGGTGCAGACTGCTTGTTCCAAAACATCTTCTGGGGCCTTTCCTCAAGTCCCTGTGGACAGAGACTCTAAGAAGCTTGAACAATCTGCTAAAAAGGTCCCAGCAAGTATGGCCCTAAAGTCCACGAACGCCACTTGTCTATTAGGTCATTACATCCATGCTCTTATGGACTCCGCGAAGCAACATGCTCCAAAATTGTCTGTAGAGGACAGACCGAATTTTAATGAGGTTTTGGCGGAAAGTCAGGCGGCTGCACGCCAGGTTATACAGAGTAGTCTGGACACTGCGGACTTGGTTGCTAGAAACATGGGCTCTTCTATTGCCACGAGGAGAAGTAGTTGGCTCCGGTTATCGGAGTTCTCTCCTGATGTGCAGGCGACTCTTCTTGACCTCCCTTTTGATGGCTCCAGGATGTTTGGTGAGAAGGCTGATTCAGCATCGCAGAGGTTCAAGGACAGCAAAGCAACCGCAAAGTCTTTGGGCCTGCAGGCACAGCCTAGGGGCTATGGCTACAGAAGATTCTGAGGTTTTGGAAGGTCATCCTTTCGGACCTACAGGAAGCCTCAGCAGCAGCAACAGCAGCAAAATCCACTGTATAAGACCTACAGAGGCAAGAACAGAGGACGTCCACAAGGTTGTCAGCCCTCCTCCTCCTTCTCTACCTCTTCTCCTATTGCCAGTACAGCAAAGCAGCCCTAGATCCACCATCCTGGATCATGTGGGTCCCGTGGGGGGTCGGCTTACCCACTTTCTACAAGATTGGGAATCGGTCACCTTTGGGTTCTAAATCTTGTGGAAAATGTGTATGCCCTTCCCATTCTGGAATTTCCTCCATATTACCCTCCTTGCCAATGAGCATGTTCAGAGGGCCATCTTCTACTTCTGCAGGAGGAAGTCCTTACATTGCTAAAGAAAGGTGCGATAGAGGTGGTTCCGGAGTCGGAGAGGGGTCAGGGATGCTACTCCCGGTATTTCCTGATTCCCAAAAAGGATGGCAGGCTACTTCCAATCCTGGATCTCAGGATCTTGAACCTTGTGCTGAAGAAGATGTTCAAGATGCTCACCCTTGCGCAGGTTCTTCAAGCGCTGAAACAGGAGGACTGAATGGTGTCCATCGACTTGCAGGATGCGTATTTTCATATTCCTATCCTGAAGTTGCACAGTAAGTAACTCCGTTTTACGGTAGGGTCGCAACACTATCAGTTTGCGGTTCTCCCGTTTGGACTTACTTCTGCACCTTGAGTCTTCACCAAGGTGATGGCAGTGGTGGCAGCCCATCTCAGGAGATTGGGGATTCCAGTTTTCCCCTATCTGGATGACTGGCTGCTCAAAGCAGAGTAGCCAGAGAAGGTGCTTCATCATCTGCAGGTGACAACCCAGCTGTTGTTCAAATTGGGTTTCTCGATAAACGTGCCCAAATCTTACCTGGTGCCCTCTCAGCGCAATCTGTTCATAGGGGCGGTATTGGACACTACTGTGTGTCGAGCATTTCCACCTCCACCAAGGATTCTCGACATTCTGGAAATAATCCCTTTATTCTACAAAGGAGCAGTCGTTCCAGTCCTGAAGGTCCTTTGCCTGCTCGGTATGTATGCTTCCTGCATTCTGCTAGTCAACCATGCACGCTGACACATGAGGGCACTCCAGTGGTGCCTCCACAGGTAGGGGTTTCAGCACAATGAGGATCTCAGGAAGTCGATAAAGATCTCCAGAGACACTGCAGCGGATTTGTCTTGGTGGAGCGTGGAGGGCAATATGTCTCAAGGAAAGCCCTTCCATCTTCCACCATCTTTGGCCACAGTGATAACGGATGCATCCTCTCTAGGGTGGGGTGCTCATCTGGGGGACCTGGAGATCAAGGGTCTTTGGTCACCAGAGGAAAGGTTGCTTCACATCAACCTTCTTGAGTTGCGGGCGATACGGTTGGCTCTCAAGGCCTTCCTCCCCTCCCTTCGCAGTCGGTCAGTTCAGGTCCTGACAGACAACACTACAGCGATGTGGTATGTCAACAAGCAGGGAAGAGTAGGGTTGCATCGTCTCAGCAGAGAGGATCTGTGTCTCTGGCCCTGGGTTCAGGACCACCAGATTTGTCTGATGGCAAATCATCTGGTCGGACTTCTGAACGTGCGTGCAGACAGTCTCAGTCGGCAGTTCTCCACCGACCATGAGTGGAGGCTTCATCCAAAGGTGGTTTGTCACGTCTTTCGGACGTGGGGAACCCCTCAGGTGGACCTGTTTGCCACTCACGAGAACGCTCACTGCCCGTTATTCTGCAGTCTGCAGTATCCGATGCAGGGAGCTTTGGGGGATGCGTTTCAGTTGAGTTGAGGCTCCCAACTCCTTTACGCATTTCCTCCCATACCCCTGAATCCTTGGGTTCTGAGGAAGATTCGCAAAGACCGAGCCCAAGTCATATTGATCGTTCCGGATTGGCCAAGAAGGGTGTGGTACACAGATCTACTTCACCTCTTGTCGCACCCTCCGCTCTGTCTCCCTCTCAGGGCAGACCTCCTCTTGCAGTCGCAGGGGCAGGTTCTACACCCCCACCTTCAAAGCTTGCACCTTCATGCCTAGAGATTGAACGGGGCAACCTGAACTCTTTCTCTCTCCCGCCTGACGTGGTGGACGTTATTTTATCAGCCAGGCGACACTCCACCAAGTCTATCTATTCCTACAGGTGGTCCAGATTTGTCGAATGGTGTGGATAGAAGTCTATTGACCCTTTGAGGGCTTGTTTATCAGACATCCTTCAGTTTGTTCTCTCTCTAGCCCAGCAGGGCTTTGCTGTGGCTACAGTGAAGGGCTATTTATCGGCTTTGTCAGCGTTCCTTTGCTTACCGGATCAGCCGTCCTTGTTCAGATCACCCATTGTGTTAAGGTTCATTAAGGGCCTTACTAACATGTTTCCACCCACTCCCTTTATTGTGCCTCAATTGGACTTAAATCTTGTCTTAACCTACTTGATGAGTTCTCCCTTTGAACCCTTGCACATGTGGCCCTTGAGATTGTTGTCCTTTAAGACAGTTTTTCTTGTAGCCATTAACTCAGCAAGGAGGGTAAGTGAGCTTCAAGCTCAGAGTGCGAAACCCCCGTTCTTGACTATTCATGCTAAAAGGATGGTACTCAGGACCAGGGCTGCTTTTATGCCTAAAGTGGTAACTCCCTTCCATCTTCGGCAGTCTGTTACCCTTCATACCTTCTATCCTCCCCTTCACCCTTCCAAGGAGGAGGAGCGGCTTCACCGCCTGGACCCTAAAAGGGCATTTACTTTTTACCTCAAAAGGACTAAGGACTTTTGTGTGGATGACCAGCTCTTCGTGGGCTTCATTGGTCGCAGGAAAGGCAGAGCAGTGCACTCTTTCCAGGTGGATTGTCTTGTGCATCAAGATCTGTTACTCTTTGACTGGTAAGGAACCCCCAGAGGGTATTAGAGCTCACTCTACCAGAGCAAAGTCTTCTACATCTGCCTTGTCTTAGGGTGTTCCTGTGAATGACATTTGTAGAGCGGCAACTTGGGCCTCCCTCCACACTTTCGCAAAGCATTACTGCTTTGATTCCGAAGGGAGGAGAGACGGACACTTGTACGCTCCGTCCTGCAGGACTTTTTGGTATAGAAGGGTGGACACCCTCCTCTTAGAGTGAGGACTGCTGTGGGACTCTATTCACAAGGTGAGGAATCCACAGGCAGATGTATTCATCAGAAGAACAAGTTACTTACCTTTGGTAACGCTTTTTCTGGTGGATACAGTGTCTGCCTGTGGATTCCTCACTGACCCACCGCCTCCCCGTTGTCCACCTGTATACTTTCAAAAGTGACAGTGTTAGAATGTTTACCTGTTACTTTCATGGAAAGTGTATTATTCTATTTGCTTTCCTGCATTTATTTCACAGTATGTGTCTTGGTTTAAATGCTGTGTACTGTGTATACTTTATATTTGTTGTCGGTCCACCTGTATGCGTCGCAGGCACGGAAAAAAGGGCGGAACTGCCATCAGCATGCTGATGAGGCTCTCTTATGGCTCCGGTGACGTCAGTGGAGCCGCGAGCGGAGCTATGCTATTGTGACGTCGTCCTCATCGGCGTGGAGAGCTCCGAAAAATTTCCGAATGCAGCAGGCGCAGGGGATATTCACAAGGTGAGGAATCCACAGGTAAATATTGTATCCACCAGAAAAAGCGTTACCAAAGGTAAGTAACTTGTTCTTTAGTGCTTACCAGCAACCCTAAGAAATTCAAGTGCTAAAAGGAGAGTATGTTTTAGTTCCACTTAACTGTGGCGGTTTTGTGACCCCAGACTACCAGTGATAAATGACAATATAATTGGTATAATTGTTGAAATAACCTCTAACTGCCCTTGGATCCCAAAAAAAGACCTCATATCATGTTCAGTACCCTTAACTCTAACAATCCGTTTTGGGCCCATGTAATAATATTCCCAAGCATTTACACAAAGTAGGGAAAGTGGCAGGCACCAGATGGGCAAAGGAATATGGATTCTAGAACTGAGAATTGAGCCTCTTGTGTGCAGAGAGTTCCCAACATGGGACCAACTGGGGAGATTGCATTGTGCTTCAAGTGGGGAATTTGAAGCAGGGATAAAGTGTATCTTGAAATATCTTGTAGCAGGACTGCCAAAGTAAAACTGGTTTTGATTGGTTATTTATCCTAATGTAGAGCATCAGCCTTCAGGATTTAAATTTTGATTCATGTAGGTCTCCCACTTGCATGCAAGGTGACTGCCACATTGTGGTTGTTGCATGTACTGATCAGAAATCATTGTGTCCTCTCAGAATGATCAGTAGATGGGATCCTAAGCATGCAGCACCAGGCATGTGCACACAACACACATGCCTCATATACTTCTCCACATATAAGTAGTGGTAACTATCCCAAAAATACTGACTGGAATGAAGCAGCCACTGTTATTACAGTACTGTGAACACATCTACCTCTGCCAGCTAACTCTGTAATGCTGTTAATGTTCTCACAAACAATTATTCACACTTATTTCTACCAATGTGACATGTAGCAGGTGAGTTTTATTTCATTACATTAACCACACCTACTTTTGCCGAAACCCACTGCAGTGGCGACCTGTAACAGTAGCAGTAAATTTAAAGTAGCTTCACCAACTTGTCCCTCAATTCTAACTTATATCAGCTGATGTTGTTACAGGTGGCCAACCACATCTAGGACCTAACAGTATGCTATTCAATGCTTACCTCTAGCACTCACATTTTTACTGTATAACACCCTCTTCTAGTGATGTCTCCATTCTAAGCAGCAGTAGCCAATTTTTCTATACTATAGTAACTCAACCTACATCTACCAGCACACCCATTTATGCTGGCCAGCAATAGATAGTGTTCTTATCATACAGGACCTCCAGCAGCCTGTCTTCTTATAGTAACACACACAGCTCTATCATCGCATCCCAATGCTGACCTATAGCATCCAATATTTAGAAGATTGTTTAGGTTACCTTTACTGACTTGCTTTTCAATGTGGACTTGTAGCTGCCATCTTTTTTTACGGCAAGTACACAAAGCTCTAGCAGAGTGCCCTCAATGCTTCCCTGGAGCAGATTTCTTCTTACAACAAAGCAACTGCACTCACCTACCTCTATCAGCATGCGCTGCAATGCCGATCTGTAAGAGACACTATTCTTACACAACTATAATCACACTGATACGGTCAATTGTGGCTTATAGTTGACAGGTTTCGTACAGTACAATAATCACACTTAGGTTTCCAGAGACACCCTTAATGGTGAACTAAAGCAGGTAGTGTTATTTTAATACAGTTACCACATCTAGCATTAACACATACATTTCAAAGCTGGCCTACTGCAACCAATACTCTTACAGTCCAGGAAGTACAGCTAGGGTTAACACAGGCAGTTTTATCTTATGTGATGTAGCAGCTGGTTATGCACACCATATCCAGTTCAGTACTAGTAAACCACTATTTTACCTATCCCTGTACCAACTTGTTTCTGGAAATGGTTTTTATTCAGGTCTTTGTAGTTTACCCTTATTTTACAGGGAAGGGAAGGCCTGGCTGGTGTAGAAGGGCCTTCGGGGGACAAAGGAGAGAAGGTGAGTATGTGGCACTGATATGGCTCTTTGAACTGTCCATTTGGAAATGTTTTTCTCTTATTCCTGTAAACATAAAAGGTCCTACTTGCAAGGGAACATGTTACTATTGAATTAAAGTAGATACAAAGACAATGTCCTGATGTAAACCATATTTATAACACATACTGTTTATTAGTTGGGCGAGGATTGTGAATGATATACTTATAGAGGAAGTTGTTTGAAAATGAATCAATTGCAGGCCCATTCAAGAAGCAGGTGCTGGTTCCAAATCACTAAACTGTACTTGATGGTTTTTCTTACTTTATTATATATAAGTAGTCACTAGAGAATTGTGATCCATGTGTATGAGGTGTTTTCCACAGCCATTTCAAACTTAAGAGTACGTCTGAATTCCCTGTCTGACCTAGAGGTCAACTCTTCACAATGAAGACACTTCGTGAATGGATATAGTGATTGAAACAATTCTTTAGTGATAGCAATGGTCCTTCCTGCCAAGTTTTGATTGGGTGTGAAAACTGTAATCCTCTAACACACACAGAAAAGATTCTTCCAGACAGAGGTCAGGAATTTAATGCAAAAGTGAACAAAGCATCCCACCTGACAGAATTAAATCTTAATTTTTGCATTCTCTCTGCAACAGAATAAATGTGTTATTTTATTGTTGTTGATGAAATACAATAATTGATGAGTGGTCGAATAATCATAGAGGGAAGACTGCATATATAATATTTAACTGGTTCCTTCCAAAAGCATGATTTGGTATGAATAAACAGAGGATATATGGTAAAACTTTGACATCTAAGTATCCATGTTTCTGAAGAAATCTCACTGCAGGCCTCCATGTAAAGTACTGACTATATTCTTTACTTCTCTGGTCTTTAGGGAGAACCTGGACCCCCAGGAGAGGAAGGACCAAATAGCCTACATGGGGAACAGGTGATTTTCTCATGTTGTGCATAACATCTTAATCTCAATAATGTTTTAGTCCTTGCTGGTCTGAATAGGGTTCAAAGTCCTTTTAGGGAATGTTGTGCTTTGCAGATGTATACATTTCTTGGAACTGCACTATTGTTTTTACTTCATAAACGCAATGCCTGCAAGCCCACTGAAAGCATTCTGTGTTTTTGTGCTCCACCAGTAGAGCTAATTTTTCTCTGATGACGGGTTGCACCCAGAGGGTACCTCCATTTGTGATAAAAGTTGACTGTTGTCTCATGGCCAGAGAATGGAGAAATTGATTGCTGAGGCAGCTGTTTATAGATTTAGTGGCCAAGACGTTTTTAGGAAATATAGGAAATCTTCCTCTGACCCCCCCCCCCCCGCCCCCAAACATAGAAAATCCATTCATCCCATCTCCTTGTAGATCTCTGAAAAGTTGTGTCCCTCTGCCCTGTTTGACTTTTCTTATATCATATACTTTTTACCAGTGGTTTCACTTTGGCATTAGGGGGGTCGAATGTTTATCTCAGTTGGGGGCAGGACCTACCACTTTCTCTCTCTGTCAAATCTGTGGAGTTACATGTTATACCGTGCATGCATAGAATGTTGGCCCCTCTAAAAGTAGCTATTATTCTCTTGACATAACAGCCTGTATGGCCTATATCCTGAGTTACTGATCTAAAAACGTCATGGGTATTTGATTGCCTGGGGAAAGGTACATCTTGTCCAGCACTGATAGTTCCATATTGCTTGATTCACCCCTGTTCTCAAGCTGGGAGTCTTGTGGTATAATTTGAAAGCATCTCAATGCAAATTATAACCTGGAAAGGCTTCTAGCACTGCCCCTATAGTAACTACTGCCTCATTGAAAAGGACACAATCTCTAACCAATGGGGTGATAGCTGAACTTCCATCAGTCCCGCAGAGGTCACCATACCTAAGATTTTTACTACACGACAAAGTGAAGGGAGTCTTTCTTTGCTCTGCTCAGCTACTTCAGATTTTTCATTTTCTGACCATAGAACTGACTCTGTTTTATAATTTACTATAGTCTAAGGTAAACAGACCATGTTGGATTAATAAATTAAGGGCATTTTCAGACTTTGTGGCTCCTGTGGCAAGCTAAGACTCTTTTCTGAGGATCCCCAGAGGGAGCGCATATAATGTCTCTATCTCTTCACCCTTCTCACAAGGCTAATGTTTGCAAGATTTGATTAACATTTTCTAATAAACATTTTCTGAGGTTAGACTTTTACTAGGACTCCAAAAGACGAAGGCAGATAACGCCCTGTTGCCTAAAAAAGCTTCCAAAAGAGAGCATTTGGAATACAACAGATATGGCAAAGCACTCCCTAAGAAAATGCCATCAACCGCTAAGGAGCCTCCTTCTAAGATTTCCAGAGACTGACAAGAAATCCACCAGAGACAGGAATCCATCTTTTGAGATTGTGGATACTGCCAAAAAGCATATGGCAAGCCTGCTTCTGATCAGCTCAAGTGTGCACTGGTTACAGATTTGAATAAAAAGTTTAAATTTCTTTCACCAAATTAAATGACAGCATCTTCAACAAAACTATCTGGTACAGACTTCTAGCTGCAGATTCCTTACCTTTGAATTTCCTAGGTGAAAGGCTGGATCCAGAAACTTTTGCCTGTTCTTCTAGGCATGTGGTCCAAGCCAAGCACTGCTATGTGTTGTTATGTCGCTCCATGTTGATGCTGTTCTGCCCTGTAAGTGAATGAGTGGAGGGGCATATAAGTGCGACCCCTACACGTCAATGTCATTTCCTTTCTTTCCATATTTTTGCACACAGATCTGGAGCTCTACTGCCTTTTTTTAAGTTTGACGAGTTTTTCAAATAGAATTCCAGTGTGCATGAGAATGATGTCCCCACCTAAAACTACCAGGTACAAATCATGCACGTCGATCTCAGTTTTTTTAAACAAAAAGAAGTTTAAAAAAAAAAAAAAGGACCATCCCTCGGAGGATGGGGTCCCTGGGGCTGAAATAGTCCAGGGAAGGGGTGTGTGGGGCACACAGCTCCCCTTCCTAAAAAAGAAGAAAAGAAAAAAACCTGGCAACTCTCCAGAGGCCCACCCCCTTTCTCCGCTACTCTGCAAACGCACCTCCTGGCACACTCCTGGTTGGGGACGAAGCCCCGTTGGTTGCTGAGGGTGTTTAGGGGCCAACAAGACCTCCTGTTACCGCCAGTAAGTCCCACGCCCATGGGGTTGCTGATAGGTGGTCGTAGGCCACGTCTCCTCTCTTCACCACTCTGCAAACGCGCCTCTCAGCACGCTGCTGGTGGGGTGATGAGGTCTTCTTGCCTCCTGAGGGCCTCAGGGCTAGAGTGGACTAATTCCCCCTACAGGAGGAGCGTTTGTGGAGTGGTAGGGAAAGAATGTGTGGCTTTCTAGCAGGTCCAGGCAATTCTGCTGTGTGGGCTTTACTGGAGGTAATAGGAGGTGTAGTTGGCCCCCAAGGACATCCTTGCGGGCCATCTACCCCTCCTGTTACTTCCAATAAGTCCACAGCAGGATTGATAAGAGGTCTTCGGAGGCCAAGCACCCTTTCTTCACCACTCTGCAAACACGTCTCATGGTGCGCTACTGGATGGGGATTAAGTCCACTTTACTCCTGAGGGACTTTGGTGGTCAAGAAGCCCTGCTGGTACCTCCTGAAAGTCCTACACAGTGGGATTCCTTGGAGATGGTCGGAGGCCCAGGCTCCTTTCTCCATCACTCTGCAAACCAGGTGTGACCTGTGCAGGTAAGAGAGGGGGGGGCGGGTTGGGGAGGAGTCGATAGACGATGACAAAGGAACTTTTAATTAAAAAAAGAAAACCACCTACCTTGCACTCGCTTCATCAGTCGGTGATACGGCGAGTGCAAGGTAAGTGTTTTTTCTTTTTTTATTTAAGTTTCCCTCATCGCCGTCGAGCCTGACCCACCACTCTTATCTGCATGGGCCACGCCTGCTGCAAACACGACTACTAGGTAAAAAACCATAGAAATTCACAGAAAAGAATCAAAGATAACAGGGATGTCATAGTTAGGAATTAGCATTTAAAATAACGTAGAAATTCACTGAAAAAAACAATGGTTAAGGGGCGTTCTAGTTAGGAAATGGAATAAAAAAAACTTTAAAATTCACTGAAAAAAATAAAGGTTACAGAGCTGTTATAGTTAGGCTCAGGTGTCACTCATACAAAACCAGAAAGATTCATTAATTACAGTTAGCTGAGCTAGCTATTACCTGCGCCCCCCCCAATGCACTGCTTATTACCTTGCATATTAATTTCACTCATGACATGGTCAGTGACGCAATTTATGATATCACTGATGACATAGCTGATGACATCATCCACAGAATCTCTGATGCATCGACTCATCCCAATACACCCACTCCAACTGCCACACTACCATTCTCAAAACCATTGACACATTGTAGGAAAGTGCCCCTTTTTGCATGATTCCCCCCTCCCACTTTTTGCCTGACATCTGATGCAACCTGACTTGATGTCCCCTGTGCCCCTGCCAATCAGGTTCCTAGGGCCTGTGCTCTTTCCCAAAACTATACCTTTATAACCACAATTGACACATCTATGGCCACTGGTAAGCCCCTTGTAAAAGGTACCTTAGAGAATAGGAGGTGAAAGTCCTCTAAAATATTAAAGGGCAAAGAGCCAAGTCTTTAAGATTTTACAAAAAAGAAGGTGAAACTCTAGGTAGGAGATCGATAAGGGGAGTGTGTTCCAGAGCTTAGAAGCGGCCACAGCAAAGGCTCTTCCTCCCCACCTTGCCCTTCTAAACCTGGGCATTTACCAGCCAATTTTTGTTGGCATATCGCAGCTGTTTGGTGGGGACATAACATTGGAAAAGATGTTTAATTCCTTCTGGACCCTAGTTGTGAAGTGCCCTGTGAACAATATATAGGGCTTTGAACAGAATCAGTTTCTCTAATGGAAGCTAATGCTACTTCCAAATGGCAGCAGAAATCAAGTTAAATTTAGGAGGATCTCAAATGAGTCTCTCTGTGTCATTCTGAACAAGTTGCAGTTTACAGATGGATTCCTTGTTAATGTCCAGGTAAAGAGCGTTACAGTAATCCAGCCTGAACATAATCAAGGCAACAGCTGCTTGCTTTTCCGAAGAGAAAGAGAGAAACATGGGAAGATCTTTCTCAAGATCCTAATAACCCAGAAACAGGATGAGCCAGTTCTATTTACCTGGGGATCACAAGCGAACGAGTTGTCAAGTATGACACCGAGATTCTTTGCAGAGGCAGCAGAACATGGGCATGGTCCAAGCATTTCTGGCCACCAGGAGTGGGTCCATATAGATTGTTGGCTGCCAAAGACCAGGACCTCGCTTTTTTCCCCATTGAGTCGAAGGTAGTTGTTTACCATTCAGGAGGCCACGGCCTGCATGCAGCAGTTGAAATTGGCTGCGGAGGCCTCTATATTCTTTGTGATGGACACAATTATTTGTGTGTCATCAGCGTAGGATAAGGCCTCCAACCCAAAGGTTCGAATCACCTTCGCCAACGGAGAGACATATATGTTAAATAGAGTAGGACTCGTAGAGGAGCCTTGCGAACTCCACAGAAGGTGGATATGAAGTCCGAAAAAAATTCCATCTTTACTTTCTGTGACCTGTCAGGAATGAGGACAGGAGCTCCAAGGCAGAGTCTGACAATCCAATTTCCGGAAGACGGTCAGTCAGTCTTGTCGACGAGATGGTATCAAAGGCCACAGATAGGTGCAGTAGAATTAACAAGGAAGTATGCCCGGCATCTACTTGGATCCATATGTTATTTACTGTAACTATTAAGGCAGTGGCAACTCCTGAATCCATATTGGGAGCAGTCTAGCAGGTGATGTTGCTCCAAGTAGGTGCTTAATTGAGCATTTAAATGTTTCTCCAAGATCTTGGTGTGGGATTGGTAACAGAGAGATAGACCTTTGGGGCCCGATTCACAGAACTAACTTACTACAAAATCCTAAACTTACTACCATTTTCGTATTCACAGAAGGTACTTACTCATTTTGGTATTCGCAGAATTCCGGCCTGGTGGTGGAGATACCGGTCCGGCGGTGGAGATTCCGGTCCAGCGGTGGAGATTCCGGCTGGTAGTGGATTCCGCCACCGGGCTGGAATCTCCACCAGCTGGCCGGAATCTCTGTCCCGAGCGCGGACATAAAGTTAGTATGAGTAAGTGCATTCTGTGAACACCAAAATTAGTAAGTGCATTCTGTGAACACCAAAATGAGTAAGTGCCTTTTGTGAATACCAAAATGAGTAAGTACCTATTGTGAATACCAAAATGAGTAAGTGCCTTCTGTGAATACCAAAATGGTAGTAAGTTTAGGATTTTGTAGTAAGTTAGTTCTGTAAATCGGGCCCATAGTTTTTGGCTTCTGATGGGTCCAGATTGGTTTTCTTTAATAGAGGCTTGACAGCTGCTGTTTTCCAGCTAAGAGGATACTGTCCCGAGGAGATGACCAGTATAAGAATTGAAGTTAAGTGGGGCACAAAAAGCTCCCTTCCCAGTTTTATAAACTTCAAGGGGCAGGGTTCCACTGGGGACCCATATATGTTTCCCCCAAGGAGCTGATCAGTCTGTTCATGAGATAGAGGAAAAAAAGAGGACAGCCCCATTTCCTCGTTTCCGTAGTAGGAAGGTTGTGGAGCGAGGAATTAGTCATTTGGGCCGTGTTAGAAAGTTCAAAATTAAGGCTGTCCAAAGATGAATGAATGTCAAGAACTTTGGAGTGGAAGTATTTGGCCATCCTATCACAGAAATCCTGTGAGCTGCTGTTGTATAATGCAGCAGGCATAGCGGAAAGAAGATTAGTCACTTTAAATAGTCCTCCAGGAGACTTAAGCGTTTCTGTCTTCTGAGGATAAAATGAAGATTTTTCTTCTTTGATGGCTGCTTAGTATTCCGCTAACTTCCTCTTATAATTATCTCTTTCAATCGGGTCAAAGTGTCTCCGCCAGATTTGTTCTTGGCGGCGATAAGTGAAAGGGGTGTCATGTCACCCCTTTCACTTGCCTGCATCTTTGAGTACATTATTCGCTTCTTGGGATATTTTCCTATGGGCATACCAGAAGACATAAGATATGGTCACCTTCTCTGTTGACATTCACTTTTTGTCAGGTTACCCTGTCTGTAACGCAGCTGAGTTCCAACTGGAGTAATTATTGACTGCTGAACCTAGCTACTCTTGGAGAGTTTGGGGTACAAAGAGAGTAACTTGGCTGTCCTCGTTGGATTGCAATAGTACCTGAAGTCCTGGGATGTCAGTGGTAAAGTCAAGAACAGTGTCAACAGTGTCAAGTGAGCTCATTATTTTGCTACCTTTGCTACCACTCCTATAATTTGCTGTCATCCCTGTTCCTCTGTTTGCCTTTCTCGTCTTCAGTCTTTGGCGAGTAGTGGACTGCGGTTTCAAGCTTCAGTGGGATGCATCTAATCTCATCCTGCTTCTTTATCCAAAATTTTGGCAAGGCTTCACAGTAGTTTGTTTTTCACTTTTGTTTTTGCTTATTCTTCCCTTCCCATATATACTTTGTTTACTGCAATGCTGATTTATTTATTCGTACCTATGAAATATAGACTTTTCCCTTCTACATTTTTACTAACCCAATGAAGGACCAGACACATTTTTTGTACATATGCGTTTGTAAACATTGAAACATTGACAGTGTCATTGATTTTTACCCTACTTCTCTTTTACCATATTGTTCCTTCCAATTTTACAAGCACATCCTTGAGACAATATTTCATGCTTTCAATGTTCTCTGAAATCCATGGCCTGCTCTTTAGTGTATGCTGGGTTTGATTCTGTTCTTAGCTTGAAAATCTACTCATCAGTGGTGGCTAGATCCCAGGTAACAGCTCAGCACACTATATAGCCTTTTCCTCTTTCGGGATGATCTATCTATTATGACACTGAAAATCCCTATGTCATGAAGAAACATAAATAAAAAAGTAGTTTAACACCTTTCTGCTAACTTATAGGTATTCCTTAGATGTTATTAAGTAACATCATAATGTAAGCAGATTAAAAGGGTATTTGTAGCCACATTCACATTGGTTTTATCCCCCCCTTTAATTATAATAATTTATTACAGTTTTCAAGACGTTTCACTACTATTGTTAAGGTATTTGTGTAGTAACCTACTATCAAACATACATGATTCATTTTTTAACAAATAGATGTTTTGTTTGCCATCAAGATGCAGGTGATGATGAAATGTCATTGTGTCTTATCTTTATTACCATTATTGGTTATGCTCACAATCTTTTATGTTTGTTGCAACCTGACCATAATCACATGTTGCTTATATCAACTTTTTCAGGGTGTCCCGGGGCCACCAGGTACAGAAGGGCCACATGGGGAAAAAGGTGACCAGGTTAGTGTCACAATCAACCTGCAAAGCTGATGGTCTGACTTCACTTTCATGTATTTTCCCTTTGAGGTGTTGAGCTGCCAGAGTTCCGGAGTATCACATGATCTCATTTAAAGTGGTTTTATCCTCTCTTTAGGGAGATGCAGGAGACCGTGGGAATCCAGGACCTCAAGGACCCCCTGGGGAGATAGGAATTGAAGGACCAAAGGGATTGGTTGGTGTGCCTGGAGAAGCAGGAAAAGAGGTAGGGCACACATGTAGGAGAATGCGAGAATTGCAGTACAGAGAAGCGGATTTTAATACACTAGTAAACATTTTGCAAAGGCTTCTAATGCTGCATTTTGGAAGACGTTATCTTTCTATTTGAGCCAAACTCTCCTGGTGACTCAGTCCTACTTATGTCCCTATGTGGCTCATGTCTGCTATGATCAATAATGTCTGATTGACATTCTGAGGTAGAGAACCCAAATGCTGTGGGGAAAAATAGGATGGTGACCCCTTATGATCGGAGGGAGACTTAGGGAATTTACCTGAGACGTGCCACATAGCTCATTCTGCACCTGTAGTAGGAGACCACTCTTAACTTAAGTGTAACATACTCATATATTTCCAGTAAAAATGCATGCTTACTCCAAAGAAAATGTTTATTTGAGACAATGAATAAGTCACACCTATGCCTGGAGTAAGACACAGTCACTAAAAGAAAAAAAAATATGAATTGAGACCTGTCAGTCAAGAATCATTTGCAACAACAGTGATGAAGAGGATGTGACCCTTTTTAAAATAAGTATTACAGATCTTTAAAATATTAAATTCTTTGTTTCATAGGGTGATGTTGGGGACCCTGGAGAAGTTGGAGACCCTGGGCCAAAAGGCGAGAAGGTGAGCCCTCTGGTGTTTATGTAATACATTGATATTATGCCACTTTCTTTGTTAAAGGGACACTACGATATGCCAGGCAAGAAAGGGAGGCAGTCCTAAATGAATAAAGATGATGAACTGGTGGAGATGTTAAAATGTACACTTGAACCACAAAATATTTACCCACTCCCCAATTCAGCACTCTCACGACAGTCCCTCATTTGTTAATGGCAGCTTTGTCATTGTTACAATGTACTAGGAAATATTGAATCATGCTAGCTAAGTTCTTTAGTGTGAAATTGGGGGCTGAGGATGTTGAGATTTGTCCAGTCATAGGTCTTGGTTGAGGAGGTGTATTGGTTACATGTACCAGGTTTGGAACATTTCTGAAGGCGAGAGAGCAGAAGGATGAAAATGCTGGCCACAGTGTCAAATGACTGCTTGCTTAGAATTAGCCCATTCTGATAGGTTGTGTCTAAATCTTTCTGTGAGTCTTTACATATGTGCTCTATTTGATTTAGTGCAAAAAGAACAAATTAGGTTAGCAAAATCATAATAATCTTTTAGGAAGAGTCTTAAAAATCTGTTTTTTCCAGAGTTCGGTAATGATCCAGTTGTGTTTACATTTAACTTCAGCGGCAAGACACCTCAGCGTATTTGTGCGCTTAACAAGTTTAAATAACATAAAATAACAGATGATGGGCAGAATGCTAAACAAATCAAACATTCACCCCAGTCACAGATCTGGGTTTAATCCATCCTTTTTTTGCATGCCGTGCCACCCCAGTTTAGACTCAGCCATATGCAAATCAGTCTTGACCCTCCTTCCCATTGGAACAGTCCAGCCTGCACTGCCAGGCCACGCCCTCCCTGATCCTGAAACAAGCATCCTGGGACCGGTTTCGGGGTATCACCCCTCATCAGCCTGTCTTACTTGAATCAAGTGGCACAGTGAGCATGCAACCCACGTCTGGGCACACCCTTACCCTTAGGGCGACAAATGCAAAAAGAACAAATGATGGATAGAATGCTGAACAAATCAGAAATTCACCTACAGTCACAGATCTGGGTTTAATCCGTCGTTTTTTTTGATGCTCGCCACGCCACCCCAGATTTGGCCCAGCCATATGCAAATCACTCTAAACCCTGCTCCCCATTGGAACAGTCCAGCCTAAACTGCTAGGCCAGGTCCGCCCTGGACCGAAAACAACCTGGGACCAGTTTCAGGGTATTACCCCTCATAAGGTGGCTTACTTAAATTCAGTAGCACAGTGAGCACAGGACCCACGTCTGGGCATACCCTTCCAACTTAGGGCAACAAATGCAAAAAGAACAAATGATGGACGGAATACTGAACAAATCAACATTCACCCCAGTCACTGGTTTGGGTTTAATCCATTGTTTTATTGCTCACCACACCACCCCAGTTTGGATCTAGTCATATGCAAATCAGTCTTGACCCAGCTCCCCACTGGAACAGTCCAGCCCAAACTGCCAGGCCAGGTCCTCCCTGCACTGGAACCAAGCATCCTGGAACCGATTTCAGGGTATCACCCCCTCATCAGCCAGGCTTACTTTAATCCAGTGGCACAGTGAGCACTGGACCCACGCCTGGGCATACCCTTCCCACTTAGGGCAACAAATGCAAAAAGAACTAATGATGGCAGAATGCTGAACAAATCACACTTTCACCCGAAGTCACAGTTCTGGGTTTAATCTATTGTTTTATTGCTCACCACACCACCCAGTGTGGATCTAGCCATATGCAAATCAGTGTTGACCCAGCTACCCATTGGAACAGTCCAGCCTAAACTGACAGGACAGGTCCTCCCTGGACTGGAAACAAGCAGCCTGGAACTGGTTTCTTAGTATCACCCCTTTATCAGCCAGGCTATCTTGAATCCAGTGGCCCGGTGAGCACGAGACACACGCCTAGGCATACCCTTCCCACGTAGGGCGACAAATGAAAAAAGAACAAGTGATGGATGGTGTTTGTTCATGAAGGGATTAGGCAGGTCTTATATGGTGTCCCCTTACCGGAGCTCATCTCATCATTTACTGAGTTTCTCATTTTTTAAACAACCCTTCTTTAGCAGGTCAAATGGCATCTTCTTTGGACTCAGGGCTGAGGCCATGTCGACAATGTTCCAAGGATGATGTCCCTGTCAGATTCTCACAACATCTGCAAGTGGTATCTTGGGTCTAACATCAGGGAGCAAGAAGTATAGTTATTTCTGAATTGGACCAGTTAGGACACCAGCCAAATGATCCTACTTCCCTTGTGCAGATGTGTCTTCTGATTGGGAGTTGATAAATAAAATCACTCTTTCAGCCTTCTCAGTGTCCGGTAGGTAGAGGTGTCCATCACATTGGTGAGAGCAAAACTACAAACAGGAGCCAGGACATGAGCATGAGAAAATGGTCGAAAGGACCTTGAATAAACGGTATACAGTAGTGGCTTCTCTGCTGATCTAATAGGATTCAACATTTCTCACAAACGAGTGCCATGGTCAACACAAAGCTTTGGCTCTCACTGAGGAGAATCCCTGCTCATCTTGGTGTAAAATTGCAGGACATTATAAATTTGGAGAGCATGGTTGATATAAAAGCTGTAGTCTAATAGGTGTAAAATTAGGCTCATGTTTATAATCCCTTCCCATTTGCACCTGAAGGTGCAAATTTAAAGCAGATTTATTCCATTTAGACTAGTAATTTCTAGCTCAATTTCCATTTTGTTACATTTTTCATCATTACCTTGCTCAGTAGCACCATCCACAGTGGTTCGTGGATATACACATGCAATGCCTCTATTGGAACCAATAGGACAAATAAAGCGCATTATGATTTGTATCAACATGTAAGAGGGTAGTATGATCAGTAATACTGCAAGAAATATTTTGAAGATATTCATTCCCTCTTTCCAAAAGAGGTGGTAAGCCAAGATCATAACCGTCCCATGATCAATCTCAACTCTTCCTTACATTGTCATTGAGAGGGGGTGTTCAGCAAAATGTCTGATGGTGGGAGCACATATCTAGGGTAACAAACTTCAGTCCAGTCTCGGGGTAACTAGAGGTAAACGTACGCTGCAAATGAAATGGGCATACTCCTCTTAGGAAAGACGCGTATGAAACAACTAGTCAGAAGGGATACAGTATTACAAGAGGGTAACTTTGTCGGGTATAGTATCCAGAACCGTGTCACACTCACTGTGGCCCAAATAGGTACTCCAGTTTCTTGGATCTCCATGTTCACAAAACTGGGCCTGGTCGGAGTGAGCATGATGAATAGTATTTTCCATATCGTGTGTAGAGTTTCAGGAAGTGCATGTTTTGTTTTTTCTGATAGTCATGAAACAGGAGCTGTTGTTATAGCAGCAGCAGTGCTGTCTGACAAGGCATGCGCACACATGCAGTGCAATGAATAGATCCAGGTAGGCAGCCCACGATACTTGATGGCAGCAGGGCTTGGTAGAGATTGCCAAGAAGTCTTCAGTTGATGCATCTTTACATACTCCCATTTGTCAGTTTCCAAGTTGTACTGAAGTATACTAGTAGTGGCTGGTGAACGTTGATTGTGATGGGGCGTACATGCCTGCCTTGTGTTTACCAGAGCTGGCGAAGCAAGCTTACCCAGCTTCCTCTCAAAAGGTTAGGGAGGAGGGAGTTCTCCCCTCCAATAAAAACCTAAAAAATTGTGAAATATGTCTGCAAGTGGCTCATTTTAGAGCACAAGTTGCACAAAATTGGTTTAAAATCCAGAGTTTATGAAGGGACTCTAAGGAAATATTAAAGTGATTTCGTGGTGTGATAGCAAAGCCCTACCCTTCTTAAGACTGTTTGTGTTCACATCCCTAAGAAAACTTTCCACAAATGGTGGCAAGGCAATGTGTTTTCAGCACAGTGTCCTTTTGTATTAGATTTGTTAAGATTATCTAGGTGCCACTACCATCTTGGATCACAACTTACCTTTTATTGCTGTAAATATGATCAAAAGAGAACACTAAGGGCCAGATGTAGGTCGGCCAATACCGGTCGGTAAGTGCCGAAATTACCGAATTTCGGCCGTTACCGACCGGTATTGGGCTTTCCAGATGTAGGTGGCATTTTTTAAGGATTCGGTATTTTACCGAATCGGTAATTTAAAGATTCGGTAAAATACCGAATTCTTAACATACCTAGGGCTAGATGTAGGTAATTCTCATTTACCGACTCTAGAATACCGAATTTTACCGATTCGGTATTCTAGATTCGGTAAATGATATGTAGTTAAAAATTCTGTATTTTTTACCGATTCTGTAGGATTCGGTAATTACCGAATCGGTATTTACCGATTCGGTAATTGTCATTGATTCCTATGGGCCAGCCCATAGGAATCAATGTTAATTACCGAATCGGTAAATACCGATTCGGTAAAAATACCGAATTTGCAAGGGGGACAGGGTGTCACTTTGGCACCCTGTTGCACCCCTGATTCTGGCTTGTGTGCCATGTGGCACACATACATTAGGGCATGTATGTGTGCCACATGGCACACAAGCCAGAATCAGGGGTGCAACAGGGTGTCAAAGTGACACCCTGTCCCCCTTGCAAATTCGGTATTTTTAGCGAATCAGTATTTACTGATTCGGTAAATACATGTACATGCACAGATGTGCATGTACACAGGAATTCGCTATTTACCACCAAATAGCATTTGGTGGTAAATAACGAATCGGTAAGGGCCTGTGGCACTGATTACAGTGCCACCTACATGTAGATTTTCTGATTCGGTAAATATACTGATTCAGTATTTTACCGAATTGGTAAATTTACAGATTCGGTAAATATACCGATTTGTTACATTTTCAGGCCCCTGAATCTCCATTTGCAAATACCGGTCGGTAACGGCCGAAATCGGCCGTTACCGACTGGTATTTGCCGTCCTACATCTGGCCCCAAATCGGTAAAATACCGAATCCAGGATGTAGGAAGCACTCAAGTTAGCGCATTCCTCAGTTAAGGATTCATTATTTACCACCAACTAGGAGTTGGTGGTAAATAATGAAAACCCTTGAAAAAGCATTTCTTTGCTTTTTCAACAGTGCCATGTTGCAGACATACATGCCCTTATGGCATGTATGTCTGCAACATGTGCACCCATGCACAATTGAGGGGTGCAACAGGGTGTCAAAGTGACACCCTGCCACCCTTCAATGTTTCCCCCAGTTACCGAATCAGTATTTACCGATTCGGTAATTGACATTCATTCCTATGGGCCTCCAGGACCATAGGAAAGAATGGCAATTACCGAATCGGTAAATACCGTTTCGGTATTTAACGAAACTTACCGATTCGGTAATTTTTTCAGTAAAATTACCTACATCCCATTTGCCTGTTCTTAAATACTGAATCGGTATGATTCGGTATTTAAGAATCGTAATCTGGGATTACCTACATCTGGCCCTAAATAAATTCTCTGTAATATTAAGAAGGGGTGGGCAAGTAAACAAACTAAAAAGGGAGCCTACTCCGAGCTGAACCAATGCTTTAGGTTGATTCTACCAGCCTATGCAAGCCATGAAACTGTTTGGCATGTAAATCGTGCAACAAACATCATGTAAAAATATGTTAAAGTGTCCTAAATGTTTAAACAAATGTATTGCTTTACCACAGGGAAGCATTTCACCTTAGTATTTTTGATAATATTAGTACATTGAGAGGCATTTATTAGAAGTGATAACTTTTAAAGAAATATTCATGCCCTTTAACTAACAACAATGATGCCAGTGGTAAATCAAGAGGCAAGTTAGTTATCATGTGCACACTGCAGCATACATCCTGAACTCATGTATTTGAAGATGTTCTAATGTGTGGTAAGAAGAAAAGGAGGTGTAGCAAAACAAAATAATTGCCTGAGATCACACAATTTGATCAAGCGGGGAAGCCAGGATAGGGAACAGTGTATCGGGTTTCACGAAAAAACAAATCACCCTCTTAATGATGTATTTCTCTCACCCATTTTACCACAAAGATTAATACAGTATCTTTAATTTTTGCAGATAGATGAGTGTAGGAAGCTGGCTCTGTATTTACTATTCGCAAATAAGGTATTGTTGGACTTGGCCCATTTTCCCCAAAATTTTTCACTTTTCCTCCGGGACTAGTGTTTTGCTGCGGGGGAGGCCTTGAAGGATTTCGGAGGTCGCCCTGCCCCTGATGGAAACTGTTGTTGTGCCCCGTTGGCCCCCGTTCAGCTGATGAGGACCAGACAAAGGGTAGTAGTGACTGAGGGTCCCCTGGACTGGGCCATTGCCCGAAGTAAGTGCTGGTTGGCTGTCTTTGGTGATAAGGTTAACCCTTGGCTAGGTGAGTGTCCCAACTCGCCTGCCCCGGAGCAGGAAACCGATTTATGCGGAGGTGCCACACCAGTGAGGGTCCATGAGTTTCAGTGATCCACTCCTGTGCCTTGGGTTACAATGCATGATGTGTTTTCTCACTTTTCACGGCTATTGTTTTATCCTATGCTGACATGCCCAAAGGCTGATGCCTAGTGTTTCTTCCCCTCACGCTTATATGGCTGATGGTCTATGCCATTCCTTTTTATGCGTACTGTGTTTGCCTTTGCAGGTTGGAGACAATACAAAAGTTATTATTTTCCATCTGAACTGGTGTTCTGTCTCTTTTGTGGTGTGCCTTGAGTCTCGTCTGTGGATGCTTCACACATGTCCTCTGGAGTTTGGCCTGCCCGCTCTGCACCATGCTACCCCCGTAGAATTGGTCACCCCATTTCTAACATTGTTGGCGAGCCGTGGGATAGGACTTGTGTTTGCGCAGTACCACAGCGGCCACGGGTTACACTGCAAATAGAGCATTGAAGAGTAATCACAGTTTTTCTTCGGGATTATTGTTTTGCTGATTATTGTGATTTTTCTGAAGTATTGTTTCCCCCTAAAAGTGTTGTTTTGAACTGTGTCCCCCTGTTGCACTGTGGGTGGTGTGTCCCGGGTATACCTTGCCAGGATGGGGTTGGTTTACGATGAGGACTACCTCATGGAGTACACCGAGCAGGAAGTGTTGTATTTCTGCCGAGAAAGAGGGTTACCCCTAGTAGGCGACACTCGCAGGAAGTTATTTCTCTATGAGGCCCTCAAGAGGGGGGAACCCTTAGAGCCCTGTGGGGACCTGTCTGATTACCCCTCCACGTATTTGAAGGTTGGATTTGGTAGAGACCAGAGGGAGGGCTCCCAGTCCATAACCCTGGAGGGTGGTGATTCTGAGGAGGAGGAGGAAGAAATTGATAGGGCGGAGACGCCAGATGTCAATGAGGACACCATAGATTGGGAGTCCCGCGCTGGGCCCAGTTCCAGGGGCACTGCCTCATCCCTTTCCTTGTCCCCAGAAGAGTGGGTAGATAGGAGGGAAGAAAGGGAACATCAGCTGGCGCTGGAGAAGCTCAGGCATGCTAAGGAGTTAGCACAGCTGAGGGTGGAAGAGAAGAGGCTAGAGACGGAGAAGGTCCCAGCGCAGGAGAGGATGGTGGAGGCGGAGAGGTCCTTTGCCAGGCAGAGACTAGCTCAGGTGGGTAGGTTGTCCCCTGAGAGTGGTTGTTTTTGTAGTCTGGATTCACCAGTGAGGGTGTGATCCAGTGGTGGCAGCGAGAGTGGTTCCAGTGCAGGGAGTCCCGCTCCCAGAGCCCAGGAGACTGTGCCTGATTCCCAGGAAGAGGGGGACTGGTTGGAGTTCAGGGGGAGGGGATAACTGTCCCACCAGTCCTGGGGGGAGTTTGCGGAGGAGTGTTGGACTGCATCGGAGGATTGGGTGGTGAGTAGCCAGTGGAGGATTGGGAAGGGCTGTGCCATGTAGTTATCAAGGAGCAAATGCTAAGGAGTTGTTTTCCAAGGTTGCGTCAACCCCTGGTGCAGTGTCGGTTCTCAGACCCCAGGGAACTTGCAAGGGAGGCAGACCTTTGGGTAAGTGCCAGAGAGGGCATTGGGTAGTGATCCTGAAGGGAGTGGTGCAGGGATCTTCTAATCCAGCGAGGCGGGAGAGGTGAGGAATAGCCCAGCTAGGTCCCAGGGAAGTGAGAGGGTTGTATGGCCTCACATCCTATCTACAGGAAGGAGTGAGACGGGGAGGTGTCCCGAGGTGCCCCAATCGCAGTCACAGGGCCTGGAGAGTTTCAGAAGGGAACCCCAGGTTGGGACCCTAGGCTGTCCTGATGTGCCATCCAGGAAAAGGGATCCCCTTGTGTCAGGTGAACCCGGAGCATCTGTAATCAGAGCTCCAGAGGTTCGGGGGTCTGTCCAGTCGCAGGGTTTAGATCCTGGGCTGGTGTGCCAGGTTCAGGGATTGCCTGACCTGGCGGGTGGGACGTCTTTAAACAGTGTCCCCCCGGATTTGACTCTCAGGGGTACTTCTCCCAGTGGGAGGGTGTAGAACTCTGGGAGGGGGTGGCGAGGGAGGAAGGTTTCTCCTCTCGCCCCGGCTCAGCCACAGGGCGTAGATCCTGGGTTGGGAGGCCAGGGAAAGGGGTTGCCTGACCTAGCGGGTGGGACATCTGTAATCAGGGTCCCCCAGAATTGACTTCCAGGGGTACTACTCCATTCTAATAGATACATCTGCCAGTGGATTCCTCACCTTGTGAATATCCCCTTGTGTCAGCAACATTCGGAAATTCTTTTCGTAGCTTCGCGCCGACGTGGACTTGGACGTCATAGAGACACGGCATCGCACGTGACTCCGCTGATGTCACCGACGCCCATAATAGGCCCACGCCAGCGTGATGACATCAGTTCCCTTTTTTCCGCGTCATCGACGCTAACGGTTTCGGGGAATCTCAGTAGCTTTCTAGTGACTTTGTTGCTATTTCCTTCGTTTTTCTGCTTCTTTGTTTCGTGACGATGTCGACGAAGAAGACTGGCTTCAAGCCCTGCAAGGAATGCGGGAAGATGATGTCCATCATGGACCCGCACGAGGACTGCTTATGGTGCTTACGCTCTGATCATGATGTGGATGGGTGTTCATCTTGTCAAAAGATGAACCCAAAGGCCCTGCGGGAAAGAGAAACCAAGCTCCTGGTGGTGAAGTTGAAGGCTGACAAAGGTAGGAAGTCTTCACGATCTCGTTCAAGAAGGGCGAGGTCGAGGTCAAGATCTAGATCTCGAGAGGAGTCGACCTCGAAGTCCTCAACGGAACATGCTTCAAAATCAAGAAGGAAGCATAAGAAGAGGAGACATGAGTCCCGACGTCACTCTGGAAAGGAGTCGGACTCGAGATCGAAGTCGCCAAAGAAGGTTCGATCGAAGGTGATCCCACCGCAGGAGGCTTTGAATCAGGAAGGTGAGGCTTCGCCTTCGGAGTCATAGATGCAGTCGCCGACTCCAGCTCCGTCTCCGTCTCCGGCGCCATCCCCGGCCCAAGAGGAAGAAGACGTTCAGGTGGAAGGGGAATCTGTGCCTGTGGAGGAGCCGGATTCGTTCCCACCTCAAGTCCAGCCTGAGGGTGTTCAGCCACCTTTTCCTGCCCCAGGCCAAGACCCATCAGCGTTTTTGAACGCAATGTATGGCGTCTTTACGAGGGCTTGGTACCCCTCTGGTGCACCTTTGGGTCCCATGGGTCCACTGGCCTACAATTTGGGGGTGCCACACTCCTATGTCCCGGCTCCATTTATACCGGCCCCGACGCCGCCATGGCAATACACGGCTCCGCCGAAGTCGTTGACGCTGGTCCCGGCGTCGCCCTCTCCAAGTTGACCTCGAGTACAACCCACTGGGCCATCGGATTCGATACCGACGTTGGTTCCGGCTCCGTTGGAGTCGATGGTGGATCCAGAGGAGAGGCGTGTTAAGGAGAGGTCCAGGAGGGAGGCACAACGCCTTTTGGAGGAGCAGAGATATGTTGACTCTCATCCTGATGTGGAGGAAGGTGAACTAGAAGAAGACTGCTTTAAAGACCTGGCAGATGCTAGTGGCCTGGATTTTTCCCCGGAATGGGAGTTACCATCAGGTTCTGATGCACCTTCAAAGGACGTCCAGCCTTATCATGTAGTAATGAGGAAGGGTGCAGGACTTCTTAATTTGACTTTGCCAACAGTTGAATCTAAGTCTAATCTTCTTACTGAGGTCCTACACTCGCCTAGTTCGGTGGTGGAACCGTTGCTTCCCTTTAATGAGGCTTTAACAGAGCCTATTATGGAGGTGTGGAAAAAGCCTCTAACTGCTCTGGCTGTTTCCAAAAGTGTGGCAAGACGATACAGGGTTGCACCAGAAGACCCTGCCTTTTTAACATCTCATCCTTCTCCTGACAGCCTGGTCATTCAGGCAGCATGCTCAAAGAAGTCTTTGAGTCCATTTCCCCAAGTGCCTGGGGATAAGGAGGCCAAGAAACAGGATCAGGTGGCCAAAAAGACTTTCTCCTCGGCAAGTATGGCATTGAAGTTCACTAATGCCACTTGTCTCATGGGGAGATATGTGCACGCACTTATGGATTCAATGCGTTCGTTGGCTCCTAAGATTCCTGATGGAAGTAGGAGTGATTTTGAGGAAGTGTTGTCTGACGCTCAGGCGGCGGCACGCCAAGTAATACAAAGCGGATTGGACACTGCTGATTCTGTGGCTCGCTTCATGGGCACTGCGGTTGCCACGAGAAGGTCGGCTTGGCTAAAATCATCAGACTTTTCTGCAGATGTTCAAGCAGCTTTATTGGATCTGCCATTTGATGGTGTTGGTCTCTTTGGCAAAAACGCTGAGACTGCCTTAGAGAGGTTTAAGGACAGTAGAGCTACTGCCAAATCTTTAGGTCTCTAGATCAGAGGTTCTTCGGCCAGGAGATTCAGAGGTTTTGGACACTCTTCCTTTCGCAATTATCGACAAGGTTAGCAGTAGCAACAACAACAGCAGCAGCAGAATACCTTGTACAGATCTTATAGGGTAAAGCAAAGATCTCGTCCTCGTTGACGTTAGGCCTCTTCCTCCTCCGTTCCTCCAACCCCCCAGCCACAGAAAAGCAGCCCTAGATCCTCCATTCAGGATCATTCGGGTCCGGTGGGGGGTCGGCTTACCCACTTTCTGCGGGATTGGGAATCGGTTACATCAGATTTTTGGGTTCTCAATCTCGTAGAAAATGGGTATGCCCTTCCCTTTCGGGAATTCCCTCCCACTTACCCTCCTTGCCAAGGTTTCTGCACGGAGGAACATCTGTTGCTCCTACAGGAGGAAGTGCAGACTCTATTAAGAAAGGGTGCGATAGAGGTGGTTCCAGAGCAGGAAAGGGGTCAGGGATGCTACTCCCGGTATTTCCTGGTTCCCAAGAAGGATGGCAGACTTCGTCCAATCCTGGATCTCAGGATCTTGAATCTCTATCTGAAACAAGAGAAATTCAAGATTCTCACCCTTGCGCAGGTTCTTCAAGCGCTGCTGGAAGAAGACTGGATGGTGTCGCTCAACTTGCAGGATGAGTATTTTCACATCCCAATCCTGAAGTCAACCAGGAAGTATCTCTGTTTTACGGTGGGGTCGCAACACTATCAGTTTGTGGTCCTTCCTTTTGGAATTACTACTGCGCCTAGAGTCTTTACCAAGGTGATGGCGGTGGTGGCAGCACATCTCAGAAGGTCGGGGATTCCAGTATTCCCCTATTTGGACGACTGGCTGATCAAAGCAGAGTCGTCAGAGAGAGTGCTCCAACATCTGCAAGAGACAACCCAGTTGTTGTACAGGTTGGGTTTTTCGATAAATGTATCCAAGTCTCACGTGGTGCCCTCCCAGCGCATCCTGTTCATAGGTGCTGTACTGGACACAACTGTATGTCGTGCATTCCCTCCTCCTCAAAGGATTCGCGACATTCAGGAAATGATTCCTTTATTTTACAAGGGAGCGGTCGTTCCAGTCCTGAAGGTCCTTCGCCTGCTCGGTCTGATGGCTTCATGCATTCTGTTGGTAAACCATGCACGCTGGCCCATGAGGGCACTCCAGTGGTGCCTCCGCAGACAGTGGTATCAGCACAACGGAGATCTCAGGGAGTCGGTGAGGATCTCCAGAGAAGCTGCAGCGGATCTGACTTGGTGGGGCGTGGAAGGCAACCTGTCTAAGGGGAAGCCTTTTCAACTGCCTCCACCGGTGGCCACAGTAATAACGGATGCATCCACTCTAGGGTGGGGTGCTCATCTGTGGGACCTGGAGGTCAAGGGTCTTTGGTCTCCAGAGGAAAGGTTGCTTCATATCAACCTTCTGGAATTGCGGGCGATGCGTTTGGCGCTCAAGGCCATCCTCCCTTCTTTTCGCGGTCGGTCAGTCCAAGTCCTGACGGACAACACAACCGCGATGTGGTACATCAACAAGCAGGGAGGAGTGGGGTCGCAGTGTCTCAGCAGGGAGGCTCTGCGGCTCTGGTCCTGGGTTCAGGACCATCAGATTTGTCTGATGGCAAATCATCTGGCCGGAGTTCTGAACGTTCGTGCGGACACTCTCAGTCGGCAGTTCTCGGCCGACCACGAGTGGAGGCTCCATCCAGAGGTAGTTCACAACATCTTTCAGATGTGGGGAACTCCTCGGGTGGACCTGTTCGCACTCACGAGAATGCTCACTGCCCGTCTTTCTGCAGTCTCCAGTATCCGATGCAAGGAGCCTTGGGGGACGCGTTTATGTTGAGTTGGGGAAGACAACTCCTTTACGCGTTTCCTCCCATACCTTTGATTCCTCGGGTTCTGAGGAAGATTCGCCAAGACCGGGCCCAAGTCATATTGGTCGCCCCGGATTGGCCAAGAAGGGTGTGGTACACAGATCTTCTCCACCTCACCTCTCACCCGCCGCTCCGTCTCCCTCTCAGGGCAGACCTCCTCTCTCGGGTGGAGGGGCAGGTTCTACACCCCCACCTCCAGACATTACACCTTCATGACTGGAGATTGAACGGGGCAACCTGAATTCCTTTTCTCTCCCACACGATGTGGTGGATGTCATATTATCGGCTAGGCGTGACTCCACTAAATCCACTTATTTTTACAGATGGTCAAAATTTGTCACCCGGTGTGGAGAGAAATCTGTAGACCCTTTGAAAGCCCATTTATCTGATATTCTCCAGTTTGCTCTTTCTTTGGCGCAGCAAGGACTTGCTGTTGCCACAGTCAAGGGTTATCTCTCTGCCTTGTCGGCATTTCTATGTTTGCCGGACCAGCCGTCTCTTTTCAAATCTCCTGTAGTTTTAAGATTTTTGAAGGGTCTCACTAATAAATTCCCTCCTACTCCCTTTATTGTGCCTCAATGGGACTTAAATCTTGTCTTAACATACTTGATGAGTGCTCCCTTTGAGCCCTTACACAAGTGTCCCATGAGGCTTTTGACTTTTAAGACAGTCTTCCTGGTTGCAATTACCTCGGCAAGGAGGGTAAGTGAGCTTCAAGCTCTTAGTTCCAAGCCCCCATTCTTGACCATTCATGCTGAACGAATGTTTCTTAGGACCAGGGCTGCTTTTCTCCCCAAGGTGGTGACTCCCTTCCACCTAGGACAATCCATTACCCTCCCTGCCTTTTATCCTCCACCACATCCTTCCAAGGAGGAGGAGAGGTTACACCGTCTGGACCCTAGGAGGGCGGTGAGCTTTTACCTGGACAGAACTAAAGACTGTCGAGTGGATGACCAGCTCTTCATTGGGTTTGCTGACTGCAAAAAAGGAAGAGCGGTTCATAAAAGAACTCTTTCAAGATGGATCATCCTCTGTATAAAGATCTGCTACTCTTTGGCCGGTAAGGAGTCTCCAGAGGGTATAAGGGCTCATTCTACAAGAGCTAAGTCGTCAACCTCTGCTTTGTCTAGAGGTGTTCCTGTAGAGGATATTTGTAGGGCCGCAACTTGGTCCTCCCTCCACACTTTCGCGAAGCATTACTGCTTGGATACCGAGGTGAGGAGGGACGGCCACTTTGCGCGTTCTGTCCTCCAGGATTTTCTGGTATAGGAGTGTGGACACCCTCCTCCGGGAGTGGGGACTGCTGTGGGACTCTATTCACAAGGTGAGGAATCCACTGGCAGATGTATCTATCAGAAGAACAAGTTACTTACCTTCAGTAACGCTTTTGCTGGTAGATACAGTATCTGCCTGTGGATTCCTCACTGACCCACCCGCCTCCCCGTTGTCCACTTTTCTATACCAGAGTAACTGTATTGTATTTGTTTTATGGTCAAAGAAAATGTGTTATTTCAGATGTTTTCTTACATTTGCTTCACACTGTGTGTGTTATCTTGACTTTCGTGTACTGTGTATACTATGTATATATATATACTGTCATTGGTCCGTCCGTGTGCCTCGAAGGCACGGAAAAAAGGGCGGAACTGATGTCATCACGCCGGCGTGGGCCTATTATGCACATCGGTGACGTCAGCGGAGTCGCGTGCGATGCCGGTTCTCTATGATGTCCAAGTCCAGGTCGGCGCGAAGCTACGAAAAGAATTTCCGAATGTTGCTGACGCAAGGGGATATTCACAAGGTGAGGAATCCACTGGCAGATGTATCTATCAGAATGGAGTAGTACCCCTGGAAGTCAATTCTGGGGGGACCCTGATTACAGATGTCCCACCCGCTAGGTCAGGCAACCCCTGTCCCTGGCCTCCCAACCCAGGATCTACGCCCTGTGGCTGAGCCGGGGCGAGAGGAGAAACCTCCCTCCCTCTCCACCCCCTCCCAGAGTTCTGCACCCTCCCACCGGGAGAAGTACCCCTGAGAGTCAAATCCGAGGGGACACTGTTTACAGACGTCCCACCCCCCACGCAAGGGGATATTCACAAGGGGAGGAATCCACAGGCAGATACTGTATCTACCAGAAAAGCGTTACTGAAGGTAAGTAACTTGTTCGTTAGGAGGGTGCGGAACTCTGGGAGGGGGTGCAGGGGGAGGGAGGATTCACCCCTCTCACCAGTTCAACCTAAGGGTTTAAACACTAGGTTGGGGAGTCAGTTGCAGGGTCAATGCCCTGGACTGGGGAGAGAATGGTTGTCTGAGGGTGTCCTGCGTAGGAGGAGAGGGTGGAACCCCGGAAGGAGAGGTAGGGGGAGGAGAGCCTCGCCCCTGGTGGCTAGTCAGCCTTAGAGGGTGCGGACCCCAGGTGGGAAGACCAGTGGCAGTTTGGTAGGAGGAGAGAGGTAAAAGGGTACTAAGGGCATGGGGCTAAAGCCCCCCACTCTGTGAGAGAGCAAGGGCCAGAGACAGCTGGATGGCCTAGTGGCCAGTCCTGTCCACATCCCGCTAGAGAGCTTCAGTGGGGTAGTGTAGTTGATAAAGGGAGTGTTTAGACAGGGAACCATCGGGTTCCAGAATGGCGAAGAACCTGCAGATGCCCCTGCAGTTGAGGGCCTGCGTCCACCTTTTCTCGCCCCAAGCAGGGAAGCCCATCAAGGCACTGATTGGTCTACCCTGGCTTTTGGCTGGGGAGGAGTTGTGTTGGACTTGGCCCATTTTCCCCAAGTTTTTTGCTTTTCACCCCCCTGTTTAGGATGTCTCCCCATGGTGAAAATTATTGTATAGGCCATGTGTGGTGTGAGACGCCATGTTAAATGCAATGCAATGGTGTGTGCACTTATTAACCCCCATTGTGTAAATGTACCCTGGTAACATGCTGTATTTAAAATGGATGCCATGGCTATGTGTTGTGTCACCTGACTGCAGCAGGTTAGCGTTCTCGATGTTAGGTGCCCAGCCATAGTTGCTTTTGGAGGGAAAGTCTGGCACCCAGGGTGCTCTACTCCTCCCCCTGAGCCAGTTTGAGCCAGTTCCCCAGAGGATTCCAGAAGCTTCTGTCACTGTCTGGGAGGTGGGGTGAGGGGGATATAAATAAGTGGGCTGTGCCACCATGTGCAGAGACAGAGCAAGGACAAGAACGTGAGGGGACCTGCTGCCAGGGGATACCGCCACTTGGGCCTGTGTGCTTGACCCTGCACCTTACTAGAACCCCTCTGCTGTCCCCCAGGGCTAGTGGAAGCCCCACTGCAGGAGTTCAGGCTACTGTGTAGGAGGAGGGCCGCGCTACAGTGGAGGATGGAGAAAGCCTACCACCCTGTTTTGATGAGTTCCCACTAACTGCTAACCTGGCCCAGTAGTGCCTGCCGCTCTGTTCCCTGGCCCCTGAGGAAGAAGTGCCAGCCTAGGTCCTTGAGGCTGCTGGGACCTTGCACCACACAAGCGCTGCGCCAAAAGCCCCTGAAGCAGAGGAGAGTGCTATATTATTATTATTATTATTATTATTATGAGTTTTATATAGCGCCTGGTTACCAGAAAGGCATCCCAGCGCTCACCAGGGAATGAAACTACAGAGTAATGCGGGGGTTTAAGCAGAAAACAGAAAAGTTTTTAAAAGCTTGCGGAACCGAAGCAAACTGTCTTCCGAGCGAAGTTGTAGGGGAAGAGAATTCCACAGAGTGGCTACGTTTATAGAGAACCTTCTGCCACCAGTTCTTACTTTCTTCACCCTCCCAACCTGCAAAAGATGTTGGTGGTCAGACCGGAGAGAGCGGAGGGCTTTGTAGGGCTGAACCATCTTCCCCAGAATAGGTGGACCTGCCCCCTGCAGGACTTTATGAGCGATGCAGAGTGACTTGAACTTCACCCTGTCCCTCACAGGGAGCCAATGCAGTGCCTTGAGCGCAGGGCGAGCAGATTGATGTCTGGGGATACCCGTCAGAAGCCTGGCGGCCGCATTCTGCACTTAGATTGGGACTGGACTGGACCCCCGCCCCCAGGGGGTGAGGAGCGCTACCCTGGGGCTTGCTGTTGGGACTGCCTGCCCCCCCCTAAGCGCTATAACCCTAAAGCGCTGTGCTGTGAAGACGCTGTTGCCCTGCGAAGCGCTACACGGCTGGAGGTGCTACTGCCAGAACTGCTGTGTAGCCCTGGATGAGTGCTGCCTGCTAAACGATATACTGCATGATCCTACAGTGCTGTGTTAAGGGAACTGTGCCCACCTGAACTCAGAACTGTGCCTTCTAAGCGCTGTGCCGACCCCAGTGTTGTCGCATCGCAGCTGCAAGGGGATGCTTTTGGTGCATCACCAAGTTGTATTGGTCTAAGAACTGTGGGCCCTTTGAAGCGCTGTGCCCCTTTGAAGCGCTATATATATCGGACTCACCGCCGCAGCCTGAGGCTCATCTGTGGGCCATTTGAAGAGCGTGCCCTTTTGCCAAAGTGAAACGCCGCGGGAGCCTACCCCGCGTTGGCACCTTAGTTAACTCCGTGGGCGCCCACCCCGTATGACTACTGCCTGGAAATCACCACTGCAGCCCGAGTACAAGCGCGTGTGATGCGCTGCGACTGAACTCACCGCCGCGGCCCGCTGCTCTGTCAACGGAGCGGCGCAGTGTCAGTATCACCACCGTGGCCCAGCGCTTGATTTGGAGAAGGTGTCCGATGCAGCCTGAGTCTCCGCTGCGGCCCCCCGACCCAGGGGAGAGCCGCCGTGGCATCGGAGAGGCCGGCACAGGCCTCGGAAGCCGGACCAGCCGTCGTCACGTGACGATAGCGTCGCGTCATCGGAAGTGCCCCCGCTCTGCCATTGACTGCACCGGCCGCACCCCCAGGAGCCGAGCCCTGATTGGCCCCCGGGCCGTGAAGAGTCCCGGAGCCATTGTGGATCTGCGAGGAGGCTCATGGAAGGACGCCGGAGCTGCGCGGGCCTCCCCTGTCGGCCCACCCGAAGAGGGGGCCGGAATCAAAGCGAAGAGCCCGGAGAGTGGGGCAGAAGTGTTGGGCTACTGGAAGCCATGGAAGAGAGCTGTCTGATGTCTGCAGGGCTCCGGGTGGTGAGTGAGCCCTGCAGCAAATACAGAGCCCCGTAGTGACAGCACAGCCATCGGCTGTCTGGAGGAGCACGGAGGGGGGCCCGAGGCACATTGTCCGTGCCTGCCCCCTCCGCCTTGAAGTACCGGAAGGTGTTGCTGCCAGCAGGACTCCCAAGTGGAACTAGGGAAGCCCCGTGCCCGCCGCCAGCCGCAGGAGAGGAGTCATCTTGAGGAGCCCGGTGAGTGGGGCTCAGCTTTGTGGGAGTTGGGGGGTGTGTTGGGGCACAGGGACGGTGCCCGCCCCCGGGACTAGTGTTTTGCTGTGGGGGAGGCCGCCCTGCACCCGCTGGAAACTGTTGTTGGGCCCCATTGGCCCTCGTTCAGCTGATGAGGAACTGATCCAAGGGGAGTAGTGACTGAGGGTCCCCTGGACTGGGCCTGTGCCCAAAGTAAGTGCTGGTTGGCTGTCTTTGGTGATAAGGTTAACCCCTAGCTAGGGGAGTGTCCCAACCCATCTGCCCCGGAGCAGGAAACCTGATTTATGAGGAGATGCCACACCAGTGAGGGTCCATGAGTTTCAGTGATCCACTCCTGTGCCTTGGGTTATAATGCAAGATGTGTTTTCACGCTTTTCACGACTAATGTTTTATCCTATGCTGACATGCCCAAAGGCTGATGCCTAGTGTTTCTTCCCCTCACGCTTATATGGCTGATGGTCTATGTCATTCCTTTTTATGCGTACTGTGTTTGCCTTTGCAGATTGGAGACAATACAAAAGTTATTCTTTCCCATCTGAACTGGTGTTGTGTCTCTTTAGTGATGTGCCTTGTGTGTCGTCTGTGTGTACTGCGTGGATGCTTCACACATTGACTCAGGAGTTTGGCCTGCCCGCTCTGCTCCATGCTACCCCCGTAGAATTGGTCACCCCATTTCTAACAGGTATAATGTGCACAGAGTCCAGTGGGTCCACAGAGGCTTTACAGAGGTTAAAGTAGATAATGCTTTACTCTCATTTGTGGTAGTATGGTTGATCAGTCAGGCTTATCAGAGGGCTGTGTTAAGCATTTGTTGCACACACTCAGGCAAGAAATGATTGCACACACTCAAAGACTAAATCCAAGACCAATTGTTTTGTATTCAAAAAATACTTTGTTACTTTTATTACTAGAACCAAGAGAAATCAGTTTCAGGTAAGTACCAATTTTAAAATAGTTATACTTTTCAGGTACAGTCAATTGTGTTTGCAAAAAGCAGTAGAAATACTTTACAGTTATACTGAAAATACTTTGTGATGTTAAAACAGCAGTAATGGAACTTAGCAATTGCAACAGACAGACATTTAGTGCAATAGGAAGAATTTACAGAAAAACTAGGAATATTTTTACCACGGCCATTCAATTTTAAAAGGGGTAAAACTTGGGATATAAGTGAAAATACTTTTCCAATGCAATTCGGTTTCAAAAGCAATGTTAACCAAGGGTTCAGAATGGCACAGAATGCATTTCCTAAGGAGAAATTTGGTTAAGTAGAAAGCATACAACGCACATCATTCGGAGGCTCACCCTCGAGTAGCAGACGTGTAAAGGGTTCAGGTCAAAGGTTCTGAGTTTTGGCAGGAGAACAGGGCAAAAGAACAATGTAGTTGGCGCTCTGCCAAAAGAGAGCCTCTTGGATGAAGGCTGTAAAAATGGACTTCAAAGAACGTCAGAGGTCTCCCCAAAAAGGGAGAAGTTCGCAAGGGTCATGGGACCTTGGGCCATAGCAGGATTTTGGATATCCCGGCCGCACAGGCAGGAAACAGCACAAACAGGACAGCTTGACATAGTGCACCAAAGTGCACCTAGCGATCAGGACTGGCACATTTCTCGTTGTGTTTCTGGGTCTTCTGGGCCACTTAGAAAGTTGACCTCCAGAGGCTGGATGCCTCTTGAAGGTTGATGGCACACCAGCAAGTTGGGGCCCACTAGGACTCATTTTACTCAGTTTCTGTATGTGGTGAGCCGGTACCTCGGGTATTGGTACCAGACGGGCTACTTTGAGGTGGTGGTCGATCTGACCCTCTTCAGTGATGGTACCAAATCTTAGCTCTCAGCAGTCTCAGACGGGCCGGGCAGAGCAAAAACGTGGTAGCAGACTTTATGGATTTTTGTGCCTGCAGCTGCAAGGGGACACTACCTCAGAGCTAGCTCTTCAGCGATTTACAAAGGCTGAGTTGTAGGCAGGGGTTTGGCGCCGAAATTTCCTTTTAGGATCTTCAGTTCTCGCCCAGTACCAGTTCCTCCGCTTCTTCTGTTCCTGTTCTTGGTCCATGGGAAATGTTGTTATGGTTCATGGAGGCCCCTAAAAACGACATTTAGGAGGGTTTTATGGTGGTAGAAGGCCAAGGCTAATGGGCCTTTTACCTTGGGGTGGCTATTTCCTTGAATCCCATTTGGATGTGTTTCCCCATCTTCAAGATAGCGGAAAGAGAAAATTGTGATTTACCTTGCTTTCCACACCAGAGGGGTGGGGTTGGCAGAGGATGGTACACTTCCTAGCTATTGTGAGTTTCCCGCGGTTCATTGACAGAATATCGACAACACAAATATCCCCATACCACAATATCGAGTTATGTATATAGATGTAAAAAATATCGACATCCTATGTTTATAATGGTAAGTACAAAAATATTGAGAAAAAATTATCGATGTCATAAATATGGTTGTACAAAATATCGTTTTTATATATAAAATAAAGTAATATTTATTAAATACATTAAAGAATAAAATACAAAATAAATTAGATTTAATAAACATTTTAACAAATAAATGTTATTAAAAAAAGTTAAACCCACACATATTATAATATATATATATATATATATATATATATATTTACTTTAAACAATTATTAAACTAATATTTTTTATGTATTTTATAATTTAAAAATTATATAACTTTACCAATAACATAAAACCTATTAAAAAACATTCTATAATAAATAAAACTTTAAACTATTTAAAAATCTTTAAACTTACATTTCCCACTCCAGTCAGTCCAACAGTAGGAAAAAGGTTGGATATCAGAGGAGTAAAACTTACTTTTTCCACTCCAGTGAGTACAACAGTAGGGACAGTGTAGGATACCAGAGGGATAACATTTACTATTCCCACTCTAGTCAGTTGAACAGTAGGGAAATGTTTAATAGCGGAGGGGTAAACATTCTATTTCCACTCCAATTAGTGCAAAAGTAGGGAAAGTGTTGGATAGCGGAGGGGTAAAAATTACTATTCCCACTCCAGTGATTGCAACAGTAGGGAAAGTGTTGGATAGCCGAGGGGTAAAAGTTACTATTCCCACTCCAGTCAGTGCACAGTAGGGAAAGTGTTGGATAGTGGAAGGGGTAAACATTTCAATTCTCACTCCAGTGAGTGCAACAGTAGGGAAAGTGTTGGATAGCTGAGGGATAACATTTATTATTCCCACTCCAGTCACTGCATTAATAGGGAAAGTGTTGGATTGCGGAGGGATAACATTTACTATTCCCACCCCAACAAGTGCAACAGGGATAGTGTTGAATAGTGGAGGGATACAATTTACTATTCTCACTCCAGTTAGTTCAAACTTAAAAACAAATAAAATATCATCAACAAAATAAAAATATAAATATATGTGTGTGTGTGTGTGTATGTATATATATATATATATATATATATATATATATATATATATATATATATATATATATATATATATTCACTGAAAAAACCATAGGTTTCACACACGTTATAGTTAGGAATTAGCATTTTAAAAACCTTTGAAATTCACTGAAAAAACCATAGGTTTCACACCAGTTATAGTTAGCTGGTCATTTTACTCATACAAAACCTATGAAATTCCCCTGTTATAGTTACTTCAGCTAACTATAACTCGCGCGCCCGCAATGCATTGCTGATGATGTCACATATTACATCACTCATGACATGGTCAGTGACATCACTCATGACATCACTGATGACATCTCAAATGACATCCCTGATGTTATAATTTTTTGGGGAAAATCACGGGGTCCCATTTCTTTTTTTTTTTTTTCGCCTTGGGGGTCCCTGTGGGACCCACTGAACAGGCCTAGGGGGTCAGGGTGCTTCTACCCTGCCCCCTTTTTAAGTTCTACCCTTTTTTTTCTGCTTTCTTGTGCCTCAGTCTACTGAGGCATAAGATGGCTGCCATCAATTTCTGTTTTGGAGTGTTGACAGACAGTAGCAGCCACTCAGCATGAAGCTCGTGCACAGCAAGGTGCATGGCAAGGTGCGCACACGGTGCCCACACGGTGCACGCTTATTAATATATAATTGATTTTAACTTTAATTTTCTCAGGCACTACTGGAGGGATTTACACTATTTAACCTAAAGCGTGATCTGCGTACCAGACCCTACCATTTTCCCAAATTTGGTGTAATTCCGTTCAGTGGTTCGGGTTGTAGCCATGTCTAAAGGTCCTATGGAAATTAACATGGGGAAAACACGTTTTGGGACCCCCTTTTTTCTCGGCCCCCGCTTGACGAATCTTCCCGAGACTTTCAGGGAAGGAGCGGAGCGGAGCTGGCCAAAATTTTGGAAAATTACACGCAAATTCGTCGACCGGCGCCAGAGTTATTCCCAATAGAATGTTGCGGATTTCCTATGGAAACTAGGTCCTAACTATAACTACCTACTGGCGACCGCCAGTAGGTAATATATATATATATATATATATATATATATACCCCGTTAAGTAAAAAAAATTACCAAAAAAAGTAATACAAGTAAAAAAGAGTAAAAGCAAGTAATGGCACACTATGGGCACTTGCCCGGAATTTTGCATAACTTTGCCACTTATGTGTTAACCCTTGAACTTATAAAGTATTGCACTATCTATGTATGATTATATTGAGAACAAGGGAAAGGCTTGTCAATGAATTTTTAATTGATGAGCATTCTTTGTTGTATACTCGCTGGAAAAATAATTAAAATTAGGCATTTTGTGAAGTAACAAAGATGCAGCACATCGTGGGATGATACTCCGTATCGTAAGAAACTAATGATGTCCTCTTTTGTTGTCCATGTTTACATTGTAACTTATACCAATGATTCGACAGCAGTAATTCACGTGATCAAGCCGTTTGTCGGCGAAACGCGTTGTGAATTAAACAGCACTGGCCATACTTTGGTGTCTCCTCGTTGTTTCCTGAGAGCGTGGGATATGAGCTTGATGTTTGTTTGCCCTTGAGCATATATGTATATATATATATATTTCCAAGGAATCAAAATTCGGCGGAACAGATTGCTCGAGCCCACACGATCCATTTCAGCAGGTAAATTTATTCAGGTTGCAGACAAGGACGACGCGTTTCGACCACACCCGTGCACACAAGATCATCGAGCTAGACTCTGACACCGCCATTCCAGTATCCAGTAAGCTTTATTATTTGATTTTAGGGCTGTAATGCATTTCTGCAGGATCCCCTGCCTTGTTCATATATATATATATATATATATATATATATATATATATATATATATATATATATACATACATATATATATATATATATATATATATATATATATATATATATATATATATATATATATATATATATATATATATATATATATACATACATATATATTCACTGAAAAAACCATAGGTTTCAGGCCTTATATAGTTAGGAATTAGCATTTAAAAAGCCATTGAGATTGCTCCTATATAGTTAGTTGTACTAACTATATTTCGCGCACCCGCAATCCACTGCTGATGATGTCAAATATTACATCATTCATGACATGGTCAGTGACATCACTGATGACATAATTCATGTGATAATATGATGCATCTCCTTACACTCTAATATAACCTTTGACACACCCAGTGTTAAATCCAGACTACCATTCTTGAAACCATTGACACACCAATACCAGTTACTACATACGCACTCACTGATTGCTAGGTTTACACACACATCCACTTATTCACCCATAGAATCACTCATACATACAGTCACTCATCAATACAACACTAACATATGCACTCATACCCCTATACAGACACTCACACACTGCCACTCATCCATGGAGTTACTCACACACCTAGTCAGTCATGCAAAGAATCAATCACACTTCCATTTCCTCAACTATACAGTTATACACACAACACCTTACTTATTCAAACATATACTAACACATACTGACTCTCTTATACAATCACTGATACAAGTGCACAATGATCCATACAGCCACTCGCACAATCACTGGCTCTCATGTATAGTCATTTATATATGCCAACTCTCACATGCACTGTGTTTTACATATGTACTTACTTGGACATGTAGCACTGAGATATCCATTCACTCACCAACACACACATGCACACAGTCAACCGCCCATACATCTGTTTCCACATGCACCCTTGAACCCATACACCTAGTGAATCAGTTCAGTTCAGTTCAGTTCTTTATTTGTTTCGATGGTTAAAAACCATCATAAAAATGCATATTATTACATAACCACATAAAAACATACTGAACATCAGAATTAAAAACGAGTTTAAAAAGAATTTTGTTGTTAATTATATACAGACTTTAGGCATAAAAAAGGAGCAGCAAATTTCATTTTGTCTCATTTCATCCACCATCAACCCCTTGTATTTCTTAATTTGATCACAATTTTTAGAAAACTTATAATAGCACACAGGGTACGCATCTCAGTTGCTCTTTGCAGAAATAGTAAAGCAGATTTGGCATGGTTAATTTTTGATTCCTTTAAAATGTCCACCAGAAATCTCCGACGCGGGATTTTATAAAAAGAACAAAATAATACAAAATGAAGGGTGTCCTGCGGAGACCTATTGTCGCAGCCGCAGGCACCCTTCTGCTCAATTGTTAGCGTAAAACCAGACGGGTAAGCTAAAATATTGTGCAACAAATTGAGCCTAAAACGAGTCATTAAAAATCTCTCATGTTGACTGTACATTAAAAAGAGATACGGTTCCATGCCCATTTCATTACATACAAGCGAGTGGGCTGCTACCGATGATTTAGTGGAGTCAAGTTCCATCCTCCTGCAATCGTATTTTTCCATTAATTGCTTTTGTACATAATGTCTGAAGGAGGTATCCACATTTGAGGTGTCAGGGAATAACATTTCCTGGTTAATGGACCCTAGTGTTTCTTTGATGTATTTCAACCAGGGGATTTGGAGCCATCTATCTCTCCGTAAACAATCCTTAATGATCTGTCTGGTTAATTCAGCGTTGGGGTTTAGCCAAATTTTAAACCAGGTCAAAATTGGTCTCATTCTGATCAAGTCAGATATATATGGGGTACCAAGCTCTTTGTGTGTAATTGCTGCTGAGATGCTCTGGGGAAGCTTTAACAGTTTTTTTTAAAATTTGTCTTCTTCTCCTTGTATCTGTTGTGCATCCCTAAAACCCCACACCTCTGCTCCATAGATAGCCTTCGAGGTACTGACCGCACTATACAGTGTCATCACCTGCTCAGGGGACCAACAACCCATTCTTCGCGCAAAATTTAATATAGCCCCATTTGCTGAAACCAGTTTCCTAGACCTCTCCTCAATTAATGGGGCAAACCTAATCTTTTCATCGAATAGGAGACCCAAATACGGGAAAGTGGTCACAGTGTCCAGAACATGTTCCCCTGTTTGAACACAAATCTCTTGTGTGGTTTCTTCCCTGCTACCATGATGAAAGACTTTGCCACCTAGTGAATCAACTGCTCACATATCTATGCACAGAGTCACACACCTCCCAGCCACCCACACACACACTCAGTCTCCCATACAAATACTTGGGCAACCAATCAATAACCCATATAGCCACTCATATAGCTACTGATCAACACATGCAGCAGCTTACACAACAACAGACATACTGATGCACACATTCAGACAGTTTAGTCACTAACCCATGCATTCAGTAAGACACAATCTGAAAGAGACACGTTAGTGATAGATTCCTTACCTTAGAATATCCCCAGGCGTCAGACTGGATCCGGAAACTTTTGCGTTGCAGTACCCATGCGCGTCGGCAGGCGTCGTCTGCGGCTCCGCGTCCGTCGTCGGCGTCGTGGGCACCGTGATGACGTCGTCAGAGTACTTAGACGTCGCCTCCGCGTGCTGACGTCAGTTCTTCTTTTTTTCCTCGCCAGCCAGCGCAGACCTGGAAAAAGCAGTTACCGAAGTCAATTTTTGACTAACTTTCTTATCATTTTTTGATCATTCTTCGAAGTCTAACGACTCTGATCGGTGCCGTAGGGATGCCCGGATTTAAACACTGTGAGGAGTGCGACCGCACGATGTCGGTCACGGACCGCCACCACCTGCGTTTGACCTGTTTAGGCGTCGACCACGACGACAAGGCCTGCTCCGACTGCCGGGCCCTATCTTCGAAAGCCAGGCGGGAGCGGTCCCGCAGGCGACTCGAACTCCGGCAGTTGGCCTCGCGCCGCGTGAGGTCCCGGTCCCGGTCCCACGGGAGGTCGAGGGACAGGTCGCGGGGACGAGCCACCACAGGTCCGGGAGTCGGCACCACTCCTCCGGGTCGAAGTCGTCGTCAGGTAAGAAGCACAAGAAGTCGTAGAGGCATCATCGCTCTTCTGACTCCCCCCGACGCTCACGCGACGCAGCCGGGGGTTCGGGTGACACCGCCCACGCGGCTCCTTCGGAGTCGCGAGCATCACGTTCCGCCCCACACCCTCCGGTCCCTGGGCAGGACGCGACGCCAGAGGAGATTGAGCGCTTCCTCATGGCCATGAGGTCCCTTTCTCCTCCGACGGGCTCCGCAGCGCCTCCGGGCCCAGCGGACCCGTCTGGGGGCCCTAGCGGGTCGGGGGCTTCGGTCCCGACACCGCCGGCCCCTTCGGGCCCGGTGCCGCGGGACACCGCTGGACCTTCCTCGGGCTCTGGATCGTCACCGGTGGACCTTACGACCACCCCGGCGTCGGTCCGTCAGGTGTCGCCTCCGGTGCCGTCCTCGGGCGGCGCCGCCCCAGATTCCTCCTTTGTACCGGTTCCGACGTCGGAGCGGCGCCGCTAGGCGCCGCATCCGACGCCGTTTGGAGATTTACACTTCTACGAACCGGCATTAAATTACAACCCTGAGTATCAGGAGATGGGTGAGGAGGAGGATTGGGAGGGGTCTGAAGACCCTCTAACCAGGGAGTGTCAGTCTCAAGAGGACTGGGCAGGAGACCTTGGGGAGGCCAGTGGCCTGGACATCTCTCCAGACACTGGTTTTGTCTCTCCTCCTACCGTGGCTTCGGAGGAGGGGGCAACCTATGGTGTGGTGTTGACGAGGGCTGCCAAGGCCTTGGGCTTTGAGCTCCCCGTCGCGGCCATTAGGACTAACCTCCTCACTGAGGTCCTTAAACCGCAGTCATGCTCGGCCGAGCCTCTGCTGCCCTTTAATGAGGCCTTGACCGACGTTCTTTTGGGCACCTGGTCCAGGCCCGCTACGGGTTCGCCCGTAGATAGGAACGTGGCCAGACGCCACCGCCCAGCTCCGGGCGACCCATGTTTCCTGTCCTCCCCCCATCCCCAAGAGTATGGTCATCCAGACCTTAAATTCCCAGACCGCATTCCCGACGGCTCCGCCGGACAGGGAATCCAAGAGGTATGAGAATTATGGAAATAAAATATTCTCCTCCCTTAGTTTGGGACTGCGGCCTTCCAACACCGCATGTCTCTTGGGCCGCTACACCCACTCTCTGTGGGAGACGGTTGCGGAAGTGCTGCCAGAGTGTCCGTTGGAGGTACGGGCCAAACTCGGCCAAGCCCTTGTGGAGGGCCGGGATGCAGCCAAGTATTCGATCCGGTGTGGGCTGGATACCACCGACTCGATGGGCAGAGCAATGGCAACGACGGTGGCAGTGAGACGCCACGCCTGGCTGAGGTCCGCCAACTTTTCGGCAGATGTCCAGAATACTCTCATGGACATGCCGTTCGATGGCTGTCGCCTTTTTGGCGACAAGGCAGACCACGCGCTTGAGCGCTTTAAGGACTCCAGGGCTACGGCCAAGTCCTTGGGCCTCTCAACCCCGCGCCAGCAAACTGCTGCTTTTCGCTCCTTTCGTGGCCAAGGAAGGAGCGTCCCCACACGTGCCGCAAGCCACTCGCCTCAGACTAACATCCAGCGTGGCGGCGGCCATGGAAACCGCCGTGGAGGCGGTCGGGGACAACGGCGAGGTCAGTCCACAACTGCCCCCGCAGCATCCGCCTCTAAACCCTCCTAGTCTGTGGTTTTCGGCCCATGTGACGCCAGTGGGGGGCAGGGTTCGCCATCACCACTCTCACTGGCGCACTGTCACTTCGGACAGGTGGGTGCTGCAGATCGTCCGGTGGGGCTACTTCCTCCCCTTCGAGACGACTCCTCAAGCGTCCACACCTTCCCCCGCAGCATCCGCCTCTAAACCCTCCTAGTCTGTGCTTTTCGGCCCATGTGACGCCAGTGGGGGGCAGGGTTCGCCATCACCACTCTCACTGGCGCACTGTCACTTCGGACAGGTGGGTGCTGCAGATCGTCCGGTGGGGCTACTCCCTCCCCTTCGAGACGACTCCTCAAGCCATGCCACCGCAACACCACCGCGTATCGGGGGATCACTTGCGGCTCCTGCAGGAGGAAGTTTCGGCCCTCTTGGCCAAGGGGGCCATCGAGCGCGTTCCTGGGTCAGAAGTAGGACGTGGTTGCTACTCCCACTACTTTCTGGTACCCAAGAAGGGCAAAGGGGGCCTACGCCCTATCTTCGATCTAAGGAACGTCAACGGCTTCCTCCGAAAGGAGAAGTTCAAAATGCTGACTCTAGCTTAGGTCTTAGCTGCCCAGGAGACTGGATGGTAGCGTTGGACTTGCAGGACACGTATTTCCACATCCCGGTCCTGCCGGCCCATCGGCGTTACCTGCGGTTCACGGTAGGCCACGAGCACTTTCAGTTTACCGTGCTCCCCTTCGGTCTTATCAGCGCCCCACGGGTGTTCACGAAGGTGATGGCGGTGGTCGCAGCTCATCTGCGCAGGTTAGGGGCCTCAGTCTTCCCCTACCTCGACGACTGGTTGTTGAAGGCGGGCTCGCCCCAGACAGTCGTCAGCCACCTCCAGACTACGGCGGATCTCCTGCACCAGATGGGGTTCTCCATCAATGTGCCGAAGTCACACCTGTGTCCCTCTCAGAAGCTCCTTTTCATCAGAGCGGTCCTCGACTCGGCGCAGTTTCGGGTTTACCCACCCGAACAGCGGGTTTGGGATATACAGGCTCTGATTCCAATCTTCCAGTTTTTATCCCGGGTTTCGGTCAGGTTGACGCTGCGGCTTCTGCGGCTGATGGCTTCCTGCATCCTTCTGGTGCATCACGCCCGGTGAAGGGTGTGGGCTCTGCTGTGGGACCTGAAGTTTCAGTGGGTCCAGCATCAGGGCAACCTGTCCGACCATGTCCTGATCTCGGAGGGCACTGCGAGACAGCTGCAGTGGTGGCTCACGGACCGCAATTGGGTCAGTGGCAGATCCCTCTCCCTTCCCCAACCGGAGCACGTAGTTGTGACGGACGCGTCCCTCCAGGGCTGGGGAGGCCACATGGGCGAGGCGGAGATCAGAGGTCTCTGGTCTCTGGCGGAGTCCCGGCTCCATATCAACCTTTTGGAGCTGCGGGCGATTCGTCTAGCACTGAAGGCATTCCTCCCGTCTGTCCGAGGGAGTGTAGTGCAGGTGTTCACGGACAACACCACCGCCATGTGGTACTGCAACAAACAGGGCGGGGTGGGGTCGTGGACCCTCTGCCAGGAGGCTCTGCGCCTCTGGCAATGGCTGGAACATCAGGGCGTGACTCTGGTGGTTCAACACCTGGCATGTTCTCTGAACGCCAGAGTGGACGAACTCAGCCGCCAGTGCATGATGGATCACGAATGGCGTCTGAACTCGGACGTGGCGCAAGGTCTCTTTCTGCAGTGGGGAGAGCCTTGGTTAGATCTATTTGCCACCGAAGAGAACGCGCAATGTCATCAGTTCTGCGCGTTGGAATTTACAAGGCGGCACTCGCTCGGAGACGCTTTTCGTCGCGAGTGGAGTTGCGGTCTGTTGTACGCCTTTCCGCCTATACCACTTCTGCCCAGAGTGCTGAAGAAGATCAAGCGCGACCGGGCCCAAGTCATCCTTGTGGCTCCGGACTGGGCACGAAGGTACTGGTATCCAGAGCTACTCAGTATGTCAGTTGATCCCCTGGTTCGTCTGCCTCTTCAGGAGGACCTTCTGTCGCAGCAGCAGGGGACGGTCCTCCACCCGAACCTGTCCAGTCTCCACCTCCATGCTTGGAGATTGAGCGGCGACAGTTGAGGCCATTTGACTTGCCTCCTGAAGTTTGCAACATCATTCTGGCAGCCAGGCGTCCCTCCACAAAGTCGGTATACGCCTGCAGGTGGAACAGATTTGTGGCATGGTGCACAGCAAAGGCTGTGGATCCCCTTAATGCCCCTCTTTCTGACGTTCTCCTCTTTCTTCTTTCTCTTGCCCAGCAGGGCTCTGCTCTGGGCACTGTCAAGGGCTATCTTTCAGCTCTTTCAGCCTTTCTGAGGCTGCCTGATCAACCTTCTTTGTTCAAGTCCCCTATCGTTAATCGATTCCTGAAGGGCATCACTCATACGTTCCCTCCGGTTCCCTTTGTGATGCCTCAGTGGGACTTGAACCTGGTTCTTACATTTCTGATGTGCGCTCCCTTTGAGCCACTTCACAACTGCCCTCTTCGCCTTCTCACTTTGAAGACTGCCTTCCTGGTAGCCAGCACCTCTGCCAGGAGAGTGAGTGAGCTCCAGGCTCTATCTTATAAACCTCCTTTCCTTTCAGTCCAGCCGGACAAGGTTGTGTTACGGACAAGGCCCTCCTTCCTACCCAAGGTAGTCACGCCCTTCCACATTGGGCAATCTATCACCTTGCCCACCTTTTTTCCGCCTCCGCATCCCTCAAGAGAGGAAGAGAGGCTCCACCGTCTGGACCCAAAACGTACGCTCTCATTTTATTTGGATCGCACACGCCAATTCCGGGTGGATGACCAACTCTTTGTTGGTTACCTGGGCGCTAAGAAAGGGAAAGCGGTGCACAAGCTGACCATCTCGCGGTGGATGATCTTGTGTATCCAGGCGTGTTACTCCTTGGCTAAGAAGGAACCCCCTGTGGGGCTGAGGGCTCATTCCACTCGAGCCACAGCGACTACTACTACTTTGGGCCGAGGTGTGCCCTTGCAGGACATTTGCCAGGCGGCTACGTGGGCCTCGTTGCACACGTTTGCAAGACATTATTGCCTGGATAGTCAAGTCCGGAGGGATGGCTTCTTTGGCCGTTCCGTCCTCCAGGACTTTCTGGTGTGATTATTGGTTCGCAGGCCCACCACCACGGGGTTGGTATTGCTGGGGTATCTATTCTAAGGTAAGGAATCTATCACTAGCGTGTCTCTTTCAGATGCACAAGTTACTACTTGTGTAACGATATATCTGTAAGAGACATTAGTTAGTGATAGATTCCTTACCGACCCACCCATCCTCCCCGTTCTGCGAACCGATATCTAGGGTTAAGGTCATCCCCTTTCAGGGCCCTAGTTTCATGGCACCAGTGTTGGTTTTTGGCATAGCTCTGCGTTTCTGGCGCGGAAAAGCTGTGTCTAAGAACTGACGTAAGCACGCGGAGGCGGCGTCTAAGTACTCCAACGACGTCATCACGGTGCCAAAGACGCCGACGCCGGACGCGGAGCCGCAGACGACGCCTACCGACACGCAAGGGTACTGCTACGCAAAAGTTTCCGGATCCAGTCTGACGCCTGGGGATATTCTAAGGTAAGGAATCTATCACTAACTAATGTCTCTTACAGATATATTGTTACACAAGTAGTAACGTGTGCATTAATCACTCACTCATACAGTCAGTCACACACCTACTAAATCCTTCATCCAGACACTTATACATCCACTCATTCTTCAATATGTAAAACATATTTAAACTTTACAGAAACATACAGGCACTCGATGATGCCATCAGTGATGTCATCAGTGATGTCATTTGAGATGTCATCAGTGATGTCATCAGTGATGTCACTGACCATGTCATGAATGATGTAATATGTGACATCATCAGCAGTGGATTGCGGGTGCGCGAAATATAGTTAGTACAACTAACTATATAGGAGCAATTTCAATGGTTTTTTATATGCTAATTCCTAACTATATAAGGCCTGAAACCTATGGTTTTTTCAGCGAATTTCAAAGGGTTTTTTTTATATACTAATTCCTAACTATATAAGGCCTGAAACCTATGGTTTTTTCAGTGAATTTGCAAGGTTTTTTAAGTGCTAATTCCTGACTATATAAGGCCTGAAACCTATGGTTTTTTCAGTGAATTTGCAAGGTTTTTTAAATGCTAATTCTATTAGCGGATAACGTTTAAATATGTTAATATACTTGTGGGACCACCTGAGCAGCCCTAGGGGGTCAGGGTTTTTCTACCCTGCCCCCTTTTTGCATTCTACACGTTTGTTTTTCTGCTTCTTTTGTGCCTCGGTCTACCTAGCACAAGATGAATGCCAGCACATCCTGGTTAGAAGTGTTGACAGCCAATGAGCATGCTGCTTTCCTGTGAAAGGCATGCTGATTGGCTGCCACTGTCTGTCGACAATCCAAACCAAGAAGTGTTGGCAGCCATCTTGTGCCTCGGTAGAACCAAGGCACAAGAAAGCAGTGAAACAAAGGTGCACAGCACGCAAAGGTGACAGTGCACTCACAGTGTCCCGCCCATAGATATATGATTTCCGAAAATTTAATTTTCTCAACAAGTACTGGAGCGATTTTCACCAAATATAAAAAAGGCACTACTGCATACCACTACCTACCATTTTGCCAAGTTTGGTGTAATTCCATTCAGCCGTTCGGGCTGTAGCCGTGTCTAAAGGTCCTATGGAAAATTGCATTGGGCTACATTTCACATTAAATTTTTGCAAAAACTACTGGAGGGATTTTCACCAAACATAGCAAAGGCACATCTCCATACCAGTCCCTACCATTTTGCCAAGTTTGGTGTAATTCCATTCAGCCGTTCGAGCTGTAGCCGTGTCTAAAGTTTCCTATGGAAATGAACATAGGAAAAACACGTTTTGGGACCCCCCTTTTTTCTCGGCCCCCGCTTGACGAATCCCCCTGAAACTTTCAGGGAAGGAGCAGAGCAGAGGGAGGCAATTTTAAGGAAAATTACACACAGATTCCTCAATCGGCGCCAAAGTTATTCCCAATAGAATGTTGGGGATTTCCTATGGTAACTAGGTCCTAACTATATATACCTACTGGCTATCGCCAGTAGGTAATATATATATATATATATATATATATATATATATATATATATATATATATATATATATATACACCACGTGACTCCTCCTCGAATCTCTCGGCATCTCAGACCCAGCACAGCCTCGCACGCCAGCAAACAAAGGGAGACGGACCACGATGAATCAGCATCAGCAAGTTTTTACTCGGTGCACAGAGAGCACAGCTACGCGTTTCTGTCAAATTATGCCCTTGATCACGCTGCAACTAGCGTGATCAAGGGCATAATTTGCCAGAAACGCGAGACGCCGAGAGATTCGAGGAGGAGTCACGTGGTGTATGTTCAACGGAGGTTGATTTGTCTCCGTAACGGACCCCTTCCCCGTGAAGTGGAAGCTGCCTTCAAATCTGCTTTATATATATATATATGTGTTTGTGTGTGTGTGTTTGTGCGTATACACATATATATACATACATATATATCTATATATACATATATATATATATATATATATATATATAACTCCAAAACGGCGTGCCAGGCGCGCACTCAGGTACTAAGAATCCACACCAGTCAGCAGGTTTGTCAAATGAGTAGGGTTTATTCACGCCATAAGCCCTACGTGACGCATTTCGCACTCCATGAGTGCTTGTGCACACAAAATGCTCACAAAGTTTGTCGTATTTACCGTGTGCTGTCAATCAACATAGACATAGGACTCACATGTATTAGTGATATTTTATGGGCGCCATCTTGTAGTAGGTATAAATTATAAACATACCGAGTTCGGTGTTATCTACACAATGAACATGTTGTCACAAAGCAGGCCCTAATCGCCGGGCAGCCCCAAAGAAAATACTGGACATTAGCAACATATTGTGTTGAAAAAATAAGATATCTTTGAACAAAATCATATTAATGTCACAAATGCAAACTCGAGAGTTAAATGTTGTAAACTCATGAATACTGAGTTTTGTATCCCAGGTAATCGTATGCAACAACGTGCCACAGTTCTAAAATACATTGGTGCCGTCTTCCAATCCGAAGCGGGACACACAGCACGTGATCATCATCGCGTCCCCTGCAGGTTACTATGGAGACGTTGTAAACCATGCCGTACCTACGTGTATACAGGTAGCGGTGCGTATAGAGTCAATTCCCCCTAGTTAGTGGGTGGGTGCATGGCATACAAATGTGATTACATATCCCCTGGTTAGTGGAGGAGCTCTGAGTGACATAACAAAAGTCCAGCAAATAAAGTCTTATGATGTTCACACGGTCTCGGAGTGAGCAATAAGTGAAGGGTCAACCACGGAACAACCCCGTTCCAAAATCCATAAATAATAAAGTGCACAGTAATACAAATATAAGAAACATACTTCATCTGGAGGATGGAGAAGGCCAGATTTGAAAAGTACACGGTTGCTGTAATCACAAGCCTGTGATACATTCCTACTGTTTCAACCTGTGGGGATAAGAATAAAGGGGCTACAATCAGGCTGAGAGTGATCTTAAATGAATGTCAAACAACATGAACGATATACAGTCAATAAATCAATATTCATTCTTGCTGTAAATGCACATTGTATTCCTCATCAAGATTGTGTCCATTCGGAAAACGTGTACAGAGACCAATGATGTGTCTCGACTCTCGCTGTCTCAGTCTTAGAGCACGATTGCCTCCCCTGGTGGAAAGCATTACCTGTTCGATAACATAGTACTTGAGAAGTTTGGCATTCGAGAAATGATGGCTTTCAAAGTGCCTAGCAATAGGATACTGTTTATCTCTGTTGGTAATGGCTCTGGTATGTTCCAGTATACGTTGTTTTGCCATTTTCGTCGTGCTACCCACATACTTTAGTTCGCAAGGGCATACTAATACATACACCACAAAAGTGGTAGTACACGTTAAGAATTGTTTTATGGTTTCCATTTTGTTGGTACTCGGATTCCAATATTCCTTTACCATGTGGCTGTTTGCACATGCTTTGCAATGGCCACATGGAAAGAAACCGGGGAGATCAGCCCCCCGTGGTACGATGTCACTGATCACATTATGTACTAGTAGATCACTCAGACTACGTCCCCTGCGATAAGTTATGCTAGGTCTTGTTGGTATGGTCTTTCCTATGATGGGATCGTTTTTGAGAATGTCCCAATTTTTTGTGATGCTTTTCTTTATTTGTTTTTGATTGCCATTATAGTCAAGAATGATGCGGGTAACCTTGTTTTCATCTTGCATCATTTCATCTTTTCTTTCAGTGGTTAGTAAATTCACACGTTCTACTAACTTGACTTTCTCGATAGCTCTTTTGATGACCCATTTAGGGTAACCCCTGTCGGTGAACCGTTGGACCATGATTTTTTCTTCCTTGGCATAGTCTGCGGTAGTACTACAGTTACGTTTGGCCCTGAGTAGCTCCCCGTAGGGGATACTCCATTTAAGGCGTTCTGGATGGCTACTCAGGGCATGCAGTAAGGTGTTTCCTGCTGTTTCTTTCCGAAATAGTACTGTAGTGAGTTTATTATCTTGGACTCTCACCTTAATGTCCAAGTATTCAATCTCCTTGTCACTGATGTTACTTGTGAGTATGATATTGTTGTTGTTCATGTTTAATTTGGAGATGAAATCGATGGCTGAGTTCTTACTGCCCTTCCAAATCACAAAAATGTCATCTATGTATCTTAGCCACATAGTGACATTGTGAAAATCTTCTTGTAAATCCAATCTGTTTCTGATGTCATCTTCCCATGCCCCCATAAATAGATTGGCAAAGCTTGGGGCAAAGCAAGTGCCCATCGCTGTGCCATGCAATTGGACATAGATGTCATCATGGAACAAAAAATAGTTGTTGACTATTTTTTGTTCCATGATGACATCTTGGCACCAATGTATTTTAGAACTGTGGCACGTTGTTGCATACGATTACCTGGGATACAAAACTCAGTATTCATGAGTTTACAACATTCCAATATTGGAATCCGAGTACCAACAAAATGGAAACCATAAAACAATTCTTAACGTGTACTACCACTTTTGTGGTGTATGTATTAGTATGCCCTTGCGAACTAAAGTATGTGGGTAGCACGACGAAAATGGCAAAACAACGTATACTGGAACATACCAGAGCCATTACCAACAGAGATAAACAGTATCCTATTGCTAGGCACTTTGAAAGCCATCATTTCTCGAATGCCAAACTTCTCAAGTACTATGTTATCGAACAGGTAATGCTTTCCACCAGGGGAGGCAATCGTGCTCTAAGACTGAGACAGCGAGAGTCGAGACACATCATTGGTCTCTGTACACGTTTTCCGAATGGACACAATCTTGATGAGGAATACAATGTGCATTTACAGCAAGAATGAATATTGATTTATTGACTGTATATCGTTCATGTTGTTTGACATTCATTTAAGATCACTCTCAGCCTGATTGTAGCCCCTTTATTCTTATCCCCACAGGTTGAAACAGTAGGAATGTATCACAGGCTTGTGATTACAGCAACCGTGTACTTTTCAAATCTGGCCTTCTCCATCCTCCAGATGAAGTATGTTTCTTATATTTGTATTACTGTGCACTTTATTATTTATGGATTTTGGAACGGGGTTGTTCCGTGGTTGACCCTTCACTTATTGCTCACTCCGAGACCGTGTGAACATCATAAGACTTTATTTGCTGGACTTTTGTTATGTCACTCAGAGCTCCTCCACTAACCAGGGGATATGTAATCACATTTGTATGCCATGCACCCACCCACTAACTAGGGGGAATTGACTCTATACGCACCGCTACCTGTATACACGTAGGTACGGCATGGTTTACAACGTCTCCATAGTAACCTGCAGGGGACGCGATGATGATCACGTGCTGTGTGTCCCGCTTCGGATTGGAAGACGGCACCAATGTATTTTAGAACTGTGGCACGTTGTTGCATACGATTACCTGGGATACAAAACTCAGTATTCATGAGTTTACAACATTTAACTCTCGAGTTTGCATTTGTGACATTAATATGATTTTGTTCAAAGATATCTTATTTTTTCAACACAATATGTTGCTAATGTCCAGTATTTTCTTTGGGGCTGCCCGGCGATTAGGGCCTGCTTTGTGACAACATGTTCATTGTGTAGATAACACCGAACTCGGTATGTTTATAATTTATACCTACTACAAGATGGCGCCCACAAAATATCACTAATACATGTGAGTCCTATGTCTATGTTGATTGACAGCACACGGTAAATACGACAAACTTTGTGAGCATTTTGTGTGAACAAGCACTCATGGAGTGCGAAACGCGTCACGTAGGGCTTATGGCGTGAATAAACCCTACTCATTTGACAAACCTGCTGACTGGTGTGGATTCTTAGTACCTGAGTGCGCGCCTGGCACGCCGTTTTGGAGTTATATGGTTACCGGTTACCTCACCGGCAGCGCGCCACCCCCACGAGACGAGGGATACCCCACAGAGGTGCTCTTTGGATTTCATATATATATATATATATATATATATGAAATTCTGTATCCCATCTTCAATACAGAAAAACTCGCACACCAGGGTCTCTTTCAGGAAATTAGTATATTAGAGTAAACCGCAACGTTTTCACGGAAATGATCTTCTTCACAAGCCAAGTTCCACAACATTACATCCACCCCACCATTTATAGTGTGCATGAAATAAACATAAAGAATGGACAAACAGTGTTGGTCATTTGCCTAGATAGTAAAGAGAGACTCTCTAAACCCCTAAGGAGTCCTTACATTGAGATCTGTTGATTATGACATATTATCCAGTATTAGGGTATCTTTCATAGATTCACATGCCTGATTCATTCCCCGTCGCCGAGGTCGGAGTCCCATGGTAAAAATATATATACAAAAGCAGTGTCTTAGTAAGAAACTGTAGTAGGGTAAAAAGAACAGAGGGCCCAAAGCTTAGTACCCTATCTACCTCATTATATGAAAAGAACCAAAACATGGTTCTAACCAATCAACTGCCAGCACCCTCTAGAACCTTCCCAGCAGAGGCAGTTCTCCTCAGATTTTCCCCGCACATCGTGTGGAAGTGAGTCTTCCTGAGTGCCTACTCAGTTATTCTTCATATTTCTTTCAAGATGTCAGACAAGAAAACTCTCTTTAGAGCGTGCAGGACCTGTTATAAGAAGAGGGTCCATGTAGATGATCAGCACAAAGACTGCATCTGCTGTCTACATCCTAACCATATTGTTAAGGGTTGTAGAATATGTCGTACCTTCCCTGCCAAAACCATCAGAGACAGGGAGGCAAGGGTATTGTTCTGGCTAAAAAATTCTTCAGCTGAGGAAGATGACAAGGCGTCTACATCTAGCAAGAGAGCTAGATCCCAAGACAGCTCTTCTTTAGAGGGAAGGAAGCACCACAAATCCTCTCATAGAGCTTCTGACCAGGCAAGGAGATCTCCAACTTCTCCTTCTGGATCAGCATTGTCTTCGTCTTCTGAGACCTCCAGGCCTTCGACTGCCAGAACCGTGAGTGAAGCCCCGTCAAGACTCTATCTCTGGTGTCTTCTCATACGGTTTCTGTTACCTCTGCTGCTTCTATTTCTTCAACTACAGTCTCTACCATGGCTATTACATCACCTATTGTGTCTTCCAAAATATCTATATCAAAGAAATCTTCTGTGACTAAGGAACAATCTTCTAAAGGTTCCTCATCTAAACCTCCGCCGACGACAGCGTCAACGTCGATGTCATCGACGACCGTTCCCTCATCAACGAAGACATCGCCGATGAAGAGCCCTTCGACGTTGAAGACCTCGTCGATGTAGATCCTGTTAATGTCGGCACCGTCATCGACGACACCGTCGACGAAGAGCCCGTCGACGACAGCACCGTCAACGAAGAGCATGTCGACGACGACACCGTCGACGAAGAGCACGTCGACGACGACACCGTCGACGAAGAACCCGTCGACAACCACACTGTCGACGAAGAGCCCGTCGACGGCGACTCCGTCGACGACAATGTCGACAAAGATTCCATCAACGACAACGTCGACGACCCAGTCTATGTTACCGTCAGTCAAGACGACCCCGTCGATGACAAAGAGCCCTTTAACTCCATCGACAAAGGGTTGGTTAATTCCTCCAGTATCTCAGACGACGCCTATTTCATACACTCACTTCCAGTTGAAGACATACCACAGACAAGACTATAGCACCATATCTCCATTATTGCCTTTACATATTTTAGAGAGGTATGTGGAAGATGAGGAGTCGGATGAAGAAGATGAGGAGGTTCCTTTTGGCATAGCTCACCATCCCTCAGAATTGCAAATAAAATGCCAAGAGAAGGTCGATGAAGAAGATTATCAAGAGCATTACTATCAGGAGGATCTGTCTACACCTTATCACAGACAGCTCCAACGACCTCCACGTCAAGGAGATACAAGTCATCTTCCTCCTTCTTTGATTCAGGACCTACAAGCCATTGTTGGCTGATTATCGGCAAAGGTTTCCTACTGAGCTGGCTATTCCTGTCATACCTCCCACACCGGCAGTCATACCACCACCACTACCACCGGTGGAAGTTCCTACTTCAGCAAGGCAACCCTCTGGAACACCACCACAGGGGGATCTAGATACTTCTTCCTCGGACGAGGATAGAAGGGAGGAAGGCTAATTTACAGAAAATAATGCTGATGGGGACCCCTGGGATGACTACATCATTCCCATGCCCTCACCGCCTCTTCCTCAGCTGTCTGATTCTCCTCTTGAGGATATCGGTGGCTTTCACAACATCATGCAAAGGGCCGCAATGAGATTTGAATTGCCAGTCACTTTCGAGCAATCTGACTGTTTTTTGCATGATTTTAAAGAAAGTTACAGAAAGATGACAAGAGCGATTACAATCATAGACTTCATTTGGAATGAAGGTCTTAAAATAATGAAAATTCCTGCCTCCATACCCACGGTGCTTCCACTGTTTGAGAAAAAATACCGAGCACCACAAGACACTCCGTCTTGCCTTATAGGTTACCCATGCTCGGATTCAGTCATATCACAGGCTGCTCAGCAGAGATCAAAAAACCTGGCCACCCCAATTTCAACTCCGCCTGATTAGGAGGGTAGAAGATTGGATCTTATAGGAAAGAAATGTTCTACTAATGCTGCATCGTCCATCAAGGCAGCTAATTCCTTGGCAATTTTGGCAAGATATGACCGCAGATGTGGTCAGATTTGTCGGAGTTTATAGATCTCATCCCTGAAGACCGTCAGCAAGAAGCACGAAAGATTGTGCTAGAAGGTGAACGGGCTGAGTCCGAGATTATTGACTGCGCTCTTGACATTACTAATCACAATTTCCGACAGCTTGCTGGTGCTGCGGTAATTAGACGCCAGGGATGGCTTAAAGCAACATCGTTTTTGCCAGAGGTGCAAACCAAAATACTGGATATGGCCTATGACGGCGACTCACTATTTGGGAACCATATAGATGATGCCGTGTGGCTATCAAGACCGACACAGACACTGATAAATTGCTGGGTACTCTCCAGTATAAAAGAGGATCGTTCCGAGGTTCTAGAGGTCGTGGCTTTTCCTCCAGGTGGAATTATCCCAATCAACAGAACAGGCAGTATCAATCACAATATAAACAGCCTTACTAACAATCATCAAATAGACAAGGTTCTTCGGGCGGTGTCTCTCGCCAGGGTGGATGAAGACAGCCTAACAATCAAGGCCGTGACTCAAACAGAAAACAATGAGTTCAGCCGGACGCCAGTCAAAATTCCCCCCCCCCTCTCTCTGGGCGCAAAGATCTCAGCCTTCTTTCATCAATGGCAACAGATCACGTCAGATCAGTGGGTCCTCGACCTTGTACACAAGGGTCACACTTAGGAATTCCTAAAGAAACCACCTACGACCCCGCCCAAGGTTCCCCCTCCCCCTCATGTTCACTTACTTTTCAAAGAGGCCTTAAACATGCTCCACAAGAATGCAATAGAGAAACTTCCAGGTGTGCAGAAAGGGAAGGGGTTCTACTCTCGCTTCTTCCTCAAGGAAAAAAATCTGGGGAGTGGCGCCCGATTCTGGATCTTTGCAAACTCAACAAGTTTCTGAAAAAGCATTGTTTTCGGATGGTGACACTTGCCGAAGTGTTAAGCTGTCTCAACGAAGGGGACTTTATGGCTTCTCTAGACTTGGAAGACGCATACTTCCATATCCCTATACATCCCAAACATCGCAAATACCTACGATTCACAGTGGCTGGCGTCCACTTTCAGTTCAAAGTGCTTTCGTTCGGACTGAAATCAGCACCAAGGATATTCACGAAATGCCTAGCTCCAGTCTCTGCAACCCTGAGGTCTCAGGGAATACAAGTGTTTCCCTACCTCGATGACTGGTTGCTCAAGAGACCTTCGGAACAGATTACAAAAAAGGCTGTCAGGAGATGCCTTCATCTCTTCTCAAATGTGGGACTCGCGCTTAACGTAAGCAAACACAATTGCATCTTGACTTCCTAGAATCTCAGGACTGTCGGGAAATTCGATCTAAATCCCGTGCCCAGAGTACAGTCAAAACGTATCGCTTAAAGTGGAAACGCTTTTGTCATTGGTGCGAGGATATCCTCCACCGGAGGATATCCTTCCCTATCTGCTACCTCTAGCCAAAGCGGGACTAGTGTTCTCCTCTATCAAAGTTCACCTCGCTGCAATTTCCAGATTCCGAAAAAGCTCTAACAAACCATCACTTTGTTCAACGTCACTTATCAAACTGTTTTTAAAAGGACTTTTTCGAGTCTTTCCTTTGAATTGGCCACCACCTCCGGAGTGGGAACTGAACACAGTTTTATCTCAACTAATGAAGAGACCATTTGAACCAATTCACAAGGCAGAGCTCAAGTTTTTGACCTGGAAAGTAGCAATTTTATTAGCTCTTACTTCAGCCCGAAGGGTTGGTGAAATTCAGGCCTTCACCATTTCGGAACCCGTTTTGCATTTCACAAGGGATTACGTCACATTACGAACAAATCCCAAATTCATTCCTAAAGTACTGTATCAATTCATCTCAATCCGCCTGTAAAGCTGAAAACCTTCTTCCCGGATCCAGTTACGCCGGCGGAAAGAGCTTTGCACTCTCTTGATGTAAAACATTGCCTAAAATGTTACCTCCAGAAGACTAAGGACATTAGGCTATCCAATCAATGATTGGTTGCCTATGGCCCAACTACATTGGGACAAGCTGTAACGAAAGCAACTGTAGCTAGATGGATTGCTTCTGTTATCCAATTTTGTCATGATAAAGCCAACAAACATTTGCATAGAAAGGTCAAAGAGCATTCCACCAGGACTATGGCAGCCTCAACTGCATTATTTGCTGGTGTTACATTGGAGAACATCTGTCATGCTGCGACATGGAAGAATGTCCACACATTCACAAAGCACTACTGCCTACAGTCTGCGTCGCAGGACGATGCAGCTGTGGGACAAGCTGTTCTTCAACATCTTCTTCATTGAGGTTAGAATTATAATGTCACTGATATTGCATTTATTTTGTGCGAATATGAACATATTCTCTATTATGTTTATGGTCATTAATTGATAAATATTACTGCACAGTATGTTAATGTACTATGAATACTTCATTCTAAAATGTTTTTCTATATTCTGATAATTTTCTAACCTTCCCGGATGTGTGGGGGGTATATACACTCTGTCTCCCACCGTCCGCAACAGACATTATTGGGCTTAATGCTTGCTATTCTGATTCAGGTATGTGAATCTATGAAAGATACCCCAATACTGGATAAGAAAACAAGTTACTTACCTGTAACTACAGTTATCCAGTATTGGTATCTTTCATAGATTCACATGCACCCACCCTCCTCCCCGGTAGAACAGTTCTCTATTTGGGATGCCTACTTCTCACTTGTGCTAGGAAAATCTGAGGAGAACTGCCTCTTCTGGGAAGGTTCTAGAGGGTACTGGCAGCTGATTGATTTGGTTCTTTTCATATAATGAGGTAGATAGGCTACTAAGTTTTGGGCCCTCTGGGCCTCTGTTCTTTTTAGCCTTCTACAGTTTCTTACTAAGGCACTGCTTTTGTGTATATATTTTTACGGTGGGACTCTGCCTCTGCGACGGGGAATGATTCAGGCATGTGAATCTATGAAAGGTACCAATACTGGATAACTGTAGTTACAGGTAAGTAAGTAACTTGTTTTCATCTCAATTATTCTGTAGTGATGCAATTCAAAATAAAATGCAAATTTCGCAATTGTCTAAAATAATGAGCAAGCCTGCATGGCTGGAAGCACATATTAGATAGCTCATCAACCAATACCATTTAATTTTTCATGAATTCATGGTATCAGATTTTACATAAGTTTCGTAATAATAATCTTTAGGGGTTTCAATTAAAAAATCTAGATCAAGCCAAATGGCTTAAGACGTCATAAAACAAATCCGTGTCCTTCTATGTTAATTTACACATATCCATAATCATTCACAATTTAGACACACTACAAGAAATCCTAAACCGTAGTGAACAAGCCTGTATGGTAAAACCCATATTTTAAACTTCATAGCAATTGTCAAAAATTAAATTATCACATTCTGCGTGAATTTAAGAAAGGGCCATCTATATAGGTCTTGGCCAAGAAACCTTTGTCGGGCCAAGTGGCCTATGACGTCACAAAGCAAAAAGAGGGGGGGGGGGTCTCCTGCAGAGATAAACTGGATAGACGCAACCAACAATGTTATATTCATGGTAAAACAAAAATGAACACCGTGCATAAATTGTGCATATGAACATAAGACAAAAGGGAAGGAGAGATAAAAATACAAGGGATACAGACTTGATGAACACTGCTATATAAACCTAAATAGCTTGGTTATCTAAACACTCAAAGTGGTCTACTGTCGAAACTGAAGATCAATGTTGACTATGCCTCCTGTGAAGCTTTTTCCCAAACTGCTGATACTGGATCATGGCTGAGAGCCCTCACCACGACCCAGCACACACAGGGAAAACATGGATCCCAATGAAAGCAGGTGAAAAGGTTTCAAAACATGTCAGGTACGTATCCAATATGAACATAGAGTTCCTCGTCTTAGTTAATTCCAGAGGGGTTCTTGCTATCAAGGAGTATGATATATCTGGACCCCAAGATTCTTAGTTGTCTTTCACGATCGCCCCCTCTGGGGTTCGCTGTAACCCTGTCAATACCAAAACAAGATTTACAATGCAATAGGTCTCGCATTATTAAAGTTTGAGCTATTGGCATTGTAAATGACAATGCTTTTATTCATTTGTTTTTAAAACCTGCAATCGGTGCATAAACACGCATTTTGAACGTATAGTCCTTACGATGAGCAAGGCTAGCAGTAAAAGAGACTGCCAGCCTTGCTTCTCATAAGCATTGACTATAAGTGCAAAGTGCTTGTTTATGCACCGATGCAAATGAATAAAAGGCATAGTCATTTACAATTCCAATAGCTCAAACTTTAATAATGCGAGACCTATTGCATTGTAAATGCTTGTTACACTTGTGTGAGTTGCCTGGGAAAAGGCTACACCTCATTACTACCAGTTTAACTGCCAAAGATAGCGATAAACAACAGAAATATGACCAGTCAACCTTTTAAAAGGACCTTCCACTGTGCAGGAACTTGTGTTAAAGCAATTTTAGTGACATTTGATCTATAAACATATGTGTTTGTTAAAATCGGCAGATTATGCAGATGATTATATATTATGTGGCAAATAGGCCAAGTCCATTACAGATGGAAAATGCTGCAGCTGCAAAATTGCATAATAATAGTGCATGCCTTTGCTTACTTGGGTTGATATTTTGAGGTCTAACTTGTGAGACAGTTTTAGCTGCCTTGCCAGCCTATTAATTTTTCCAAAAATGAATAGGCCATTAGCACACATAGAGGGTCTTTGGGTTACTGGGCATCCTCTATTGGTCTTAAATTGACATTCACATTTTGCTTCTGGCTACATCAGCATACAGCATAAGGCTAACCGCCAGCTCAATTTCCCAGTGGCACCCATCACTTTGATTGACTGCACATTGTTCACATTCACCTAAAAAGTTACTTTCCCTTTGGTGACAAAGATGGTTCACAGTGTGCTGCTTTTATTCTGTATTTATATTAAATTTAAATGCCAGCTATTTATTTTGCCTGCAATTCATGCACTCATTTGGATGTAGATTTGTTTTTTAACGTTGCTATGATACAGTTTTTAAGTGACATTGTAATGTTGAGCTGCCTGAGACTTTAATCCTTGAATATGTGGTACTGTATTCTTCTCTCCTTCACAAATAACAATTTTCATAAAATGTAAAGGCTTACTATTTTTAAAAGAACCATCACCAGCAAAACAGCTGCATCAGTGATGTGTTTTTAGAATGTAAGATATATATTGCAAACATGTGGCAGCCACACTTAAGAGGTGGCATGATTTCTTTTTTTGTTTATTTTTGTGGCATTCGCTTTCAATAAAACAGTAAAATAATTAACGATTGCACGTTTACCAAGGCAGACAAATTGACTTTACCAATGCTTGTTTTCTTGTAATATTTAAATACTTCCCTTGCTCCTTATAGTTACTACTCTGCAATACTCTTTAAGATATACCTTCACCTACCGTAGTTCCCATACTCCATGATTGTGTTTACTGTATTTCCTTGTACTCCCTTCATTCGCTCTCTCCCTGCTGCTCATTAAATATATACCTTTATCCCTTATGATTCCTTCTCTCTCTGGTAATATTTGATATGTATACATCTTTAAATGCCGCTACTTGGAGCTTTTTTCAAAGTGCAGCAAACTTGTTTTCTTTGGCTCCTGGTCTGTCTGGTGTCGAAGATGGAAATACTGCACTAGTTCCGGCCGCGAAGAGCGATGCAATTATAAAGATGCAGCAACAGCTTCTATTTTTACACTAAATAAAGCCCAGCTCTCTAAAGTGCAGCAAACGTGTTTTCTTTGGCTCCTGGTCTGTCTGGTGTTGAAGATGGAAATACTGCACCAGTACCGGGAGAAGTACGACTTTAGCAACCGGTTGAAGACTTTCGGGGGCCTGGCCTTTCGCAGAGAAGAAAACAAGTTACTTACCTGTAACTTTGGTTCCCCAGTATTGGTAACTTTCATAGATTCCCATGCTTTGTATCATTCCCCTGTCGTCGGAATGGGATCCTCGGTAAACAGAAAATACCATAGCAGTAGTTACAAAAGAGAAAGAAAGGCCTAGGCCTCAGCTAATTTTGTAGCATATCACCCTCTTTTTGTAAAAGAGACCAAAAAACTGCAACAACCAATCAGATCAGCCTCACCCCACAGAACCCTCCTGAGAGAGCCTCAGAGCCACATATTTTCGTAGCCGTTGTGTAACAGTAACCAACTTTGCTGAAGGCTGAGCTTCCCAGGGGAGGCGGGTGGGCGCCTGGGAACCTATGAAAGTTACCAATACTAGGGAACCAAAGTTTCAGGTACGTAACTTGTTTTCTTGCCCCAGTATTGGACTTTCATAGATTCCCACGCTTTGTATCAGAGTAGCTAGCAGTAAGCAATAAATGCACATTTTGTTACATGTATATTAGCATAATACAGTATAAGAATTACCATAGATAGCAGATACTCTTTGCAACAATATATAGAAAACATTATGAGATACAAAATGTGCAATATAGGAAGGAGGGATAGAAGGGAAAGCTCACCGCTTATTGGAAGAGGTTCCTCAGGACTGCCTGTCCAATTGCTGCCTCACTCCTTGTGGAAGAGTCCAAACAGTAGTGCTTTGTGAATGAATGGGCACTGCTCCATTTAGCCGCCCTACAAATGTCCTTGATAGGAACACCAGAGAGCAGAGCCATAGAAGATGAAACTGATCTCGTAGAATGAGCTTTGATTCGTCCTTTCAGCGGCTTTCCTGCTGCTTGATGACAGAAGTGGATTGTGCTGGCAATCCAACGTGATATTCCCTGCTTTGATAGGGGCATGCCTTTCCTTGGAGCGCTAAAAGCGACAAAGTTGTGAAGTCTTTCTGAAATCTTTCGTGTATTGGAGATCAAACTTTAGGCATCTTTGGACATCCAAAGTGTGGAGAGATCTTTCAGCCAGAGTTGAAGGCCGAGGAAAGAAAGAACTTAGGACTACAGGTTCATTCAGGTGAAAATCCAAAGGAACTTTTGGAATAGATTTCGGATTTGTCCTCAAATTCAAAGAGTCATTCTTGAACTGTAAGAAATGCTCAACAATTGTGAGAGCTTGAAGTTCTCCAACCCTCCTGGCTTATGTTATAGCCAGAAGAAAAGCAATCTTCCATGACAAAATGTTTATGTCCGCTTAATGTATAGGTTCAAAAGGAGCCCTCATGAAATGGGCAAGGACCAGGTAGAGTTGCCATATTGGAGGAGGAGGTCTAACCGGAGGGAAAGCCCTGAATATACCTTTCAGGAATTGTTTGATCACTCTCGTGGACTAGAGAGAAGGGCCAGAGGCTGTTCGTCTGAACCTAGAGATCGCTGCCAGATGCATCTTGAATGAAGAGTGTTGAAGACCTGATCTGGCCAAAGACAAAATGTACGGTAAGATCTTATGAGGAGCTGAAGTGAATGGATGGCACCATGCACAAAAACACTTCCATTTTGCTCGATAGGTTCTGCTTGTACTTGGGGCCCGAGCTTGAGCTAAAATGTCTTTGCAATCTTGAGGGATATCTAAAGTTCTGAACTCCCGCTGCTCAGGACCCAAGCTGTCAATTGCAGAGAACTCGGGTCCGGGTGCATTACTTGTCCCTGGGATATCGTAAACAGGGTTGGAATGGGACGCAGGTGAATTTGTTGATCCTGAGACAGAAGGAGGAGCTCTGTGAACCAAAATTGGCGGGGCCAAGCTGGAGCTATTAAAATCATTGTGCAGGGTTCCGTCTTGAGTTTCCTTTGTATTTTTGGACTCAGGGGAATTGGTTGAAAGGCATAAACAAATGCGCCTGACCAGGCTATCGAAGGAGCATTCCCCAAAGATCCTTGATGGTGAAACGTGCTTCCGTAAAATTGGAATTTCTTGTTTTCTGGAGTCCTGAACAGGTCTATAAGAGGAGTGCCCCAACGAGAGAATATTCTTTTGAGAGTTCTCTGATCCAATTCCCATTCGTGAGAGAACGACCTTAGACGGCTCAATAAATCCGCCTCCGTATTGAGGGAACTGGCAGATGTTCCGCTGAGAGAGATATCTGATGACGAATCGCCCATTCCCAGATCTCCTGTGCCTCCCTTGAATGAAGTTTGGTCTTGTTCCGCCCTGCTTGTTTACATAATGCATGGCCGTAGTGTTGTCCGTGTGGACCAGGTCTGTGGAATTCCGAATTTTTGGAAGGAAGGCTTGTAAAACTAAATGAATCGCTCGTAGCCCCAGAACGTTGATATGGGAGGTGCAAATCTCTGGAGACCAGTGGTCTCTTACTTGAAAATCCTGTAATACCGCCCCCAGCCCTCTAGAGAGGCGTCTGTGGTCAGAACTAATGGAGAAGGAGGAACTGTGAACAAGAGGCCTTTTATAGTCCACCACATGAGTGCCTTCTTCATGAAGGAGTGATCTTTATCCTGTTCACAATGATCCCTCAGTCTGACGCCATTGCAAGTCTAGTTGCTCTTGCAGGGGGCGCATGTGAAGCCTGCAGTGCGGAATTAAGGCAATGCAAGATGACATCGAGCCTAGAAGGGATTTGTATTGACGGACTGAAAGAGTTTGTTTCCTTTGTAATCGGTTGGCAGAAAGAATCAGTCTGTTCTGTCTCTCCTCTGAAGGGAAAGCTTTGCAATGAGTTGTATCCAGAATGGCACCCAGAAACCTTGCCGACCTGGATGGAAGAAGGACAGACTTGCTTCTGCTCAGACCTAGACCCAAGACACTGAAAAGTTGAATGCAATCTTCGACTGCCCTTGTGGCTGCTTGAGAGGATGGAGCCTTTATCAGCCAATTTTCCAGGTAGGGAAACACCTGCAGAGACTGCCTTCTGAGAAATGCTGCTCTCTTGGCTCCTGCTCTGAAGGTCGAGACACCTGAGGAGTCACTGTAATTGAAGAAGTGGCAGGAATTGATGGAGGAGGTGGCTGCGTTTGCTGCTCAGGAGTTGGAGACAGAAACCTTTTCTTGTAGTCTTGTAGCATCATTTGTAAGTCCGTTATAAGAGAGGAAGGCATTGTCACCATATCCTGATGAGACTGATGTTGAGGTCTCTCTTGTTTATCATAATGGCGATCTTCAGTATAGTAATCGTCAGGATCTGAATCCTGATATTTCACCTGAAGTTGGGATGGGCTATAAGCATCCCCATAAGTACGCATCGGATGGCGTTCAGAAGATTCTTCCTCAAAGAGTAAAGTTGGAGGCAAGGGTGTCACTCTGCGTGGAGATGCCATCTCAGGAGTATTTTGCTGCCTTCTTATCGATATCTGGACTCTTTGAATCGTTGACGTAGTCGTCGTCGAGCTTGTCGTCGATGGGACCGTCTACTTAGAAAGGGCTGTCATCAACGATGGTCTGATCGTCGACGGTATTGTCGACGAGCTCGTCGTCACTATCATTACCGCCGTCGACGTCGACACTATCGTCGGCGTCATCGTCGCCGACGTCGCAGATGTCATCATCATCGTCGACGACAAGGGGACAGGTACCTGAAACGTCGACGAAGATAACATCGCAGCCGCCGTCGACAAAGCTCCCATCGACGGTCCCTTCGACGGAGCTGTAATTGAAACCAAGTGCTCTTTCGATGTCGTTGTCGGCGTACCTGAAAATTTCGTCGCCGACGGACGGTTCTTTTTATCTGATTTTTCTTCCTGAGGGACAGAAGCTGGTTTCTTGAATATCTTTTCCTTTTCAGCTGGTGGAGAAGCAATAGAATGAGTTTGCTGTGCCTTCTTTGATGGTTGTACCTCAGCAATTTGTCCCAGCCTCTCCTTTACACTTCGGTGAGGAGGTTTTTGTGGACTGGGCTTTTCAGTCCTATCAGAAGTCTTTTCTCAGGCCTTAACAGGGGGTTCAGATGAAGTTGAAGGGGAAGACCTACCTCTTTTCCTGGATCTTCTGGAGGACGCAGCTGAAGAAGAATCCTCACTGTCAGATGACAGAACCTCCTTACGAAACTTCATCTTATGTAACCAGGTTAACAAACGACCTTCCCTGTCTCTCAAGGTCTTGGTGGAGAAGGTCCTGCAGATCTTACAATCCGTGGCTTTATGATCAGGGTACAAGCAGTATATACAGTCTTTATGCTTGTCCTCAATGTACAGCCTTTTCTTAGAGCAAGCAGCACATCCTTCAAACAAAGCCTTTTTTCCTTATCAGACATTGTAGAGTAGAAAAAAGAAGAGAAAAATTCAAATCTGTAGAGAAATCTGAGCAGAGCTCAGTGGAGACTCCCTTAGCAGAACGTGTGTAGAAAATCTTAGGCTCTAAGGCTCTCTCAGGAGGGTTCTATGGGGTGAGGCTGATCTGATTGGTTGTTGCAGTTTTTTGGTCTCTTTTACAAAAAGAGGGTGATATGCTACAAAATGAGAGGAGACCTAGGCCTTTCTTTCTCTTTTGTAACTGCTGCTATGGTATTTTCTGTTTACAGAGGCTCCCATTCAGACAACGGGGAATGATACAAAGTATGGGAATCTATGAAAGTGCAATACTGGGGCATCTGCATGTGTACCCGAGAAAATGTAAGTGCCACGAAAACCTGCACTCCAACTCCTGGAGGTAGCCTCTGAGTTGGATTGAGCTGAGAAAACGAGTTTAAAGGGTGAAGATGTTGTTTGGCTGAGCAGCTTACGACGTGTCCCGCGGATGCAACGTTGTTTGCCGTAGGCTGTCCTTTGCTAATGCAATGCATTTTGGGAGTTGTAGTCTTGATTCGATTAACTGAATGGACATGCCTGGTAGAACGAGTTGTAAAATCAAAGTCATGGACTGCACTAAGGCGCTCGATGTCCCTCTGATCCTAAATGTGAACTCTTGGTGTCTCTTTTCCTTTGCACCTCCCTCGTGCTTTAGGCAGGCTGAGTCGGAGATCACAGGAGCTTTTCATTCACTAAAGATCAAAGATTGCATATTTAAACCATTAAACGTATGTAAAGAAAGTCAAACTAAGTTATTGTATATATAAGTATTCAACAATTCCTCCTGTGCTGCTCCTGGTATTGCTCAAAAACAACGCAGGTGGGTAGGGGGTAACGTCCTAGATGTATCCACAGTCGGTGTGACGTCTTCAATGCCTGTTTTTGGCAGGTATCACCACTTCCTTAAAACACAGGTGGTCGTCTTACAGATATTTAATGCCACTTCTGCCCCCTTTGTGCTTGTTGCACTCCTTGTTTTCATACTTGACGTTGGGCTGACCTGTTACTTTGGTAGCGAGTACATATACAATAACTCGCTTAGGTAAAAGAAGTGAGAGTGAGTTGATGGTGTATCACAACAGAAGGGGTGGCTATGGAAATCGCGGGTGTGGTAAACCAGTTGTGTTATAGCAACACCTAACAAACGTGATATGATCTCCCATGCTGTGATGTAATTAGTGATTTCATATTATCCTGCGCAATGTGCCAGTACCTCAGCGGTCCTGTTTATTTATGTGAAATCTTCTACTTGCAAATCATATGCATGAGATGAAGAGGCATGTGGTGAATAAAGTTGTTTAGGGATCTGTTATGGTGCAGGCATGGGCGGAAAATCCGTTCCGCTCGCGGATTTTGCGGATTTTCGGGAAATCCGCAATCCGCGAGATTTGCGAATTTCCTGAAAAATCCGCAAATCCGCGAGCAGCGGATTTTGCTCGCACTGCTCGCACTGTTCGCGTGAGTTCGCGCCCCGCGAATAAGTGCGAAATTGCAGAAATACGATTTTAGCAAAACTGAAAGTAACTACTTACCAGGTTCAAAAGTTCAGGCTCATCATTAGTAGCCATTTCCTGTAGTGCTTCCTGAGGGGCCCCTCCAGAGTTCAGTTGCCAGTTGCAACTATTATGTGACCCTGCTCTGAACCTCAGAATAGTTACACATATGCCACAAAGGTCCTGAATTACAGCTAAGGGAGACAAGCAGGAGCCAGGCTGGAAGTTAAAATCCATTAATCAGCCCCTAATTCATTATTGTCAGTTGGGGCAGGGCAGGTGTTGTAACTAATTTTGCAACAATGAAAGCACTTAGCAAGTGCAAAAGATCACTAATCAGGGCGCACTAAGGAAGCAGGTGCCAGCTAAAAAAATATTCTGTGACACATTAATCAGCCCCAAATTAATTCAGGTCACTTGAGGCAGGGAAGGTGTGCTTTGCTTTGCCAAAAATAATGTACACTGGACAACCAGAGGGTGTGGTGATGAAACAGAGGGTGGCATGGGTGGGCCAGAGGGTGGCATGAGTAGTCAGAGAGTGGCAGTGGTGACAGAGAGTGGCAGTGATGAAGAAGAGTGTCCCAAACAGGTTGGACACGTAGAAACAACAAGTTCGCAAAACTTGCGACCCGACAGGTAAGTTCGCAAATTGCGAAATTGTAAAAACCCCTCGCGAACTGGCAGAAACACGGGCGAACACAAAAAAAAAAAAAATCCGCAAATTCGCGGGAATTCGCGGATTTTGCGGATTGCGAGTTTGCAAATCCGCAAATTCGCGGATTGCCAATCCGCAAAATCCGCTCATGCTTATTATGGTGGCCAGTCATAAGAAGGGTGAAACGCATTCGAGGCTTTCACATACGGAAATGGTGTCATAATCAATGAGTTGACCCATCAAAAGATGGAAAGCATACAACAAATGCCATGGAAAAATATGATGCAGACTTTAAAATGAAAAAATATATATTTCTATGTCCCCCGAGTATCCCAGGTCTCATATACTCGTTGGCATTGGGTTGAATGTGACTCCCATGCGAGTCTGGTTACCACATGGGCCTGAATTAAGCTCCCCACATCTCTATAGCGAAAGTGGGGTTCTCTCTCAGGCGCTGCAGATAGGTCACAGATTTAACTAGAACACCAATATCAAGTGTGTTGCATATGACTAACACAAGGATGCATTTAACTCGACTTCAGAACATCCCTTTCCAAGAACCAGAGAATATCTCATGTGTCCTCGAAAGGGATAGCGGAGCTAATATTCTGGAGGTTTACACTGAACATTTTCAAGGGTGTAGCTCTGTTAAAAGCTATCGAAGATGGTTTTACAGATTACTCGATGATCAAATCTTACAAAAACATTATTCTGGCGTTCATGTATTTTACGTGCCGCATTTGCAGATCATACGAAAGGAAACACTCCCCACAGTGGTAAAAGTTCTACATTCCAATATATGCTGCCATTAAAATACCAAACATGCCAACAGACCCACCATTATTTAAGCAAAAATGTACTATCTTTTGGCTGCCTCCCGCTTCAAAGGAACCCAAATGCGTCCACCGGATTCCTTTTATTTATTTATGTATGTATTTCTTTTTTTATCTTCCACTTTCCTCTTCTAAAACCCGGTATTTGTGAAGCGCGAACAAATCACCCCTAAGGGTCTCAAGGCGCTGAGGCCGTTGGGAAGATTAAGCTAATTATTGCCCATAGTCACACAGTGCTGGAATGAGCTGCCGCCAGGGATCCCACTGCGAGTCCCGTGCTCTGGAGTCAGCTGCACTGACTGCACTATTAGCATGTATGGAATACTATACAGTGGACAAAGGCATTACCACATCGGTTCCAAGCCACAATATGGCTGAGCACTTCCTGGCTCACAACACTGAATAAACCACAGAGAAATGTTTAAAGCAGGGATCTGTCAGTATACACAAGAGCTTGCTTTACACAGCCGGTGAAAGGCTGGTGCTTACGTAAGCACGTCCATACGGCTGGGTCTACCCGTTATAGCACGCCGCGGTATTTTTACAGCAAGTCTATATAAATCATGTCAAATTTGCCTTTAAGTCACTGCATGTACTTGAAGCAGCAAGATTACATGACGGGTTTTTATTTCTCAATACAGCACCCTGAGCTCACACTCGGAGGAGCAGCCATCACACATAGTAATGCAATACGTCAAAAACAACAAGATGGGTTGTCATGGAAAAGGGTGCACAAACTTCCAGGACTGTTCCGTGACCAGAGCATCTTTATGGTGTGACTCACAGACAACTTCGATCTACTGCATCTTATGGGGGAGAGTGAGGCAGCCGGCTCATGGAAACTTTGGAGTTTGGGCAGCGGGGGACACGCATTAGGAGGAAGTGTGGGGAGGGGGGAGATGCCCCCCTGACGAACACTTCACAGCCTAGAGAGTCTACACGCGGGGCACGGGAGCATGTTCAAGCCAGCACTTCCTGAACCTGGGACACATCGGAACTGGCGGCGGTGGCAAGCACGCGAGTGGTGCGCACACGTGCGCCACTGTGAGCATATTTTTTCAATTAACGCGCCTGTGTCTGGCCGCGATAATTGAAGACATATGGGCTTTTGTGTGTTTAACAGACACCAATAGGCCATAGGCGGAGCTACGCGACCTATTGCGTGTTCTGTTAAAAAACAGCACGCACTCCAAGCCCAATCAAAATGGACCTAGGAAATAACACGCACGAGCTGTGTGGAATTTCCAGGTCCATTTTTTAAACCCCACCAAAAGGGCTTTTTGCTTCGCTTCACTTCGCTTCAGAGCCCTAAAAAGACAGGCTGTTAGCATTTTTATTATGGTATCTCAACCTATGTTGTGTCATTGAGTAACTCAAATCTCCTTTCCTGATCGCTCTTATATGTTCCAATATCCTCTTTTTCATAGGAAAATTATGCTCCCCATATACATTTTCTCACAGGGACACAATATCACACATACACAGAAATGAGTATTGCAATTCATAAATGTCTTGATATCACCTGTTTTGCTTGTTGGTAATGGGTACGTCTTCCTATTCTTGCTGCCACTGCATGCTTGTCCAGTGTTTAGTGGTACCCATGTAGCTGTTCACTAGCATATCCTTCAGGGAGCGGGCCTTCCTGTATGTAATCAGTGGATGCATGCTGACATGTGGGTCTATTGCAGGGTCATTCTCCACCATATGCCAGTGTCTTTTAAGAGTATTACGAACAGATGTTACCTCTGTGCTAAAAGTGGTGAACATTTTGACGCTATTCTCCTCACTGCTTGAATTAGATCTTTTCACCAGCAAAGCAGATCTACCCTGTTTGGCTGCCTTTTCATCCGCTACTCTCAAAACTTTCTCAGGATAACCTCTTCTCCTAAATCTACCCATGATTTTGTCTTTTTATATTTCATAGGCTGTTGTGTGCTGCAATTGCGTTTTGCCCTAATGAACTCCCCAAAGGAGATGCTCCACTTCAGTCTAAGTGGATGGTGGCTGTCTGCGAGTAATATACTGTTGCCTGAAGTGGCTTTCCTGTACAATTCTGTCAAGATCGCCCCATTCTCAGTTCTAACACACACACACATCAAAGAAATTAATTTTTCTCTGTGCATATTCCTGTGTGAAGCGGAGATCTCATTATCCGCTATCATGGTAAAGAATCTTTCTAAGTCAGTTTTGGTACCACTCCACATCACAAAAATATCATCTATGAGCCTTGTCCAGAATATAATATGTATGATCAAATGCAAATTTTTCTCTATCCAAACTAACTGTTCCTCCCACCATCCAACGAGCATACAGGCATAGCTCGGCGCAAAGCAGCTTCACATAGAGGTTCCAACTACTTGTTTGTCCCACCTGTCTTCAAAAAGGAAAAAGTTGTTTTCTAGGCAAAAAGTTAGCATGTTAATTAACATCATGGAATGTTCATATAGGAAGATCGATTTATCCCTTAAGAAATGTTTGCATGCTCCAATGCCCTATGTTTAATACCAGTGTAAAGAGAGCCCACATCAATCGTTACCAGCCAAAAGTTCTCCTGCCATGAGATACCTTCTAATTTCTTGATGAAGTCTGTGCTGTCCCTGCAATAGGATGGGAGGCTAAGAACATGTGGGAATAGATTAGAATCCAAGAATACAGACGTGTTTTCAAGGAGGCTACCGTTTGCTGACACTATGGGCCTGCCCGGTGGGTTAGTGCTGTCCTCATGGATCTTCAGCAGCATGTAGAAACATGGAGACGTTGGTTTTATCTAAATAAATATATATATATATATATATATATATATATATATATATATCTATAGCTCCAAAGTCCACCAGCCTGCTGCACACGCGAGCGGATGCTCCTTAAGCGGGGGTGTACCCACCTACGAAATTACTGCTCCCAGGTTCTTTCAACGTTCGTTCCTCGAACAAGAAACAGCACTCACAAGAGGGGGGGGGGGGGGGGGGGGGGAGGGAGGGAGCTTTTATTGGCAACCCTAGCACAGACAAGACGCGTTTTGGCGCTTAGCCTTCGTCAATTGTGGTTCAGAACGCGCCGCCATTACATTTAAATGCATTTCATTAGGTCTTTGCATGTAAGTCATAGGCATAGAAAGAAGACTACGAGGTTCCATAACCATCGCCATTTTGAAACGTGTAATGAACTTTCAACGCAAAAGAAGAAAATAAATACATTCTTAAATTACTAGTCTCCCATCAGAATGAAGTAATGTAAACATATTCACTACATTATTGTTCATCAGTTCATCTAGCCCTGGATGGGCATTGCAACAAGTACAATAAATACCGCCCATAGATGGGCAAGCTCTCACTTATATACATGCTAGACCATTAAAATCATCATCAGTTCATCAATTCAAAAAGAATACTCTTAATAAAATAGGATACTCAGACTTTAGCAAGAATAATCTACTCAACAAACAGTCAATCCTCTGTCAATACCCTTTGTTCCAACTGTGTGCCTATTAACCCAGATGTGCTGCTAATTCTTCATGTGTATTTAAACCTGTCGGGCTCTTGCTTTGTAAGTCTATTATATAGCTTGATTCTAGACGCCTAAGTTTCTGTAAACGATCTTCCCCTCTGGGGTGTGCAGGCACGCTATCCAGACAAAAATAGGCCAATAGATCCCTATTGTGCCCATGCATTTTGTTAAAATGCCTGGCGACAGGATAAGATTCATCGATATTATTTATTACACGCATATGTTCTAATATGCGTAACTTCACAGGGTTAATCGTGCTACCGATATAAGGTAGCCCACAAGGACACATATATATTTTTTTTAAGACAAGCGATTTGTAAACTCCCAAAGAACTTCAGCGGCACACCACAGGACGGCACAATACTTACTTTACGTTCCTGAATCGCTTTTCTTTCTAAAAATTACTAGCCGATGCTTTGACCGCTGCTGGCACCGGTGTCATAAGGGGGTTAGCGGCTGACCTCAACAAACTGTTATATATATATATATATACAACACAAATGTACTTAATATTAACAAAAAATAAATAAAAACATATAATGTTAAATACATATAACAAATACCTACAAAAATAATATATAAAATGAATAAATAATTTTAAAACAAGTATTTTTATTTAGAAATGATTTATTAACAAACATGGATTATTACATAGATTTAGTCTATTTACTTACTGCCTATAACACCACACAACTCACAACCCCACATAAAAAAGTATGTCTATAATTAATATAATTAATTATCAATTAAACAAATATTATTAATTAAAAATAAAATGAAAACACATCAAATGTAATTAAATTCCCACCTTTGCACCTATACTCCCCACAACCCACACTTAGAAGTAGACAGTAATAACAATTAATTACACAATAAAAAAATAAAAAAAATAACTAATAGTATTTAATAACTAATTATAAAGTAAGTAAAATTAGTTGTCTCCCCACCCTTCACCCTATATACCCAACCCCCCCCCCCCACACACACACAATAATTACAGTTTCCATATTTGATTGTCATTTAATTAATATTAATTAGCAACTAGTTATTAATTAATTAAAAATAAATTACTTCTCACCCTTTACCCCTATAAACCCCACAACCTGCACCTAAAATTAATTACACGATTACCATAATTATTTGTTAAGTAATTAATGAATATTAATTCAAAATAAATTACTTCCCAGCCTCTACCCATATAAACCCCACAACTCACACCTAAGATTTACCCCCACAAATTACAAATACAATTAACACTATATAATTACATAAATATTAATAAATAAAAAATATTCATAAATGTATTATAATTAAATTACTTCCCACCCTATTCCACTATACACCCACAACTCGCTACGGAATAAAAAAAAACTAAATGTTATTAAAATAAAATTATTAGCTACTAAAAATGTAACCTATATGTTAAAAAATCTAAACAATACATATTCAATCAAATGCATCAAATACATTTAAAAAATATACTAAAATACATAACACTTATTAAAAAATCGATATTTTAAACAACTATATTTTTGCAAACAATATTGATGACTTCTACATTTCTAAAATTGATATTTCTTACCTAAAAGTTGATATTCTTGACCTCGATATTCTTGCTGTCGATATATCTGTGTCACGATATTTTAAAATCGATATTAGTTTCAGTCGACATTTACAACTCAATATTTTGACTGAATACCTTTCCCCCCTTTCTTTGTGCCGAAAGGTGCAGGGATAGGAAGAGCTGCCTTCTCCTGCGACAGGAGAGACTCGATGAGGTTAACAAAGGGTTCTGAGGCCTTGGAAACTAACCACCTCGGATTACTCCTCCTACTGGTCCTACTGGGAGTGGGTGTGGCACCCTGGCTGTCACCCCAGGTGTCCAGGCCAGCATCTTAGGGCAACAGGTAGGTTCAGACCAGTCAAGAAACACTCTATAGCCGTCTGTTTTTCAGGGGACCGCTCTAAGGGGAGCCCTGTGTGCATTTCTTTTAAATAAATCCAGGCTTGGCATCAGGGTGGGTTTATTATTAGGAGGAGTTTGATATCAAAGTCTCCTAGGTTCAGTAAAGCCATCATGGTGCTGTGAAACTCGAGTTTGTGGAGTTTACAGCCCATGAACTCTATATGGCTTCAGTGTCACTTACAATATTAAGAATAGACAAAATATTGCAGAGTCATATCTGCTCATCCAGATATGTCCTCGCCGTAGATATATTGCACCCTGCCCTAGGGCTGAGAGGCCTTCCAGAGGGGTGACTTACATATACCTTGGCAGTGCTGCTTTGCCATGGGTCACAGGGCAAAGCAGGACCTCGAGCAGCTCACCGAAGAAGTTGGCTTACGATGCAAGTGTTGTGGTGAGGACAAAGGTCTTGATCACTGGCGATGCTCGAAATTGGGGCTACTTGTATACCAAAGATCACAGTGGAAGAAAGCCAATAAGCCTTTGCAACTGCAAGTCAACGCTCTACGTAGGGGTTTGGTTCCTGCGGCTCTGACAAGTAATACTGGCCTCAAACTTGGTGAGGGGACAGGTCAGGCCTCTAGGGATGTGAATAGCTACCACCAGTGTTGCTGAGACTTACGGTGTCTGTGGGAGCCCAGGATCAGCAGACTGGTCAGCTTAGTTGTGGTGCCTGCAGATTCAGGAAAGTGACTCCTTCACTTCAAGGGAGATTCCTTTAGGTGTCTTGGATGCCCACAGACTTTGGAAGGTTTCTTTATGGTGCACAGGCATGGACGATGCAGCAGACAAGCAGGGCAAGGAGATCAGGCGCAGAAGGAGTCTTCCCTTTTGCAGCCTTGATGCCCAGAGCAAAGTCCAGAGTGCCCAGACGGTCGAAGAAGTGGTGTCTGAATTAATCTTATCCCACGACGAATCTAGAGACCAACCCTCAGGTAAGCCGTTAAGTTCCCTAAGGAAATGGTTGGGATGATTCAGAGGTCCGTCCCTAAGGAGGGTCCGGACAAGGGGGAGGATGTCCTTTGTCCAGTTTCGCACCAGAGCAGAGCCAACAGCTCCCTGAACTGGTTTGGATTGGACTATGCATGAAGGGCACCAAGTGTGCACTGCACACAGTCTATGTGCCCCCCCCCCTGCCCCAATACACTAAACCCTGTCTGGGAGGTGGTAACACCTCCTTGTGACAGGATGCTTATTGTTCTGCCTTCCCCTGCTCGAGCTTGGCTCAGCAGCAGGAGGGCAGTATCGTGTCTCTGGTCGGTAGCAGCCATGTTGGGCTGTCCGGGTCTAGAGGACTGGCGCTGGGAGCACTGAGGGCCTAACGGAGGGCCTTTACAGTGCAACGACAGGGTTCGTTACAGCCAGTATCAAGATGGTCATTGCGTAATGACACGGAGCCCTCTATATGTTCTATGGCTGTCTCGCTTACAACGCGGGAGAAAGGACTCCATGGGTTGTAAGGGTGTCCTGCACATGCAGGGGCACCCTCACACTTAGAACCAAGCACCCTGCCTTCAGATTTGTAAGGTCTGCTGTAGGGATGACTTATATGTTTTAAGTGCAGGGAACTTAGAACTAGGTAAAGCTATATCATTTGTAAGTGGTGCTAGCACCAACTTACACAGGCTGCAATGGCAGGCCTGTAGAGATAGTTTGAATGGTCTCCCATAGTGGCGTAAAATATCATTCAGCCAATGGGATACCTATGCCCTGGTTACCTTAGTACCCTATACTAGGGACTGATAAGGGTACCCCAGTATCCAATCTGGGATATACCTAGGTACTTTCTAAACTAATTTAGGGGAGAAAGCACAGAGTCTGGGGTCCTGATTATCAGGATCCCAGTCAGACTAGTAAAAAAACATCACAGCACCAGGCAAAAAGTGGGGGTAACCATGCAGAAGGATTCTGCATTTCTACAGTTGACAACATTTGAAAAAGACTTCCGTGGGCACTATTCAGCACGGCTATCAATTACTTACTTGAAAATGTACCACACCCGCCTGCCCCAAAGCTCCGCTCAACCTACACAATTAGTATAATTTTACTCCGACTACTTATCGTAGTGTGGATTATAGGGTCTACTAAAATAAAGAGAGAATTACATGGAATTGAGACAGGAATTTCAAGCTTGAGGCCAAAGTAGGTGAGTTAAAAACATTCTCCCATTCAGCTGCATTGCAGAATATTTCCAACTCTGCTACTTTGGCCTACAGGGTAAAATTCCCTTCGCAATTCTCTCTTTATTGAGTAAGCCTTTATTTCCGGGACTGTCCTGGCTTAGTGAATTACCCGGGACAATCTCCAATTTTCTAGGACTGCCCCAGTAAAAACTAGACAGTAGACAGCTATGCACTGATGTTTGCAAACAGTGATAGATGGGCTGCTTGAATTATTGAGCTGTAGTCTGTCAGCTAATACAAATGTATGGATTCCAATGCGTGCATGCTTTGATTTGGCTTAAATGGCCTGTAGTTCAGCAGCATAGTGCACCTCCAGCAACCTAGAGGCCTTGGTGTACGCTGCTTTCCCTAGTAGAGCATTGCATTCCTCACCAATAGAACATCTTAAACTGCACATACGATGAACAACTTAGTACACTGCATTAGCACACTTAATCTGAGTTGTTCTTGACACTTCTAATTGATGGTGTGCTGTCTGGTGCTGTTTGGGCTTCACCACGGTTATTAGGCCATACTATAAACAGTACAGTAACTAGATGCTGAGCTTCATGCACCCAGGAAAGTTAAAGTGATGGAGCGCTGCCCAATGCGAACAGGGTCACATAGTGCAAGAATCTCAAGGGTTGGCTCTGTGACTATACACACAGGAATCCTGCTTTCTGTTATTTGGGAAACTCTGGCTTCTGTGATTGACATGTTTTTTTGTCTTTGCCAAATCATTACAGGGAGAACTTGGTCTACCTGGCCCATCTGGTAACATTGGACCAACTGGAATCATGGGAGATAGTGGAGTGAAAGGACCTAAAGGAGAGAAAGGTCAGGAAGGATTATTGGTAAGTTATTCCCTACCATCAACCACAAACTCTATTCCCATGCATTTGGAAAGGGCAATATTTCAATCATGTTGCCTGATTTGGATTTTAAAAACGATGATAATAATAGGAATATTAATGTTATTGACGTTATTGTTTTTATTATTGTTGCTATTATCATCATGAACATTGTTTACAATGAAATAAAAGCATAGCTTCACAGTTGTGTGGTACTGTAAAACCCTGAATTTGTAGATTAGGTGCTAAAAACAGAGGAGAATCCTACAGCCGAATATTCTCCACCATATAGTATAGTGGAGTAAATTTTGGTGGTGGATTTTTCTGGTTAAGTTTTTCCTCCGTAGTTAGAGGATTTTCATTCACTGTGCAACTCTAAATCAGTTCCTCAGCCTGTGAAGTCCAAGATAGTCAGCATGTCTTGGGGGAATCCAATTACATACACCATTGGTACTGATTCTTCTCCCCAAACTATCCAACTCTGTCAGTGCGGTTTGCTACATGCGGGGGCAATGTTTCCTATTAAGTAAGCTGAAGTCACCACTGACAAATGAAGGGTATGGATTGATTGTTTTGAGTTGTTTTCGGGAAGGTGAAGGTAAATAATTTCCATTGCTTTCTCAGAGGACTTACTGTATTGTTAACAACATAAAGAATTACATGAAAGAGAATGAAGTGGCGTCATAAAGCGAGTGTGTAAGGGAGACTTCAATGTTATTTTTGTTGAGGGTGCAATAGTTAAAAAAAAAGTATGTGTTGGCCGAAACTACAATGAAGTCTGTAAGTAAACCTTTAGTGGTCGCAAAATATGTTGCTGAATTTGGATCCTGAAATATGTTCACTTGTAAATTGTGAAATGGCATTTGAATGAAGAAGTCTATTTGACGATTTAACCTTGTCCTAGCAATGAAGAAGTCATAATCTTATTGTGTATGTTAGTAAAATTTGTAATGCCATTGTGGAATGTGATATATTGAATGATAAGGCAAGAAATGGCACTTCAGATTATTGAATTTACTGAACCTCCAAGAGCAGATTACTCCTGGATAAGGTTGTAGATATTAGGTGTTAAAAGCTGAAATGCCACTGAGGAAAATCAATGCATTGGATTGGTTATTAGTAGGCTGAAGGTGTGAAATGCTGGAATGGCACTGAGGAAAACCAATGCATTGGTTGGTTATTGGTAGGCTGAAGGTGTGAAATGCTAAATGTATTGGTTGTACAAGGCCAGAAAGAGAAACTAGAGATCAAATATTTTGAATAGAAGATTGTGGAAAGACAAAGGAAAAGAAATTGCAGAATAGTCAATTTTCGAGTCGTATTAGTGAATATTTCATGCATTCGCTACTAATTGATAGTTTTGCAATGAGGACATTTGAATGTTTTGGTTAATGAATGGTTAAGGGATAGACTATTATTACTGAATTTTAGAGGTTTGTTTTGAATTGCATAAGATTGACTGTAATGGGAAGTAGCAGATAATACTATGCTTGATACAAAAAGTGATGGTCATAAATTGCCTAAGGAATATTTCTTCAAATACATGTCCAGCATGCTCATAGCATCCTGATTTGACTCTGCTGGTCAATTGTATCTGGTTTCTTTTTTTACAAGGGTCAGCCTGGATTAATGGGTACATCCGGCCCTATGGGCTCTCAAGGACTAACGGTATGTAATTTATGTGGCTACCATATTACATAAAATGTAAAGTAAATGATATTGATATAAAATGTGTAAATTATAAGAATAGATTTACAAAGTTGATGTTTCCTCACAATGTTAATTCTGATGGATGGAGTTTCCTGCTAATTCCTCACCTCATGAATTATCCTTCCAGGTTTTAGACAGGGCCGCAGCAATAGCTCCCCAGTGCTTCCAGGTGGCACTGCAAGGCTCCAGCATGACCAATGCCTCAGGAGATGATAGTACTGTATATAGTTTCAAGATGACTCCTCACTTTATGAATAGTTCTTGGAGGCTTCTGATTGCTCCACAAAACCTTTTGTTCGAGGCATGTGTGGCTGTAGATACACACTATGTGCTTCTGCCATCTAGTGTTGGGCCCGGATGTGTGTAATTTGTTTTTCTTTAAAGAAGTCTTTCGAGTCACAAGGTACTGTGATTCCTCCTCTTGCTGGTAATGCATATGGTGATTGACTTCATTGTTAGATTGTTTTCTTTCCACTGTTCGGTTCGGACGTGTGCTCCTGTGCTCCGGGCCGACACCATGACAGTGCTCTGTTTGGTCCACACGTGTTCTTTACCTCCATTGGTATTGGTTCTCCATTGCATTCCTTTTTTTTTCTCTTCTACTCTGGTCAATGACCTTGCCATCGCCATCCCGGATGAATACAAGTTGTACCACAGCGGTACCAACGATATCCTTTGGTGGAAGCTGGTGTCGCTTTTAGTTGACCAATCGGGACTCTGAATACACTCCCGGGTCTGACAGACTCGGGTGCAACTTTTGGTCATTGTGAATCGGTCTCTTGCGGTGCCCAGCGGTGGTCAGCTGTGACTCTCCAGAAGTGGCTAGTAACTAGCCGATTTGGGCTACTTCAGGTTTGATGGCCCTGGTACTGGTTCCAGGGGGTCAGCTGACCCTTGGAGTCACTTCTTCGGTCTGGGGCTACTGAGTGACTTTTCCCCGAACCAGGAGCCACAGGCACAGTCCACTCTTCGCTAGCCCAAGGTGCAGCAGGTGCAGTGCAGCAGATGGTGCAGCCTCTTTTTGCCAAGTCCAGGGGTCAAGAGGGCAGAGGTCCTTCAGTCCTTTCTCAAGTTCTGGAGTGGTCTGAGGCTCAGGGTGCCAGGGGTGCCATATATACTTATGGCCAGAAGGTGCCCTGTGGTATGATGTGTTTACTAGCCAATGGGATACCAGGCCCCTCAGTCTTGCCGATGACTACCCGACTATGTGTGGCATCTAGCAATCCTAGAATGCACTATTCTGCCCACTCTCAAGATGTCTGAACCCTTCTTCGGATGTGAGGGCCTTGGTTGACCACCCTAGATGTGTCGCTACCTGTGGGCTACGCGCCCACAGGAAAACCGGTTTGGGTACTGGTCTCTCCTCTCTAGCCCCCCCCCCACCCAACTGCCTGTCTGAACAAAGTGCAGCTCCTCAAGAGTGTGATCGCCATTTGACCTATGAAGGTCATTTTTTGGGCTAACATCCTGAGTGGCTTTCTGTAACATCTTGCCCTGTAGCAGTCTGCTATTGTTCCTAAGCCTGGGAGTCATTCACACAACTCCCCAGAGGACAGAACACTGTCTGGTGGCCAGTGCGGCTATTGGACAAACTGGGTGGCAATTTTTTTTAAGTTGCAGTTCTATAATAGTGACATTATATTCGACTTGAGCATCAAGTCAGGTTTAATGCCACAATTAATTTGATACCTTACAGTACCCATCTCAGTAGTCCCATTCAGAAGTTATCCGGACTGAGTGGTCAGCCAATAACTCTTTGTTCACCAATGGGGCTACTTCCACTTCCACAGCAAACTGATAATTTGGAAGTGTTGCTATAAGGAAATATATATAAAATACCTCTTCTACTCAATAATATATAGCTCCCAGCCTTAGGGCTCGATTGGCCTTCCTTAGGGGAGACGTACATGTATTGTTAAAGAAAGTGAGAGCTTTGCCATTAGTTTTAATTGCAAAGTTAGGTTATCAGTTTTACCATTGCCCTTCCAGCCTGCGGAGGCAGACTGGGAGCCATATTTTACTTTGTCACACACAGGGTAGTATAATCAGTGCTGCAGTCCTGGGTAGACAAAACTGCCTTGCATGCCCTGGGTTCCATTTTCTAGGGACGTTTATGTAAGTTTGTCTCTACCAATTATGGTTAAACTTTGAGGTCTGGTTAACATGTCTCAGTGCGCTCTCAAAGTTGACAAACCAGCAGCATCAGTCCCAAAAAAATGTAGGGGTGAACATGCAAAAAGAGACATTTCCTTACAATGATCAACTCTTTGTAGGGTACGTCAAAGACATAAAAAGGGAAGGCTGTGCAGAAAAAAAACATCAACCGATGGATAGTGTAATTCATTTGTAAGAGCAAAAAGAACAGCTGATGGACAGAATGTTGAACAATTTCAAACATTCACCGCAGTACAGAGAACTGGGCCTGAATCCATTGTTTTTTTGCTCCACATGCCAATCCAGTTTAATCCCAGCCATATGCAAATCAGTCTTGACCCTGTTCCCCATGGGAACAGTCCAGCCTGAACTGCCAGGCCAGGTTCTCCCAAAACCGGTCCCAGGATTCTTGTTTCCAGCCTGGGAAAGACTTAACTTGGAAGCTCGGCTGGACTGCTCCCATGAGGAACAGGGTCAAGACTGATTTGCATATGGCTAGGTCTGAACTAGGGTAGCCAAGTGAGCTAAAGAACGATGATGGATTCAATCCAGATCTGTGACTGGGTGTGAGTGTTTGAGAAGTTTCATTGCTTCATCCATCATCTCCTTGTGTTTGCTTTGTTTACCCTAAGTTGCAGGGAATGCCCAGACATGGGTCCCTTGCTCGCTTTGCCACTGTATTCGAGCTAGCCTGGCTGATGAGGGATGTTACCCAGAAACCGGTCCCAGGATGCATGTTTCCGGTCCGGGAAGACCAGGCTTGGCAGTTAAGGCTGGACTGTTACCATGAGGAGAGGGTCAAGACTTATTTGCATATGACTGGACCTGAACTTGGGTGAAAGAACGATGATCAATTCAATCCGGATCTGTGACTGCCTGAAGAGTTCCAGTGCTCCGTCCATCAACTCCTAGTGTATGCATTGGTAAGAAGCAACTATCTGAGTACTTCCGTTCTCATTCTACCAGAGCCATAGCTGCTACCACTGCACTAGTTCACAAAATTCTTGTTATGGTCATCAGACAGTCTGCAACATGGGCTTATTTGCACATGTTTACTAAGCACTACTGTCTGGACATTCAGGTCCATCAGGATAGGCATTTTGCCCATTTAGTCCTGCACCACTTTCTGGTAAAAATTGGTTTTGCAAACCCGCATTCGGAGAGGCATTGTGGAATCTGTGGCTAGAAGTCTCTATTAGATGAACAAGTTACTTACCTTCAGTGACGCCTTATCTGGTTGAAACTCTATCTAGCTGCAGATTCCTTACTGGCCCTCTCGTCCTCCCCGCTCTGTGACCTGTTTAAAGGCTGAGAGGTTTGCCTGTAAAGGGGCTCTAGAAATTCACACCAGTGTTCAGTATTCATCAGGGGAAACCTCATTTACTATGAAGTCTAAACCACATACTCCGTTTACAATGTGGTCTTTACAAAGAGGCATCTTTACCACTGCATTCCTTTGCCACAAGAGGCTTTTCAATAACTTGCCATAGGGGAAGCGGCATTGGACTTCGAAGTCCAACACTTTCCCTTCTGTTGCGCAGACTGGAGTTGGAATAGTAATTGATACCTCTGCAAAGTCCAGTACTTTCCCCGAAGGCAAGTTGTTGCTCATTGTAAGGAATTGCATGGTAAAGGAATGCAGTAGTAAAACGGGTCATTGTAAAGACTGCATTATAAAGCCATGCGTGGTAATGACTTACGTGGTTCTGACATACAACTATTCTTTGTGTCTCTGTGTGCCTGATGTGGAAAGTTGAGAAAAGGAACTTACATCAGTGCACTGAGGTGGTGCCTATATAGGAACCCTGTATGTCCCTTTCGGCGTGGACGACACCAATGCGGACCCAAACAACACCACCTACTGGCACATACTGGTGTACTGCTCAAACATGTATGGATCCAGTCTGATGCCTGGGGATAATTCTAAGGTACGGAATCTGTGGCTAGATAGAGTATGTACCAGATAAGGCGTTACCGCAGGTAATAACTTATTTGATTGGCTCCACAAAGCTTGCTTGGGTTCGTGTTACACCATCTGCAGACAACAGTATCTCTGCTGCTTGGCATAAGCTTTTCAATCAGCAAGCCCAAATCTCAGCTGTGCCTCTTCCAAATAATTCAGTTTATAGGGTCGGGACTGGACACCATCCTTCTGCGTACCTTTCCACCTTCGCAAAGAGTCAGAGACATCTATCAAATGATTCCCTTGTTTCAACCAGGCGTGAGAATTCCAGTCCTGAGAGTCCTGTGATTCCTAGGTTTCTTGTAGGCACAATGGCATATGAGGGCCTTACAGTAGTGTCTCCACACTCAGTGGCTCCATCGTGATCTCCCCCAGCACTGTGGCTGAGGTGGCTTGGTGGGGGCACCTGACATACAGGAAGGCCTTCACTCCTCTGTCAGATGTGGCTACAGTAGTGTTGGATGTAACTGTGTCAGCATCATCTTGCTGATCACAAGTGGCGTCTTCTGCCGGAGGGAGCCCAGGACACCTTCGCCCAGTGGGGCACTTCTCAGGTGGGCTTGTTCGCGTCCTCGGAAAATGCTCAATGCCCACAGTTCTGTGCTCTCCAGGGGAGCCTTGGAAGATGAGTTTCATGTGAGGCGGAACTTACAGCTTCACTAAGCATTTTCCCCCATACATTTGATTCTCAGACTTTTAAGGAAGATTCGCCAAGACTGGACCCAAGTCATTCTCATTGACCTGGATTGGCTGAGAAGGGTGTGGTGTGCAGACCTCTTGCGCTTCTCCCCGTGTATCCCGCTCCACCTGCCATTCAGGCCAGATCGTCTCTACCAGTTGGGATGAATGGTTCTGCACCCCAAACTTCAAGAACTCCACATGCTTGGAGATTGAGTGAGGAACACTCGGCTCCTTTCAGTTGCCACTGATGGTTGTAGACAGCATCTTACCTGCACGTCATTCCTCCACTAAGTCAGTCTATTCTAGTAGATAAGGAAACTTTGTTGCATGGTGTGTGGACAATGGTTTGGATTACTTGTAGCCCAAGTTATCCCCCGTCTTCCAGATTGCTTTTTACCTAGCTCAGAGGGGATGTGCCATTGGCACTGTGAAAGGTTATTTGACCTCCTTGTCTGCTCTGTCTGCCCAATCAGCCTTCCCTGTTCAGGTTCCTGGTTGTCATTCGTTTTCTCAGAGGCCTGACCAACTTTTTTACTCGCTCTACTGCTGTGGTTCATCAATGGGACTTAAATGTGGTACTTACATTGTTTATGGAGACTCCGTTTGAACCCTTTCACAGTTGTACCCTTTGTATGTTAACCATCAAAACTGTGTCTGCTAGGAGAATCACTACTTTTCTACTTTCACTACTTTTATTCCTAGACAAGTTGGTGTTGCAAACCAGGGCTACTTTCCTTCCCAAGGTGGTCACCTCCTTACATCTTGTTCAGTCCATCCCCCTTCCGACTTTTTACCCTCCCCTCTCATCCGGCTGACATCGGTGCGCCACAACGGGCACTATAGGCACTCAGCTGCATCACCTGAAGTCACATCCAGCGGCAAACGCGTCCAGCGCCCTGTTCTAGCGACCTCGAGGCTTTGAAGTTTCCTGATCCAGTCTGACGCCTGGGGTTGTTTTATAGGTTAGGAATCTGCAGGTAGAAAGAGTATCAAGAAAAATAGTTACCGCAGGTAAGTAACGTGTTTATTAGCATCAATCTAGTGCAGATTATATGCAAAAAAGAAAGGCAGATATGGAACACCAAAAAGTAAATAACAATAAAGCAGACATCTTAACATGTTACATGAATTCTCTTCTTAGGAATCTTGCCTCATGGTAATTATGACTAAAAGTGATGCCCTTGTGAGTGGTACAATACATATGCCGCTATCTGAATAATGCAGGAAGCTTGGGCCAGCAAGGTCAGGCTATGCTTGTAAGAATGTAGTTCATTCTCATTCTGATGGATACATCTGCCAGTGGATTCCTCACCTTGTGAATATCCCCCTGCGTCAGCAACGTTTGGAAAATCTTTCGTAGCTCTTCACGCCGACGTGGACGACGTCACAGAAGCACGGCATCGCGCGCTGCTCCACTTACGTCACCGACTCCATAATGGGCCTACGTCGGCGTGATGACATCAGTTCCGCCCTTTTTTCCATGCCTTCGAGGCACACGGATGGACCAACAACAGTAGATATATACACAATGTACACAGTACCAAATAATCAAGGTAACACACACAGTGTGCAGTCAATGCTGGAAAGCAATTATAACAACACATTTCCTTTGACAATAAAATATATACATTTAAACAATGTCACTAATGCTGGTATAGAAGAGTGGACAACGGGGAGGTGGGTGGGTCAGTGAGGAATCCACAGGCAGATACTGTATCCACCAGAAAAAGCGTTACCGAAGGTAAGTAACTTGTTCTTTTGATGGATACTGCCATTGGATTCCTCACCTTGTGAATAGATTCCCACAGCAGTCCCACTCTCGGAGAAGGGTGTCCACTGTTCTATACCAGAAAATCTTGGAGGACAGAACGCGCAAAATGACAATCCCTCCTCACCTCTGAATCTAAGCAGTAATGCTTTGCGAAAGTGTGGAGGGAGGCCCAAGTCGCCGCTCTACAAATGTCCTCTACAGGCACACCTCTAGACAAAGCAGATGTAGCAGACCTTGCTCTAGTAAAATGAGCTCTCAAACCTTCAGGGGGTTCCTTACCCGCCAGAGAGTAGCATATCTTGATACACAATGCAATTCATCTTGACAACGTGCGCTTGTGCACAGCCTTTCCTCTTCTGGTTTTTCTAGGTATCCTCTGTAGCTACTGGGTAACTCTGTTACTGTTTGTTACTTTTAGTGCTTTCTTGTTTCTTTGTCTCCTGTCGTGATGTACTCGAATAAGACCGGATTCAAGCCGTGCAGACAATGCAGAAAGATGATGTCTATCACGGATCTGCATAAGGACTGCGTATGGTGCCTTTCTTCAGATCATGATGTCCAAGGGTGTCCATGCTGCAAGAAAATGAACCCCAAGGCCCTTTGAGAAAGAGAAGCGAAGCTTCTGGTTGCAAAGATGAAAGGAAAAAAAGACAGGAAGAGCATGAAGTCACACTCGAGGCAGTCGAGGTCGCGTTCGAGGTCCCGCTCGAGGTTGTTTTCGGGTCATGCTTCTAGATCAAGGAAGAAGCATAAGAAGAGGAAGCATGGTTCTCAATGTCATTCCGAGAAGGATTCGAACTCGAAGCCGAAGTCTCCAGGTAGGAAGCGTTGGAAGGATGATATATCTCCTTCACCTGTTGTTCCGGATCCAAAAGGTGAGGCTTCGCCTGTGTAGTTTCCGGAGCATTCTCCGGCTCCGGCATCGAATCCGTCTCCGGCACCGTCTCGAACTCCAACTCGAGAAGATGAAGAGGCTCCTTTGCCGGAAGGGTCTGCGACTCCGGAGCATCAGCAAGAGGATTTGGCTGATGCAGTTCCTGTACCTCAGCAGGAGCAGCCTGGGGGTCAATACCCTCCATTTCCAGGCCCAGGTCAAGACCCTACGCATTACCTAAATGCCATGTATGGAGTCTTCTCAAGAGCCTCTGGAGCGCCGGCTGGTCCCATGGGTCCGATGGCCTTTAACCTCGGTGTGCCTCAGGCATATGCTCCGGCACCATTTATGCCTTTTATGCCGACGCCGACTCCGGCTTGGCATTTTCCGGCCCGAGGTCGTCGACGTCGGTTCCATCTTTGCCGGCTCTAGTCCGACCTCATGCACTCCATACTGCACCACCGGCTCCGAGTTCGACGCTGGCACCGGCTCCGTCTGAGTCAGTTGGGGCTCCGTCGACGCCGAACCCGAAGATGAGGTCTAGGCGGGAGACTCAGAGGCTTTTGGAGGAGCGTAGGTATAGAGCGCAGGACATTGAAGAAGGTGAGCTGCAGGATTCTGACGATCTCTTTGAAGAACTTAAAGAGGCCAGTGGTCTGGAATTATCTCCAGAGTGGGAAATTTCCTCAACTCCTGACGTCCCTTTAAGGAATGTAGTGCCATATCACACAGTAATCAGAAAGTCGAACACCTTGACAGAGGTATAACATTCTCCTTCTTCAGTGGTGGAACCTATGTTGTCTTTTAATGAGGCTATTACAGAGCCTGTTTTAGAGGTGTGGAAGAAGCCCTTTTCATCGCCTGCTGTTTCGCGAGCTGTTGCTAGAAGATATAGGGTGGCTCCTGGAGATCCTGACTTTCTCTCAACTCATCCATCTCCAGAGAGTTTGGTTGTTCAAGCAGTCTGTTCCAAGACAACAACTGGGGCTTTTCCGCAGGTACCTGCTGACAAGGAATCTAAAAAGCTGGACCAATCCACTAAAAAGGTATTTTCATCAGCTAGCTTGGCTCTCAAGTCCACAAATGCAACGTGTCTTTTAGGACGATATATACATGCTTTGATGGACTTTGCTAAGCAGTTGGCACCAAAAATACCGGAAGAGGATAGACAGAATTTCAATGAAGTTCTTGCGGATACTCAGGCTGCTGCTCGCCAGGTGATCCAGAGTGGCTTGGATACAGCTGACTCTGTGGCAAGGGTCATGGGGTCATCTGTTGCTACCAGAAGATCTGCGTGGTTAAAGTCCTCTGAATTTTCTCCTGATGTACAGGCTACGTTAACAGACCTCCCATTTGATGGCTCAGACCTGTTTTGGGAAGAATGCGGATGCTGCCTTGGAAAGGTTCAAGGACAGTAGAGCAACGGCTAGATCTTTGGGCCTTCAGACCAGAGGTACCTCGGGCAAAAGTTACAGAGGATTTGGGAGATCTTAATTTCGTGCCAACAAGCAACCACAACAGCAGCAACAGCAGCAGAATCCTCTGTACAAGTCGTACAGGGGTAGAAACAGAGGCCGCCCAAGAGGTCGTCAAGCTTCCTCCTCCTCCTCCTCCTCCTCCTCCTCTTCTTCCTCTTCCCACCCCCCATCAACCACAGCAAAGCAGTCCTAGATCGGCCATTCCGGATCATGCTGGTCCTGTAGGGGGTTGGCTTACTCTTTTTCTACGGCATTGGGAATCGGTCACATCAGATCTTTGGGTTCTCAATCTCGTGGAGAATGGGTATGCTCTTCCCTTTCCGGAATTTCCCCCAAGTTATCCTCCTTGCCAAGGGTTCTGCACAGAGGATCACCTGCTACTTTTGTAGGAGGAAGTCCTGGCATTACTAAGAAAAGATGCAATAGAGGTGGTTGCGGAGCAGGAAAGGGGTCAGGGATGCTACTCCCAGTATTTCCTGATCCCAAGAAGGATGGCAGATTTCGTCCGATCCTGGACCTCAGGGTCTTGAGTCTTTTTCTAAAACAGGAGAAGTTCAAGATGCTCTCCCTTGCGCAGGTTCTTCAAGCGCTACTGGAAGAAGACTGGATGGTGTTGATCGACTTGCAGGATGCATATTTCCACATCCCCATCCTGAAGTCGCACAGGAAGTATCTCCGTTTCACGGTGGGTTCGCAACATTACCAGTTTGCGGTCCTTCCATTTGGTCTTACTACTGCGCCTTAAGTCTTCACTAAGGTGATAGCTGTGGTGGCAGCACATCTCAGAAGGTCAGGGATACCAGTATTCCCTTATCTGGACGATTGGCTGATCAAAGCAGAATCCCCAGAGAAGGTGCTCCATCATCTGCAAGTCACCTCAGTTGTTGTACAGATTGGGATTTTCGATAAATGTACCCACATCTCACCTGGTGCCCTCCCAGCGCAACCTGTTCATAGGTGCTGTACTGGATACTACTGTGTGTCGGGCATTCCCTCCACCTCAAAGGATTCACGACATATAGGAAATGATTCCTTTATTTTACAATGGAGCGGTCGTTCCAGTCCTGAAGGTTCTTCGTCTGCTCGGTCTGATGGCTTCCTGCATTCTGTTGGTCAACCATGCACGCTGGCACATGAGGGCACTCTTGTGGTGCCTCCGCAGGCAGTGGTATCAGCACAACGGAGATCTCAGGGAGTCTATCAGGATCTCCAGAGAAACTGCAGCGGATCCCCACTGGTGGGGAGTGGAAGGCAACCTGTCTCAAGGAAAGCCCTTTCAACTGCCTCCATCGGTGGCCACGGTGATAACGGATGCATCCACTCTAGGGTGGGGTGCTCATCTGGAGGACCTGGAGATCAAGGGTCTTTGGTCTCCAGAGGAAAGGTTGCTTCACTTCATCCATCTAGAGTTACGGGCAATACGTTTGGCTCTCAAGGCATTCCCCCCTTCCCTTCGCGGTCGGTCGGTTCAAGTCCTGACGGACAACAATACCGCGATGTGGTATGTCAACAAGCAGGGAGGAGTGGGATCGCATTGCCTTTGCAGAGAGACTCTGCGTCTCTGGTCCTGGGTTCAGGACCACTAGATTTTTCTGATGGCAAATCATCTGGCCGGAGTTCTGAACGTACGTGCAGACAGTCTCAGTCTGCATTTCTCTGCCGACCACAAGTGGAGGCTTCATCCGGAGGTGGTTCGCCACGTCTTTCGGACGTGGGGAACTCCTCGGGTGGACCTGTTTGCCACTCAAGCGAACGCTCACTGCCCGTCATTCTGCAGTCTCCAGTATCCGATGCAGGGTGCTTTGGGGGACGCGTTTCAGTTGAGTTGGGACTCAAAACTCCTTTACACGTTTCCTCCCAAGCCATTGATTCCTGTGGTTCTGAGGAAGGTTCGCCAAGACCGGGCCCGAGTTATATTGATCGCCCCAGATTGGCCAAGAAGGGTGTGGTACACAGATCTTCTCCACCTCTCCTCGTGCCCGCCACTCGGTCTCCCTCTCAGGGCAGACCTCCTCTCTCAGATGGTGGGGCAGGTTCTACACCCCCACCTCCAGACCTTACACCTTCATGCCTGGAGATTGAACGGTGCAACCTGAATTCTTTTTGTCTCCTGCATGACGTGGTGGATGTCATTTTATCAGCCAGGCGTCATTCCATCAAGTCTATCTACTTTTATAGGTGGTCTAAATTTGTCTCATGGTGTGGGGAGAAGTCCATTGACCCTTTGAAGGCTCGATTGTCTGACATTCTTCAGTTTGCTCTTTCCTTGGCTCAGCAAGGGTTTGCTGTAGCTACGGTCAAAGGTTATCTATCGGCCTTGTCAGCATTCTTCTGTCTACCGGATCAGCCGTCATTGTTTAAGTCTCCTATTGTTTTAAGGTTTTTAAAGGGCCTTACTAATAAATTTCCTCCAACACCATTTATTGTGCCACAATGGGACTTGAATCTTGTGCTTACTTTCTTAATGGATTCACCATTTGAGCCTTTGCACAAGTGTCCATTGAGGCTTTTATCTTTTAAGACTGTCTTTCTGATTGTGATTACCTCGGCAAGGAGGGTAAGTGAGCTTCCAGCTCTGAGTTCAAAACCCCATTCTGATAGATACATCTGCCAGTGGATTCCTCACCTTGTGAATATCCCCTTGCGTCAGCAACATTCGGAAATTCTTTTTGTAGCTTTGCGCCGATGTGGACGACGTCACAGAGGCATGGCATCGCGTGCGACTCAGCTGACGTCACTGACACAATAATAGGCCCACGCCGGCGTGATGACATCAGTTCCCTTTTATCTTCGTCGTCGACGCTAACGGTTTCGGGGAATCTATGTAGCTGTTGGTAACTTTGTTACTGTTTTCTCTATTTTCTTGCTTCTTTGTCGCTCTGAAGATGTCGACTAAGAAGACCGGGTTCAAGCCATGTGGAGAGTGCGGCAAAATGTTGATTACGGACCCGCACGAGAACTGTATCTGGTGCCTGAGTTCGGACCATGATGTGGAAGACTGTTCTTCGTGTAAGAAGATGAATCTGAAGGCACTTCGAGAGGGGGAGACTAAACTTTTGATGGCGAAGTTAAGAGGAAGTAAGGAAAAGAAGACTTTGAGATCCTGTTCGAGAAGGTCGAAGTCGAGGTCGAGGTCAAGATCCCGTATGGCGTCGCCTTCGAAGTCGTCTTCCGATCATGCTTTGAAGTCGAAAAAGAAGCATAAGAAGCGAAGGCATGAATCTCGGCATCACTCCGGTAAGGATTCAAGCTTGAGACCGAAGTCGCCTAAGAGGAAGCATGGGAAGGATGTAGTGTCTCTGTCACCAGAGGTCTTGGATCCAGAAGGTGAGGCTTCGCCTTCGGAGTCGCAGGCTCATTCCCCGGCTCCGGTTGTAAATCCGTCTCCGGCTCGAGAGGATGAAGAAGTCCCTTTGCCTGTGGAAGAGGAGGCGAATCAGGAACCTCCGAAGGGTCAGTCTGTGGGTTCTTACCCACCTTTCCCTGCTCCAGGTCAACACCCTACTGCGTTTTTAAACGCTATGTATGGTGTCTATTCCAGAGCTTGGTACCCCTCTGGTGCACCTTCGAGTCCTATGGGTCCTCTGGCGTATAATTTAGGAGTTCCCCACTCCTATGCTCCAGCTCCTTTTATGCCATTTATGCCGGCTCCGACGACTCCTTGGCATTACTCGACGCCGCCGAGGTCGTCAACGCCAATACCGACGTCGCCGGCTCCGAGTCGACCTCGAGAACAGCACCCTGGGCCTATGGATTCGATCCCGACGTCGATACCGGCTCCGTTGGAGTCGTTCACGGGCTGTTGAAAGAGAGATCCAGAAGGGATGCTCAGCGCCTCATAGAGGAGCAGAGGTATTGAGAAGCTGAGGCTGAGATGGAAGAAGGTGAGCTTCAGGAGGACTCTTTTGAAGATCTAGGAGAAGCAAGTGAATTGGAACTTTCTCCTGAATGGGAGCTGCCATTTGTGTCTGATGCCCCATCAAAGGATGTTAAGCCATACCACATGGTCTTGAGGAAGGCTGCATAACTTTTAACTCTAACTTTGCCTACAGTGGAATATAAATCCAATCTCTTGACTAAGGTTCTCCATTCCCCAAGTTCTGTTATTGAACCATTGTTTCCCTTTAATGAAGCATTAACTGAGCCAATTTTGGAGGTTTGGAGCAAGCCTCTTACAGCTCCTGCAATGGCTAAAAGTGTTGCGAGGAGGTATAGAGTTGCACCTGGGGATCCAGAGTTTTTAACCTCGCATCCTTCGCCTGAAAGTCTAGTTATGTAGGCAGCCTGTTCAAAAAAGACTGTGGGTGCTTTCCCTCAAGTGCCTGGGGATAAGGAATCCAAGAAACAGGATCAGACTGCGAAGAAGTCTTTTTCTTCAGCAAGTATGGCTTTAAAATCGACAAATGCCACTTGCCTTATGAGGAGATACATTCATGCCCTGATGGATTCTTTGTGACTGTTGGCTCCTAAAATTCCTGATGACAGCAGGAAGGATTTTGAGGAGGTATTGACTGATGCACAGGCCGCTGCACGCCAAGTGATTCAGAGTGGGCTAGACACTGCTGATTCAGTTGCTCGTATCATGGGAACTGCTGTTGCCTCTAGAAAGGCTGCCTGGCTGAAGTCATCGGACTTTTCAGCAGACGTTCAGGCTGCGTTATTGGATTTGCCCTTTGACGGTGTTGAACTTTTTGGTAAAAAGGCTGATGCAGCTTTGGAAAGATTTAAGGACAGTAGGGCTACTGCCAAATCTTTGGGTCTGCAAACCAGAGGTTCATCTACCAAAAGGTATAGAGGTTTTGGACGTTCTTCTTTTCGTCCCTACCGTCAAGGTCAACAGCAACAGCAGCAGCAGCAGCAGCAACAGCAAAATCCGCTGTATAGGTCATACAGGGGTAAGCAGAGAGCTCGTCCTCGGGGACGTCAAGCCTCCTCCTCCTCCACCTCTTCCAACCCCCGAGCCACAGAAAAGCAGCCCTAGATCCGCCATTCCGGATCATGCGGGTCCTGTAGGGGGTCGGCTTACCTATTTTCTACGGGATTGGGAATCAGTTACATCAGATCTTTGGGTTCTCAATCTCGTAGAAAATGGGTATGCTCTTCCCTTTCGGGAATTCCCTCCAACTTACCCTCCTTACCAAGGTTTTTGCACGGAGAAACGCCTGTTACTCCTGCAGGAGGAAGTCCAGACACTGTTAAGAAAGGGTGTGATAGAGTTGGTTCCAGAGCAGGAAAGGGGTCAGGGATGCTACTCCCGGTATTTCCTGATACCCAAAAAAGATGGCAGGCTTCGTCCAATCCTGGATCTCAGGATCTTGAACCTTTACCTAAAACAGGAGAAGTTCAAGATGCTCACCCTTGCACAGGTTCTTCAAGCGCTGATGGTAGAAGACTGGATGGTGTCAATAGATTAGCAGGATGCATATTTTCACATTTCTATCCTGCAGTCACACCGGAGGTATCTCCGTTTTACCTTTAGGATGTCAACATTACCAGTTTGTGGTCCTACCGTTTGGTCTTACTACTGCGCCTCGAGTCTTCACCAAGGTGATGGCTGTGGTGGCAGCACATCTCAGAAGATCGGGGATACCGGTATTCCCGTATCTGGACGATTGGCTGATCAAGGCAGAGTCTCCAGAGATAGTGCTCCATCATCTGCAAGAGACAACTCAGTTGTTGCACAGGTTGGGTTTTGAGATAAATGTACCCAGATCTCATCTGGTGTTCTCCCAGCGCAATCTGTTCATAGGTGCGGTACTGGATACAACTGTGTGTCGTGCATTCCCTCCACCTCAAAGGATTCGCGACATACAGGAAATGATTCCTTTATTTTACAATGGAGCGGTCGTTCCAGTCCTGAAGGTCCTTCGCCTGCTCGGTCTGATGGCTTCCTGCATTCAGTTAGTCAACCATGCACGCTGGCACATGAGGGCACTCCAGTGGTGCCTCCGCAGGCAGTGGTATCAGCACAACGGAGATCTCAGGGAGTCTATCAGGATTTCCAGAGAAACTGCAGAGGATCTGACTTGGTGGGGAGTGGAAGGCAACCTGTCTCAAGGAAAGCCCTTTCAACTGCCTCCATCGGTGGCCACAGTAATAACGGATGCATCCACTCTAGGATGGGGTGCTCATCTGGGGGATCTGGAGATCAAGGGTCTTTGGTCTCCGAAGGAAAGGTTGCTTCACCACAACCTTCTAGAATTGCGAGCGATACGTTTGGCGCTCAAGGCTTCCTCTGTTCCCTTCGCTGGAGTAGGGTCGCCGTGTCTCTGCAGAGAGGCTCTGCGTCTCTGGTCCTGGGTTCAGGACCATCAGATTTGTCTGATGGCAAATCATCTGTCCGGAGTTCTGAACGTTCATGCAGACAGTCTCAGTCGGCAGTTCTCAGCCGACCACGGGTGGAGGCTCAATCTGGAGGTAGTTCGTCACGTCTTTCGGCGTGGGGGACTCCTCATGTGGACCTGTTTGCCACTCACGAGAATGCTCACTGCCCGTCATTCTGCAGCCTCCAGTATCCGATGCGGGAAACGTTGGGGGACGCGTTTCAGTTGAGTTGGGACTCAAAACTCCTTTGCGCGTTTCCTCCCATACCCTTGATTCCTCGTGTTCTGAGGAAGATTCGCCAAGACCGGGCCAAGTCATATTGATCACCCCGGATTGGCCAAGAAGGGTGTGGTACACAGATCTTCTCCACCTCTCCTTGTGCCCGCCGCTCCGTCTCCCTCTCAGGGCAGATCTCTCTCAGATGGAGGGGCAGGTTCTACACCCCCACCTCCAGACCTTACACCTTCATGCCTCGAGATTGAACAGGGCAACCTGAATTCCTTTTCTCTCCCACATGATGTGGTGGATGTCATTCTTTCGGCCAGGCGTGACTCCACCAAATCTATCTATTCATACAGATGGTCTAAATTTGTCAATTGGTGTGGAGAGAAATCTGTTGACCCTTTGAAGGCTCATTTGTCTGATATACTGCAGTTTGCTCTTTCTTTGGCGCAGCAAGGGTTTGCTGTTGCCACAGTCAAGGGTTATCTTTCGGCCTTGTGGCATTTCTCTGTTTGCCGGATCAGCCGTCATTGTTTAAATCTCCTGTGGTTTTAAGATTTTTGAAGGGCCTTACAAATAAATTTCCTCCTACTCCCTTTATTGTGCCTCAATGGGACTTAAATCTGGTGCTTACTTTTCTGATGAGTTCTCCTTTCGAACCTTTGCACAAGTGTCCCTTGAGACTTTTGTTTTTTAAGAAGGTCTTCCTGGTTGCTATTACCTCGGCAAGGAGGGTAAGTGAGTTTCTAGCTCTTAGTTCGAAGCCCCCATTCTTGACCATTCATGCTGAACGAATGGTACTTAGGACCAGGGCTGCTTTTCTGCCAAAGGTGGACAGTCCATTACCTTCCCTACCTTTTATCCTCCCCCTCACCCTTCCAAGGAGGAGGAGCGACTTCACTGTCTGGACCCCAAGAGGGCGGTGAGCTTCTACTTGGACAGAACCAGAGAGTTCAGGGTGGATGACCAGCTCTTTGTTGGATTTGCTGGCTGCAAGAAAGCAAAATCTGTACACAAGCGCACACTTTCAAGACGGATCATTCTATGCATCAAGATCTGCTACTCCCTGGTGGGTAAGGAACCTCCAGAGGGTATAAGAGCTCATTCTACTAGAGCAAAGTCTTCAACATCTGCTTCGTCTAGGGGTGTGCCTGTAGAGGATATTTGTAGAGCAGCAACTTGGGCCTCCCTCCACACTTTCGCGAAGCATTACTGCTTGGATTCCGAGGTGAGGAGGGACAGCCACTTTGCGCGTTCTGTCCTCCAGGATTTTCTGGTATAGGAGAGTGAACACCCTCCTCCGGGAGTGGGGACTGCGGTGGGACTCTATTCACAAGGTGAGGAATCCACTGGCAGATGTATCTATCAGAAGAACAATATACTTACCTTTGGTAACGCTTTTTCTGGTAGATACAGTATCTGCCTGTGGATTCCTCACATGCCCACCCGCCTCCCCGTTGTCCACTCTTTTATACCTTAGATAATGACAATGTTTTAATGTATATATGTTGATCTTCTTGAATTACTGCCTTGTCTTTACACTGTGTGTATTACCTTGACTATTGTATACTATGTATATATGTACTGTTGTCGGTCTGTCCGTGTGCCTCGAAGGCACGGAAAAAAAGGCGGAACTGATGTCATCACCCCGGCTGCGTAGGCCTATTATGGTGTCGGCGACGTCAGCTGAGTCGCGCGCGATGCCGTGCCTCTGTGACGTCGTCCACGTCGGCGCAAAGCTACAAAAAGAATTTCCAAATGTTGCTGACGCAAGGGAATATTCACAAAGTGAGGAATCCACAGGCAGATACCGTATCTACCAGAAAAAGCGTTACTGAAGGTAAGTAACTTGTTATTCTTGACCATTCTTGCTGAAAGAATGGTACTTAGGACCAGGGCTGCTTTTCTGCCTAAGGTGGTGACTCCCTTTCATCTTGGGCAATCCATTACCCTCCCTTCCTTCTATCCTCCCCCTCACCCTTCCAAGGAGGAGAGACTTCACCGCTTGGACCCTAAGAGGGCAGTGAGCTTCTACCTGGGCAGAACTAGTGGATTCAGGATTGATGACCAGCTCTTCGTGGGTTTTATTGGCACCAGAAGAGGAAAGGCTGTGCACAAGCGCACGTTTATCAAGATGGATTGTATTGTGTATCAAAATATGCTACTCTCTGAACCCCCAGAAGGTTTGAGAGCTCATTCTACTAGAGGAAGGTCTACTACATCTGCTTTGTCTAGAGGTGTGCCTGTAGAGGACATTCGTAGAGCGGCGACTTGGGCCTCCCTCCACACTTTCGCAAAGCATTACTGCTTAGATTCAGAGGTGAGGAGGGATTGTCATTTTGCGCGTTCTGTCCTCCAAGATTTTCTGGTATAGAACAGTGGACCCCCTGCTCCGAGAGTGGGACTGCTGTGGGAATCTATTCACAAGGTGAGGAATCCACTGGCAGATGTATCCATCAGAAGAACAAGTTACTTACCTTCTGTAATGCTTTTTCTGGTGGATACAGTATCTGCCTGTGGATTCCTCACTGACCCACCCGCCTCCCCGTTGTCCACTCTTCTATACCGGCATTAGTGACATTGTTTAAATGTATATATTTTATTGTCAAAGGAAATGTGTTGTTATAATTGCTTTCCAGCATTGACTGCACACTGTGTGTGTTAGCTTGATTATTTGGTACTGTGTACATTCTGTATATATCTACTGTTGTTGGTCCATCCGTGTGCCTCGAAGGCATGGAAAAAAAGGCGGAACTGATGTCATCACGCCGACGTAGGCCTATTATGGAGTCGGTGACGTCAGCGGAGTCACACGCTATGCCATGCTTCTGTGACGTCGTCCACGTCGGCGTGAAAAACTATGAAAGATTTTCCGAATGTTGCTGACGCCGGGGGATATTCACAAGGTGAGGAATCCACAGGCAGATACTGTATCCACCAGAAAAAGCGTTACCGAAGGTAAGTAACTTGTTCATCAGTAACCTTACTGCAGAAACAAGAAGTTTCCTAGACATTGAAAAAGCACCTCTCAGCCCGAGAAAGCTGAGTACACTGTTTTTATATTGAGTCTCAGAACTATTGAGACAAACTGTCCTTACGATTAGTGATGCAGGGTGAGAAGAAACACATGGAAATTCTCCTAACAGATCACAAATACAGTTTAGCTAGTCCTTTGTTAAAACACCTCACATACAAATATATTAATACACACACAAAAAACCCACTATTTGATCTCAAAATACATGCAACACACATTGTCATACTATAATGCACATAAATGTAGACCTTGGGCCATAGAGAAGCGGTAGGCATGTGCATAATATTGTGGGCACCTAATCTGCAAATACAAAATATATGATACTTCTGCACTAAAAACTACACTTTCCTCCTCCACTAATATTTCGATGCCTTTTTGGGAACTGGCACAACTTAGTGATCGACCTCCAAGGCCACACGAAATAGCTATTTACAGAACCGGTCAACAAAGGATTGGATGCATCCAAAAAGTTCTGGAAATGTGGTTTGGACTTTTCAGACCCCTTTGCTCCACCTATGGGGATGGTTTCATACTGTGTTCCACTGGATTCTCCTGAGATGTCCAAACCACCCTCATAGACATGCCTTTTGATAGCGAGCCTCTATGGTTGACTCCTCCCTGGAGTGGTTCAAAAACATCAGAGCTATGGCTCACACTCTGGGCTAGTCTCCCAATGCACCAGTTCCATCAACGATCTAGGTGGTTTCATGGCTACTACAGGCCAGTTCATTCCTAACAGAGACAACCTTCTCAGCAAGTTTCGACACCCCTGCAACTATATCACTCTTTTATGTTTATGTTTGGATGCTTGTAAAGCGCTCGAATGCGGAGGCGTCTTGACGCTAAGGTGTAGGGGTAGAAGGAGAAAAGGCTGGGGCAGGAGTGGGTCAAAGGGATGACAGAAACAGCAGCAAACACAGACTCCACCTTCCTCTATCAGCTTTTTGGTCTCAAAGCCTCTGTGTCTCTCCCTGCACCACCCTTAAGCTACCATCTGCAAGTTGGAGAGAAGGTCTCCCATTTCTCCTCCTTTTGGGAGTTGATCACTATGGATCGATGGGTCCTCCATTAATCCACAATTGCTACATCCTATCCTTCCTTTACCCCTTCCGTACTACACTCCTTCCACTATGGCACTTGCAGTGATTTTGGAAGCAGGAGTCCTTGCCGTGCCCTGCAAAGAGGTCACAAAGGTCAAATCTCTTGATGAAACAGGCAATTTATTCTACTCCTTATACTTTTTTGTCCCCAAGATGGACTGAGATTCGGAGCCTTTCATGGATCGCTGTCATACTTAGCTGTTCTTTCAGCAGAACAGGTACACAATGCTGTTCATGAAAATGGGATCAGTTAGCGTCTTGTGACCTCCAGGTCACATAATTCCACCTCCTCATCTGGCCCATGGACATTACCACAGCTTAGGTTTTACCATCAATGCAGAAAAGTCTTACCACTCCCCAACGCAAAGACTGACCTTCCTAGTGACAGTACTAGCTAGACATGACCCACATGAACACCTTTCCTCTTCTTTATAGGATCGTGGATCTTCTGAGGTTTCTGACTCCGGCTTAGATCCCAGTTCTGCAAGTCTTGCATTTTCTTTGTTTCATGGCTTTTTGCATCCTATTCGTGCCGCTCACTAGGTGGTAGCTGAGGACCCTTCAGTGGTGTCAGATGTTTTAGTGTATCTAGCATCAGGGGAGCCACATGGCTCTGTTGCAGATCGTCCTCTCTGTTTTTTCAGATCTGCACTGGTAGATGGGCCTCCCCCTCCAGCCTTTTGGTGAGTTTCCCTTTCAGTCCTTCAATCCTTTACAACTTATGGCTGCTGTTGTCACGGACGCTTCCTTGCAGACTGGGTTGCCCTTCTTCATCCGACAGTTCAAGGCCTTTGGATTACCTCGGGCAACACCTCCACATAAATGTGCTTAAACTGGGGGCAATCTGCCTGGCCATGAATGCTTCTCTCCCTTTCATCTCCAGGACAAACATTCCAGAGCAATCATCCTTGATTAGATAACCACTAGTGGCATGTTTTCTGAAAAGTTAGCTTTACTTGTTTCCTTTCACTCTTTTTGTTATTCCTCTGTGGGATCTAAATCTTGCATTAACTGTCTTGATAGCATCATCATTCAAGCCATGAGGTGATGTATCATCAGAAGGAAAATGTTATTTACCTTCAGTAATCATAATTGTCATAGATACATAATTTTCCTGCAGGTTCGTCACCGCAATCCTCTTCACATGCGAGTGCAGTGTGCCAGTTGGGGTCTGATATTCTCCAGTGTCATCATGTTTAGAGACAGAGTAGTGTTTAAGCTGTGTGCTGCCACTCAAAAGTGCTGAACTATTGCGGGGGGGAAGCTTTTCTGGCATTAGTTTGAAGTGTTGAAGGTCCATTCTTGAGGCGAGGAATCTACAGGAAGATTATGTATCCAGCAGAAACATTGTTACCAAAGGTAAGTAACTTTTTGAAGTGCTCACCTACAGTTTAGAATAAATCTACAAGACTCACCAAATATTGATTATGTCTAGATAGGCAAGCAACCTCTGTGATAGATACCTTGTGTGCCTATACCTTCCCGGAAAACTATTGCTGAGGGATTTTAGACAAGTGATTAAGAATGGGAGAGGATGTGGCCTAATGGCTAGAGCCCTCAACTTTGGAGCTGGGGAACCGGGTTCTAGTCTCTGCAGGGATGCACAACATCCTGTGATTCTGGGCAAATCACGTAATCTCCCTGTGCCTAATAAAAAAAAAGGAATGTGTCCATCTGTAACGCAACTGGTGTTCATGTTACCTGATACCTTCAAGTCTAGTTTGCGCTATAAAAAACTCCTCCTCCTCACCCCCCCCCCCAAATACAAAAATATGTTCCAGGAATCACACTGCAGCTCAAATAAATGCTTCTTCTGATGTGTCCTGAAGCACTCAGGTCAAGTTCTCTGCACTTTGTGGGAGTTTCTTGCTCAGTAATACTGCCACATTTTCATCCCTTAGGGTGATCTTGGAGTAATAGGACCTCCTGGAGCAGTCGGCCCACAGGGAGAAAAGGTACAATATTATTTTTTCTCCTGTCGAATGTTGGTTTCCGAAAGACTCACTGACATGCTAATATGTCATTTTTTTATAAAGCATCAACAGGACAATTACTTTTGAGATCACAGAAACTATTTCTAATTTTTGCAGGGAGATCCTGGAATTCCAGGCGCCCCAGGGACAAATGGAGCTCCCGGGCTAGAAGTAAGTCCCATTATTGAGCCTATACACATTATACAGAGCTGTTCTTTACTGCACTTTTGACCTAGAATACCCATGGTTGGTCAGAAACATCAAAGACCATACATGCGAAGTAACTCACCAGGTTGAAACATGGAGTCTCAGACTTGCTCACATACTAGGCGCATGTAAATTCCTTAGGCTTGTGCATGCATGTGTTGGTCCATGCACAGTGCTCTGCTGTTTTTTTGACTTGGTTCCCACTTTAAAATTCCACATCCATACATGCAGAAGGCTCTAGAGCAGTTAGTAATTCTTAATATTAGGTAGTTAGTGATAGTCCTGCATGCACACACTCTATATTTCCACGATGTATGCAAGTAACTACTGCGCAAGTACTGATAGAGTTTATATTATGATGAATACTTTTAACTGCAGATTCCCCTTTTTTAAAATAATCCCCAGGTGCCCGACTGGATCTGGACATTTTTTACAGCAATGTTCACAGGTGCCGGTAGGTTGCATCATGCTGCTATGCGTTGACTTCATCCTGCCCTGGAAGTGACGAAGTGGAGCCTATGTAGATGCCACACCTGTCAGAGGCACAGATGCCAGTTCCTTTCTTTCTGTGCCTTCAGAGGCAAATTCGGTACTCCGCTAATTCCACTTTTTGTTGTTCTGCTGAACTGTTTTGCCTACATTTTTTTTCAATTTTTATTTATTTTTATTTTATTTAGAAAGTTTTATAGAGCGCGAACAAGATCCTCGCGGATATCAGAGCGCTGTACAAACAGTAAATGTTACTAGTATCGAAGATAAAAGCAAATCAAGACATGTGCACAAAGCATATAGTATGAACAGCATAAATAGGTGTAGCATCAAAAACGAAAGTGTCTTGGGGGTGGGGACGCGTGAGTGTTTCGACATCGGGTTAATCAAGAATTTCTTACTGAATTTTCCTCTCTGTCAATGGAGCTGGTAACCAAGCTAATTGAAGTCATTAAATCTGGGGTACCCACTGATCCATACCCCTCTAGAATTCTGCATTTGGTCCCAAGGACAATTGCTATACATCTTTGTATACTTCTAAATGCTATTTTCAAAGCTGGACATGTTCCTACAACCTGGAAAAATGCCTCAATCATAAAACTTTAAATCACTCTCATGAACCCGTAGGCGATCTGGGAACCCGAATTAAAGCTGCATTTATGTCACAGAACAACAGATAAAACCGCACAAGTCCTGCTCCTGCTCAAAGTCGAGAGTGTGGAGCCACTTCAACTTCTGCATCCGAAGTCGTTCCTGTGAGAAATTGGCCTGATATGCAGTGCTCACTATTCTAGTGATCACTATGTATCAGTCCAAATGACCCTTATTGATGATTGGTTGTAAGTCAACCTGATAGACCAGCTATCCTAGTAGCATGGACAAGAGCAGTCTTTAGGCTAAACTCTAGAGGGCGTGTTAAGCCAGCTGTTATACCATCACATATATCCCTTGAACACCAAGTGAAAGGACTACACACAAGTTGTTATGAAAATAAAAGAATATTTATTTAGAACACAACAGCCCTGGACTCTTTATGAGGACAGGGCGCTAAGCACAATACAAAGCTCTTAAAGAAATACTGAAAGTCGCACAATTTACACAAATGCCCGAGGGGCACGAAAAACCATATACTCTGAAAGTGGAATGCGAAATTACTAGCAGGTAAGTACTACTCTCATAGGCTTTAGAAACGCTGGACCTACAATGCTGAACCCTTAGATTAGAAGCAGGAGGCCTAGGGACGTCGTGTGCAGAGTGGAAACTCTCACTCGTAATGCGGGACAAAGTCTATGGTTGCTAGAAATTACAAAGTTAGTGTTCTCGGGCGAACCCGACTAGGTAGGTCAAAAACGAAAGTGGATCTAGACACTTAAAGAGTTGGTCTACGCTGGAGCACCGTAGTACTCGGTTTACCTAGCCCAGGGGCTGCGGCTGCATAGGGTTCAAGTGTCGTCGGAAACCCTCGTTGACGAACCAGGAGCCTGAAAGAAGAAGTTGCTGGCAGGCGACCAGTGAAGATGGTTGATGTGATCCAAGCCTGGATCGGTGATGGAGACGACCTGTAAGCAGAGGGGACCAAGTTCTGAATCACTAGCCAGTGATTAGATGGGCACCAGGATGGCACCGGATGAAGTCACCTCGACCAGGTGAGTGGGCGACGCTGGGCTCTGCAGTCTCTCGGACCAGGAGGCGTTGTCGGCGACCAGGATGGAGGTGCGAGCTGTCCCACGAAGGTATCTGCTGTCGGCGATGCTGGACCCAGGATTGGGGCCTACAACTCTTGGCAAATGCAAGCCCACGCGGTGGACTCTAAATGGTATCTGGAGTGGACCAGGAGGGTCCGGGGTGCTCCTCTGTTGGAGGGGAGCAAGGGCCAGTCTGGAGCAACCAGACCAGCGATGGAAGTGTCGTAGTTCGTCGTCAAGAGGGCTACAAGCCAGCAGGCAAGTAGCCGGACAACGCGGTGAGCAGCAAAGAGCAGAAGGGCCCCACGCAGATCTCGTCGGGGCTGGGGGGCTGCACTTCGGTGCTGGAGCTGCTCAGGGTTAGGGCTTCTCAAACCCCAAAGCACTCACTCGAGGATCCCTTGGCGGTCGTGCTGGATAAGTGTAGTGCAGTTCTGAAGATGGCCGGTCCCTCGAGGTCTCGTCACACCCACGATGCTCAGCTGGGCTGATGATGCAGGTAGAGGTCAGAGGTGCCAGGGAAGCCGGGTCTCGTCGTGCTGGTCAGTCTGGTTCCGGAAGAAGGACGTGCAGCAAACCGCAGGTTACTTAGTTGGTGCCCGCAGATGCAGGGTGACTACTCCTTAGTCACAAGGGAGAAATCTTGAGAAGAAGTCTTGAGTTCCTTTCGTAGAAAGTAGTTTCAGGATTCAAAGATGATCTAATTTGGAAGGGTTCCCGCTCCTAGCTTTATTCTAAAGAAAGGGGCTGGTACGCGACTAGGTCCTGCCCATGGGTGGGACCAGGAAGGGGGGTGGTTACACCCCTCTCCCATGCCGGACTTTCCCCAGCTCAGGGGCTGGTGTGCCCCTGGAACTGGTTCAAGCCGGCCTATGCATAGTGAGCACCGGGGTGCCACTTGCAGTCACCTTCCTCTAAAGCCCTGCCTACCCAGGATACACAAAACCCTGTCTGGGATGGTGCTAGCACCGCCCCTGACAGGAAACCCTTTGTCCAAGCTCTCCTCGCTGGAAGGACTCCCAGCAGCAGGAGGTCAGACTTGTGTCTGTGGTGGCAGCATCCATTTTGTGATGCTGAGGCTTGAGTTAACTTTAACTGGGGTTCACAGTTACATACATGTCGTGTCCCTCTAGAAGGGTGGAATGCTAACCCCGTCGCCAGAATTGGCGAGGGGTTAGTATTCCAATTCGTATGACACCTTACTCGACATGTTTTGATAAAGCGATACCAAAGTTGGCAAATAACCGCGAGGATTATAAGGCACTTAAGAGTATATGGTATGCGTTATCATGGAACAGCTATTAGGACTTGGTTCCGCAAGCTGCAAACGGGCTCAGCTCATGCCAGAGCACCATCTCACATGATTCCAAGCACTCTGCCTTCAGGATTGTTAAGGCCTGCCATAGGAGTGACTGATAGGAATACATGTGTCCATTTTAGGGTTAGATATAGGTATACTATATCTAAAGCAAAGGGTGATTACACCACCTTGCCTCAGCTGTCGTGCAGCCAGTTGTGTCAGATTTGGATGGCCAGCCAGGGGTGGCATAATGCATGCTGCAGCCCCTGGTAGGCCCTGGGTACACCTATGCCCTGGGTACCTAAGGTACACTGTACAGGGACTGATAAGGTGACTCAGTATCCAATTAGATATGTACCTAAGGTACATGGAATCCATTTTACAAAGAGAGCAGTAGGCCTGGGGCCCCGAATAGCAGGGTCCCAGGTCAACTAAGTCGGAAAACCAGCAAAACACCAGGCAAAAAGTTGGGGGCAACCATAGTCAGGTATCCACCCTCCTACAGTTCCCACAACAGGTCCTCATCACATTTAAAGTCCTCGGATAAGGCACATCAGAATCAAAGAGGAAACACACGAAAGCCAAATGGTACTTTTCTCCATCCTGCCACTATATATTACAGTTGTGAGAGTGTCGACTTGCCACTTGGCTTCTCTCCCATTTCACTGCGGAGCTGATTCCACTATTAACCCTGAAGCACCCTGAATTTCCCAGAGAATCAGTGACATCGCCACAGATCAAAACCAATAGGGAAGCCATGCTTTGCACTGCCATTTTTTGCACTCTACTGGTTCCTTCTGGCATGCCTTCGGGCCACAGAGATTTGCATGGGCCCCTAGTCAGGCTACTGTCGGTGCTTCTGTCCCCTGCACCTTCTGTGATCCTCAAACCTGCTTGCATTTCGTTGTCGAAACCTGCACCAGTCCCTTCATCATCAACGCCTATACCGATGCTGCTGGAGAAAGACCCTCACCAATTTCGGCATCTGACACCAAGCCAAATTCATCTCAACATCAACCGATTTCCCCACATCAGTGGGCAATGCAGTTATCATGTCTTAAATTATTTTTAAAACTCCCATTGTTTTTCCATGCCTGATACTGTGTGAGATGATCTGAGTAAAGGGAAACATTAAAGGTTAAGAGGGAAAACGGTTAAGCTGCCAGCATTGCTGCTTCCTACTGAAACAGAACACAGACACAAGCAAAACCTATCCAAATATCAACCTGGGGTTACATGTATTAGTGGGGTATGACACCTCACACACCCCCATGAAGCTATGCCTCTGCTTGTGCTTTCTCATTGAGCCAATGCACAGCTGCCCAGTTCATCTCGTAACTCTGAAAACTGCCTTATTGTTCTCACTTGCCTCAACCCGCCACATGGGTGAGCTTCAGACACGCTTGGTAACCTCTCTACACCACTTGTTTCTCCAGACAAACTTGTGCCGAGGACCAGGGCCAATAAGCAGCCTCCTGAACGATTGAGGGCTCATTCCACCAGGGCCAAGGCTGCTACCACTGTATTGATGCAACAAGTGCCCGCTCTGGATTTTTGTCAGCAATCGATATGGGTGTTTGTAAACACGTTGACAAAGCACTACTTCCTTGAAAGCCAAGTCCACCGGGACTAGCCTCTCACCCATTCGGTCCTTCAGCACTTTCTGGTCTGAGCCCATTGCACAAACCCTTCACCATGGCGGGACGAAGTCAATATAGAGCAACACAACGCCACCTGCTGGTGTGCAGGAGCACTATTGTGAAAAGCTTCTGGATCCAATTTGGCACCTGTGGATTATTTTAAAGGGGAGAAATTTATGGTTAGATGGATATTCCACCAGAAAGGGTGTTTGACTTGCACACACAGGGGGTTCTTTAGGTAAAACACAAAGACCAGCGTAGCTTAAGTGTACAAATGACCACATAAAAAAAGGTGGCCACAAGAACTCCTATTCTCCATGCACAAATGTACTTCTAGGATAGATGTACATAGGAACTCCCCACTAAGTTGCACGGAAGAGCACCTAACATAAATTAACACAGAAGCTCCTACTGCAGATATACACATGAGCTCCTAATGCACAAATACAAAGGAACTCTTAGCACAGATTAACACAGGAACTCTTGATGCATGTGTACAGAAGAACATATCATTCAGATTAGGGTGTGCATTTCACGAACCCTTACAAGAATATGTAATAGATGCATATGAATGTTCCTCACATCTCATTGATGCACACAGAACTACAAGTACAGACATCATCTCTCTTATGCACTTAAGCATTCCTAGTGCAGACTCAGTACTGGACTACTGGTACAAATGCAGATGCACACAGGGAACTCAAAGTATTGAGAAAACAGACGTTTTTGCGCAGAAGCACACATCACATCCAAGCTTAGATACATACAATGATGAATGCAAGAGCTCGCAATCAAGAACAGACAAAGATCATGCCAGGAATTTTAAAGTAAGTTTTCTGAACTGGGACAAACTACTCTTACAAATTGATTGTGCAAAAGTGTCTTACCTTAGTTCTTTTAATACATTACAGGGTGTATCTGGTCCACGTGGAGGCAAGGGGGAGCCTGGCCAACCAGGCCCTGCAGTAAGTACTGTAAAGCAAGAATAACATTAATTTTTGTTATATAAAAAAGTAGTACATTTTATTGTATTGTGCCTTAGTTGAATTTATATAATACAAATGTCAAATTTGATATTTGAATGTGTCTCATTACTGTTCATGCTTATTTCCCTATGTGGGAAGGATGACAGTACTTTATTCTTTGTGACTATTTTAAGCCTGTTGGACTTTAAAAGAATTCAGTGTTTATGTATTCATTTGTAACCAGTACGAGCCGTGCTTAAATGCTTAATCTTACGTAAGTGTGCAAAACCCTGTAAATTACACGCACGAATGACGGGTACACTGGGATTAGTTTTCATTCAGAAAAGTAGCCAATAGGCAAATTAAAAGGTGCACTCCATATATGAATTTACTCTTCTGTTCCAGAGATGGCATACATCTCATCATAGCATCATGTTTCTGTTAAGCATCCCTGCTGGTCATTCAGTCAAACTGATGTCAGAATGATCTATGTTTCTTGTTCACCTGTTTCTGTAAGTAAAAGTGCATTCTCTGATGTGTGTACTCTTGGCCATGCAGTTAAGCCATTTCCAGTTATCAATAAACGGTATTAGCATAATCTTTGCAAGTTAGAGGCATGGCTATGCTACTGATCTCACCAGCCCTGTCTGAATATGATTGATGCATCATTTTAATCTGGATCCAGTGGATCTTTGTATGGGTCATGCAGCTGGATCGATGTATTTAATATTAATGATGTAGGCAGATGGATGAAATCCGTTGTAGCCCCAGTTAACTGATCAGTTCTTAGCATCCTATGTTTAAATACTTCCAATAGACAAATTGCATGTTACAGATCAAATGATGACAGAATAAGAACAGAACTCTCACTTACAGAACTACATTTATACCAATACAGCCGGTTCTGCTACAATTGCAGTAGGAAGTGGTTACATTTGCACTGTTGCAAAAAAGTATTTGGAGTGCGGAAATGCATCTATAGGAAGTTGGCTCTTTATGTGGTATACCAATAATTGTTTATATTGTGTAAAGGGCCCAGAGATACCCCCAGAATGTACGGGGCTCAATGCTAACCCAAGTAGTTTTTGATAATGTGGTCGAGCAGTTTTAGGCTTAACACAGAAGGGTATAATACGTCTATAAATTGTTGGACAAAAAAATGTGTATTTATTTTTGTAGCAATGGTGGCTTTCTGCGCTTTAGATGAGTATATTTAAAAGTAAAGTGCGCCATACTGCAATTGCTACAATAGTTAATTGTGGATGTGTTAACAATTGATGTGTGCACTGATGGCTGGTGGTGTGTGTGCCTGTAGAAATTGTGCACTGATGGCTGGTAGTGTGTGTGCCCGGTGGAAGAGTGCACTGCCAGCTGATGGTGTGTGTGCCAGGTGGAAGCGTGCACTGACGGCTGGTGGTGTGTGTGCCTGGTGGAAGCATGCACTGAGGGCTGGTGGTGAGTGTGTGCCTGGTGAAAGCGTGCACTGATTGCTGGTGGTGAGTGTGTGGCTGGTGAAAGCGTGCACTGACGTCTGGTGGTGTGTGCCTGGTGGAAGCGTGCACTGACGGCTGGTGGTGTTTGAGCCTGGTGAAAGAGTGCACTGACAACCAATGGTGTCTGTGCCTGGTGAAAGTGTGCACTGAGGGTGTGGTTGTGTTTGTGTGTGGTTGTGTGTGTGTGGTTGTATGTGTGGTTGTGTGTGGTTGTGGTTAGGTGTGTGTGGTTGTGTGTATGGGTGTGGTTAGGTGTGTGTGGTTTTGTGTAGTTGCGTTTGGCTGTGTGTGTGTGTGGTTGTGTGTGTGGCTGTGTGTGTGTGGTTGCGTGTGTGTGGTTGTGTGTATGGGTGTGTGTATGGGTGTGGTTGTGTGAGTGTGGGTCTGTGTGTGTATGATTGTGTGTGTGTGGCTGTGTGTGTGTGGTTGTGTGTGTGGTTGTGTGTGCTTGTGGGTGTGGTTGTGTGTATGTGGTTGTGGTTGTGTGTGTGGTTGTGTGTGTGGTTGTGTGTGTGGCTGTGGCTATGTGTGTGGTTGTGTGTGGTTGTATGTGGTTGTGTGTGTGTGTGTGTGATTGTGTGTGTGGTTGTGTGTGGTTGTATGTTTGGTTGTATGTGTGGTTGTGTGTGTGTGTGTGTGGTTGCATGTGTGGTTTTGTGTGTGTGTAGCTGTGTGGGGTTGTGTGTGGTTGCGTGTGGTTGTGTGTGTGGTTGTGTGTGTGTGGTTGCATGTATGTGGTTGTGTGTGGTTGTGTGTGTGGTTGTGTGTGGCGGTGTGTGTGTGGTTGTATGTGTGGTTGTGTGTGTGGTTGTGTGTGTGGTTTTGTGTGTGCGGTTGTGTGTGTGTGGTTGTATGTGGGGTTGTGTGTGTGGTTGTGTGGGTGTGGTTGTGTGTGGTTGAGTGCGTAGTTTTGTGTGTGAGGTTGTTTGTGTGGCTGTGGGTGTGGTTGTGGGTGTGGTTGTATGTGGGGTTGTGTGTGTGGTTGTGTGTGGGTGGGTGTGGTTGTGTGTATGTGTGTGTTGTGTGTGTGGTTGTGGGTGTGGTTGTGTGTGTCATTGTGTGTTTGTGGTTGTGTGTATGGCTGTGTGTGTGAGTGTGTGGTTGTGTGTGGTTGTATGTTTGGTTGTATCTTTGTGTGTGGTTGTATGTGTGGTTGTGTGTGTGGTTGTGTGTGTGGTTGTGGTTGTTTGTGTGGTTGTATGTGTGGGGGTAGTTGTGTGTGGGGGTAGTTGTGTGTGGTTGTGTGTGTGGGTGTGGTTGTGTGTGTCGTTGTATGTGTGATTGTATGTGGCTGTGTGTGGTTGTGTGTGTAGTTGTGTGTGTGGTTGGTTGGTTGTGTGTGTGGTTGTGTGTGTTGTGTGTGGTTGTGTGTGTGGTGTGGTTGTGTGTGTGGGTGTGGTGTGGAGCATGCAGCGCATGCGCTGGTCTAGGCTCGACCTAAAAAGGGGAGCTTACTCATCCACACAGGTTAGCTTAGAGAATGGCTCTATTTGGATCCTATACTGTGAGGTAGTAGTGTAGTTAGTCTACGTTTCGACTCCGCTGGATTAAAAGCCTATTTGTGCCTCATTGTGGAGTCTTCATCAGGACAAAATGACATTGGAGCACTTCATGAGCGGCCTCAACATGACCGTCTGGGTTGGACTTAAATAAATTCCTCCATTGCTTGATGAATTCAAGTAGGATCTGGGTCAAACTGGGTATCATTCTCCTGGTTATTCCGCAAGTCGTTCGAGGTTTTATTGGTGTATAAGGCGTTGTCAATCCGCCTGTCCGGGTTGCTAGAGTAGTCAGGCCCGATGGTGGGTCTGTGCACCGCCATCATCACTGCTTGGATCAAGCAGCTTTAATCCAGCGGAGTCGAAACGTAGACTAACTACACTACTACCTCACAGTATAGGATCCAAATATATTGAGTAATCCAACCTATATGTGAAGAGACATAGGGAACTATGGATCGTATTAGACTGTAAAGGTCTCTTTTCAAACCAGTTTGTGATTGTGTTATTGTCACACCACCTTTACCCAGTCCCACACTTACCTCATCACTCCCATCCTACCCCAAACACTTCTTTCTTCTTCTTCACTGAGAGCACCTTCGAATTTGATTATGAGATAGATAACTTTGAGGTACAAGAGTTACCTATGTACTTTGGCATTTCTGTTTGAATTTAGTGATTCATTCTTTTTTGAAATGATAAAATTGTCCTATTGATTTTCTAGAATTCTTTGTTTATTAAAAATGAAATGTGATATAGCATTGTGGTGAACTTTTGCTTTTTTAAATTTTGTATGCATTTGTGATAATGTCTAAACACTGACCCACACTTAATGTACTTACTCCTGGCAATAAAATGGGCTGGGCGCACGTGCCCTGGGCCAGTTCTACACTCTAAGCATCTGTGTCTGTGTTGTGACCCTTTATGCATGGGGGCCTAGGGCCCCACAACATTACATTGGTGACAAGCGTGACCTGCCCGCGTGTGCAGCCACCTTGTCTGGTGGGTGAAAGGGGGAGAGTGCTGCTCGTGTTAAGGGCACCTCCTGCCAACAGGTGCATTACACGCCTGATGACCCGCGAGGCATGTGAAGAGCCCCGGGGTGAATGAAATGATCAGGAGCCCTTGCCCATGAACACATGGCGGCACCTGACAGCAGTACAAACTGCGTGGTGAAGGAGCTTAGTGCAGCAGGGCAGGAGCCCACCCAGCACCAGAAGAGCCCATGAGAGGAGTGGGGAGGTGGCCCCAGAAGCCCGCATTTTAGTGGACCCTCACCCAGCGAATGCCTGGAATGTGATGCGAGACTGATGATGCCCAAGAAATAAAGGTACTGCAGCCTCTGTAGTGATGAGGGACCAAGCGGGAGAACATCAAGTGGAGTAAGCAGGCGCCCCATGGTGAGTAAGATGGCTGGTGCTTCTAGTCGATGTAAGCAAGGGGAAGGAGACGTCTGAGGTGTAAAGCATAGTGCCCCAAACCCCAATACATGAGGAGGACTGCTGGCATGAGGAGGTGGAATCGATCTTAAACTGAGACCGCAAAGGCGAGGCACCAGAGATTTCCAGGCGGCAGCTCCAGCACCCCCCGTGGATCCCGTGAAGGAGTGTGCCTTCTGCAAGGGGGTGCGGGGAGCAGCGAGTGAGAAAGAAAGGAGAGCTGACCACCGCAGAGAAAATGTAAGAAGTGTAAGCAGTACGGACCCAGATTCTGAAGACACCTGTGTTCTTCAACCTCCCCCTATGCCGCCGTATTGAAGTAAAGACTTACCAGGAGATGAAAGGAGGTTCTGCTGCCCGGCTGGAGATTCTCCTGCAGTGTGCATGCCGTTGGTGGCCTTCCCGGATGGTGCCCTGGCCATGGCTGCAGGGTGTGCGTGGCAAACAGGACTAAAGGAGCAGTCCTGAACAGGCCCTGCTGTTGGCCAGTAATACATTCCACCGGCGAGGGAGAGGCCAGGTTTGCCCATGCTGCAAGGTGCCAGCAGCAAGAACACGAGGAGTACAAGGGTAGTACAGGACAACAGCCCAAAGAAGCAAGTCTCCGAGGGACCTGAGGAAGTGCGCAGCATGTGCGCCCAGTGGCAAAAGGACGCCACCGTAAGTGGAAGATGAGTATAGAATGCAAGGAGAGAAGTTGTGCTGAAGATGTACCCCATAGACGGATGGTATGGGCTGGAGCCCGAGAAGGAGCGCCCTGCAAGGAAGTCAGGTGGTCACACAGCGTGACTCATCCTGTGAAGCCAGTCCGAGTGGAGGCTGCATAGGAGCCACGTTGGTGTGGTAGTGAGGGGCCTGGAGTGCGCCCTCAAGAGAAGAAGACCTGCAAGAGATCAGATTGGAGATGACCTGCAAGAGGTCGGCAGAGAAGCTGTGACCTAAGAAGAGGTCGGAGAAGGGGCGACCTGAGAAGAGGTCTGACAAGAAGACCAAGGAGATTAAGAGGACCGAGAAGAGGTCCGTGAAGAGGACCGAGGAGAGGTCTGACAAGATTAACCTGAAGTCAAAAGTAATGAACGGAAGAAGGTCGCAACAACAGGTCTGGTCACCGAGCAAAGAGAATGTATTGTCCTAGTTGTAGGACTGGAGCATCCGGGAGACCCGTGTGAAGTGTATGTCACACGGAGAGGCCTGGTCAGAGAAGTGCAAGACTGGAGGGGACTGGACCGCGTCACGATGCAAAAGAACAAGAAGGAGAAAATTGTGTGGCATGACACCACTGTGAAGAAATGCTAAGAAGAAATCTCAGGAGGAAGAAAGAAGAGAAGAGTGCGTGATCTGACAACTCGCACACCAGAAGACAAAGGTGACAAGTGCAAGTACATCTGTCATGGAGCACATTACCTGGAGAACATCAGTGGCACTTGGAGAAACTACCTATCCATGAGTCTTCAGAACACTTGGTATTTGCAGAGGCGAGCAGGCTAGACCATTGGTAACATCCACCTTTGGGGTCGCATGGAAGACTGGACGGTGAGGCTGCTCAGACGTCTAGGAGAAGAGGATCCGACCACTCCACACCAGGCTGTGGCTACCCAGGAGCAAAGGCTTCAGGAACGACAATTAGAGCGGGTCCCAACACGTGAGATGAGTCTACAGCCGTCCTTCCGCAGGTCCCAGGAAGATGAAGATCTTGTGTTAAGTGGCCGGGGTAAACAACTACCCTTCAGTTGGAGCTAAGGACTTGAAGGTGGCACTCGTAGCGCCTCCTCCACACACCTAGCGAGTGGCGTTGGAGCGACACAAAGAAGTACACCCAGTCCAGTGGAAGCCTGGGGAGGAGGGCCCCTGGGACATCCTGTGAGAGCGAAAGACCTGCGTGAGGCGCATCCTGGGCAGAGGGATGTTTTGCAACAACTCCACCATTCTGTAGAGAAGCATTGCAGAACTTGTGTGGATGCCACAACAACCAGGACTGATGAGTGATTCACCATCACTCCACCTGCACCATCACAGAGAACTGGACATAGAGAGGCATTGGTGTCAACTTCTACGCCTGGAGTCTAAGGAGCACCGGACCCGCAGGACAACACTAAACTGTGCCAAGTAGAACTGGTGATCCTAGCTGCAGTTGTACCGTGGCCTTCTTTCTTCAAGCAGCTGACAGACTCAGTGGAAGTTCCTATTTATTCTCTCTCTCAGGTTGGACTTTGTTTGTTTCATTTTGGAATAAAGTTTTGGAGGGATGTAGTAATCTGCTGGTCACTGTTCTAGTTGTTCTAACACCAGCCGCTCCCAGGGGGCTGGCTTACACCCCACACCACACCCATCTAGCACAGACGTCACAGGACATGTGACACTGGTAATATATGGGGCTGGGCGCATGTGCCCTGGGCCAGTTCTACACTCTAAGCATCTGTGTCTGTGTCATGATTATTCATGCATGAGGTCCTAGGGCCCTACAACATTACACTAGGGGACCGTCTTGAGTCCAAATGCCCTAGCTACCAGGGGTACCATTTACAAACGACTTACAGGGGGTCTGAAGTAGTTGTGCCATTTGTGGTATGGGTTTGGAAACAGAACACTGTTACTGGGAACCTCATTAGCAGGGACCCAGTACTCCACAGTCAAAGTTGCATCAAAGGCCAGGCAAAAAGTAGGGGGTACTGCAACAGAAACCCCGTTTCCTACAGCATCCTTGTTATATGTACGTAGCAGCTGAAATTTGTAACTCTCGCAGCAGGTCTTGACCGTGAACACCTTTAGGCGTCTGATCTCTTTAAAAGTTGGCAGTAGCATTAGCAGCGACTGGCATCCCTTGTCAATGCATTCTTGGTATACTGCTACTTAGGCCGTCTTATGAATATTAATGATCCAAGACAATAAGTACTGTGTGTAACCCCCAGTTTTCCTACTCAATCCTTATACAACTAGAAAATGGATTTGCACCACTGTGCACTACGGTACTACAAATGCACTTCAGTTTATCGAGACTCAGGAACTGGTTAGACCTGTTTGTATGTTAACTCCTAACTACCCTTGCTTCCACTCACTGTTGTTTATTTGTGTGAATGCAGGGTATTCCCGGCCCCACGGGTACTGTTGGGCCCCCAGGACCTGAAGGCTTTGCTGGTGCTGAAGGACTCAAAGGGGACAATGGCATGAAAGGGGAACCTGGGGCTCAGGTAATATGACTTACCTTTCCACAAAACCTGGGAGTTCAAATCTCATAACTGTAGCACTTAAGCAATAAAAAAAAAAGTCTGCACTGTTGTAATCAAAGATGGAGAACAGTGGTAACTGGCAGTGTGCACAGTTAAACAGTCATACTCACAGTGTGAAGAGAAAGATGCCATTGTTTTCATTCAGTATGTGGTGGTGCATGGCAAATAGTTTAATTGTATTGTGAAAGTAACACATTATGATAATTAAATAACACAGTGCCACACTGATAAAATAGTCACACTTGGTGTGTAATGACATAGCAGAGTCTGTATTTATGGCATTATTATAATGCTGTATGTGCAGTGCTGGCTGGGTGTGCATTTATATATTGATCATCACATAAGTGTGTATTGTGTCACCTGGCAGAGTTTAAGTTTATTTCATGATAATAGCACACTCTGGTGCGACACGTGAGAGGGTTTACTACAGATAGTATACAGTGGACATAACGGGGAACATATTATACTATGATAACCAACAACTCTGTGAGAAATGCAGTTTACATTGTGGTAACCACACAATCTCAGTAGTGGCACCTGGCAAGGTAATTATAGGTCATAACCACCCAGTACCACCAGAAGCAGGAAACTGCTGTGCATCCCTGCATGGTAGTATGTGTACTGTTATCTGCACTATTGGCAATACCAAATTTGAGAATGTCTATATAACCTTCGTTGAAGCACTGCTCAGCACTTGCATGTGCTAGGGTTCTGATGGATACGTCTGCCTGTGGATTCCTCACCTTTTGAATACCCCCTGCACCAGCATTCCGCGGGAAATTCTTTCCTAGCTCTCCCACATCGACGAGGCCGTCACAATAGACAGGCTCCACTTGCGGCACCGTATGACATCATCGGAGCCACAAAAGGACCTCATCGGTTTGCTGACGTCAGTTCCCTTTTTTCCAGCCGTCTACGCTTAGCGATTTTTCTAGGGACTTTCCATTTTCTACTAAGAAAACTTTGTATCTCTTGTTTGTTCCTGATGGCTACTTCTAGGAAGACAGGATTTTAACCCTGCAGAGAGTTTGGCGGGCATATGTCAATCACGGACCCGCATGATGACTGCCTCTGGTGCTTATCTTCGGACCATGACGTTGAAGAATGTCGAAGCTGCAGGAAGATGAATCCCAAGTCTATTAAGAAGCATGAAGCCAAGCTGTTCATGGCCAAAGCCAAGAAGGAGAAGAGGGGTCGGAAGAGGGCAAAGTCTTCATCTTCCCATACTTCGAAGTCAAAGAAACATACGAATTCTAAAAGAAGACATGGCTCTCGACATCGTTCTTCGAAGGCGAGGGCTTTGAGGTCAAGGTTGTTGACTCCGGCTGAGCGACCTGTCAGGAAAGACTTTGTCTCTCGATCTCCTTCTCCTCGTGTGAATCCGGTTCCATCTCCGGTTCCATCTCCGGTTCCGGGGTCGCCGGCTTCAAAAGGTTCTTCACAGCATGAAGATTCAACAGCTCCAGCGATGTCTGCAGCACCTAGGGAGTCTTCTCCAGGCCAGGTGGCTTCACCTGTGCTGGCGCAGTCCCCAGCTCCGCAGCCTCCAGTTCGACCTCAGGTGACTCTTCTTCAGGAAGGTACTGATCCATATCTTCCTTTTCCTGCTCCTAGGTCAGATTCTTTGCATTTTCTCAATGAGATATTTGTCATGTTTGCCAGGGCCTCTGCTCCATCCGGTTCGCCTTCCGGCCTGTGGGTCCTTTGGCCTTCAACCTGGGTGTTCCTCAATTCTATCCCCAGGCATCCTTCATGCCATTCTTGCCGTCAACTCTGGCTTGGCATTTCCCTGCACCGAGATCCTCCACTCCGGCTCCTCAGATTCCTTCGGCTGATAAGTCGGTGCCCCCTCGAGTTTGATCGACGTCGAAGTTTGAAGCTGAGGCTCCTCCGTCGACATTGTTAATGTCTTCACCGGTGCCGCGTGTGGCTTCACCAACGCCGATTCCTAAACAACGCTTAGGAGAGAGACGCAGAGGCTCCTTAAAGAGGAGGAATATGCACATAATCAGGAGGAAGGGAAGATTGTTGACTCTATGGATGAGTTTGAAGGCCTTCATGAAGCTAGTGGCCTTGATACTTCTCCTGAGCATACCTTGTTTGCCTGGACTTCGCCGTGGGCTATTCCCTGCACCTGTGGTGTTTTTCTTCTGCCGCAGCTCCTCGCCGGACCCGCTCCGCGGGTCCCGCTTCGCGGTGTGGAGAGAGGCGCCTTGAGCATAGAGGGGCTCTGATCTTGGACACCAGACTCTGGGCTTTGGCAGGCAAGTACAGGGCTGCGAGCGGACCCGCAGGGACTCCAACTTCCAGGAGCCCCTGCGTGAGGTCAACCCACAACACCTGGGTCGCTCTCCCTGACTGCCACGCCCCCCGCCCTAGCACTTGAAAGCAGCCTCCTTCCTGATCGACGTGGGATACCTTGTTTGCCTGGACTTCGCCGTGGGCTGTTCCCTGCACCTGTGGTGTTTTTCTTCTGCTGCAGCTCCTCGCCGGACCCGCTCCGTGGGTCCCGCTTCGCGGTGTGGAGAGAGGCGCCTTGAGCATAGAGGGGCTCTGATCTTGGACACCGGACTCTGGGCTTTGGCAGGCAAGTACAGGGCTGCGAGCGGACCCGCAGGGACTCCAACTTCCAGGAGCCCCTGCGTGAGGTCAACCCACAACACCTGGGTCGCTCTCCCTGACTGCCACGCCCCCCGCCCTAGCACTTGAAAGCAGCCTCCTTCCTGATCGACGTGGGATACCTTGTTTGCCTGGACTTCGCCGTGGGCTGTTCCCTGCACCTGTGGTGTTTTTCTTCTGCCGCAGCTCCTCGCCGGACCCGCTCCGCGGGTCCCGCTTCGCGGTGTGGAGAGAGGCGCCTTGAGCATAGAGGGGCTCTGATCTTGGACACCGGACTCTGGGCTTTGGCAGGCAAGTACAGGGCTGCGAGCGGACCCGCAGGGACTCCAACTTCCAGGAGCCCCTGCGTGAGGTCAACCTACAACACCTGGGTCGCTCTCCCTGACTGCCACGCCCCCCGCCCCACCTCCTCCTCTTTTATTTTTGCACTAGGATCCCGCTACGCGGGAGGGCGCCGGGAGAAACCCGGGACAAGGGCGGGACCGTCTAAGGCCGTCATAGGCCGGAGTTGGCCGGGCTGGGCCTACCCTCTTGGGTCGTTCATTCGAACCCTGGTCCTATTTACTGTTACAGCCCCCTGCCGAATATAACCCATCACTTATCATTATGCCGTCCCCGGCAAGGGAGAGTACCCCATTGAAGCCGGGAGGAGTTAAAAACAGGACCCTAGAGAATTATTTCTCCCGGGCGGTGGGGGAGGGGGACAAAGAGTGCAACCTGTCCCGGTTAAGGGCAGAACGGAGACGCTCAATAGATAACTTGAAAAACACCCCCCTTGGAGATCAACCCACCATGCCCAGGGAGGAGTTGTCCCTTATAGATGATGTCCCACTCCTGCTGAGGGATTGTACGAACACTTCACCAGTTGCAGCCATGAGTATAGCTCCAGCTACCAGTCCAAGCCCTACTAGGGTGACCATTGATTTAGTCTCCCAACCCCCCCCCCCAGCCCCTAAGGCTAGGAAAGCTAAACCCAAGCCAGCCACCACGCAAGGAGTATTTGGGCCCCCTCCTAATAAACGTAGGAGGAAATCGAAGGGAGCCCAGGGAAGGAGCAAACCCAAAATCTCTTACTCGGATTTTGGGAAGTCTTCAAAACCCCCCGTATTAGCAGCGAAATTACCGCCTGAATCACACCCCAAACCTATTGCCCAGGAGGATCTAGCTCCCGCCCCGATAAAAGATACAGGAACTAATATCGCTAATGTCCCCCTCTCTGTTGTCCCGCTTGGAAACCTGGAATTCTTGCTAAGGTCTCTATTACTACCGATTAGCGAGAGTATAAAAAAGATTGAGATCAGACTAACCATTCTGGAGGCCACACTAGGTAGTCTGAAAATTCCGGCTGGTCATCAGGGAAGGCATCTAGAACCTACTCCCATCACATTAGCCCCTCAACAGCCTGTAAATAGTGCAGCAAACACAGTCCCTCCACAAGCCGCAAACGCGGCGGTCTCGCAACAACCCTTAAGGACCAAGCGTGCACCAACTAAGTCCCTTAACTCTAACACGCCCATTCCTCCTTCAGCCCCTGTTCTTCCGGCACAGCCGGTAGATAGTACCACACTGGCCCCTCTAATGAAGCTTCCCCCGAGACCACGTAGGCCTAACCTACCCCCAGAGACTAATGATTTCACTGTAGTCATGGCGGGTGTCCCCCCACTCGAAGTAGGTGAAACTGAGGATTTTTGTGCCCTGAAAAGTAGGGTAATTAAGTGGTTAAACATAAATAGACCCCTCCCGATACACCTTAATAATGAAATCATAATGGTAAGAAGGGTGCCATGGGTGGGGAGAACACACAAATCCATTATAGGGGACTGCATATTGGTGAGTTTTAGGGACACAGGAACGGTGTCCTACATATGCCAAGGGAAGAACAGATCCAGGGAATCCACTATCCAAACCCTTCGTGTGTCTTTCTTTTTTCCCATTACTCCAGTCCCATTGCAGCCGCCCCAAATTCATGACAACTGGGAGAGGGTTGGCAGGAGGGGGAGACACCAGGACTTTAACCCTAGGCCATTATTTGGCCGACCAGAACCACCCTTTTACACCTATAACCGGTTTAATTGCCTGAACGGTCTAGAGGGGGTAGATTGACAAACTGATAATGCCCCCCAGGGTTATATGGAAAAGGGAGTTTTGGTAGAGGTGCTGGAGGAGCAAAGCTCTCAGGCTCAGCAAACTCTACCGAGTGGTGTTGGGAAATCCGTTTATGCTGAACCTAAGGCTACAGCCATAGAATGTATAGGAGGGGGACATGGGCTGGCCACGCAAGGGTCAATACAGGAGATACCATCAAGGCCCCAGGGGGGTTCAGAACGGAGGGGGGAGGGAGTGAGATTGATCTCCTGGAATGTAGCAGGCATAGCGGGCAAATTTAACAATAAGGAATGGGTTGATTTTATTAGAAAATGTCATGTTATATGTGTACAGGAGACATGGGCCTCGGTGAATAATTATCACCTACAGGGGTACAAGTGTTTTTTTTGTTCCCGCCCGAAAATCCAGATCAGGGAGAGCAATGGGCGGTTTGTCCATTTACGTAGATTTAGACCTCCCAGGCACCTGGTCTTCCCCAGATTGGAATTCACATGGGATCCAGGTAGTTCGGTTCCGCGGAAAGGGGTTAAGATTTTCTGTTTTTAACATTTATAACACTGAGATAGCAAACAACCATATCCCGCTACTAGCTGAACTAGACCATAGGCTGGGACAAGAAACAACATTCCAAAATAAGGGGCAGTCTCACGGGCTGCTTTTAATGGGAGACTTTAACTGCCATCTCTGTCCGGCACTGGTCAAGGTAAACACAGACTGGTCACAATGCCCAATGGAGAAGGGGCCGCATTTTTCTCATACGCCTACTGGGTCGGCTCTCAGTTTGCTTCGGCTTAAGTATGACTTAGAGCATACCATTAATATGATAGACCCACAGTCGGATGGCACACTTCCACCAACTTTCAAGGGCAGGGGTTGCTCATCTATTATAGATTATATTCTGGCTTCGAGATCCCTGATAAATAAAATAATCAGTGTAGGGATAGAATGGAGCAGTTTCAGCGACCACAACGCTCTTGTTTTGGTGCTCTCGTATAGGGTGGGTGCTGGAACCAGAGTCCATCGCACAATTGAGGAGAGGGTCACAGACCAAGGCAGGAGACTGAAATGGTCCAAAATAGACGGGGTAAAGTTTTATAAAACTTTGGGTGACAAGGGCCTACCGGCCATTACCGACTGTCTAGACCTAGAAGTCCAGGGATCAAGGTTACTGGAAGCATTTGACCAGATCGCTAACCTGATCGACGGCCTACTTAAGACCAGTGCGCCCACACGTAACCTGGTAAACCCCCAGTGGTTTCATAAAGACTGTTCTAAAGCACTGAGGGAGTTGAAATGCTGCCTTAAGCTAAAACCAAGGGACCCTCAAAAAATCAAGGTGTGCAGAGAAAAATATAAAAAAGAGACCAAAAGGAGGAAACTTGCCCTGCAGGCAGAAGCATGGGCAGATTTAAGAGAGGCAGGGGAAAGAAAGGATCTAGCGGGTTTTTGGAGAATCGTTAATAAACCGACCTTTCAAGAAAATGATTCCCTGGAGATAGGGGCTAACATCCTCCCGGAGCAGTGGGTCACACACTTTAGGGGTTTATATAACCATGAGCCCGGCATCCCTGTAGAGTCACCGGTAACCCCAAGTCAGGTTCCCCCGGTAGTATTCACTCTTAAGGAGATTACTGCAGGGATGGAGGGTCTGACTAAAAATAAAGCCCCGGGTCCGGATGGAATTCCCCCTGACCTGTTTGTTAGCAATATAGAACTATGGGCCCCTCTGATGACCAGGGTCATAAATACTGCTACCACCTGTGGCCTGCCACCATCCTGGTCGAAAGCGATTATTGTGCCAATTTTCAAAAAGGGCAATAGGGACGACCCCAAGTGCTATCGGCCTATTTCCCTGATTGACGTATCGGCCAAACTTTTGGGTAGGGCAATCCTTAACAGACTGTCCGAGTGGACCGAAGAGAATAACACCTTCTCGGACACTCAGTACGGGTTCAGGACAGGGAGGTCCACCAGTGACCAATGCCTGAACCTTTATATGCTGACTGCCAAATATACTCTGGCCAGTGATGAACCCATTTACATGGGATTCATGGATTTGGCAGCAGCATTTGACCACGTCAATAGAGGAAAGCTGTGGGATATGATGGCACGCATGGGGATTGAGAGTGGTTTAATTACCATATTAAGGGAATTGCACAGCGACACCACGGCCAAGGTTCGATTTAATAGGGAGGGAGGATTGTCTGACTCTTTTCCATGTAAGAGCGGAGTCAGACAAGGTTGCATTCTTGCCCCTTTTCTGTTTTCCCTTTATATTAACAACTTGGAGCAGTTTCTTTTGGGTTTAAAGGCAGATTCCCCAAGGGTCCGGCCGCGGCATATTCCTGTTCTGCTCTACGCAGATGACGCGGTCTTGCTTGCACGTACACCCCGAAGCTTACAAATCCTGATAGACGGGTTTGTTAAGTTCATGAGTACCCTGGATCTATCTGTCAACCTGGGTAAATCATATGTGCTCCTGGCCGGCAAAAAACCATCCTCTAAATTTACTTATACAATAGGCACCCATATTTTAGAGGAGGTCAAAACGTTCTCTTATCTTGGAGTAACCTTTGACGGCGCTCTGCAGCTTAACTCCTTGGTGGCGGAACGTTGTAGCAAAATGATTGCCTCCAATGGGGCAATAGCTGGATATGGCAGGAGGCTAGGTAGATGGAGTCCGGAACAGGTGATGAACTTGTATTGCTCCGTATCATGCTCCAAAGTAATCTATGGGGCAGAAGTATGGGGCTTTGTGAACACCACTAGAATCCAACAGGAAGAAAAAAAATATCTGAAATCTATCCTGAGGGCACCACCCAGTACCGCTGGAATCATAGCTCATAGGGAGCTAGGGAGGCCATACTTGGATGACCTGTTAAAACTTAGGCCAATTGTGGCCTGGCTAAAAATATGGGTTAATCCAGATGCGCACCTAAGCAGAGAAATTTTATTGGACTGCTTAGATAGGACCAATTGTATGCGCATCCCCTGGCTTAAATACGTAAAAAACACCCTTGAAGATTTAGGTTTTGGAAACCTCTTCACGAACCCTACAACAATTTCAGCCCAGCACAAGAAACAAGTAGGGGAAATTTTCCTAGAGCGGAAAATCCAATGCAGAGCTGAGGCTGAAGGAGTTAAAAAGACTGTGAGGGCTCATAATCTGGTGAGTGTGGAGGGTATGGAGCCTTATCTGTACCTCGTGCATAATGCACAGGATAGATTTCTTATGTGCCGTTTTAGACTGAATTTACTTCCTTTTATGTTGGCTTCACCAGCAGGTTTCACCACGTCAATTGAGCAGAAGGGACCCTGCGGCTGCGACAACAGGTCTCCGCAGGATTCCCTCCATTTTGTTTTGCTTTGTCCCTATTTTTCTATGCCCAGGCGCAGATTTCTTGTAAATATTTTTAAAAAAGCCCAACAGGAACATGCCAGGGATGCATTAGTCTTTTTGCAAAAAGCCTCTGATCCCCTAACCTTGTGCTGTATTATGAATTTTATTAAGGTTGCGGTCCGATTAAGGATGACTAGGGGAGAGGAATGAAAGATTTTGGATTTTCTATTTTAAATTTATGGACCTGTATGTCGGTATTTCTATTTGTATTAACTTTGTGTATAAGGATCTTGATTAATGTTTAATGACTTTTTATCTATGTATATATACATGTGCTTTTATGGTGTTTTTTAACCACCGAATAAAGATTCTTGAATTGAAAATACTTCTCCTGAGCATAATCTTCCATCTGCAAATGTAGGGGTTGTACAAGACATTGCTCCATATCATGTGGCCATAAAAAAGGCGGCTGATTTATTTGGTCTTCAGCTTCCCTCAGCTGAGGTGAAATCTAATATTCTAACAGAAGTTCTTAATACTTCTTCAACTTCTGGACCGTTGCTTCCCTTTACGGATGCTTTGACAGAACCAATCCTGGAGGTGTGGAAAAAGCCTTTATCTGCTCCTGCGGTTTCTTGTTCCATATCGAGAAGGTACAGGCCCACTCCTGGAGATCCGGCTTTTTTATCATCACATCCTACGCTGGAAAGTTTGGTTGTCCAGGCTTCTTGTTCGAAGCAATCTTCTGGTTCTTTCCCTATCATTCTTGTTGATAGGGATTCTAAAAAGATGGAGCAAGTGGCAAAGAAAGTGTTCTCTTCTGCAAGTATGGCTCTTAAATCCACTAACGCAACTTGCCTTCTTGGGAGATAAGTTCATGCTTTGATGGACAGCCATGCACCTAGCTCCGAAGTTGCCTGAAGAAGATAGTGCTAATTTCTTAGAAGTCCTTTCTGATTCGCAGGCTGCGGCACGCCAGGTGATTCAGTCGGGCATGGACACTGCTGACTGTTTAGCTCGCGTGTTGGAGTCTTCCATGGCTGCAAGGAGACAGGCATGGCTTTGATCGTCTGGTTTCTCTTCTGATGTTCAGGCGACTTTGCAGGATTTGCCCTTTGATGGATCAAAACTCTTTGGTTCAAAGGCGGACTCAGCCTTAGAGCATTTTAAAGATAGCAGGGCTACTGCAAGGTCTCTGGGTCTCCAGGTGCAGTCTAGAGGATACGGCTACAATCAGTATTGTGGATTTAGGAGGTCTGCTTCCTTTCGTGGCCGCCAAAAATCTCAACAGAGCCAGCAACAGCAGAATCCCTTGTACAAGTCGTACAGAGGGAAGAATAAAAGAGGTCTCAGGGAAGCAGCTCGTCAACAATCCACTTACTCTACCTCCCCTCCTGCCACCGTTGGTAAACAGGAAAACAGTTCTAGATCCGCCATCTTAGAACATGTTGGTCCGGTTGGAGGTCGGGTGTCCCACTTTCTACAAGATTGGAGACAGATCACGTCCGATCGTTGGGTCTTGAATCTTGTAGAGAATGGGTACGCCCTTCCCTTTTTGGAAGTTTCCTCCTCCTTACCCTCCTCGCTAGGGTTGGTGCTCAGAGGACAACTTACTGCTTTTACAGCAGGAGGTTCTTACTTTGCTTCAGAAAGGTGCGATAGAGGTGGTTCCGGAGCAAGAAAGGGGTCAGGGTTGATACTCCCGGTATTTTCTGATCCCCAAAAAGGTCGCTTAAGACCAATCTTGGACCTCTGGATTTGTAACCTTAACCTCAGACAGGAGAAGTTCAAAATGTTGATCTTGGCTCAGGTTCTTCTTGCACTGCAACAAGAAGACTGGATGGTGTCCATCGATCTACAGGATGCGTATTTTCATCTTCCCATCCTGAAGTTGCATCGGAAGTATCTCCGGTTCACGATAGGGTCGCAACATTATCAGTTTGCAGTTCTTCTGTTCGGTCTTACTTCCGCACCTCGAGTCTTTACAAAGGTGACGGCGGTGGTAGCGGCTCATCTCAGAAGTTCAGGGGTTCCTGTTTTTCCCTACCTGGACAACTGGCTGTTGAAAGTACAGTCACCAGAGTTGGTTTTGCACCACTTGCGGGTAACAGCTCATCTGTTGTTCAAATTGGGTTTCTCGATAAACGTACCCAAATCTCACCTGGTGCATTCTCAGCGCAGCCTGTTCATAGGGGCAATACTGGATATTACTGTATGTTGCGCATACCGCCTTTACAGAGGATTCTTGACATACAGGAGATGATTCCTTTATTTCACGATGGAGTGGTTGTTCCAGTCTTGAAGGTTCTTCGCCTGCTCGGTCTGTTCGCTTCCTGCATTCTGTTGGTCAACCATGCACACTGGCACATGATGGCACTCCAGTGGTGCCCGCAGGCAGTGGTATCAGCACAGCGGAGATCTCAGGAGAAGATCAGAATCTCCAGAGAAGCTGCAGTGGAGCTGACTTGGTGGAGTGTGGAGGGCAACCTGTCTCAAGGAAAGCCCTTTCAGCCTCCTCCGCCGGTGGCCACAGTGATCACGGATGCCTCCACTCTAGGGTGGGGTGCTCATCTGGGGGATCAGGAGGTCAAAGGTCTTTGGTCTCCTGAGGAAAGGTTGCTTCATATCAACCTGTTGGAATTGTGGGCGATACGTTTGGCACTAAAGGCTTTCCTTCCTTCCCTTCGCGTCAGTCGGTTCAGAACCTGATGGATAACACTACCGCGATGTGGTACATCAACAAGCAGGGGGATGTAGGGTCGTATCATCTCTGCTGAGAGGCTCTGTGACTCTGGTCTTGGGCTCAGGGTCAACAGATTTGTGTGTTTGCAAATCATCTGGCCGGTGTGCTAAATGTTCGTGCGGACAGTCTCAGTTGGCGTTACTCGGCCGATCACTAGTGGCGGCTTCATCCCGAGGTGGACCATCGCATCTTTCAGATGTGGGGATCTCCTCGGTTGGACCTGTTTGCCACTCACAATAAATGCACTGCCCATTGTTCTGCAGTCTCCAGTATCCGATGCAGGGGGTGGTGGGGGGACGCATTTCAGATAGATTGACGCTCACAACTCCTTTACGCATTTCCTCCCATAGCCTTGATTTCTCGGGTTCAGAGGAAGATTCGCCAAGACCGGGCACAAGTTATATTGAGTGCACTGGATTGGCCAATAAGGGTGTGTAGATACTTCACCTCTCATCATACCCGCAGCTCCGTCTCCCTCTCAGGGCAGATCTCCTCTCGCAGGGGCAGGTTCTACATGCCCACCTCCAGAGCTTGCACCTTCATGTCTGGAGATTGAACGGGGCAACCTGAGTTCCTTCTCTCTCCCACCGGATATAGTAAATGTTATTTTATCATCCAGGCGACACTCCTTTAAGTCTGTTTACTCTTGCAGATGGTCCAGATTTGTTAAGTGGTGCGGAGAGAGAGACATTGATCCTCTAAAGGCCCGTTTGTCTAATATTTAGGAGTTTTCACTTTCTTTGGCACAACAAGGTTGTGCTGTAGCTACTGTCAAAGGCCACTTGTCAGCTTTGTCGTCCTTTCAATATTTTCCGGACCAGCCATCTTTATTCAGGTCCCCATTGTCATGAGGTTCATTAAGGGCCTTACAAATAAGTTCCCTCCCACACCTTTCATTATGCCTCAGTGGGGTTTGAATCTAGTTCTTACTTTTTTAAAGGGTTCTCCTTTTGAGCCTCTTCATTCTTGCCCATTGAGGCTTCTTTCTTTTAAAACGTTTTTCTTGATTGCCATTAACTCGGCTAGGAGGGTAAATGAGCTTCAGGCTCTTAGTTCAAAACCTCCTTTCCTGACCATTCATGCGGATACGTTGGTTCTAAGGACTAGGGCTGCTTTCCTTCCCAAGGCCGTTACCCCTTTTCATATGGGACAGTCCATTATTTTGCCCCCCTTCTATCTTCCCCCTCACCCTTCTAAGGAGGAAGAGAGACTGCATCGTTTGGACCCTAAGAGAGCTGTCAGCTTTTATTTGGATCGGACAAGAGATCTGAGGCTGGAAGATCAGCTTTTCCTGGGCTATGTTGGATTATCTTGTGCATCAAGATTTGCTTCGCCTCTGGCCAAGCAGGACATCAGAAAGTATCAGAGCTCATTTCACCAGAGCTAAGTCTACTACTTCTGCTTTGGCTAGAGGTGTTCCTGTTCTTGATATCTGTAAGCAGTAACTTGGGCCTCCCTCCACACCTTTGCAAAGTATTACTGCTTGGACTCTGAGGTTAGGAGGGATGGCCATTTTGCTCGTTCTGTTTTGCAGATTTTTTGGTCTAGTCAGTTGGACACCCTCCTCCGGCAGAGGTACGGCTTTGGGAGTCTATTCAAAAGGTGAGGAATCCACAGGCAGAAGTATCCATCAGAAGAACAAGTTACTTACCTTTGGTAACGCTTTTTCTGGTGGATACAGTATCTGCCTGTGGATTCCTCACGGTTCCACCCGCCTACCCGTTGTCCAGCTGCTTCTACCAATTTTTATTTTATTTTAATCATGTTTGTATTTTAATATTGAGAAATGCTTCCCCTTGCTATTTCTCTTTGCCTTTATTGATTATACATTTGTGATTTTACATATGTGTGTATATTTGATATGCTATGTATATATTTGAAAATGTGTTGGTCCGCCTGTTTGCCTTGGTGGCACTGAAAAAATGGGTGGAACTGACGCCAGCACACCGACGAGGTCCTTTTGTAGCTCTGATCACGTCATACGGTGCAGCGAGCGGAGCCTGTCTATTGTGACGTCCTCGTCAATGTGGGAGAGCTAGGAAAGAATTTCCAGCGGAATGCTGGTGCAGGGGGTATTCAAAAGATGAGGAATCCACAGGCAGATACTGTATCCACCAGAAAAAGCATTACCGAAGGTAAGTAACTCGTTCTTTGCGTTTTGCAGTGGCAAGCTTCCATAAATTCATATTCTTTGGATTATTTTGCAACTTTGTAGTTTGATCCTAATTGATGATACAGTTAAAAGAATCAAAAATAACCTCCTGATATTATCCGTTTGAGTGTCTGTAATTAGGCCTGGGGCAATGGACAAGGCACCTAGAAACCTTTTCAATTCACTGCCATGCTTGCCCTCTACTGTCTGCAACTATGTATATACAAATTTAAAGCAAGAGAGTGCTTGCTTGGTAAGTTGCAAGTTGTGCAACTTGTTGTGAGTAAAAACATTTACACGTAGGATGCTCAATTTAATAGTGTAATATAATGTTAATACGTTTGAGTTGCATTACACAACAAGAGGAGCATTTCAGTTGTAGTAACACAGTGCCATTGCCCTCCTGGGTGTGAGTTAATATGGTTAACAGAGAATGCTGGATGTATGTCGCAAGATGTTTGACATTTCTTACAGTGCTTAAAGCACTGGCTTTAAAATCCTATTGTTTTTTTGACAGGGAGTTCCCGGAGCCCCCGGTCAGGCCGGACAAGCAGGTGGATCTGGCTTTGAGGTAAAAGGACTGTCACTACATGAGAAAGTGCAGGAGTTTGTTCAATTTTGTGTCAATATCAAGGGGGGTTTTATCTTACAGAGATATGTGTGTTCCCCGGTAGGCATTTCACTAACAAAATATCTACGTTTTTCTCCCTTCAGGGTCCTTCCGGTGAGAAAGGGCTACCTGGGGAGGCCGGTGACTCAGGGCCAATGGTGAGATAACAGGGTCAACTGAAATGTGCTGTTTTTCTTTGACATTGTGTAATTTGTGTAGTGTATGTGTTTTGCAGCTCCTTGATATTTCTCTGCTACTGTTGGTTGTAAAAAGTGCTGTCTCAATGAGAGTAACTTAGGGCTGTTCCATATCTCTTCAGATAATATGTATGGATTAGTTCCCAGAGAACTGTGCATAAAAGGAAGTCTTCATACTTTAACTTTCTTATTCCTCTGTACTAAGTGATTTTAAAACACTCTTTCTTTTCCTAGTACGTTTAGCAGTGCTTCATTAGTACTGGGATAGGGCTCCCCTCCCCCCTCACCGCTTTAACCTTTGTACATAAATTGTGGGATGTGCGATTCTGGATGTCATGTATTTGAGCACTGGTCCTAGTTAAGTCTCATCCATTAACATAGCATAATAGTGTCACATTTTCTGTCTTCCATTCTAGACAAAGTATATGCATTTTGTGATTTAGTCCTGACAGAGATAGATGTGCTGAGTCAGTCAAAACCTTTATTCGATTCCAGATGAATCATAAAAGTTCACAAGAAAACCAAACAATCATAAAATAAAACAATATTTACAAAGGAGCATAAAAAATATCTTCAGAGACTGTTAAACACCTAATTGCATGCTTTAACATTGCATATAATTTCCTTATTATAAGAACAACTTTTATAAAAACTAAGCACAGAACTGCAAATGGAAGCATTTGCTAAAGGATGTAAATAATTAAAACCCTCTTTGTGAGAGCGGAAACAGTTTTCATTTAAAATTGGTTTAAGGAAGGGTGCCGTGTGTTCTTTATATAATGTGCAAAATAGCATAAGGTGAATAATGTTTTGTTGGGCTGTGTTATTACAAGGACAGGGGTTAGCCCCTCACACCCCTCCACCTGCTTTGGAAAAGCCACAAGAAAGTGTAGTGTGCCCAAACGAAATCTTGTCATTAAAAAACGAGCATTGAGCTGCAAGCTACACTCAGGCTTATCATAAAAATCTTCCACTCCTATCTTATAGAAAGCTTGCTTGACATAGAGTAACCAGGGTACCTCCATTGCTTTGTCTAAATTCATACAATCTTTTAAGATAAGTCTGGAAAAACTGAGCTCCTCTGAGAACCAGATTTTCCCCCATAATAGCAGTGGTGCCATATGCATTCTGTCTGTAATATAATCTATACCCACCTCCAAGTGACAAAATAATATTGGGGAGCTGGACGAGATAAATAAGAGTCTCTTCAAAAAAAAAATCTCAATTATTTGAATCTGGTTGCTCTTTTGATATCCCCACACTCTGGCACCGTAAGTTGCTCCTGACAGACATTTGGATTTGTACATGGTTATCAGCTCTGCAGCAGGCTTATGGCCAAGTTTGGCCGCAAATCGAAACAACCCCTCAATGACTCTTGAGATTTGTTGCACCCGGGATACTAAAAGTTGATCCCAGTTTAAGTTAGAGTTAAAAACATTCCCCAAATAACTAAAATGTTTTACCTTCTTAATAACTGTCCCATTAACTGTGTATTTTCGTGTTTTTGTTTATTTTGGCCCAAATACCATGACAAAGGATTTATTATAATTCACCTTCAGGTCTAGTGACGTCATATACTCAGTAAAAGCATCCAAACAACCCTGAAGGCTATTGGCAGTCAAGGCCATCAAAACTGTGTCGTCAGCATACGACAATAAAGGTACTTGGTCACCTGCTATATTTGGGAAGTCCAAGTGTCTGTTTAACAGAAACTGCTCCAGCTCATTTGTATAAACCAAACATAAAAACAGGGCAAGAATGCAGCCTTGCTGGACCACCTCTGTCAAAGCGATGGGCTTGGTCTTCTCTCCCCCTGGGCCATAACGGATAACTACGGAGGTGGAAGCATGTAGTCTACGGAGGAGAGTGACAAGTGGTCCTCAAAGCCCAGATCATCCATTAGCGCCCACAACTTGCTCCTGCACACTGTGTCAAAAGTGCTGGACAAGTCCATGAAGGCCAGGTGGATCGACACCCCCCTGGCCATCATGTACTTGCCCATGATCATCGACAAGTTGAGGCACTGCTCGATGGTTCCCATTCCCTTCCTAAACCCATATTGGGTATGTGATATTAGCCCAGCATTGTTAGTCCATCCTTCCAGGCGTGCCAGGATTACCCTCCCCATCACCTTATATGTGGCATCTATAAGGGAAATCGGCCTGTAACAGGTCGGATCGTTTCTATTTCCCTTAAATATTGGCACTAGCACCGCTTTCTTCCAAGATTGTGGGGTCTGGCCTGTTATGACTGCTCTAAAAACATTTTATAATTCGAGGCCCCAGAGTGACGGATTTCTTTTGCATAGGTCCAAAGGTACCCTCTCTGGGCCTGGGGCTTTAGAGGCAAACTCACTTTCTAAGGGCCTCCTCCACTTCATCTACGTTCCTGCTTACATCCGTGAAAAGTGGACGATTTATCACCTCCCAGAAGGACCTAGAATCTCTTTGCATTCCTGCCTTTTCAATGTCTTCCCAGGCCTAGCGTCTCAATTCTTCTTTTCTACGCTCTATTGTATTTTTATAAGCCCGTCTAGCTTCCTTAATCAGAGACCTGTCCCGTGGTACTATGCTTAATGCTGTCTTTAAACTCTATTTGGTGCTGAGCACTCCAAATCAAACCATTTATATTCAGGGCGATTCATTTTTTTCACCGGTTTAAGCTGATTTTTTGCCACGTCTTCACATATGGTTTCAAAACTCCCCATGATGGATTTCGGGGGTGCTAAATAAGTTAGACAGGTCATCACGTCAATTAATTTGGACTTAATTAATTTCTTCTCAAATTTGACATGATCCAAAGTATTCCATTTCAACCGTACCCCTTGATTGCAATTATATTTTATAGGACAGTCCACAGCCATCCCCTTCAGGGCCTTGATTTTTAGAGAGGGTGTTAGGGGATTGTGGTCACTGGCAGGGTTCGATTCAACCAGAATTTTTTTTAAAAGATCGGAATACCTTCTGGTGAACCACATAAAATCAATCGTGCTGGTTCTGCCCACACCCTGAAATTTCAGAAGGTATGCCACCGAACTGTCCACTAAATTATTCGCCGGGGATAAGTTGTTAACAAGAATAATAGTCATCAAGATCAGTCAACCCGCAAACTTTGTTACTACATGGCTGACAAAGAGTACAGTTAAAATCTCCAACCCAGATATTACATAAAGGGGAGAATTTTTGTGCTATTTTGTCAATTTCATTTTGTAGATTATTTATGACCCCCGTGCTTTGGTCATTAAAAATGTTATAGTACCAACTGATTAATAGTAAACTTACATCTAACAAATTAAAACACATAATCAGTTGGTACCAGGGTGAATCGATTACCTTTTTGATTACTAGCGCCTCATACCCCACTGAGATCAAGGTTACCAGCCCCCCTTGCCTTACCTGATAGTGATGGTTCCGCTAAGACATTTAGCGTCAAATATCAATCCATATTAACGTCTGTTCTACTCCATGTCTCCTGGGTACAGATTATATTAAATGTTTTAATATACCGGACCCAGGCCTCATCTGTTAGCTTTGGGATAATTTCTGCTATGTTACAACAAAGTAGACGTAGCTGATGACCATTTCGTTGGGATAAGGTACTTACATGACTTGTCCATTTGGGCCATTCGGAGTCTGGGCGGATGGGTCAGTAATTAAACCCAGTCCTCCCGGACTCACTCGTATTAAGTGGCTGGGATAGGGGGTGTTTATCAGACCCTTGACTCGACTTCGAAGGATATTACCCAGGGGGTCAAGAATTTTTTCCTCCAACGTACCCCATTTGGTTGGCAGTCAATCTGTTTCAGCCAAATCACTCAATGGGGAAAATCGTTTTCTATGAAACCAGGGTTGTGTCTCAAAGTGCTTAGGGTGCTGGTAGGTCGAAATATATCTCGCTTCTTCCATAATATGGTTTAATGGTTTGGGTGGAGGATAAAAAAGCCCAACCGAAGTATCAAGATATTATGATTATACCCAGGTTGATTTTGCTATGTCGTCATGTCAAGTATTGATTTGACTAGGCCTGGAGATCTAAAGGTCAGCACAGCACAGTCTCTAGCTAGATTTTTGGTCGTTGCCCCCACCCACCAAATCCTACGGGCCATCTTAAAGTCGGCAAATAACAATTTATTAGCCAATCCTGTTTTTGTGTTTAAAAAATGTAATGCCCTATTCCTCTATGAGGACCAATGTTCCCTCTGACCTGACGGTAATACCGGGACATTAGCTAAGATGATAATGTAAGGTGTGGTTTGTGGTGGGAGGTTCAGATTGATATTAGTATCATTTGTAATCGAGTTGTCATTCTGCTGGCCCACGATAGGGTCTTGACTTAAGGAATTAGTAATTGATTTAGCGTGCTCCGGATTTGCCCTTTTCATATCAGAAAATTAATTTTTTATGGGCTGTCCGTCTCTTCGCCTGGGATCCTGAGCCTGTGACGCTAGATGGGTATCATGTGGGTGGGCCTTCCTTTGAACTAAGCCATCCAGTAACGGTGCTTCAACTGGGGGAGTAATGGTCCGTCTTTCCTCCCCAACAGCCCCAGCCTCGTTTTCTGTTGGCTTATACACGTGAGCTAGTGAAGGTGGGGGTACATTGATTTTCTCCTCAAGTGAAAGTAGCCTATTCCCAATATCAGTCAATTTTAGGAGGATAGGATTTAAGTGTGCTGCTAATACCGCTTGTAGTTCATCCCAAAAAGGCCCCCTTTCTACTGAAGGTGCGATTATTGTGGGGGTCACATCTGCTTGCGGTATAGACCTGTTGACTCCCGAATTATGGTCATTGTCTGCATGCTCTCGCTGATCACTATCTGGCCTAGGTAGCACAATGATCGATTTAGGATGTATAGTTGCTACCTGCCCCTTTTTTTTCTTGATTCAGAAAAGGGGGTGGTGATGAACAGAGTGTCTGAATTAAGCAGACCACTCTTACCCAGTCCAAAGATCAGGGCTTGATCCATCACCGTTTTTTAGCTCACTGCACCATCCCAGCTCAGAACTTGGCTATATGCAAATTAGTCTGACCCTGGCCCAGTGCATCATGGGAACAGGGCAGACCAAACTACCAAGCCAATTCTTATACTGGGAAGGAAACAAGGTACCGGGGACCGGTTTCTGGCATTTCAGCCGTCTTCGGCCCGGCTTGCTTGAATCCTGATGGTGCAATGAGCTAGGGACTCACATCTGAGTATACCCTTCCACGCTTATGGTGGACAAAAATGATTCAGAAAAGGGGGTGGTGATGAACAGAGTGTCTGAATTAAGCAGACCACTCTTACCCAGTCCAAAGATCAGGGCTTGATCCATCACCGTTTTTTAGCTCACTGCACCATCCCAGCTCAGAACTTGGCTATATGCAAATTAGTCTGACCCTGGCCCAGTGCATCATGGGAACAGGGCAGACCAAACTACCAAGCCAATTCTTATACTGGGAAGGAAACAAGGTACCGGGGACCGGTTTCTGGCATTTCAGCCGTCTTCGGCCCGGCTTGCTTGAATCCTGATGGTGCAATGAGCTAGGGACTCACATCTGAGTATACCCTTCCACGCTTATGGTGGACAAAAATGATTCAGAAAAGGGGGTGGTGATGAACAGAGTGTCTGAATTAAGCAGACCACTCTTACCCAGTCCAAAGATCAGGTCTGCCCTGTTCCCATGATGCACTGGGCCAGGGACAGACTGATTTGCATATAGCCAGGTTCTGAGCTGGGATGGGGCAGTGAGATAAATAACGGTGATGGATCAAGCCCTGATCTTTGGACTGGGTAAGAGTGGTCTGTTTAACTCAGACACTCTGTTCATCACCACCCCCCTTTTTGTAAATCGTTTTTGGCCACTATAGGTGTGGCAGGGTATACTCAGACATGAGTCCCTTTCTCACTGCTCCATCAGGATTCAAGCAAGCCGGGCCGAAGAAGGCTGAAATGCCAGAAACCGGTCCCCGGTAGCTTGTCTCCTTTCTGGTGAAGAATTGGCTTGGTAGTTTGGTCTGCCCTGTTCCCATGATGCACTGGGCCAGGGACAGACTGATTTGCATATAGCCAGGTTCTGAGCTGGGATGGGGCAGTGAGATAAATAACGGTGATGGATCAAGCCCTGATCTTTGGACTGGGTAAGAGTGGTCTGTTTAACTGAGACACTCTGTTCATCACCACCCCCCTTTTTGTAAATCGTTTTTGGCCACTATAGGTGTGGCAGGGTATACTCAGACATGAGTCCCTTTCTCACTGCTCCATCAGGATTCAAGCAAGCCGGGCCGAAGAATGCTGAAATGCCAGAAACCGGTCCCCGGTAGCTTGTCTCCTTTCTGGTGAAGAATTGGCTTGGTAGTTTGGTCTGCCCTGTTCCCATGATGCACTGGGCCAGGGACAGACTGATTTGCATATAGCCAGGTTCTGAGCTGGGATGGGGCAGTGAGATAAATAACGGTGATGGATCAAGCCCTGATCTTTGGACTGGGTAAGAGTGGTCTGTTTAACTCAGACACTCTGTTCATCACCACCCCCCTTTTTGTAAATCGTTTTTGGCCACTATAGGTGTGGCAGGGTATACTCAGACATGAGTCCCTTTCTCACTGCTCCATCAGGATTCAAGCAAGCCGGGCCGAAGAAGGCTGAAATGCCAGAAACCGGTCCCCGGTAGCTTGTCTCCTTTCTGGTGAAGAATTGGCTTGGTAGTTTGGTCTGCCCTGTTCCCATGATGCACTGGGCCAGGGACAGACTGATTTGCATATAGCCAGGTTCTGAGCTGGGATGGGGCAGTGAGATAAATAACGGTGATGGATCAAGCCCTGATCTTTGGACTGGGTAAGAGTGGTCTGTTTAACTCAGACACTCTGTTCATCACCACCCCCCTTTTTGTAAATCCTTTTTTTTCTTTGGCTGTAGGGCCTTACTCCCACCCCCTTATTTTTTAATGACTGGCCTCTGGTTATTATTTTTGGCCTGACTTCTTTAGATATTTATGGCTTGACATTCTCTGATGTAGTGTCTTGAGAAAGTAACCCACTACCTTGGGAATGAGATAGACAGTCGTCCTGGCCTGCAGGCAACCCTAGAGTGCCAGGGCTATTAAATGTCAGTGTCGGTAGAGCAGAGGGGTCCATAGACAGGAACAGTCTAAGTTTTGTTAACTCTATTTCATTTATAAGTGTTGATTCTGCTCTTATTAGGAAGGCATCCAACATACCTACCACCCCCTGCCCTACTCTAAATTTGGCCTTGACTTATTCCACCCCTAACACCAAATATAAACTGGTCAATGAGGTTAGTGAAGTCAATTAAAGTCAGTTGGATTGATCAAATTAATGGGTAAAATTGCAACCAGCCAGACAGTACCTTTTCTTGGGCATAATGTTTGTCTATATGTCCTCTGACATAGAATTTGAAAATAGCATGGCCCTGCACTGCCTACTTCGGCCTCTGACGGGCACAGACGAGCCCGCCCTTGGCCCGAGCTTTGCTCGGGCGCCTCCTGCGCGTCGGGGGTCGAGTCAGCGCTTTATAGCACGATCACCACGCCTCCCCCAGCGGCAGCTGCAACTAATGCGGGCTTTATGGCACAGTGTACCCTGAGACAACGGGTCCCACCAGGGTATGGAGTCTTGTGGCCTCGATGACAATAGGGTCGTGAGCAGCAGCCCAGAGCCCCGCAGTAGAGGTAAACAGGGGCAGCAACAGAAATTGCATGATTAAAGTCCCCTTCAGCACAATCGCAATGTCATTAATGAAATTGTGTGTTTATCGTTTACTGTATCTACCTCAATTCATGTCTCCAGAATATTTTGGCTCTGGACTTCATCTGCCTTTGTTCATTGCTGCGCGTCTTGTTAAATTCAGTTACCTAAGAAAAGTAGGTGATTAGACTGTTTCTAGCAGTAGTCAACAAACTACAAGAGGGGAAACTGGGGCAGTGGGATAGTTACCTCAGTCCCCTAAATAGAAACACAAAAACCACAAGGAGTTAATTTCAGCTTTTAACAGAAAATGGACTGAACTTCTGTTTTTTCTGGCAGACTCTTACCCACATATTTCTGTGTTGCAGTCCGTTTTTTTGTTCCAGGTGGGCTCAACCCCTCTTGTGCGGGATGCAATTTGTTTGGTGGCTTACAGATTTTAGAAAAGCGGACTGGAAAAGGGGAAGTTTAAAAATGTAGAAGGTTGCTAGATACATTTTCAACTATGCAAGACAAAATTGGCATTGTTAAAAATAGAAATGGGACGTATTGAAGAGTTTTAATGGCCTCCCTGGTCAACATGTTTCAGCTGTTTTTTTGCTAAAAGTTCTACTAGTTTTTGTCGGGACCATCCAAGTCCCACTCTTGTTAGAAAGTATTGATGGTTTTCCATTTCAAATAAGTTTGAAGAAGTGTTGCACACTCATTCCGTGCATGCACTCACACATGTATTAATACTGTCGTATTTGGCACCACCAAACTATATTTTGGTACCTGTAAAAAAAACAGGAGATTTGTTTGAGGTCATTATACCTAGATTACGCAAGTGATGCCTTCACCAACTATGATTGAATCAAAAATTCGTAGTCATGCTCTGTGAGGTGGACTATGAAAAGCTTTTTTACATATATGCCACATATAGTGTGGGGAACAAATCGATCATCACCCATTCTGCACCTCGTTAACTCATGGACATCCCAAAACATGCACATCCACTGCACATGTGAGAAAAAAAACTCTCAGGTACATTAGTGCGAGCATTGATATCGACATAGTAATCAATTTAGAGAAAGGCAGACCCATAATTGTGCAGAGTCATCATGGGAAATTTAAACATACTTATTTTTAGGGAACCTACTGGGGCCATAGGTAGTCACTGACAGGATACACCCAGTGACAAACACTGAGAAATAGCGCTGAGTCAATAGTCACTGCTGCTACCCAGAGTTCGGGCTAAAAGCAATTTCGCTGTGAAGGAGAGGATCACTTACTTGTCCATAGGAGTAGGTTGGCTCAGCACCTAATTTAGGTCCAATAGCTCCTGCATTTTAGGGTACTTCTTTGTTCAAGGCATGTGAGCTGTAGATCACATGCTTTGCATAAGTCTGCCATTTAGGGCTCGATTCCGATCCGGTAAAAAAAATCCCCCGTACGATTCGTATTCGTAGCCGAATCCGTACGACTCGTAAACACACCGTACGACCCGGCGAGTACGATCCGGACCGGGTGATCAGGACGATATTCGTACGGTCCGCGTCAGGTAAGGGCGATTCGTACGGAAAAGCGCTCAATCACATACACACCGTACGCCGCGTACCCCCCATGATCGCCGGGGTACGCGCCGTACCCCTGCGATCATGTGGGGTACGCGCCGTACACCCAGCGTACACGGGGTGCGCACCGTACACCCACCGTACATGGGGTACGCACCGTTGGGTGTACGCCACGTACCCCACATGATCGCAGGGGTACGGCGCGTACCCCGGCGATCATGGGGGGTACGCGGCGTCCCCGGGGGGGGGGCCTTCTGTACTTGTTTGGGCCCGAACTATGCGTTTACGGCTGTTTCCAGCTCCCGTAAAAAAAAGGGTCGCACGTTGCGTACCCGACACGAATCGTACTTGCTGGGTCGTAAAAACTAGCTGCGAACCGTTGCGACGTCACGTACAGTGAGTTCCGAGTGAGACTTGTACGGATATTTTAGTCGTACGGAGTCCTGTACGACTCGTACGGTCTTTGGCTCCTGGTACGGATCGTACTTCGTCGTACGTACGGGGACGTGTACGGGTACGATTCCTACGGGGAAAATTGCTCCGTACGACGATTCGGAGCGCATTTTACCGGATCGGAATCGACGCCTTAGTGTTTGGGTCCGGATGTTTGCACTTTGTTTTTCTTTGAAGAAGTTTTTTCCAGTCACAAGGCAGGTGAGTCCTCCTTTCGGTGATAGTGTTTATGGGCATCGACTCCATTGTTAGATTGTTTTTTCCGCCATCAGATTAGGACATGAATTGCTGCGCTCCGGTTAGACACTGTTTCTCGAGTTTCCCTTGGTGTGCAATCCACTACCCTCTACGTTATTGTTTCTCAATCGCGTTTCCCATTATCCGCGTATCATTTCCATTCAAGGTCTTCAATCTGAAGATTAATGGAGGCCTACACGCGTCGGGCCCTCTAGCAGTCAGTGGAAAGCGGGCTGAAGATATACCTACCCGTGTCCATTTAAATTCTGTCCCGAGTGTTGCGCTAAGTTTCCCCGCACCGACTTGCACGAAGTGTGCAATTTGTATCTATCTCCGGAACACAATGAACAGGACTGGGATGCATGCTAATCTTTTCGATCCAAGAACACCCTCCATGACCATCGGGCTCGATGTCATGAAATTCATCAATAAAGAGGCTCCGCACCGGATATCTTTGGGGAAGATTCTAAGCGTGAAGAATCCCACGCTCAATAAGCAGACCATCGGTACAAGGTCGGCACCGAGAAAAGGTTTTGAACACCCCACCATCCGACCCAGCACCAAAACATACATCAAAGTCTTCTATATCGGGATCGAGTTGGCCCCATTAGGACACCTATCCAAAACCTTCAGCATCGAAATTCAAGCATGTAACAGTGACAATCCTTTCTCCACCAAAAAGTAAATCTTCGGATCCGAAACCTTTGACACCGAATATTCCGGCTCCGAAAACCAAACCACCTCCTCTTCTTCCAGCCACAGAGCCTTGTTTCAACGTTCCGCCTTCAAATACAGCGCCCGAAACAAAAGGAGCTGGCTATCAATCCAGGCACTGGACAAGTTCATGTAAAATTACCAGCTTAAAGGAAACCAGAATTGCAGGAAGACTACCACATTCCACTTAAAAGGAAGAATGTGGGTGCTAATCCTTCTCCTCCTCCTTCACGCATTGACCCAAATTTATTAATTACACCCACAAATTCCCCACAACCACAAACAACCTGATGATGGGGATGGTGATATATCTCAGGACAGGATTACAATACAGATCCTAATACTGATTACCCGGATCTGTACCTTTCCAAACCCTCCCCACCAGATGACAATATAGGATACATAGAGCTACTGAATAGGAATGCTCAGTATCATGGGGGAGAATTTCATAAAGAGACACTTAAAAAGTAACACAAACTTTACCTATGCTCAAGGGAATGCTTAAACATGCAGACAAGATTTTTAAAGACCCTGTGCATGCAAGAATTGTCACACCCAGAGTAGACAAGAAGTATAAGCCAGCGCCTACCGAACCTATCTACATTACAGGTCAAGTTCCATTAGACTCTCTGGTAGTGTCTAACGCTCGCAAAAGAGTAAACTCACTGACCACAGGACATGCCCCTCCTCCTGATAAAGAGTCCAAACTCATAGATGCCTCTGGCAAGAGAGTAGCTGCACATGCAGCCAATCACTGGCGAATTGCCATCACCCAAGCATTTTTAGCTCACTATGACAAGGCTCATTACGACGAACTAGAAAAATTAATGCAGTTTTTGCCAGATGAACATAAAAGTAAAGCTAACAACCTAATTCAAGAAGGGAAATTATCTTCTAACACATCCATTAGGTGCGCTTTAGATGCAGCTGATACCGTAGCTTGTGCAGTCAACACTAGCGTACTGTTACAGAGACACACTTGTCTCAGAATTTCTGGAGTTAAACCTGAGGTCCAAGCATCTACTTTAAATGAGCCCTTCTATAAGGAGCACCTCTTCGGCCCAACAGTAGATACTTCTTTAGAGAAGATGAAGAAGAATACAGAGGTCGCAAAATCCATGGAGGTTTTACAGCTCCCTTCCAATCGGGGATCCTTTCGCTACTCCTTTTACAGGGGTGTGGGGGGCTCAAAAAACATATCATCAGAAAATTCCTCTTCCTCTTACAAAGGTAATAATCGGTTGCCCTTTCCAAGAGATTACTTTAGAGGTAATAACAGCAAGGGAAGAGGTAGAGGCAACTCTTCATGTACTTCCCCTGCAAACAACAAACAGTAGGGGGCGGAGAATGTTCACGGCTAGGATGGCTGCTTGAGCCCTGAGCTCCGTTACGTTGTCAAACAATCCGGCAGTCATCCGACAGTATTACACAGAAGAGAAGCTCCACAACGAAGCTTTGGCAGCCAGAGGGTGAGCAGGTGTAGCGGAGTCGTCCCTAATTGAGATCCTCCAAGCCTGTCTTGAGATATCACCGTGTGTAGCAGTCCTGCTCAGCGGCCGATAATCCCCGGGCCGTCGTGCTGTGTGTGGCGGAGCTGCGTCATAAGACGTGCGGCTCGGCACCCTGACACCCGGCGGGGACAGTAGGAGGCGGACATATCGAGGGCGGGAAACGCAGGCTGAAGATATGCCGACCCGTGTGCAGTACAAAGAAGGTTGCATTTGTTTGTGATAGCCCAGCGGCTGGACGGAGAACACGGCTAGAACGGTGAAGCTGAACACTTCCATGACCCCAAGCCGTGCAGACGTATTGCCAGAGATATGGGTAGGCGGACTGCACTGATTTTTGCGGTGGCGATATCTTAGAGGGCAGCTGACCCCAAGCCGACTGAACTGGGTGAGCGAGAGAAAGAACAACAGGGGCGGAGAGCGTGCGCTGGGAGATAGATACGCCACAGAAAAGTGCAGTGGGCACAGAAGTGAGGAGCAATAGGTGGCAGTGCACCGGGAGTGAGGAGTGCTGCACTGCTGCCTGGACATCGGTGCCGATGCTGGACTGGCCTCTGTGTGCGGTGCTCTCCAGCGGCACCCCTGTGGGTGTACTTAGTGCACAACACACGCTGTAAAAGTTGGCCACGAGCAGTGGGGTGCTCAGCTGTGTGTGGCAATTACATAAAAACCGCGAGGGGAGTGAGCCAGCAGAGGAGCCTCACCAGAACCCTGAGCACGCTGTGGAGGCAGCACCTTCCAGAGCCCACGTGCAACTGCACGAGGATCCGCCAGTGAAAATCGAGGCTTACGCTAAAGGGAAGGAAAGCCAGACAGTAGGAAAGAACATTGGCAGTTCCCTATGACGCAATAGAAGAGAGGGGAAGGCTCCCTGCCAGGACTGTGCTTTGCCCTGTGGGCCTCCGTGGGCCAGTGATGTAAAGAAATTAAGGTCCATGCTCATAACCAAGCAGATAGGGAGCTGGTGAAGCGGAGACTGGCAGCTGGTGAGGGCCCGCACAGGCGGACCTGACGTACTATTAGCCAGAGGACCTGATAGTGTAGGCACATGCCAGCCCTCCCAGGTGCGCTGTTGGCTTGAGGACAACAATGAAGGTGCAGTTTAGCAGTGGTGACTGAGGCTGCCCCCACTGACGGTGCTTGCCCTCTGCAACTATGGGCAGAGGGGATAAAGCACAGGTTAAGCACTCCTTTGAACAGAAGCACACGACGCATCCACGAAAGAGACCTCAAGGATGCAGGCACCCGAGAGCGACGACTCGAAATTGGACATTCGCAACATGCTTATATCCATCGAAAAAGGCCTGCAGAGTGGCATTACCTCTCTAGGCATGAAAATAGACGCTCTTTCTTACAGAATGGATAAAATGGCGGAACGACTGGACAAGCATGTGGAGCGCCTAGATATGTCGGAGAGGAGACTCACAGAAGTCAAGGAGGCACACTCCACAATAGATGCGGATCACAAGCTGCTTGGAAGGTACTGCGCGTACTGCAGGACAAGACTGAGGACCAAGAAGCACGTTCTTGCCGCTGCAACTTAAGAATTACAGGTCTACCGGAGACGACTTCCACGGGGAATATGGAATAATTTGTCGAGAAGCTGTTGACCACTTTATTGGGTGAGGGATTTTTCTCTACAATGTTCGTGGTGGAGCGAGCGCACCGCTCCCTGGGTCCATGACCGCCCCCAGGAGCCCCTTCTCGGCCGATAATCGCGAAACTGCTTAACTACCGTGACAGAGACACGGCGCTTCGTCTTGCACACGAGAAGTGAGACCTGAGGTACGAGGGCTCTGACATATTGCTGTACCCAGATTTCATTATCCGCAGGCTCGCAGGAACTTCGTTACTTTTAAAAAAGAGCTTCGCGAACTAGCCATAGACTATGCCGTGCTGTATCCTGCGAAACTTCGAGTTAATAAATGAGGACGGTCCACATTTTTACGGATCCGAAAGCTCTGCAGCAGGCGCACAAAGGTTGGGCTAAAGAGCAGCGCCGGAGCCCAGACAGACAATTACTGGACGAAGCAGCGGGGGGCTCGTTGGAGGAACAAGACTGATGCAGATGGATGATTGTTTCATGATGAGTAAGGAGGGGGGGTGGAGTGTTGGAAAAGTAAGAGGGGTTTGTGGGACGCTTTGCTGCATTCAGTGGGTTTCGTAGAAGTATAAAAACCTACAGGTATGGTTAGTTCATAGCAACAGTCTCTATGGGGCAGTAAATAGCAATGGGTGGAGCTGGACTTTATGGGATGTGAGAATTGCTTGAACCTGAGCGCAGAACTACATTATAGAAGAGGCTTTGGGGTGCCTTGCACAATTACGGGTAACGGGACATAGACGCAATGGGCACAATAGCGCCAATACTTGTAGGAGGGGTCTGTACAGCGGAGAATACTGTAAACTACTTTGGACGACGTACGTATGGCAGGGCGCCAGAGAGAGTGCTGATTCGTAGAATCTGCAGAACGTTGAGCGACCTCCGCCCACGTGTGCTATGCACAAGTGTTGTAATATGAGGGACTTATTTGGGGGGGGAGGGAGAGGGTTCGAAAGGAAGTTCTCTGGGAAGCTGCACGGCCAAGTTGGGGGAGGTCAGCTGTGGGTGGGGGGAGGGGTTGGGGGGAAGGTTGTGGTTGAGCATGTGTTGTATGGGGGTTTTGTTTTGGTTTTTGCATACAGTACACTCTTCACACGTACACTGCATGCCAGGTCAAATGATGAGACAAGCACTCAGTGATGACGTCACCTAGTGAAGAGAGTGCCCAGAATCCTGTGGACTCCCTAAGGGTGATTCCATGGAATGTCAGAGGACTTAATGACCACCGTAAATTGTGCAATGTGCTCAGGTATTTAAACAGGCAGAACAGATAACACCCTACTGCAGGAGACACATCTACCTCAGTCAGGTGCAATGCTGCGCAGCAAGGGCCTACTGGGAAATATTGATTCGGCAGGGTTTACAACACAAGTCAGGGGTATTGACTTGGGTTAATCCCAGATCTACATGCACGATAGAGCAGCTGCAGTTGATACAGTAGGACGCTATGTAATCTCTAGATGTCAGGGGCGAGGGTTAGACTTGATCATAGTGAAAGTGTATGGTCCCAATTATGACAGCCCTGAGTTTTTCGCCTCATTAGCAAACACCACAAAGAGCTACCAAAATGCACAGTTTATATGGGGTGGTGATTTTAATTTGGTGGGAAACACTGAACTGGACAGATCGGTGGGCCCAATTAGAAAACCTGCAGCAGCAGCAAGAATTTTGGACAGTCTCATGATCAGTATGGGCCTAAGTGAGTGCGCAACCACCACAGGGGCGGCTACACGCAATATTCTGCATTCCACAATATACACACCCGCATAGATTATTGGTTGGCCTCTACCTCTTTAATAGACCAGGTCCGTAACTGCGTAGTTCTACCCCTCACACTCTCGGATCACTCTCCTCTGTTGTTAATCCTGGCCACTCCTAAGAAGACCATACCGCAGTATACGTGGTGCTTCCCCCCCTTACTCGTTGCCCCACTATTTAGGGAAGAACTTGCAGAAGCAATAAAAACATTTTTGGAGATCAACATCGGGTCAGTAGACCGCTTCCAAACCGTTTGGGAGGCCTTTAAGTGTTTATAAGCGGTATTGCCATGGCTAAACACTTGTGGGTACTAAAGGATATCTGGCAGCGGTTAGCAGACCTAGAGCATAAACTGAGAGATCTAGAATCCCGTCAGGTGGCCGAGAGGTGCAAGGAGCGCAAAAGGGAGATTAAAACATTGTTAGCCAAATACCATGAGGCTGCAGACAGTGAAATTACTCACATGGGCAAATACGCCACAGCCCGCGCATATGGTGAGGGAGACAGGCCTGGCTCTGTGCTTACCCAGATTCTGAAAGCGAAACGAGGCAAAACGATGATTACAGAACTGAGATCCATGTAGGGCAACATCTTGACCGAAGAAGCAGAAATTGCGGGGCGGTTTAAACAATTTTATACAGACTTGTATTCATCCCATTCGGTTGGCGCAGATGAGGAAATCCTCGATTACCTGGAACATAATAAGTTGCCATTCTTCACAAAGACGCATAGAGAATTTCTAATGCTTCCCATCGAAAAAGATGAAATCTTGGAATCACTGGCGGGAATGAAAACTAAGAGTGCCCCAGGGGCAGATGGGCTTACTGTAAACTTTTATAAGACATTTATTGACTTGCTGCTCCCTTACCTTGTTACGTTGTTCAATGATATGTGTGTTACAGGAACCATGCCTCAGTCGATGAGAGAGGCGCTAGTGGTGACCATCCCTAAGCTGGGGAAACCTCCTGAGGAGTGCGGTTCTTACCGCCCCCTTTCATTGTTGAATGTGGATACTAAGATATTCGCAAAAATTTTAGCTAACCATCTGGCCCCCTTGTCTACAATACTGGTGGTCCCGGAGCAAGCTGGATTCATCCCGAATAGAAACCTCACATATAACATCCGGGATCACTGACAAAATATCGACCTACAAAATAACGACCTACAGGAATATCGATGCAAAAATATCGAAAGCAAGAATATCGACATCCTATCTACAACATGGTAAGTACAAAAATATCGAAAATATAATATAGATGTAAAAAATGTAGATGTTAAAAATATCATTTAAAAAAAATATATAAATATAAAATAAAGTAAATAACATAAATAAATAAAATCAACATAGTTAAAACATCTAACAATGTTTACAATTAATATATAATACATATATAGTAATAATACATTAATTAAATATATACAGAAAATATATAATATATATGTACTTAACAATAAGTTGTAATAATTAGTTTACTAATTTATAAATTAATAAAAATATTATAAATTACAAATACATTTACAAACATAAAACAAAAACATAAATAATAAGTAAACAATAAAAAAATTAAATATACTTTTCAAAATTTTAAAATTAATTATATAATACGTTGGATAGCGTAAGGGTAAAAATTACTATTCCCACTCCAGAGAGTGCAACAGTAGGGAAAACGTTGGATAGCGTAGGGGTAAAAATTACTATTCCCACTCCAGAGAGTGCAACAGTAGGGAAAGCTTTGGATAGCGTAGGGGTAAAAATTACTACTACCACTCCAGAGAATGCAACAGTAGGGAAAGCGTTGGATAGCATAGGGGTAAAAATTACTATTCCTACTCCAGAGAGTGCAACAGTGGGAAAACGTTGGATAGCGTAGGAGTAAAAATTACTATTCCCACTCCAGAGAGTGCAACAGTAGGGAAAGCTTTGGATAGCGTAGGGGTAAAAATTACTATTCCCACTCCAGAGAGTGCAACAGTAGGTAAAGCGTTTGATAGCGTAGGGGTAAATATTACTATTCCCACTCACTGTAGAAATTATATATAACAATCTTATAAATAATTGTTCTAAATAAAATAATTAAATTATTTATTTTTAAATAACTACATCATTTGCTAATCCCCATTGATAATTACTAAAAACATAATTACAATTAAAAAATGATTTAACAATAAATAGCAATTAATAATAATTAATAAATATAAATAACCAAATAATATTGAACACTAAAATATTTTTCTAAACAAAAAACATATTATTCATGAAAAATTGATTAACAATTAAAAAATGGTAAACAGTACATTTATTTTTGAATAAAAAATATTTTTAATTAAAAATTATTTACCAATTATTAAAATACATTTCCAATTATTAAAAATTAATTAGCATTAAAAAATAGTATTTACCAATTACAAAAAAGTAATTAACAATTAAAAAAATTAATTACCAATTAAAATAATTAATTGCCTAATAAAAAATGCAATTACCAATTCCAAACCTTAATAACCAATTAAAAACATTAATTACCAATTAAAAAATGTAATTACAAATTACAAACCTTAATTACCAATTACTAAAATTAATTACCAATTAAAATAATTAATTACCAATTAATAATTAATTAGAATTAAAATATTTATCTATACCAATCAAAAATAAACAATTACTTAATTACAATTAAATTACTTCCCACCCTATTCCCCTATAAACCCACAACCCGCTACAGAACTTAAACGCAAAAATTAATTAAAATTCAATTACAATTACTAAAAATATATAATTAATTTAAAATAATTAAATTACTTCGCACCATATTCACCTATAAACCCACAACCCGCTCCAGTACTAAAACATAAAATTACATTTAAAATAATTTTTTTAATATATAATAAATAGTTCACATATAATTTAAAACAAATAAACTACTTAACAAAAACATATAACACATACATATAAAATACATAATAAAATACATAACAAACAAATATCGATATTAGAACATTGAAATTAGTGTCATCAATATAATTGATATCGATATTACATCGATATAAAAAAAATCGATATTACTTACCTTAGGGTCGATATTCTGTCCAACGACATTCTTGACCTCGATATTTTTCACCTTCGATATTTACAACTCGATATTATTGTAGATCGATTTTAGAGAATCGATATTTTGACTGTGCACCATAACATCCGCACTGTATTCGGTACCATGCAACATGTGAAACACGACACTCGGGCGGTAGCAGTTGTCCTGGACATGGAGAAGGCCTTTGACTCGTTCGAGTGGGCTTTCATGAGACAAGTGTTGATAAGGATGAGACTGGGGTCAGTATTTTTACACTTGATAGGTATATTGTATGATAGACCCACGGCACGTATACGCATAGGCAATTTGGTCACAGATGCATTTGCCATCTCAAAGGGGAACTAGGCAGGGATGCCCAGTGTCACCAACGCTGTACGCCTTACTTGCAGAACCGCTGGCGTGTGTACTTAGAGAGTAACACGGCAACGAGGGAATCAGATTCCTGACGTACAGAATAGTGGTGTCGACCTACACGGATGACACTCTGTTGTATGTTCGCGACCCCGAGAATAACCTGTCGTCAGTCCTCAGAGAGGTTGTACATTTTGGGGCACTATCTGGTTTAAAAATTAACTGGGCAAAGTCCATTGTGTCCCCGCTCACGCCAATCACTGCAGAATTTGAAATGGAGTACCCCTTACTGTGGACCACTGACTCTATCAGATATCTGGGAATTCAGTTGCACACCGACTCGGAGATAGTGTTTCGGGAAGATTATGGCACTGTAATATCTAAGCTAGAAGATGACATTGCCTCCTGGTGCCGACTTCCTCTATCGCTGATATGACGAGTATCCATCAAGAAGATGGTGATCTTACCCAGGCTCCTTTTTCTTTGTATGAACATTCCGATAGTTCTACCGCGCACTTTCTTCCTCAGGCTCAATCAATTGAGGATAAAGCTGGCATGGGCGGGTAAGCAGGCGCAAGTAAAATGGCGAGTTCTCACATTACCATACAGTTTGGGGGCCTGGGGGCACCAGATTTTGAGTTGTAGTATAGGGCAGCGCAGGTAGCCCAATTGCACGCCTGGATACATGGGGAAGTGGATACCCCGTTTCTCGGCATGGAAAGACTGTTTGCGGACCCTCTTCCTCTACCGGCCACGATATTCGAACCAGTGGATCGTAGAACAGGTATTTTAGACTCTATAAACTCGACGCGTCATGCCTGGCATAGCCTACTACAGCAACAGGCAGGCTCTCTACTTTACTCCCCAGCAATGCCGATTGAATGGACTCTCTGGATAGCCTCCTGCAAACATAGGGGAGTTACACAAGCATTGCATGCACTAAAAATAGATGTGACGGGAGACTTATTTCAAGATGGGGTCGTTAGAACATTGGAGCAGGTAGGAAGAGCAACGGGAACAGACATCTTGCTTAACCGTTTCCAGTTTCATAGAGTGTGCAGGGCTCTGCATGAGATGTTGGGAGAGGAACTAAGCGAACCCCCAGAAGTGCTGGAACAGTCCCATGACATTAAAAGTAAATCGCCTCGCAAGTTGGTCACCATCATATATAAATTAGCTATGTCACAAAGGGCAAACAGATACGCTTCAGCTAGGCTTGCATGGCAGAGAGATCTACAGATAACCATAGATGACGCTTTATGGAATTACTGCTGTACGAACACTAGGAGAATCTCGCTTCACAGCAGGCCCAGGTTCATACACTTTAAATACATTAATAGAGCCTACTATACACCTGAGAGACTGTGCATGTGTGGGTTCCGAGAGGAGGCGACCTGCGAAAGATGCCATGCCCCGACATTTAGCATGGCTCTGCCCGAGTATTCACACTTACTGGGAGGACATTTTCAGAGAACTGGGGAGAGTGGTGGAGTCAGAGCTGACACCAGATCCAGCTGTTGCGCTCTTGGGATATTTCAAAAACCTGCCCAAATAGTTACACAGGATGGTAGATATGGGTCTACTCATTGCTAAGCGTCGTGGTGCAATGTGCTGGATGAGAGGCCCGGTAGAGCAATGGTCGCATGATATGCTGTACGGCTGCACGCAATCAGAGAATTAAAGCGAACTGCTCCTGCCTAGGAACCGCCCTAAGAACTTTTGGGGGCTATACACGGCGTATAAACATAATAGAGCTGGGTGGAGACGATATGGCAGTACACAGAGAGGAAGAACCTCACACAAGTGAGGCTACATGAAGTTGGGATAAGAGTAGATAGGGGGCTCTCAGAGTGGTATTATCACGGTTATGACGCTCCTTGCGGGGGGAAAAGTGGCATGAGCTGGGAGCTCGGGGGACGGGAGGCGGAGACTGCAAGGTCACAGTAGTAAACTACTATTACTAGCCACAATTAACATGAGTGTTAATGACTGCTGAATGCACCCTGTCTTGGGTATGTAATGTCAATTCATTGGAAGTTTGCCTAAGGATGTTTTAAGTCACGTACTATGGAGGTCAGAGAAATCTGACTAGTCCAAGGCGCTGCCTGTCCGACACGGTTGTTGGCTTAAAAGCTGTGTAAGTTGTTAAATACGTGTAATTTGCCGGACCAAGGGATGTAGGCGTGTGATGATGTATGTAGATATGCTTTTTTGTTTCAATGCAATCAAATTTTATTTTGAAAAAATAAAAAAAATAAAAAGAATAAAAAGTGACTTCCTTCCTCTACCCCCGATCATTCCACTCACTTCGGGGGACGACGTCTCTCCCAATTTCAACCTGTCTGGAATACATTAACCTCAGACAGATGGGTTCTACAAGTTATCCAATTTGGTTATTACCTGGAACTTACCGATCCTCCCCCAAACATTCCTCCAAGATCACACAATAAGTCACAAGAGCATCTGAACCTTCTCAAACAACAAGTTCTCTACCTATTGGAACATGGAGCTATAGAGCCAGCCTGTGGGCCGGCGTATATTCCCTATACTTTCTGATACCCAAAAAGGAAGGCTCTCTCAGGCTTATACTAGATCTCAGAGAACTACACCTGTACATCCAATCAGACCATTTTCACATGGTAACAATCCAGCAAGTGCTCCCACTCCTACAGCAAGGTGACTTTCTGTCTACTTTAGACTTAAAGGATGCCTACTTCCAGTTTCCAATACATCCCACTCATTGCAAATACCTCTGGTTTGTGGTAGCGGGACAACATTACCAGCTCAAAGAGCTTCCATTCGGAGTCACCACTGCTCCCAGAGTATTCACCAAATGCCTGGCAGTAGTCGCAGCTCATCTACAAAGACAACACATTCACATCTTCCAATACTTAGATGACTGGTTCATAAAAGCCAGTTCACAAGCAAATTGTCTACAACACACTTACAAAACAGTGTAGCTGCTCCATGATCTCGGATTCACAATGAATCTGTCCAAGTCTCATCTCCAACCCTCTAACACACAAACTAACTTAGGAGCCACTCTGGATACACCAAAGCTCTAGTCTGTCCCAATCTGGCTAGAATCTGCAACATTCAGACTCTAATTTCCCACTTCCAGCCTCACCACTCATTGCCAGCTCGGCTATTCATGCAGTTACTGGGAATGATGGTGTCTTGCATCTTAATAGTTCCCTATGATAGTCTTCAAATGCGTCCCCTTCAGGAATACTTAGCCCGTCATTGAAATCAGTCTCAGGGTCAGTTATCAGATCTAGTGTTGGTGGATTGCCGCACTCATCGCTCTCTGCAGTGGTGGAATCCATAAAACCTTTCCAAAGGGCGGCCCTTCATTCGCCCGGTTCCACAGACAGTGCTGACAGCAGCCGCATTGCTCACTGGTTGGGGAGCTCATCTCCAAACTCTCACAATTCAGGGCATGTAGAGTCAACAGCAAATGCAGCTTCACATAAATCACCTAGAGTTGCTAGAAGTATATCTGAAAGAAACAGTAAGTTATAGATTCCTTAGCTTAGAATATCCCCCAGGCGTCAGACTGGATCCTGGAAGTTTTTCGTCAGCAGTACCCCTGCGTGTTGTTAGGTGGCATCGGTCGACTCTGCGTCCGTCGGCATTGTGTGGTCGACGGGATGACATCGCAAAAGTTACTTAGACGCCACCCTCACACGCTGATGTCAGTTCTTTCTTTTTCCGCGCCAGCAAGTGCAGGTCCGGAGAGAGCGGTACCCCCAGTCATTTTTTGACTGACTTTTTGCGACTTTTTGTCATCTTGTTTTCGAGTCTTACATTGAGTCCTGGTGCACGAGGGATGCCCGGCTTCAAGGTCTGTGGTTCCTGTAACTGACTGAAGTTGGTAACGGATCTACACCGCATGTGCCTCTACTGCCTGGAGCACGACCACAACCCCAAGTCGTCCTCTGACTGCTGGACCATGGCCGGAAGTCTTTGTGGGAGCGGTCCCGAAAGCTCCTTAAGGCCCGGCAGTAGGCTCTATGTCGTTCGAGGTCCTGGTCGCATGGTAGGTCACGGGACCGATCGCGGAGCCATCATCAATCCTAGTCAAAGTCTTCGCACTCGGGGACAGGTAAGTCGAAGCACAAAAAGAAGTTGAAGAAGCATTGTTGATCTTCGACATCCCCTCATCCATCAGCCGACACGGCAAAGAGTGTGGATGGTGCCACTCCCGCAGCTCCGCGTGCAGAGCCTTCAGGGTCGGCTCCGGCATTCCCTCCCTGATGGGGAGCGACCCCAGCCCAGTTTTATCAATTTTACTAAATGATGCACACCATCTTTGGGCAGCCTGACTGCCGGTGCGCCTTAGGGCCCCGCGTACTCGGCTGGGGGTTTTAGGCCTCCGGCGGCTCCGGCCTCTGCTCCGCAGGACCCCCTTTGATCCAGGCCTGGATCCGGATCGGCGCCGGTCGACCTCGTGACACCTCCACCGGCGCCGATTCCACTGGCACCACATCTGCAACCGGCGCCAAATGGACCTCCAGCCGACGTCGACCCCAGCTCCCACCCTCATGTGGATACGGAGCCAGACCGGCGTTGACGCCGGATCTGACGCTGATGGGTACTTTTGGACCTGCTTTCCACCCTGGCAATTTTCAGCCAGTTTGGCAGCCAGAGGAGGGTGAGGAGGACTGGGAGGGGTGTGAGGACCCGTTAACTGCCCAGCTAGAGTATGAGTTGGACTGGAGAGAGGAGCTGGGGAAGGCCAGTGGGATACCTCCCCAGACCTAGGCATGTTGTCTCCTCCTACGGAGGAGGGGGCGTCATACGCAGTGGTGTTGCATAGGGTGGCTGAGGCTCTCCACCTCGAGCTTTCTATGGTGGCAGTCAGGACTAACCTCCTGACAGAGGTGCTTCAGCTGCCGTTCAATGAAGCCCTTATGGACATCCTTTTGGGCACCTGGTCCAGGCCCAACACAGGGGCTCTTGTGGATAGGATGGTTGCCCAACGCCACTGCCCTGCCCCGGGCAACCCCACTTTCCGCTCCCAGCACCCTACCCCTGAAAGCTTGCTGGTCAAAGCCTCCACGTCCAAGGGTGCCTTCCCTACAGCTCTACCTGATAGGGAATCCAAGAAGCTGGACCAACTTGGGAAGAAGATGTTTTCTTCCTCCAGCTTGGGACTGCGGTCAGTAAACATTGCATGTCTGTTGGGCCGTTATTCCCACTCTGTGTGGGATACAGTGGCGCAAGTGCTGCCTCAGTCCCCAGAGGAGGCCCGGGCCGTGCTATCCCATGCTGTTGCCGAGGGGAGAGATGCAGCAAAGTTTACTATCCGTTGTGGGTTGGAAACCGCTGACACACTGGGCAGAACGATTGCCACATTAGTAGCTCTTCGGCACTACGCCTGGTTGCGTTCGACTGGGTTTTCCTGGGATGTCCAATCCACACTTATGGACATGCCCTTTGATGGCTGTTGCCTTTTCGGTGACAAGGCAGATAACGCGCTGGAGCGATTTAAGGACTCTCGAGCTATGGCAAAGTCCTTGGCCCTCTCCACCACCCGCCCTGCGCTGTCTGCTTTTCGCCCCTTTCGTGGCTACATCACTTCTGGGGTGGGGCCCCACATCAACCTTCTGGAGCTTCAGACGATTCGTCTTGTACTAAAGGAATTCCTTCCTTGTCTTGTACTAAAGGCATTCATTCCCTCTGTCTGGGGAAGAGTAGTGCAGGTGTTCACAGACAACACCACCGCCATGTGGTACTGCAACAAGCAGGGCGGGTGGGGTCGTGGACCCTATGTCAAGAGGCTCTCCACCTTTGGAAATGGCTGGAACATCAGGGCATAACCCTGGTGGTTCAACACCTGGCAGGTTTTCTGAACACCAGAGCGAACAAACTCAGCCGCAGGTGCATGATGGATCACGAATGGCATCTTCAATCGAAGGTGGTGCAAGGTCTTTTTCAGCAGTGGGGAGAACCTTGGTTAGATCTATTCGCCACCGAAGAGAAAGCACAATGTCAGCAGTTCTGCGCGTTGGAATTTCCAAGGCGGCACTCGCTAGGCGATGCTTTTCGTTGCAAGTGGAGTTGCGGTCTTTCCGCCTATACCACTTATGCCCACAGTGCTGAAGAAGATCAAGTGTGACCGGGCCCAAGTCATTCTTGTGGCCATCGATCCTTCGATCAGACTGCCTCTTCGTGAGGATCTACGTTGCAGCAGCAGGGGACTTGCCCTCCACCCGAACCTGTCCAGCCTCCACCTTCTTGCATGGAGATTGAGCAGTGGTAGTTGATGGCTTTCGACCTTCCTCCCGAAGTCTGTAACGTTATCTTGGCAGCCAGGCATATCTCCACTAAAACTATACACCTGCAGATGGTACAAATTTGTAGCATGGCGCACAGCAAAGGCTGTGGATCTCCTTTCAACCCCTATTTCTGAGATTCTCTTGTTCCTCCTTTCTTTGGCCCAGAAGAGCTCTGCTCTGGGCACTCTTAAGGGATTTCTTTCAGCCATTTCAGCCTTTCTTAGGCTTCCTGATCAACCTTCTCTTTTCAAGTCACCTATTGTAAATATATTCCTTAAGGGCATTACTCATCTCTTCCCTCCTATTCCTTTCATAATGCCGCAGTGGGACTTGAACTTGGTTGTGACTTATCTCATGTGCGCTCCCTTTGAGCCACTACATAATTGTCATCTCAGACTTTTAATTTTGAAAATAGTCTTCTTGGTTGACATCGCCTCTGCTCACAGTGTGAATGAGCTTCAAGCCCTTTTTTCTAAACCTCCTTTCCTGGCTGTTCATCCGGACAAAGTTGTCCTTCGCACTAGGCCTTCTTTCCTTCCCAAAGTGGTTACCTCTTTCCACATAGGACAGACCATCACTTTGCCCACCTTCTTTCCCCATCCGCATCCTTCTAAAGAGGAAGAGCGGGTCCATAGTCTGGATCCAAAACGTGCGCTTTCCTTCTATCTGGATCGCACAAGACAATTTCAGGTGGATGACCAAATCTTTGTTGGCTATATGGACGCCAAGAAAGATCGGGCCGTATAAAAAGTGACCATCTCTCAATGGGTCTTTCTTTGTATAAAAATCTGCTTTTCCTTGACAAAAAAGGACAAGTTGCCCCAGCAATGGAGCAGGGTCCTGCACCTGGGCCTTTGCTGTCTCCATCTTTTGCTAAACATTATGATACCATGCCACGTTGGTCAAAATATCAACTTACCGGTGTTCTTTGCTCCTCCTTACCCCTCTAAGGAGAAGGAGAGAGTGCATCATTTAGACCCCAAAATGGCACTGAGCTTTTAAACTGATTATACCAGAGAACACCTGGCAGACGATGAGCTCTTTATGAGGTTTGCCTGACTGAAAAAAGGCAAGCAAGTGCAGGAAAAGATAATTTCCCACTGGATCATCCTCTGCATTAAGATCTTCTACGCATTAGCCAAAAATCAACCGAAAAAAGGGCTGCAAGATCATTCCAACAGTCAAAGATGCTATCACTGCATTGGCATGCCAAGTTCCTGTCCTGGACATTTCTGAGGTATATGGACGTCACTCTCTGCGTTCATTTGCCACTGCTGTCTGGATAGCCAGGTTAAGTTAGAGGGGCATATCACCCGATTGGTCCTATAGGACTTTTTGCTTTGAGGCCATCCACAGGCATGCCTCCAAATAGGTACTGCTTTGTTATCTATAGAAAAGGTGATGAATATCTATCAGAAGAACAAGTTACTTACCTTTAGTAACAGTCTTCCTGGTAGAAACTCCATCTGACCACAGATTCCTCACCTTTTAAATATTACCTAGGCGTCATACTGGATCCCGAAACATTTTAGCAGTACCTGTGCGCACTAGTAGCTTGCGGCATGCAGCTTCACATTAATGTTGTTCCTTTCGAGAAATGACGTGTGAAACTTACAAAGGTGCCACTCCTGCTACTCCGGCTCGCTGTATGTTTTCGAGGCTGTTCACACACCCAGGCAGAGAGCCCAAACAACAAATTGTTTTTTGTCAGTGGGCAGATTCTTAACCTTGGGATCTTATTAATGGATAGAGTCCAATTCACAAAACTGGGACGATGAGAGGATCAGTGAGGAATCTGGGGTTAGATATAGTCTCTACTGGAAAGAGCATTATCGGAGGTAAGTAACATGTTGCCTTTGTATCTCTAGTGTGTTAAATGACTACTCTAAAGGCTGGTGCACTACCTAAAAACTGGTGGTTATCTGTCTCCTATAATTTTCCCACAGCCTCTGTAGAGGTATATGCTTCCGGAGTAGAGGGGTGGTAATTGGGATTTGGTATCACAAAGTCAAAGTGGCTGATGAAAGCAAGGGCCTGGAATCCCTGTGAGTAGAAAGAGGGAGGAGTCATGATGGAAAAGACATGGGAGCAAATTACACGACCCCCAAACATGGCGTGACATTCCAAATGTTGTGCACCACCCCTTCTGCTATGGAAGCAGAGCTGCAGACCAGCCTCAGGTTTGTAAACAAGGCCCTCAATGTCATTCCAGCTAGACTAACAAAGCTCCCTACAAATCCTTTACCTGTATATGATCTTAAGTTCTTCTCTTGGAGAAAAGCTGTCTGGTTCTTCATTAACTCAGCATGAGTCAGTGAATATATTGTTTGTTATGTCTCAGGACATCAGGCAGTTTTTATCAGGGACTGTTTTGTTGTTTATTACTGTACATGTTTCATCAATCCGGTCATCTCAGACCTTTATATCGATCAGGATATTGGCAGAACAGGGTTTCTTTAGAGTTGTTAATTGTCTACAATGATCGTGTTTCTCCCAACCCATGTTATTCTGCTTTGATTGTGTTAAATTTTTATTTCCAAAGGGGTTCAGAGTGCAATTGTTTGTTTCTAAGCATGCCACTCTCTATTTTAAGATGTGTATCTATTCGAGATACTTGCCAGGCAGCTTCACAGGCTATTTCCCCAGGCCTTCTCTGGCTAACGCTTCACATTTTGCACATGTGGAGAAGTGTGGCTCACCGATTAGAGCGGCAGACCCTGAGGCAGAGGTCTGGCCGGGACTAGGGTTCAATTCCCGACGCAGCAGGGTCTTGGGCTCAATGTCCACGGACTCGATAATTCCCGCCTAGGTGCCTACTCTAATCATGGGTCCCACTCTGCAACTCTGGGCAAAAGCTTGCTTAATCTCCACAACGGCCCCGAAAGCGCTAGGATGCCTGGCCTCACCTTAGAGGTGCCCAGTAAGTTTCCACAGCGGTATACAGTGCCAAGATACCTTCTAGATGATAGTGTGCTTTACACGTATACACACATTTACATTTATTCAGCAATTGCATAAGTAATAATAAATAAATAAGAAATCTAATACGATACTTTTATGGTAAACTATTGATAGGGCAGGTGAGTACAAGACAAAATGAGAATAGCTCTCTATAACAAGTTCTCTGCATTAGAAAACTCAACATATGACATAGTGAAAGGGAAAATCAAATATTAAACAGAATAATTTTCTCCATTCAGTGGCTAGATGACTTTGCTCCATAGGTCATTTCACCATCTTTGAAATCCTCGAAATCTTTTTTATGTGACGGATGTTACAATGGAAAATGTTTAATCTTGCGGAAGTTAAGGCAGTTTTCATAGCTCATTCGCCCATCTCTGAAGTTTTCTTTTTATTTTGTCCAGTATCTCCACGGAAAGTGTAACGTGTTCTAAGTATCAACACTTGTAAGACAGCGGCCACCAGAAATGCAGCTCTCAGAGCTTGGGATGTGCGAGTTAGGCACAGGCCTAGAAATGGGGTTTAGGGGATGGGGTGACTCATTTTCATGGGTATCGATGAGAAATATTTTCAGCCTAGCAAGGCGCCATAACAACGACTTGGAAAGTGGGTTATAGCCCTCCTATGGCTTTAAACCTGTGATCACCAGTCTTTAGCCAACTACCTGGAAACGTTTCCCTATGAGTGATACTTTGAGCAAAGGTGTTGAATTTGTCAAAACGGTTCTAAACAGCTGGTTGTCTTGAAGCTTTCTTTCACTTCTTTGACTGCTCTACAAGTTCTGTTATACATATTCTTTAGTACCCACATGGTTAAACTTTGAAGAAGCAGTCACATAAGAACAAAAGAGATATCCCCTTGTAGAAATCTAGGCTGAACAACTAAAAAGGATTTCCACTGATTTCTGATATGGATGTTTTAGCCATTAGAGTATGACATGCTGATAAATAACGGGAATTATACTAGTTAAATAAGCCTGTCATCTGAAACCATTAAAGATCAGAAACTGACCAATTGTCAGATCCAACTGAAACCAACTCAATTGTTTTCCATAGCAGTCTAGTATATCTCTAAAACCCATTGTGCCAGCAAATGAGTCCTGTTGAATGGGCAGTAATTTCCACCAGGGTTCACAGTTTGAGTATGCTGGGTACATAAGATCTTACACATTGTCAGTGGCAAGCTTTGAAATCTTTTTCAGCTGTGATTGTATTTTAAACTAGCCATGGCATTTATATATTAACTGAGGGCAAAGAAGCCGGGGAAAAGAATTGCATGGGGAGGGAACTGGACCACTCTAAAATGTAACGTTTCACTTTTTAATCAGATGTGCTCATGACCGGTGTCATTAAATGTTTCTGGCACTTCTCTCTTCCTACAGGGACGTGCTGGTGAAACGGGTTCAGGAGGCCGAGATGGTCAGAAAGGAGAAAAGGTATGTGCTGAAATAGTTTTGCACCATAAGGAAGAGGTTGTGCCGTCCGTACTTGTGGGCATCGTTTTGAAATTGTAGAGACCCCTGTTTTCTTAAATTCAGTTCCTCTATTCCCATGTTTAGGGAACTGCAGAACGTCCTAGCAATGATGACTAAATGAGTCACAGGTAGTGCGTTCAGAATAATTTCTCCTTCTCCCCATGCCCAAGCACAAGTTTCATTTTCTGCAGGTTTTTGATAACTAGAATGGAAACACAGTGGCGGCATTGTGGCTTCTGCCTGCTTGCGACAGCTCTCTCAGATCTCACAGCAACCATGTTTTTACTTTAAGGACTACATGATTGTCAATGCCTTATATTTACTTTAGCATGCCACATTGCCCTTGTCTTATGGAGTGCCATTTCTAACCTTTTACACAATAGGCTCATTTACCTGGACATTCTTCCTCCCAGAATTACCAATCACACATCAAAAAGATCTGGCTGCTTATAGTTGTGTTACTTTTCCATGTGCAGTATTATCTCTGGGAACTGCAAGACCCTCACCCACATCGAAATGTGACATGCTTCATCATCAGGCTTCCTGGACCCTACCCGCCTAGTCGCCGCACAAGCTTCCCAGCTCCTGCATGGCTGAGGACACAGTACCCACAGACCCAAATGGGTCAGGTTGCCAGAGGTCGGGCCAGTCTACCTCCCTCCGGCTGCTGCAACCTCCAAACCTATTTAGTATTACTCTGACCATCATGGGAACCCAATAGAAGGCAGTACACACTATCACCTGCACCACTGGAGGTTGATAACATCTGACCACTAGGTTCTCCAGATTGTCGGAAGGGGCTGCTCCCTCCCCTTCATGACTTCTCCTCTATCCATGCCTCCTACTTGTGACAGGCTGATGGAGGACCATATCTCCTTACTTTTACTGGAAGTGGCTGCTCTCTGGTCTAGGAAGTCCTAGAGAGAGTGTCCTCACCAGAAGTAGATCATGGGTGCCAGTCTTCCCCTATCTCAATGACTGGCTGTTGAAGGCGTGCTCGTCCCAGGCAATTGTCTCCCACCTCCGAACTACGGCAGACTTCCTGCACTTCCAGGGGTTCATTTCAATGTCCTGAAGTCACACCTGACCCCTTCTCAGACGCTCTCTTTGATGTGAGCTGTTCTGGACACAATGCAGTTTTAGGCTTATCCTCCCAAATGGTGGTTACAGGATATTTAGGCTATGATAGATGTTTCAGCTGCTTTCCTGGGTTTAGGTGAGACTGACTGAAGGAGGCTGGCTTAGTATATTGTTGGGTAGTTCCTATAAATCTATATAGGATCTGCGCTTTTAGACAAAATACACTGTGGGATTGACACCCCTACCGGGTATGTTAGCCTGGAATACCAGCTAGCTCACAGTGCCACTGTAAACTCCTCTTACCAAGGAGAAAATGGTTCTTGGCAACTATTGAACATGACAACCCTGTCCCATCAGGGATCGTGGATACAGTACTTTTCGCTCAGTCACTCATGCTCACTTTGTCTCAGAGAGAGATACACAGAATAAACGGTGGGTATGTTTTTCAATTGGCATTTATTGAATCAGCGTCATTCTAGTGTAAAATAGTTGTGCTGAAACAACCACAAGACAGAAACAGATATAACAAATTATAAGCACCAATAGAGTAAACAGATGGTAGATTCTTACCATGGTGCCAAAACAATGAATACAGGCAAGTATATAATGACAATAGTAATGCGTTCTCCTACGATGCAACCCTAACTAGATGTACCTAAGTGTTCTTAGCATGTATGTATATGTAGAGCCAAGAAATCCCTCTAGGATGAAGCCAATCTCGTTACCTGAAGTGAGAGACTGTTGGACCCCGTCTTAGTCTCGAAATGGACACCCAGCGAGGTATGTCAGACCTTTGCAAGCTTTGCAAGCTGGAGTGTCTGCGTGCATGCAAGTCTTTCGCCTCTGCCCGCGTAAGCAAAGATATGGTGTTTATATACTCAAAAAGGTACCCTCAGAGGTACTAAATTGCTGTGTCATGTCGGTCGAGGATGACGAAAGGGATGACCCTTACACATAGTTATTATGCAGAAGATGGTAGTCCTGCTGCGAATCGGAGAATCCTCATGCATAATAAATTAGTCTAGTTTTCGGAGAAAATCACACAACATTTATGCAGCACCTTAACTAGGCAAAAGGTCAATACCAAAAACCGTTATGTAGTGTAATGGCAGGAGAAATATAGGCAAAAGGTTGGGTGATCAACTAAGCCTATATTAGGGTGCATTTACAAATCATAACTCCCATTCCTCGTCCGACCGGACAACATACTAAACAAGCATTTACAATGTTAGTTAGAGCTATTGGCATTGCAAATGGCATTCTTTTCATTTTTTTTTAAAAATAAATAAATGATATTGTCATTTGAATGGCAATAGGTGAGCATTAGAGAGTAGTTGAGTGTATTAGCAGACACAGAGCCCCACACACACACAGAGCCCTACACACCCACGCAGAGCCCCACACACATACACAGAGCCCCCCCAACACACGCACACACACACAGAGCCACACACACACACAGAGCCACACACACACAGAGAGCCACACACACACACAGAGCCACACACACACAGAGCCACACACACACACACAGAGCCACACACACACACACACACAGAGCCACACACACACACACAGAGCTAAACACACACACACACAGAGCTACACGCACACACACACAGAGCCACACACACACACCCAGAGCCACACACACACACCCAGAGCCACACACACAAAGAGCCACACACACACACACACAGCCACACACACACACACACACAGAGCCACAGACACACACACAGAGCCACACACACACAGAGCCACACACACACAGAGCGACAGGTCAGCCAGTGCACTGGCGTCTGTGCCCTCGGCTCCCACTACCCCTCACCACATACCCACCTCTGCCCAGTAACGCCCCAGGGAACCGAGGCAAGAAAAAACGATCACAACCAGGGAAGAGAGCCAAGAAAACGATCACAACCAGGGAAGAGAGGCAAGAAAAAACGATCACAACCAGGGAAGAGAGGCAAGAAAAAACGATCACAACCAGGGAAGAGAGGCAAGAAAATACGTAGGCCATGTATACAGCAAATGTCAAATATATACTAGCCAGGAAGAACGTGCAGAACAAGGTAGATATACACTAGCCAGGCAGAATGTGCAGCGGGAAGTAAAAATACACTAGCCAGGCAGAATGTGCAGCAGGAAGTAAAAATACACTTGCTAGACAGACTGTGCAGCAAGAGGTATAATGACACTAGCCAAGCAGAATGTGCAGCAATTTATAGATATACTCTAGTTAGACAGGATGTGCAGCAGGAGGTAAACATACACTGACCAGGCTGAATGTTCAGAAAATGGAAGCTATGCACTAACCAGGCAGGATGTGCAGCAAGGGGTACAATTACACGAGCCAGGCGGAATAGGCAACAAATGGCAATATACACTAACCAAGAAGAATGCACAGCAAATGATACACATACATTAGCCAGGCAGAATGTGCAGCAGGAGGTAAAAACACACTTGCCAGGAAGACTGTGTAGCAAGATTAATAATACAATAGGTGTGTAGACAGTGAAGCATAGAGTAAAAAAAACAGTAGCCAAGCAAAATAAGCAGGTAGTGTTAAAAATACACTCGCCGGGCACACTGGGCAACAAAAGGTAAAAATACACTTATCAGGCAGAACGTAGTGCAAATGATAAATACACACTGGCCAGGCAGACTGCATCAAGAGTTAAACTAGGTGCACAGTCTGTGCAACAAAGAGAAACAAGTTTCAGGTTACAGCTTAATAAAACACATCTAGCCATCCTCTGTAATTCTCAAAGATGGGGGCTACAACAAGTGTGGGGTACAAATAAAAAGGAGCGAGAACTTCAGCACTGGTGTTGAATAGCTTCGGGTTATCTAACTTCGAAAGACAGACAAATAGGGCAGACTCAACAAATCTCCTTACCTGTGGAGGTGCCTCCTGTGGTCGCCCCCAGGGTGGCAGTGGGGGTACCGGCCCCGAACGAGAAGCCGGTGGCCATTCTCCTGACTCAGCCAACATACCACGCGGGTCAATCCAGGCTCATGCGGGCCACGAAAAGACAGGGGCAGCTGATGACTAGTCGCAGTGCCAGGGCGCGTTTACATCCCAGCCTCGCAAGCTACATTTTTACGATTTACACGCCGTATGAAACTCGCCTAGCTGTGTGTGTGTGTGCATGTGTGCATGCGTGTGTGTGTGCGCGTGTGTGTCTGTGTGTGTACATGCATGAGTGTGGCTGTATGAGTGCCCGCCCGATTGCGAGAAGCTGACTTGTTGTGAATCTGTTTAGGAGATGTGCATGGCGCCCTGCTGGACATGCGCGTCCTCAGACCCCAATCGCCGCGCGTGCTGCGGTCTGTCTCCCTTGAGAGGCATTTCAACGACAATAGGTCTCGAGGACGAGACTTAAAAAGGAAATGTCCTTTTAATTTAAGCAAAAAAAACATTTTCAAATATTTTCTTAAAAGTTCATAAAAATGCTAAAAAAAAACGATCCTTTATATATGTTAAAATCTCTATAGGTCCATTAAAATATGTATATGTGGTTCAAGCAACTGATAGTGTCTGAAAGCCATGTTGCTCAGCAAGAGAAAAGTAGTAGACACATTTTTTATTTTATTGCAATTTTGGTTGTTTTGGAAAAAGGGTGAATTCTTCCTAGTGCAAGGAGAGCCAAATGTTTATATGTCTGTGTGTGAGACGCAACATCACTGTTGCTTGCCATCGTAGACGACGGTCCCTGTAACACCTCACAGATTGGATCAGTCGAGCAAAGATGATCTTAAGTTCGCACAGCCGATGCTGAGGAAGCCTTTGAAATATCCAGAGCCTGTGTGCCTATAGAGGAGCCGGTATCTGATCCAACAGGAGCTGAAGCATCCTGTGGGGGCTCTAAGAATGTTGACATCAACATGGAATTTCGCAGGGGACACTGCAGTACATGGACCTTTAACGGGTCCAGTAATACATCCACGCCCAGTGGCGCAACCGATGGACATGTTAGACAGAGGTACAACACGCGTTCATGTCCACAGAACAAGAAGCGGAGAACAGGCAAAACACAGTCAATCCAGACTGGTTGAAACAATAGGAACCAAGACTCGCTTAGATCTCGAAGGCAAGGTATGGCCAGATGGAGAACCGTGCGATCAGGGTAATGGCGCTCCAAAAGCATTTTTCCATTTCCTTGGTGACTGGGATGTCCATTACGGTGCAGAAAAATAAAAATCAGGATTTCCACTTCCAGTAGCAGGATTAGCGGGAGCCCTCCAATAATGCTTCCAAATACGGAGTATATAAAAGCTGCATTCACTCCTAAGATTGTTTGAAAAGTACTTAACATCCCTGAACCTATGGTCTTAAATAGGTGTACTATACCGGTCGTATCAGACATGTTGAAGAGATACGCTGTACCATTTCTCCAAAATGGAAAGGGCAGGTAGTTCATACAAGTGCCTGTATCTCAGCTGAGAACCTTGCAACCTGGAGATCAAAAGTCTCTCTGACTGAGGTTAAGGACACATCTTTCTGTAAAAGCATGGCTTTCATTTGCCTCAGACTATCAAACCGTATAAAGGAAACAATCAACGAGGCCTCCCTGACTGTGTTGGTCGATGGAAACAATACTTGCATACAACAAGTAACCCTGGAACTTACAGTGACAAGATATGTGATGCCTGAAAGCATCCCACAACAACCTTGATCAGTCAGCATCAAGTAACTCCTGTTCGAGAAAAGCCTGAACACTGGATTAATCACGGCAGCTGGTGACCCTTTCAAATGACAGGACAAGTTTGCAACTGAACCATTACAGGCCCCGTGAAGCATAATATCCTGGCAAATGAGAGATCCACTCAATGAATTCTCGCAGTCTGCACCGCTGAGAAACACTCAGTGTCCCCATTCCTGCATGTAAATCTATACAGTAATTCCCAAAATTCATATATGAATTCTTTACCCATTGCTTCATACCTGCCTACCTGGTGGTGTTCTAGGCAATATTGAAACTGGAAAGTCGTTACTGGTAATGTTATGTGACTATGAATTAACCATTCAGTGGACTGTGACTCTGCCACGGTGAAAGGTAATTGGTTAAATTTTTCAATGTGCAGCATTGTATGTTTTGCATCTCTCTGTGCCATTGTTGTCTGCTTGTCAGTCAAATTATATTCAGAGAACAGAGTCTTACTGTTGATATATCGCCAAGGCATATAATCAGAATGCAAAGATTGTAGCATCCAGCTTAACTACATAATAGAACGTAAGTGTGATTGCCCATGTTTTAGGATGGACAGATATTGCTCTAATATATCTATAGCAGAAGATACAATATTGTCCAGGGAATAAATCCTATCTATTTCACAAAGTTTCTCCGCAGCTTCCTGTTGAGAGATTATCCAAATTTCATTGTAAGTGGCATATAAGAAGCAATTTTTTACAATGTGGCTCACGTGGACCTAGCAAAATATCCCTTAAATCCATGTCTTCTGAGGGTAAAGACAAGTGTTGTTTCACCTGAAACAGTGTTGACGTTCTTAGCCAATCTAACTTCCCAACACTGTATGATGTCACCACCCCCAGATATTCTCTTAGTACATAGCGTAAGTCAGGCCTATTGATACTAAGCTCTTCAGTGGTACCCTTGAATCTTGACTGACACCTATTTGTGTTGATAGGACAAACTAACCATCCCTTCCAACTGAGGTCTGTCGAATTGTACAAAATGCCCTGCGTGAAATCATCGAGGGCCAGAAGTATCAACATTGAATTTTGCGAGTCCATAACAGCGAATTTTACCAATTCGTCATTAAGGCATCGCAAAAGGCAATTTATGTATGTTTTGCAAAAAAAATGCGATTCCTACATATTCCTTAATAGCGAATTGCAAATTGCGATTTGCTATTCAGGAATGCCTTCCCATTCCTAAAGCCCCATAGGAATGAGTGGGAAGACATTCGCAATTTGCGATTACCAAATTGGTAATCGCAAATTGCAAATGCAATTACAAGGGTGATAGGGGGCCAAAATGCCACCCTGATGCACCCCCATTAAAGGTAAGTGTGCACATGTGGCGCACATACATACCGTAAAGGCATGTGTGTGTGCCACATGGCACTTAGAACAATTCTAAAATGTATTTTTTTCCAGGAATTTGTAAATTACGACCAACTTAAAGTTTTTGAAGCAAGGTCGCAATTTTTAACTGCTTCCTGCATTGCATTTAGGGAATCGCAAATTGCGATTCCCTAAATGGTAATAGGTCATCGCAATAGTCGACGAGGCTGCAGCTGTCGGCGAGGTCATTGTCGTCATCGAGCGCTCCACAGTCAAAGGATGCGTTGCTGTCGACGAAGGTACAGTCACCGGCGTCGATAAAATCTTTACCATTGATGACACCACAAGTGTCAACAGACCCAACCGTCGATGTAAACGTCAGTACCGAATACTCCACAATCTGTTACTCTCCAGGAACCGATCTCTTCGGATGCAGAGGGAGAACTTCATGATACAGCCTGGGAATGGAATGACTACAGGATGTCTTCACCTGCCTCACCAACACCTCCTCTGGTAGATTCCCCACCAGAGGATATTGGGAGATTTCACAATTTGTTGGATCGTGCAGCAAAAAGGTTTTCTGTACCAATGCCCTCCAAGCAAGCCGACTACTACTTATATGATTTCAAAGAGCCATTTCTGTTAGAGCTATTCCCATAATTGATTACATCTGGGAGTAGGGTATTTGCATAATAAAAAACCCAGCCTCTTATATAAGACCACAGATGATGCCCCAGCGTGTCTCACAGGGCACCCAAAACCGAATTCAGTGGTGATGCAGGCCGCTCAATGCCGCTCAAAAAATCCTGCAGCACCTCTTTCTGCCCCTCCGGAGAAAGATGGCAGACGTCTAGATTCTACTGGAAAAAGATTCTCAGCAATGTCAGCTCTAACAGTAAAGGCAGCAAACTCCTTGGCGATCTTAGGGCACTATGATCGCCAGATGTGGTCAGACATTGCTTCTTATAATGACCAACTGCCGGAAGAAGTTAAGGAGGAGGCAATAAAGATATTGCATGAAAGAGAGCGAGCATCCAATGAAATAATAGATTCTGCCATGGATGTTGCTGAAACAGGTTTCTGACAACTGGCTGGAGCAGCAGTTCTGCGAAGACAGGGATGGGTTAAGGCCACCTCATTTCATCCTGAGGTTCAACAAAATCTTGGATCTTCCATATGATGGTGAAGCTCTTTATTTGGCAGCCATGTACAGGAAGCCCTAAAACCATAGAGGCGGACATAGATACTGCCAAGTCTATGGGGATTCTGCAGTTCAGGAAAGCTCCTTTTCGAGGGTCAAAGGGAAGATGCCAGCCATCCTACAGAGAGGGGTATCAACAATTCCGTTAGCCAGAATATTCTTCGACATCCCAGTCATAGCAACCTCAATTCCAGCAAAGACAGCCACCTCAGACATCCTGTGTAGAGGAAATAGAGGAAAGACATCACGGGCCAGCCAAGATACTAATCACAGACAGTGATATACCCCAGGCTCCGGCTCCAACTCTCATTTCCCCAGGCTTGATTCAGTTGTTTCAGTCTCGTCCCGCCTGCCTGGTAAGCAACATTTCCTACTTCCTCCACCAGTGGCAAAACGTTACTACAGACAAGTGGGTTCTGCGCCTAGTACAATTTGGACACACTCTAGAATTGATCCAAAAACAGCCTACTACCCCTCCGCAAGCCTCCCACCACAAGCATCTCAAGGCTCTTCAGCAAGAGGTCAAGAACATGCTGTTCAAAGGGGCGATAGAAAAGGTCCCATTTTCAAGCAGGGGCACAGGTTTCTACTCCCGTTTCTTCTTAATCAGAAAGAAGTTAAGGCAGTGGCAACCAACTTTGGACCTCCGAAACCTCAATCTTTATTTGAAAAAACAATCTTTCAGAATAATAACATTACAAGAAGTACTGAAGCACCTAAACCAGCATGATTTCATGACAACATTATACCTCCAAGATGCCTATTTCCATATACCTATTTACCGAAAACACAGAAAATACCTGAGATTTGTGGTAGCCGAATGCCACTAACAATTCAAAATGCTCCTATTTGGTCTCATGTCTGCGCCCATGATTATTACAAAGTGCCTGGCTCCGGTCGCAGCATTTCTCAGACAGCAGCAACATCAAGTCTTCCCATATCTGGACGACTGGTTCATCAAGGCTCCGTCCGAGCAAGAAGCGAGAGCGTCCACAAAGGCCTGCATAACTCTTTTCAGGATATTGGGTCTTACTATCAATCAACAGAAATCCAATCAGAATCCGTCACAAAAGATTGTCTTCCTAGGAGTCCATCTGGACACGGTCTGCTTGAAACCATATCCTGCAGAGGAACGTCAGCGGCCGTTTCTCATACGAGTAAGAAATGAGTTACTTACCTGTAACTGTAGTTCTCCAGTATTGGAAGCTTTCATAGATTCACATGCAACCCACCCGCCTCCCCGTGGGAAGCTCACCTTATATATCTCAGCATATTAAATTTAGCACTTGTGCTCGAAAATCTGAGGTTCTAAGTTTCCCTGAGGAGTGTTGTAGAGGGTGGTTGATGCTGATTGGTTGCGGCATAACATTGGTTCCTTTTTTAATAATGACTATGAGAGGTGAATATACTAAGAGGCCTCAGCCTTTCTAATCTATGCCCATAAGTGTACTATGACTAATTTTAAGTCTACTACTATTTTAAGTACCGGGGACTCCCATCATGACGATGGGGAATGAATCAAGCATGTGAATTTATGAAAGCTTCCAATACTGGAGAACTACAGTTACAGGTAAGTAACTTATTTCTTACCTGGACCAGGCCTGTCTTGGTTCGATAAAATAAATTACCACTAAATAATATTTTTATACAAACAACTTTGTCTGAGTTCAGTCTTTCCGTGTGACATCATTTCCTGCCCGAGTGTGTACAATAAATGATTAACAGTACCCTCTGATAAAACCTTACTACTCGCCCACACTACCACAAGGTAAGGTATTATTTACTTTTACCTCTGCCTACCTTTGGGGATCCACTGGAGTCTGTGCACACTATACCTTACTTTGGTATAGAATATACAGAGGTAGCTTCCTACAGTTTTCCTCGTGCTCGTCTGTCTATTCACCCCCAACCCGACCACACCATCCCACCCCTGTTACCTGCACGGACCACTGCCGAGTGCAGGTATTCATGGACAAAGCCACTGCCATGTGGTACTGCAACAAACAGGGCAGGGTGGGGTTGTGGACCGTTTGTTATGAGACTCTACATATCTGGACATGGCTGGAACCTCATGAGGTTCAAGGCATTTCCCTGGTGGTTCAACACCTGCCGGGATCTCTGAACACCAGGGAGGACAAACTCAGCCATAGAGGCCTAGCGGATCATGAATGGCGTTTCCAACCGGAGGGGCTGCATGGTCTCTTTTTGCAGTGGGGAAAGCTTTGTCTAGATTTGTTTGCTAAACCTGGGAATGCACAATGTCAGCACTTCTGTGCGCTGGAGTTTCTAAGGCGACTGTTGCTCTGAGGCGCTTTTTATCTCAAGTGGAACTCCGGCCTCCTGTACGCCTTTCTGCCCAGCATTCTTAAGAAGACCAGGAACCAAGTCATCCTTGTGGCTCCGGACTGGGCTCAGAGAGTCTGGGACCACAAGCTGTTGAGCATGGCCATTGATCTTCTGATCAGGCTGTCCCTTCGAGCACATCTTCTGTCTCAGCAGAAGAGGAGGTTCTCCATCCAAGCACATCAACACTCCGCCTTCATGCTTGGAGATTGAGCGGCAACAGTTGACCGCTTTCAACCTTTAGCCTGAAGTCTGTAATGTTATCTTAGCAGCTAGGCATCCCGCCAATGAGACAGTAAATGCCAGCGATTAGAGTAAGTTTGTGGCATGATGTACAGCTAAACAGGTTGACCCTTTATCTGCACCTCTTTCCCAAGTTCCTTTGTTTATCCTCATCTTGGCAAAGCAGGGCTCTGTATTGGGAACATTGAAGGGTTATATGTCTGCCATCTCCACTTTACTGCAGCTGGCTGCCAGTTCAGCTTTCCCTCGTCAACTCCCCTACTGTAAATAGGTTCCTGAAAGGTTTGCAACACTTATCTCCTCCAGGTCCCTTTGTTATGCCTCAATGGGACCTTTACTTTGTTTTTACCTTTCTAATGTGTGCTGCCTTTGAGCCACTTCATACCTGCCATCTTAGGCTTCTTGTCATCAAGTCTGCCTTTCTGGTGACAATTACATCTGCCAGGAGGGTCAGTGAGCTACAGGTGTTGTCATCTCAGCTTCCATGTGTCTCCTTCTTTCCAGACAATCTTGTCCTTTGGGCCAGAGCATCCTTCTTTTCGAAAGTAGTTACCCTGTTCCGTGTAGGACAGTCCATCACCTTACCATAGTTTTATGTTCAACCTCATCCCTCTGAGGAGGAGGAGAAACTCCACCTGCTGGACCTAAACAGAGCTTTGTGATTCTACAATGAGTGCAGAAGATCATTCTGGGTGGATGATCAACTCGTTGTTGGATATGTCGGAGCCAAAAAATGGAGAACCGTGAAGAAGTGAGCCATCTTCTGATGGATCGTGCTCTTCATTAAGATCTGCTACGCACTTGCCAAGAACCAACTGCCAGAAGGGTTGCATGCTCATTCCACTAGAGCTAAGGCTGCGACCACTGTATGACCATTTGAAGTTCCAGTCATAGACATCTTCTAGGCAGCAACATGAGCCTCACTGCTGCATACCAGACAATACTTCCTGGACAGTTCGGTCCGTCGGCATGGGCATTTTGCCCGCTCAGTCCTGCAGGACTTCCTAGTCTGAATCAAGTTTGCAGAACAACCTCCGAGAGGTATTGCTTGGGAATCTATAGGAATCTGCGGCTCGCGGTCTCTATCAAATTAACAAGCTACTTACCTTCGAGAACGTCTTATCCGGTAGAAACTATCTAGCTGCAGATTCCTTACCGACTCACCCATACTCCCCGCTCTGAGAATAGATTAATAGATACATTGCTGCTCCCTCTTCAGGGCCATAGTTCCACACACCAGTAGTCCATTTCCTTTGTGGCTCCGCACTCCTGGCATGGAAAGTCGCAAAACGACACTGACATCAGCATGCTGGGTAGACAATGCACATGTCATTTCAGGTGCGGATGATGCCATATGGAGAGAGCGACGCTACCTACTGGAGTGCAGGGCTAGTCCTTACACAAAAATATTCTTGTTCCAGTCTGATGCCTGGGAAAAATTCTATGGTAAAGAATCTGGGGCTAGATAGAGTATTTACCAGATTAGGTGTTGACGAATGTAAGTAACGTATTCTTTTAGTTGTGTACTAGGATACAAGTGTCATACAAACTATGCTGAACTTTGATATTAACACTTAAGTTTTGTTCCACCACAAGGTGGTCAATAACCTTCAATGAGTATGCGTTTTTTTATTAGGAATGATCATGCGGAAAGGTGTACCAAAGAAACGTTTTTTGTAGTTGCTGTCTCTCAGCAAAAACATTTGGCACTGTGCAGCTCCTGGTCTAACTACCCAAAGATGCAGTAGCACTCACGAAATTGTGGCAAGACTACCCACATGCGCCAAACTATCACCCCAAAGCTCCATGCTGTATTGTTCCCCAGGGATGCCTGAACCTCTTCAAACTTCTGTAGATAGGCGCGTGTACCTGCACATTAATGAGTGAATGGCTGACACTGAAAACTGCAGTTACTTAAGCCAATTGAATGAGAGTAAAAACAGGATCTCTTTGCTCCTATAAATCCCAATCCATAAGAAAATTCAAAAGCAGTGTATAAGCTTTCTTTGAAGCAGCAGTATTAATATAGAACACTCACCCACACCGACGTCTCACTCCATCCTGACCATATTTTGTTGCGAAGAATAAAAAAATTATTCTTCTGGCATGACCCTACTCTGAACATGCCACCTTCATGCCCGCCCACTTCTGTATCCTCTCTATAGTAAGAGATATAAAAAAATTATGAAATTAATCTTATTCAGTGGTGATACAATTAGCACTCACACATGCTCATCCAAAGCATCTGTCATGCATATTGTACAGAGGGTTGCCTGAAAACAAGCCACTCACTTTGCCTCCTTGTTTTTTATTTCACTTCCTGTGATGTTCTCTTTGTCAAAGGATTTGAATGTGAGATTTCACGTCCTGTGATATGTACTCATTGGGGATATAATGTCTGCCAAACCTGTGATTTTGCTGACAGTCTACCACAGCAATGAAAATATTTTTAACTCTTCTAACTTGCATTCCTTTGCTGACTATAACATTATGTTCAAACAATGTTTAGTACTGTTGCTTGTCTCATGTAATTTTCTTTCTCTCTCTGTAGGGTGACAGGGGGAATGCAGGAGCTCCTGGCACTCATGGCAGTCCTGGTAGAAAGGTAAGTACCTCACAATCTCCAATCCTGAGCCACAATACCAGGTCCAGTTTATCCTAAAAACATCTCTTTCAAACAGAGGAAGAGCTGCAAGTCCAGTATCTTTTCAAGAGCACATCACATTTAAAAACATGACAAATGATGCCACCTTGAGGTGTAGCCCCATATATAAATAGGGAGGTCTTCTATCTGGAGGGAGTGATTATATTTTCAAGTAACGCACATGATATTTTATAGCAAAAAGTTGTGCATCATTAAAAAAAACCTGATAGAAAGATCTAACCGCAAATTCCTTACGTTAGAATTCTCCCCAGGCGCCAGACTGGATCTAGAAAATGTTTCCAGCAGAACCTCTGCGCGTCGGTTGAGTGCGGTGTGTGACTCCGACCTCTGGATGTGTCACTGGCGGAGCCTATATAAGCCCTTCCCTGACTGCAGTTTTTTATTTTCCACGCTACAACGTGGATCCAGAGAACCGGTTTCTGGGGCTGTTTTTTGGCCTTCTACAATGATCTTTCGTCTGGAACAGTGTGCCTTTTTTCGATGCCTTCTTGTTTTAAACCTTGTGAGTCTTGTGCTCGACTGATGTCAGCCACGGACACTGGTCCGTATGTGGTGCTTGGGCAAGCACCATGACTCTGAGAAGTGTGTCCTTTGTCAAACAATTAAGCTCTAGGCGTTGTGGGAGCATCTGATAAAGCTTCTGAAGGGGCCATTGTCGAAATCCTCAGAATCTCGCCGCTCTTGGTCTCCTTCTTGATCAACAGTCCCTTCACAGAGCAACTCCCATAGACATCAGTTGCAGTTGACATCCTGCAGTAAGTTGCGTCATAAACTGTCGAAGTCGCAGCATCTCCCGGCTTCATTGTCTCACAACATGGTTTCCACAGCTCCTCAGGCCCTCAAACTGAGGACCCCATGCAAGAGTCTCTCCCGTGCATTCCTGCCTCTACTGGAGCCAGGGCGACTTTAACCCAAATGATAGATTATTATTGTGCTCTCTGCGCCATCTTTGGGTCTTCACCTTCCCCTGGAAAGCCTTCGGGCCTATAGGAGGTGACAGGTGCTTTGACTCTGCCCACACCAGCGGGGTCACCCTCGGCTGCAGTTAGGCCCTTATACACATTGGCGCTAGTGTGCAGCCCTTTGGAGTTCACACCTGCGATGCCGGTCGACTCCGACTTGGCTTTGGTGCTCGCTCCTACAGCACCAGATTCCACTACTGGTGCATGGTTGGTCTCTCCTGATTCTCTCAGGGAGCACCCTTTATGTTATGTTAAAGGATTTTCCACTGGAGCAGTGGAACCTATTGTAGGGTCTCCGCTCTGCAATCCACGTTTGGGCCAGTTCATTAATTTCTATTTGGACATCTTTTTCTCTTGTGTCCCAATTTTAATCTAGAATCCTTTCTCAGCTTTCTTCAGCAGGTTACCTAGTGTTATTCTGTTTTCGTCCTGCTGATCTCCTTTATTGGTGGTCTATTTCTCATTCTTTATCTGTGTGGTCTTACATGAGAGTCTCAGATGCTCTATCTCTCTTTCTTTTTATGATCAGACTTGTGTCCTTCTTCTGACTCTTTCTGTCAAGTCCTGAGTACTGTTATTATTATTATTATTAATCGGGTTTTGTAGAGCGCAAACAACCCGGAGGCCTCGTAGCGCTAAGTACCGTCATACTAAAAGGGAAAAAAGTTAAATGAACAGGTAAGTTTTCAGATCCTTTTTCTGTTGCTGCATATATTCGACATAGTTTTCCTTGCTGCCTCTATTTTGCATGGCATTAAGGTGTTTACATTTCTCTTCACTCGCCATGCACGTTTTGTACATTAATTGCTTCATCTCTTTGCATATGGATTTTTACCACTGGTTACTTACCAATGGTTGTGTCTTTGGGCTTTCTTTCCTGTAAGCTTGGTTGTTCTTTCACAGATGTTTTTGTTCGGTTGTGCTATACGATGTCGTATAACCTTGTCTTCAGGAATCTGTTATTGCCACGTGTGTAATTTTTGGAGTTCCTTTCTTCATTAGATGTGGTGATTTTCACTTCTATTTACTGCAGTGGCACCAATTCTTTGGATACACTGCATTTGGCGTATTATGCACAGGACTCTGTCCTGGCACTTGCTTTTCCTTTCGTTCAGGGTTTACACGTGATTTCCCTACTCTTTCCTTCAATTTTGATGATTCCTGCTTTTTGTGGAACTTTTGTTCCCCTAATGAATATATATTTCACTTCCCCCTCCTTTTGATTGGCTTTTTTATTGTTGGTTCAAAAGTTTGGACTTGATGCATTATGCAGCTTCTTTTCCCTATTAGACTACGTTTTTTACTTTTTCATCAGCTTTTGCTTTGTCTGACAGCCTTCACCATTCCGATAGTCTCAGCCTTACAATAATTGGCATTTACTCACCTTGACCTATTTTAGGCCCAGTTCATCCTTGTATTCTTTATCACAGGGTCCCTTTTCCTGTTGATTTATTTCAGGATGTTGTTCTTACCGGACTTTTTCAGGCTTTTAATCGGCTAGCTTAATTTCTAAATTCTTCACCGGTTTTTCTTTTGATTCTCTCTTTCTCTTTTCTTCTATTTTTTGGTACTATGTTGCTGATTGCTCAGCCCCATTCTACTTATGTGCATGAATTTCAGCGTGGTGCTGCTTTCGTTCTTTCATCAATATATTTTTATATATCACTGTATTATCTACTATCTGTATGTCAATACTCTATAGACATGTATATGTCTTAGATATAGGTATATATATCTGTATATCGATATTCAGATATCTAAATGTCTTTTCGTAACACAGCCTCTGTGTCACCTTTTCGCGATAGTTTTTGAAATAGTTTTGTATACATTGCTTTTCTTCTCCACCTCGTTGTGGTTTTCCTTGTTGGGTGTTTCCAGTGGTCTTCCTGTCTGGAGTTCTTCCAGGATAAGTCTTGGTTTTTGTTTTGTCCTTGTGGATTTGTAATGGAAGCATGGCTAGTGCTTCCTCTACTGTACATGTGTTCAGGATTTTTTCTTGGTGTTTTCACCCCAGATAGTCTTAATTGCCTTTAGTACTCGGAGCTTTGCTCTGTTATGGTTCCTGTGGCTCTGCTCTTCCAGGCATCAGCTATTCATGGTTCCAATTCCCACTTTGGGTCTGGGTAATGGGTCGAATCATATGATTAGTGTCTTTCGATATACTGTTTTTCCATTGCCATGGGTTCTGCTTCCCCATCTCTGTTATTGTCTGTGGTTTTTCCACGTTGTTTATGGTAAGGTGTGTTGTCCTTCTCACTAGATTTTCTCACTCCACTGGTCTTTTCTGTCTTTCAGGAGACCGTTTGGTTCTATGTGCAGATTTTTTGCTAAGTCAATTTGCAGACCGATCTCCAGGGGGGGTGTTGCTATGTTATCTCACTCTAAGGTAAGGAATATGCGGCTAGATGTCTCTATCAAAGGGACAAGTTACTTACCTTTGGTAACACCTAATCTGGTAGAGACATAGTCTAGCCGCAGATTTCTTACTGACCCACCCATCCTCCCCAATCTATGAACTGTTTTCTTCTCATCTACAAGAAATTATTTGATAGTACATTACCGCTTGTGGTGGTTGACTCATTATATAGTACGTTACCACTTACTTGTAGTGGTTAATTCAAAGATGTACCTATCTTTTTGGCACACTGTTTCCATAGGCAGTTTCTATGGTGGCTCTGCGTTTTGGTGTGGAAATTAGACACAGAAGAAACCAACATCAGCGAGTCAGGGAAGGGCTTGTATGGACTCAATCTGCGTAACATCCGGTGGACGACATTGCTACAAAGTCGCTCCCTTCCCTCAACCGATGCGCAGAAGTTCTGGAGGAAATATTTTCCACATTGAGTCTGGAGCCTGGGGAGAATTCTAAGGAATCCTCGGTTAGGCTATGTCTCTACCAAATAAGGCATTACCGAAGGTAAGTAACTTGTCTGTCTAGTATTACAGGAACTACAGTATATTTTTAGTACTAATGATGGTGAACTAAATCTTGGGGAATGATGCTTCACTTTCAACAATACAGCAAAGGTTGAAACCCAGGTAGGTTTGGGAAACTGTTCACGTGATGTTGGATTTTGATTGTTAATCTGTTTGGCTGGCACAGATGTTGTAGCAGTCTAATGTTACATCTCAAAGAAACAGGTTAGTTATAGATTCCTTAGCTTAGAATTACCCCCAGGCGTCAGACTGGATCTGGAAGGTTTTTTTCGTCAGCAGTACCTCTGCGCGTCGGAAGGTGGTCTCGGTCGGCTCCTCGTCGGCGTTGTGGTCGCTGGTTTGATGTTGCAGCAGCTACTTAGATGCCGCCCTCGCGCACTGATGTCAGTTCTTTCTTTTCCACACCAGCCAGCGCAGATCTGGGAAGAGCAGTACAGCAGTCATTTTTTTACGACGTTTTTATCGACTTTTGTCGACTTCTTGTTTTGAGTCTTCGACTCTGAGCAGGTGCATGAGGGATACCCAGTTTTAAGGCCTGCGGTTCCTGTAACTGGCTGATGTTGGTGACTGATCCGCAACGCATGTGCCTCTTTTGCCTGGAGCACGACCAGGACCCCAAGTCGTGCTCTGACTGTCAGTTGTTGATGCCGCAAGCTTTGCGGAGTGGTCCCGAAAGCCGCTTGAACGACGACAGTCGGCTCCGCGCCGTTCGAGGTCCCGGTCGAGAGGGAGGAAGAGGGACCGATTGTGGAGCCATTGCCATTTCGACAAATCATCGAAGTCTTTTCACTGGGGGTCGGGTAAGTCCAAGCATAAGAAAAAGTCGAAGAAGCATCATTGCTCTTCGACTTCTCATCGGTTAGCCGATCCAACGAGGCCTGTGGGTGGTGTCCCGCGCACGGAGCCCGATGGGTCAACTCCAAGCTTCCCTTCCTTTCCAGGACCCGGAGCGACTCCCGCCCAGCTTCATACGTTCTACGAGGCGATGCATGCCATCTTTGAGTGAACCGACCTTTGGGCCCTGCGGACTCGCTTGGAGGGCCTAAGTCTTTGCCAGCGGTGGCTCCGGTGCTGCAGGCCCACCTTGGATTCAGGCCTAGATTCGGATCGGAGACGGTTGACCTCATTATGCCTCCGCCTGCGCCGCTCCCTCCGGCACCACTACCACGTTCGGCACCGGTTGGCCCCCCCGGCCGGCGTTGGCTCCGGCCTCCATCTTGACGTGGACACAGAGCCGGACCAGCGTCGGTCGATGCTGGATCCAACGCCGATGGGTACTTATGTCCCTGTGTTCCACCCTAGCCATTTTCAGCCTGATTGACAGTCAGAGGAGGGTGAGGAGGAAAGGGAGGGGTCAGGTGACCCTTTAACTGACCAGCTATATACTGGGCAGGACTAGAGAGAAGAACTGGGGGATGCCAGTGGTCTTGACACTTCATCCGACCATGGCATGTTGTCTCTTTCTACCGTGGCGACGGAGGAGGGAGCGTCATACGCTGTGGTGTGGCGTGGGGCGGCCAAGGCTCTCAACCTCGAGCTTCCTACGGTGATGGTTAGTACTAACCTCCTGACTGAGGTGCTTCAACCGGCGGTGAGCTCTTCAGAACCCCTGCTGCCATTTCATGAAGCCCTCACCGACATCCTTTTGGGCAAGTGGTCCAGGTCCAACACGGGGCTTCTGTGGAAAGGATGATCGCCCAACGCCACCGCCTGGCTCCAGGCGACCCTCCTTTCCTCTCCCAACACCCCACCCCAGACAGCTTGGTGGTCCAAGCCTCCACCTCCAAAAGCTCCTTCCCTACCGCTCCACTGGAAAGGGAATCCAAGAAGCTGGACTATCTTGGCAAGAAAATGTTCTCTTCCGCCAGCTTACGACTGCAGTCCGTAAACACTGCATGTCTCTTGGGCCGTTATTCGCACTCAGTGTGGGATACGGTGGCGCACGTGCTGCCTCAGTGTCCGGAGGAGGACCGGGTAGTGCTCTCCCAGGCTGTTGGCGCTGGGAGAGATGCAGCAAGTTTACGATCCGTTGTGGGCTGGACACCGCCGAATCTCTGGGCAGGACCATTTCAATGTCAGTAGCGCTACCCTGCTATGCCTTGATGAGGTCCACTGGCTTTTCAGGGGATGTCCTGAACACCCTGATGGACATGCCCCCCTTTAATGGCCGTCGCCTTTTTGGTGACAATGAATGAATGAATGAATGAATGAATGAATGAATGAATGAAAATCAACTTATACCGCGCGAACTTATCCCAACAGGCATCAAGGCGCCTAACAAAAATATAAAGGAGTCAGGTGCGAGTTTACTGGTATGCCTCGGTAAAGAGCCATGTCTTTAAAGCTTTTCTAAACAGCCCAATAGAAGGTTGCAGTTTTAATTCAGGAGGGAGGGTATTCCACAACTTAGGGGCCACAAAAGAAAAGGCTCTTCCTCTCTACCTGACTCTGTTAACTCGAGGAACAGACAGGAGATTCTTACTGGAAGAACGCAGGTTTCTGCTAGGGGTGTATGGGACCACCAGAGATCTTATGCTTTCCGCACAGTCGCCGAACAAGGCCCCATAAACCAGGCACAGGATTTTAAAAGAGATCCTGGCTTGGATCGGGAGCCAATGTAGGCTCTTCCTGGCTGATATAGCTGAGGATAGCCTAGGGACCTCAAGAACAAACCTCACTGCCGCATTTTGAACGGTCTGCAGGCGTTGTATCAGGCCTTTATTAATGCCCGCATAGAGCGCGTTGCAATAGTCTAGCCGAGAGGCGACTAAAGCAACCACGATCTGTTTGCGGGCTTGCAGGGAGAGATAGTGGGAGATTTTCCTCAGAATCCTGATAACCCCCCAGCAGGTAGAGACCGTTCTATTAACCTGCTGGGCCATATCAAGCGAGGTGTCAATCATCACGCCTAAATTCCGGGCGGATTTCGTGGGTAGCAGGCAGGCTCCGAGAGAAGAGGGCCACCAGTCGTTTGACCATCTGTCCTGATCTCTGCCGAAAATCAGGACCTCGGTTTTCTCTCCGTTCAGCTTCAGTGAGTTCAGAATCATCCACTCTGAAACTGCTTCCATGCAGTTCCTGAAGCTGATAGCGGAGGAACTCACCGAGTGGGCGAGAGACACCATAATTTGGGTGTCATCGGCGTATGACACCACCTCCATCCCATGCCATCTTACCAACCTGGCAAGTGGGGCCACTTAGATGTTAAAAAGGGTAGGGCTCAAGGCCGACCCCTGCGGGACCCCACATTGCACAGGTGTGGCAGGGGAGAGGTACTCTCCTAGTTTAACCCTCTGCTCTCTCTTATTAAGGAAAGAGGTTAGTAGACTCAGTGCTGAGCCATCCACTCCTATCTCCCTAAGGCGAGCTGTTAAAATAGAGGGAGACAGGGTGTCAAAGGCTGCTGTCAGGTCTAACAGGACCAGAAGGGTGGTCTGGCCCAGGTCGACCTTCGCACGGATGTTATCTACAACCATAGTGAGCGCCGACTCGGTACTATGGAACTTCCGGAAACCATGTTGTGACAGGTCCAGAAACCCAGAGGTATCGAGAAAGGCAGTAAGGTGTTGATTGGGGTAGGTTTCAAGCATTTTTGCCAGGGCTGGTAACAAGGATATTGGGCGGAAATTCTTTAGAGTCTCCGGATCAAAAGTCAGCTTTTTCAGCAGAGGCTTTACAACTGCCTTTTCCCAAGATAATGGAAAAATGCCCTCTGCCAAAGCACGATTCATCACCTCAAGGAGGGCGGTAGCAAGACTTCTCTACACTCCTTCAGGATCTTCAAAGGACAAGGGTCCAACGGAGAACCCAACTTAGTTTTATTCAGGAGCAGGTCTAATTGCTGCAAGGTAAGGGGAGGAAAACTAGGGAGATTCGGGGGGGTCCTTAGGCCGGCATTCTAAGGGAGGCTGGACCAGCAGGAGATGGGAGCTCTGTAGGTCCCTTTGTAATTCAAGGTCGGCGGAGATATCAGCTATTTTTGAATGGAAGAACAGAGAGATCTTATTACATAGCTCTTGAGAGCCTACTATGGGGTCAAGACTTTGCAGAGTGCACAGAGAATCGACGATCTTAAACAATCCCCTGGAGGAAGTGAGGGAGGCCGTTAGGTTGGTGAAATAGGCCTGTTTTTCCTTAATGACCATCACTTTATAGTCTCTGAGCAAGAGTATGTGTTTTTCTCTGTCCCTCGGATCCCAGGTCGTTCGCCAGAGTCTCTCCTGTTTCCTACATCCCTGCCTTTGGAGCCTGAGAGTTTCTGAAAACCAGGGAGCCGAGGATCTCAGCCTAGCTGAAAAGTAATACGAGGCGGGGCCAGAACGTCTACTGCTCCTGCAATAGAGTTAGAGAGCTCCAGCGCAGCAGCGCTTGCATCGCCCGCAGGAGATATCCTGACATTGGCTATGAGGGGGGCCAGGGTATCATTCGAGATTTTCCTATAGTTCCGCTTGAGTTCCCTATTTTGGGGTCATGTGACAAGGTGGATGGGGCGGGGAGTGTAAGTTCCAAGGGGACTGCAAAGTGGTCGGACCAGACCAGAGGAATGTGGGGGCCCGTCGTTAGTCTGGGGTCATTAGAAAAGACCCCGTCCAATGTGTGGCCAGCCAGATGGGTGGGGCTATCTACCAATTGGCGGAGTCCGCATGCGGCCAGGGGGTCCACCAAGGAGAGAGTGTCGCCAGAGGCTAGGTCTTCTAAGTGAAAATTCAGGTCGCCCATAATTGTCAGATGGGGTCTACCAAAATAGGGTTCTAGGATTTTGAGAAGATTTTGGCTAAAACCGGATCTGGGACCCGGAGGTCTGTAAATAAGAAGACCAGAGAAAGACACTGAGGGCGAGGAGGTTATAGAGAAGTGGGTGGCCTGAAAGGGGTCTGAGGGGGAAGAAAGAGTATTAGTATGACAGATGGAGGAAGTCCTATATAGGATAGCTAGTCCCCCCTCCTGCGACCCACTCTGTCCAGTCTAGCTAATGCATAGCCCTCTGGGACAGCGTTCACTAGTTTGGGACCAGAGGAGTCTGATGCCCAAGTTTCAGTAACGAAAACCCATGTAGGCTTCCTGGCAGTGACAAAGTTACTAAAAGCAATATTGTTTTTTACCAAGGATCTTGCATTAATAAGGAAGCCCCCTTCCGAGTTTGTAACTGGGGTGATGGAGATTTTAGCAGAGGCCCGCATATCCGAATGATCAGGCGATATGGGCTCCATGATAGCAGTATAACAGCAGCAGGTAGGTGACTCAAAGAAAGCCTCTGGGGGGAATCTGTGATGCACGGTAAGGTAGTGGGCTTCAATACCACAAGGTCATGATAGGCATTAGTCAAGCTTACCTGAGAGCCAGCCAGATGTACAGTTTCCCTGTCTACCCCGTCCTCAGCGCGGACGGGCGCAGATGGGCTGGACTTAGGCGCAACTTCGGCGCGCGCACGCTGCGCGCGTCCGCTGTGCGCGGAGAAAATCATCCTAACTAAATAGGGTTGATCCCACGTCTCTAGCCCCGCCTGACCAAGTCCGGCCAATGGGAGCGGGAACACCAGCTGTTTGCCAAACACGCCCTCCACACAACCGGGAACACCCGTGGTGGACCGGGGCACTAGGCAGGGGTAGGGTAAATCAGGTAAGGAGGCTAATAAACAGTACAGTGCAAGTCTGAAAGCAGAGGTAATGAAATTCAAATATTAAAAAACGGCGATTTTTAAAAGTGCATATTTCTCATGCAGCAAAGATCAGATTTAACACCAGGGCTTTGACATCAAAACGCTCGCACCAGAGGCATCATAATCATGCCTTAGAACCAACAAAGCAGACAACTAGAGCGCTTCAAGGACTCACGGGCTCTTTGGCCTCTCCTCCCGTCCGGCGCAGTCTGCTTTTCGCCCCTTTCATGCTATGGAAGGGGTGCCCCGCCACGTCCCACCCAGGGCCACAGGCCGCAGCATGTTACCCAGCCTTCACGCGGCCGGGGACGTGGAAACAACCAGTGAGCTTCTGGGGGCCAGCGGGCGGGCCAGTCTACCAACCCACAACCCCCCTCTGCAGCAGCCTCCAAACCCTCTTAGTCCGTCCTTTCAGGCCCATCAAACGCCAGTGGGCGGCAGCATTCACCATCACCTCCCCCACTGCCACACCATCACTTCGGATAGGTGGGTTTTGCAAATAGTCCGAAGGGGTTACTCCCTCCCTTTTGATACTTCCCCTCCAGCCATGCCACCACAATCCCACTGCATGTCGGAGGATAACCTGGCCCTTCTCCAGCAGGAAGTTATGGCTCTCTTGGCCAAGGGAGCCATCGAGCACGTTCCTGTCCCAGAAGTAGGTTGTGGTTGTTACTCCCACTACTTTTTGGTTCCCAAGAAGGACAAGGGCCTGCATCCTATCTTGTACCTCAGAGACGTCAATTGCTTCCTCTGGAAGGAGAAGTTCAAAATGTTGACGCTTGCTCAGGTCTTGTCTGCCCTCGACCCGCAGGACTCGATAGTAGTGTTGGACTTGCAGGACGCTTATTTTCACATCCCCATCCTGCCAGCCCACCGGCGTTACCTGCGGTTCATGGTAGTCCATGAGCACTTTCAGGTTACCGTGCTCCCCTTTGGCCTTACCAGCGCCCCTCGGGTGTTCACGAAAGTGATGGCAGTGGTCCCAGCCAATCTGCGCAGATCAGGGGTTTCAGTCTTCACCTATCTAGACGACTGGCTGTTGAAGGCGGGCTTGCCACAGGCAGTCGTCTCCCACCTCCAGACTACGGCCGACCTCCTGCATATGCTGGGATTCTCTATCAATGCGCCGAAGTCGCACCTGATTCCCTCTCAGAAGCTCCTCTTCATCGGAGCTCTTCTGGACACAACGCGGTTTCTGGTCTATCCTCCCGAACAGCGAGTCTGGGATATTCAGGCTATGATTCCGATCTTTCAGCCTCTTTCCTGGATTTTGGTCAGAGTGACCCTGGGGGTTGCTGGGGCTCATAGCCTCCTGCATCCTGCTGATCGATCTTGTCAGGTGGCATATGTGGGCTCTGCAGTGGGATCTGAAGTTCCAGTGGGCGCAGCATCAGGGGAATCTGTCCGATTGTGTCCAGATCTCGGAGGGCACTGATTGACAACTGCAGTGGTGGCTTACGAACCATGATTGGGTCAAGGGCATATCCCTCTCCCTTTTCCAACATGACAATACTGTGGTGACGGATGCCACCCTTCTGGGATGGGGAGGCCACATGGGAGAGGCAGAGATCAGAGGCCTCTGGTCTCCGGCGGAGTCCAGGCTTCCCATCAACCTTCTGGAGCTCCCGGTGATCCGTCTTGCACTGAAGGCATTCCTTCCCTGTGTCCAGGGAAGAGTAGTGCAGGTGTTCACAGACAACACCACCGCCATGTGGTATTAAAACAAACAGGGCAGGTGGGGTCGTTGACCCTCTGTCAGGAGGCCCTCTGCCTCTTGACATGTATGGAACATCAAGGCATTTCCTTGGTGGTTCAACACCTGGCAGGTTCTATGAATGCCAGGGTGGACAGACTCAGCCACAGGTGTATGATGGATCATGAATGGCGTCTTCACTCGAAGGTGGTGCAAGGTCTCTTTCAACAGTGGGGAGAGCCTTAGTTAGATCTATTTGCCACCGAAGAGAACGTGCAGTGTCAGCAATTCTGCGAGTTAGAATTTCCAAGGCGACGCTTTTCGTTGCGAGTGGAGTTGCAGTCTGTTGTACGCCTTTCTGCCTATACCACTTCCACCCAGAGTGCTGAAGAAGATCAGGCATGACCGGACCCAAGTCATTCTTGTGGCTCCGGATTGGGCACAAAGAGTCTGATATCCCGAGCTGCTCAACATGGCCATCGATCCTCCGATCAGACTGCCTCTTCAGGAGTATCTTCTGTCGGAGCATCAGGGGAAGGTCATCCACCCAAACCCGTCCAGTCTCCACCTCCTTGTGTGGAGATTAAGCGGCGGTAGTTGACGTGTTTCGTCCTGCCTCCCGAAGTCTGTGATGTAATCTTGCAGCCAGGCGTCCCTCCTCAAAGACGGTATATGCCTGCAGGTGGAACAGATTTGTGGCATGGTGCACAGCAAAGGCTGTGGATCCTCTTTCTGACCCGCTTTGTGAAGTACTTTTGTTCATTCTTTCTTAAGCCCAGCAGGGCTCTGCTCTGGGCACTCTCAAGGGCTAACTTTCAGCAATATCTCCCTTCCTTCGGCTGCCAGGTCAGCCTTCTCTTTTCAAGTCTCCGGTAGTTAACTGCTTCTTAAAAGGCTTAACACATCTTTTTCCTCCAATCCCTTTTGTTATGCTTCAGAGGGACTTGAATCTTATGCTAACTTATTTAATGGGTGCTCCCTTTTAGCCACTTCACAACTGTCCTTTACGTCTCTTGACTCATAAGACTGCTTTTCTGGTAGCTATCACTTCTGCTAGAAGAGTGAGTGAGCTCCAGGCTCTTTCTTCAAAACCTCCTTCCTTGTCAGTTCATCCGGACAAGGTGGTTCTCAGGACCCGTCCGTCCTTTCTTCCTAAGGTGGTCACTGCCTTCCACATCGGGCAGACCATTACTTTGCCCACCTTCTTTCCGCCTCCGCATCCTTCAAAGGAAGAAGAGAGGCTCCACCGTCTAGACCCAAAATGTGCTCTCTCCTTCTATATAAATCGCACAAAGCCGTCTGGGTGGTAGGGCGGGAGCCGCGAGGCTCCCGCCCTACCACCCAGCCAACTACAGTGTCCTGGTGTTGGGAACCCCGGGACACTGCAGGAGACGGCCCTGGGAGGTGGCGGTCCCCAGGGCCACCACAAGGCTCCAGGAGGGGGGCCGCGCGGCCCCCCTCCCAACATTTAAAAGCCCCGGGGGCCCCTATTTTGAATATTAGAGCCCCAGGGAGGTGGCAGTCCCCGGGGTGTGTGGGGGGGGGGCTTGAGCTCCCCCCCACACAGGTTTTGTTTATTTTATTTTAAAAAAAACAAAAGAAGCCCTGGGGGGTAGCGGTCCCCGGGGCTGCGGGGGTCCATTAGCCCCCCTGCATACATAATATTAAAGCCCCTGGGGTGGCGGTCCCCGGAATTGCGGGGAGGCCGTGAGCTCCCCGCATTCATAATGTTAAAGCCCCGGGGGCCCCTCTGGGCCCCCATTATAATTAAGAAAATTGCCCCCGGGATTTGCCAATAAAGCGGCTTCAGGGTTTTTGTTTTAGCGGAATACGCGAACCCTACGCGTATCCCGCGATTTAAAAATAATAATTCTTGGCCTTGGGGGTCCTTGTGGGACCCCCTGAGCAGGCCTAGGGAGGCAGGGTGTTTCTACCCTGCCCCCTTTTACTTGTTTTTCACGTTTCTTTTTCAGTTTTCTGAAAAAGGAAAAATTGTGAGTCGCAAAAGGAAATATACAACAGTGTCAGAGTCTGTTATGGATTCCCAATGGGGTCGCAAAAAAGCGAGGCTCGTGAATATTAATGAGCCACTCGCAATTTGCAACCCCATTGGGAATGCCTGACCCTCCCATGGATGATGGCTTGCTGGGCTCAGCAGAACTTCATGTCTGGGACTCCTTTTAAATAAAGCAGTATTTTAAAAAAATGCAGCCCATTTTCCTTAAAGGAAAACGGGATGCATTTAAAAAAAAAATTTCGACCATTTTCATTTCATTTTATAAGGGTAGGCAGTGTTCCCTGGGACCCCTGCCTGCCCGAACAAGGAAGAGTAGGTATGCCGGACTGCTGCAGGAGCCCCAGGTGATCTTTCATTGCACTCGAGGTCCTTGGGACACTTGGGGAAGAAGCACAAACAGAAAAAGAAGTCTAGATGGACTTTGACTTTTCCTCATCTGTTGATGATTGATGAGGCGAGTGAGAAACATTGACGTTCGAGGTCTGGTTCTGTGGTGCCGTTGCCAGGTCCTACTCCATGCTTCCTGTTTTTGGGAGCTGTAGCGACCCTAGCTCAAATAAGAGTTTTACGAGGCCATATTCCGAGCCTTTGAGCTGGCCGACCCCTCCGGTGTGCCTTCGGGGCCCTGGGGTCGGAGGAGGCCCCATTGGGTTCCGCACCGACGGCTCCGGCTTCGACTCTGGTGGGGTCTCATGGATCTGATCCTGGATCTGGAATGGGACTGGTCGTGCCAATGCGACCATCCCCAGCTCTGGTCCCGAGGTCGATGGTCCTTGCGCAGTCAGCCCTATTCTCATGTCCCCTTTTGTACCGCTTTGTTCGCCATACCCCCTTTTGTAGCACTTTGTTCGCCATAACACCCCCCCCCTTTTGTACCGCTTTGTTCGCCATAAGTTGGCAGGGTATGCTCAGACGTGAGTCCCTTGCTCACTTTGCCACTGAATTCAAGAAAGCCTGGCTGAAGGCAGCTGTAATGCCAGAAACCGGTCCTACGAAGCTTGTTTCCGGTCCAGGGAAGGAATGGCTTGGCAGTTTGGACTGGACTGTTCCCATGAGGCACAGGGTCAGACTGATTTGCATATGGCCATGTCGGAAATGAGGTGGCAGAGTGGGCTAAAGAACGGTGATGGATTAAACCCAGATCTGTTGACTGGGTGTGAGTGTTTGATTGGTTCAGATGCTCCGTCCATCACCACCCCCTTTTGTACCACTCTATTCTCATGCCCGACAACTCATAGTCGGAGCGGCATTGATCAACACTGATTCCAACGCTGACAGTGCCCAGTGAACCTAGACCGCTGTGTGAGCCTTTTGAGCAGCAGGCAGGCATGAGGGAAGATGGGAGGGGTCACTGGATCATTTGGAACGGCAGTTATACACCCCTGGTGAGAATTTTGACTGATATGAGGTTCTAGCAGGGGCCATTGGTCTGGACACCACTCTCTTCACCTACCGTGGCTATGGAGGAGGGAGCATCTTTTGCAATGGTGGTGAAGAGGGCAGTGGAGATCCTTAACCTGGAACTGCCCTTGGTTGAGGTCTATACTAACCTCTTGACCGAAGTACTTCAGCTTGAGGCTTCCTCGTCTGAACCCCTATTGCTCCTGTGAACAGGACAATAGCCCACCGCCATCGCCCTGCCCTAGTGATCTGTGTTTCCTCAGCCAACACCCAACTCCTGAGAGATTGGAAGTCCAAGCTGCGATTTCCCATGGCTCGATCCCTGCCTCACCCCAGACAGGAAATCCAAGAGGCTGGACACACTTTGTAAGAAGATGTTTTCTTTAACCCTTTTGGCATTACGGTCGGTGAACACCACATGCCTTTTGGTCCGTTATGTCCAAACTTATTGGAAACGGTTGCACAAGTGCTACCACAGGTTCTGGAGGAGGCACGTGCCATCCTCTCCCAAACAGTTTAAAGATGGGAGGTGTGCAGCAAAGTTTACCATTAGGTGTGGTCTGGATATAACTGAATCACTGGGCAGAGCAGTTACGTTGATGGTGCCCTTAAGGAGCCACACCTAACTGGGAACATCTGGCTTTTCAGGGGATGTCCAGGCCATCCTCATGGCATTCCCTTTGATGGGACTTGTCTCTGTGGAGAGAAGGCAGACGTGGCGCTGGATCGCTTCAAGGACTTGGGGCTACGGCCAAGTTCTTGTGCCTCTCAGTGATACTTCACCGCCAGTCTGCTTTTCGCCTCTTACGTTGCTACAGAAGGGGCATGCCACCACACCAACCGTATCTCGGCCACCGTCCTGCGTAGTTGTGCGAGGACGTGGATGCAGTGCATTCTGACCGCGTGGGAATTGTAGCAAGAAGTTGTCCAACACCCCAGTAGTAGCTGCACGTTCTAAGTCTTCCTAGTTTGGTTCTGCAAGACCATGGGTGCCCAGTTGGAGGTAGAATCCAACATCATCTCTTCCACTGGCAGTCCATAACATTGGACAAAAGGGTCTTGCAGATAATTCGGAGGAGTTACTCTCTTCCTTTCCAGTTTCCCCCCAACCTTTACTGCCATTTCAGGAATGGCTGACTGAGGATCGTCTTCTCTTGCTCTGAGAGGACATAAAAGCTTCCCTGGGCAAGGGGCATATAGAAAGGGTTCCAGGACCAGAAGTAGGCAGTGGTTGTTATTCCCGCTACTTTCTGATATCCAAAAAGAATGAAGGACTTTGTCCTATTCTAGACCGTGAATCTCTTCATCAAAAAGGAGAAATTCAGGATGCTCACTTTGGCTCAGGTCTTGTCTGCCCTTGACCAAGGAGACTGGCTGCTAATGTTGGACTAGCAGGAGGCGTATTTTCACATCCCCATCCTGTCTGCCCACATGCGTTAACTGCGTTCCAAGGTAGGCCATGAACACTTTCAGTTCACTGTACTACCATTTGGCCATACCAGCGCCCCTCTGGTGTTCACCAAGGTGATGGCGGTGGTATCAGTTCATCTGTGCAGGATAGGGGTTTCAGTCTACCCCTACCTTGTTGAAAGACTGTTGAGGTAGCCTAGCCCCAGACTGTTTTCTCCCGCATCCAGATTACTGCGGACCTTCTGCATTCACTGGGCTTCACTATTATGTTCCGAAGTCACACCTGAGCCATTCTCAGATGCTCCCTTTCATCTGAACTGTTCTTGACACAGTGCTTGTCAGGCTTATCCTCACAAGCAACGAGTTCAGGATATTCAAGTTATGTTACTGATGTTTCAGCCTCTATCCTGGATTTCAGTGAGAATGACACAGACACTGCCGGTCCTCATGGCCTCCTTTATCCTGTTCTTAAATCATGCCAGATGGCGTATGCAGACTCTGCAGTGGGACCTGAAGTTCCAATGGGTGCAGCATCAGGAGAATCTCTCCAACGTTGGTCCAGATCTCAGAAGGAATTGCAAAGGACCTGTAGTGGTGGCTAAGGAACCGTTATTGGGTCAGCAGCAGATCCCTCTCCCTTCCCCAGCCATATCTGACCATAGTGACAGATGTGTCACTCTTGGGAACAGATGGCCATCTGAGAAAGGTGGCGATCAGAGGACTCTGGTAGAATCCAGACTCCACATCAATCTGTTGGAGCTCTGAGCGACCCGACTAGTGTTGAAAGCATTTCTTCCCTCAGTCAAGGGGAAGTTGGTGTGAGAAGTTGGCCTGGCATATGCTGTCCACTATTTTAGTGGGCACCTTGCACCAGTCTAAACGACCCTTATTGATGGTAGGTTTTAAGACAACCTATATAGAAAGCTATCTTAGTGGTAGCTGTGGAGAGTAGCCTTCAGGCTAAGTCTTGAAGGAATGTAAAGCACCTTGTTTTACCAGTCTATAATCTCATGAATGACCAAATGATAGGAAAAATCACACCAGGTATATATATAAAATATATGTATTTATTCTAAAGACATCCCTCTAGTCTCTTTATGAGGCTAGAGGCAAAATTACACTCAGTAAATTTATTTAGCACACAGTAAATTAGCACAATATACGATGAGCCCTAGGGGCGTACCAAACCATATATTAAGAAAGTGGTATAAGAACCACAGCTGACATAGATTCAAGGTCTAGAGCCTTTAGAACCGCTGGGGCCACCAGGAACCACCCAAGGTAGTGACACGGGACCCAGGGAGGACTCGTGCAGTGTCTAAGCACAGCCGTGAATCACAATTAACTTCTATGGGGAAAGTCGCTGTTGGCATTTTAAAGATAGAATTTTAAAGATAAAGGACCATTAGAAGAGGACTTGACGCAAACGCCTTTAGAACTAGGAGGTTCTAGAGTCAACACCCACAGGAGCACCGGAGTACTCGAGTTACCTCACCCACGGAAGCCGGGTGCATAGGTGTCTTTTCGTGTTAGGTTTTGTTGTCGATTTCAATGGTGATCTGCTGCAAAGTGCTGCTGGCGTCCAAGTTGAAAGTGTCCAGGTGGATCCAAAGGTGGGTCGGAGATGTGAAGAACCTGAAAGCAGAGGGGACAGAGTTTGGGTCCCTTGCCCGTGACCAGGAAGGCGATGAGTGGATGCCCACCGATTTTGAGTGATTTCAGGTGAAGAAGGTGAAGCTTGACTCTTCTGATGGATACATCTGCCAGTGGATTCCTCACCTTGTGAATATCCCCCTGCGTCAGCAACATTCGGAAATTCTTTTTGTAGCTTCGCGCCGATGTGGAACGATGTCACAGAAGCACAGCATCGCCCGCGGCTCCGCTGACGTCACTGACACCATAATAGGCCCACGTCGGCGTGATGACATCAGTTCCCTTTTTTCCACATTGTCGACGCTAACGGTTTTCGAGGGATCCTCTGTAGCTTGATAGTAACTTTGTTACTGTTTGTTGGTTATCGTGCTTCTTGTTCTTCCCTGTCGACATGGCATCGAAAAGACCGGATTCAAGCCGTGTGGTGAATGCAGTAAGATGATGTCGATCACGGACCCGCATAAGGGCTGCGTTTGGTGCCTGAGCTTGGACCACGACGTCCAGGGGTGTTCTTCCTGTAAGACGATGAATCCCAAGGCCCTTTGTGAGAGAGAGGCAAAGCTCCTGGTTGCCAAGATGAAAAGCAAGAAGGACAGGAAGAGTTTGAGGTCGCGGTCTCGACGTTCGAGGTCGAGGTCTCGTTCGAGGTCGCACTCGAGGTCGTCTTGGGGCATGCTTCCAGATCGGCTAAAAAGAAGCACAAGAAAAGAAAGCATGGGTCACGACATCATTCTGGGAAGGATTCAGATTCGAGACTGAAGTCAACAGTGAGAAAACATCGTAAAGATGAGATTTCACCTTCTCCAGAAGTTCAGGACCCGGAGGGTGAGGCTACGCCTGTGGAGTCACCGGAGCATTCACCGGCTCCGGTGTCGAATCCTTCTCCGGTTCCTTCTTAGTCACCGGCTCGGGAGGAAGACGAGGCTCCATTGCCAGAGGGTTCGACGACCCCGGTGCGCCAACCTGAGGTAGAGGTCGAGGTGACTCTGGTTCCTCGAGAGCAGCCTGTGGGTTCTTACCCTCCCTTTCCGGCCCCAGGTCAAGACCCTACACAGTTTTTGAACGCGATGTATGGAGTCTATTGCAGAGCCATGTACCCCTCTGGAGCACCAGTTGGTCCCATGGGTGTGATGCCTTTTAATCTGGGGGACCCCAGTCGTATGCTCCGGCTCCCTTCATGCCATTTATGCCGGCTCCGGCGCTGCCTTGGCATTTCTCAGCACCACCGAAGCCTTCGACGCCGATGCGTTCGTTACCGACGCCGAATCCGGCCTGACCTCGAGAACAATGGCCTGGTCCTTCTGCTTCGACTACGACGCCGGCTCCGGCTCCATCGGAGTTGATTCCGGATCCGCCAACGCCATTTCCGAAGGAGAGGTCGAGGAGTGAAGCCCAGCAACTCCTGGACGAGCAAAGGTACAGAGAGGCCGAAATAGAAGAGGGTGAGCTGCAGGATTCAGAGGATTTCTTTGATGATCTATGGGAGACTAATGGTCTGGAGCTGTCTCCTGATTGGGATTTAGCCTCTGTTTCTGATGCCCCTTCTAAGGATGTGACACCATACCACGTTGTTATTAGGAAGGCGGCGGATTTATTGAACTTAACTCTTCCAATTGCAGAATTCAAGTTGAACATTTTGACAGAAGTCCTTCATTCACCATCCTCTGTTGTGGAGCCCATGCTTCCTTTCAATGAAGCTTTAACGAAGCTAATCTTAGAAGTGTGGAATAGACCTTTTACAGCTCCTGCTGTGTAAACAGCTGTTGCGAGAAGGTACAGGGTAGCTCCTGGTGACCCAGACTTTTTATCTTCACACCCTTTGCCAGAGAACTTGGCTGTGCAGGCTGCCTGCTCCAAAAAATCTGGAGGTGCTTTTCCTCAGGTGCCTGGGGACAAGGAATCAAAAAAGCAGGACCAAGCTGTGAAGAAAGTCTTTTCATCAGCGAGTATGGCTCTCAAATTGACAAATGCTACATGTCTCTTAGGACGCTATATCCATGCCTTGATGGATTTTGTTAAACAGCTGGCTCCTAAGATTCCAGAGGAAGATAGAAAGAATTTCAATGAGGTGCTGGTTGACACTCAGGTTGCTGCTCGGCAGCTTATCCAGAGTGGGTTAGACACTGCTGACTCTGTGACGAGAGTGATGGGATCTTCGGTTGCCACCAGAAGAGCGGCTTGGTTGAAGTCCTCCGAATTTTCAGCAGATGTCCAGGCGGCATTAATGGATCTACCCTTTGATGGTTCGGGCCTTTTTGGAAAAAAGGCTGATGCTGCGTTGGAGAGATTCAAGGACAGCAGAGCTACGGCCAGATCCTTGAGTTTGCAATCCAGGGGAACTGTAGGCAAGAGGTATAGGGGATTCAGGAGGTCCTCCTATTGTGCCTACTAACAGCCGCAACAGCAGCAGCAACAGCAAAATCCGCTGTACAAATCCTACAGGGGTAGAAAGAGAGCTCGTCCTTGAGGACGTCAAGCTTCCTCCTCCTCCTCTGCTTCCTCTTCCCACCCCCTCCAACATACGCAAAGCAGCCCTAGATCCGCCATTCCGGATCATGTGGGTCCTGTGGGGCGTCGGCTTACCTCTTTTCTGCGGGATTGGGAATCGGTCACATCGTACCTTTGGGTTCTCAATCTCATGGAGAATGGGTATGCTCTTCCCTTTCAGGAATTCCCTCCGAACTACCCTCCTTGTCAAGGTTTTTGCTCGGAGGACCACCTGCTTCTCCTGCAGGAGGAAGTCCTGGGGTTGCTGAGAAAAGGCACGATAGAAGTGGTTCCGGAGCAGGAAAGGGGTCAGGGATGCTACTCCCGGTATTTACTGATTCCCAAGAAGGATGGCAGACTTTGTCCAATCCTGGACCTCAGGATTTTAAACCTCTTTCTGAAGCAGGAGAAGTTCAAGATGCTCACCCTTGCGCAGGTTCTTCAAGCGCTGCTGGAAGGAGACTGGTTGGTGTCGATCGACTTGCAGGAGGCTTATTTCCACATCCCCATCCTGAAGTCGCACAGGAAGTATCAGCCTGATTCATCAATCATATTTGCGCTCACAAAGGGCCAGATTCTGAGAATCTGGCCCTTTGCGAGTGCAATTTTTGCATTTGGGATTCATCATCCCAAATGCAAAAATCGCTATTTAGAAACTCGCAAATTTGCAAGGAATAGCATTTAAGGAATCTCGTTTAGAGATTCCTTAAATGCTATTCTTGTAACATTTTAAAATTGCGAATTCGCAAATTTCGGCCGCTATTTACCGCGAGGTCAAACCTTGTGGTAAATAGCGAAAACTTAGAAAAATGCTTTTAAAAGCATTTTTCTAAGTTGCATGTTACACACACATGTCCTTAGGACATGTGTGTGCGCAACACCTGTTGAAATGTGCATTTAAGGGGTGCTACAGGGTGTCCTTTGGACACCCCTGGCACCCTTCAAATCGCTATCTTATTTGCGATTAGCAAATTGCTAATCGCAAATAAGGAATACTCCCCATTCATGAATGGGGAGTTATTCCTTATTTGTGATTAGCAATTTGCTAATCGCAAATACGGAATCTGTAGGAATCGCATTTAATTTTGCGATTCCTACATGAATCCCGTTTTGCGAGTCTGTAATAGCGATTCCTTATGAATCGCTATTTCAGACTCGCAAAACGGGTCTTTCATGAATCCGGCCAAATCTCCATTTCACGGTGGGTTCTCAACATTACCAGTTTGCGGTCCTTCCTTTTGGTCTTACTACTGCGCCTCGAGTCTTCACCAAGGTGATGGCGGTGGTGGCGGCCCATCTCAGAAGGTCAGGGATTCCAGTATTCCCTTATCTGGACGATTGGCTGATCAAAGCGGAATCTCCAGAGAAGGTGCTCCATCATCTGCAATGCACAACTCAATTGTTGTACAGATTGGGCTTTTCGATAAATGTGCCCAAATCTCACCTGGTGCCCTCCCAGCGCAACCTGTTCATAGGTGCTGTACTGGATACAACTGTGTGTCGGGCATTCCCTCCTCCTCCTCAAAGGATTTGCGGCATACAGGATATGATTCCTTTATTTTACAATGGAGCGGTCGTTCCAGTCCTGAAGGTCCTTCGTCTGCTCGGTCTGATGGCTTCCTGCATTCTGTTGGTCAACCATGCACGCTGGCACATGAGGGCACTCCAGTGGTGCCTCCGCAGGCAGTGGTATCAGCACAATGGAGATCTCAGGGAGTCTGTGAGGATCTCCAGAGAAGCTGCGGCGGATCTGACTTGGTGGGGCGTGGAAGGCAATCTGTCTCAAGGAAAGCCCTTTCAACTGCCTCCATCGGTGGCCACAGTGATAACGGATGAATCCACTATAGAGTGGGGTGCTCATCTGGGGGATCTGGAGGTCAAGGGTCTTTGGTGTCCAGAGGAAAGGTTCCTTCACATCAACCTTCTGGAATTGTGGGCGATACGTTTGGCGCTCAAGGCCTTCCTCCCTTCCCTTCCCGGTCAGTCAGTTCAAGTCCTGATGGACAACACTAACGCAAAGTGGTATGTCAACAAGCAGGGAGGCTCTGCGTCTCTGGTCCTGGGTTCAGGACCATCGGATTTGTCTGGTGGCAAATCATCTGGCCGGGGTTCTGAACGTGCGTGCAGACAGTCTCAGACGACAGTTCTCAGCCGACCACGAGTGGAGGCTTCATCCGGAGGTGGTTCGTCACGTCTTTCGGACGTGGGGGACTCCTCGGGTGGATCTGTTTGCCACTCGCGAGAATGCTCACTGCTCGTCATTCTGCAGTCTCCAGTATCCGATGTAGGGAGCTATGGGGGACACGTTTCAGTTGAGTTGGGACTCAAGACTCCTTTACGCATTTCCTCCCATACCTTTGATTCCTCAGGTTCTGAGAAAGATTCACCAAGACCGGGCCCAAGTCATATTGATCGCCCCGGAATGGCCAAGAAGGGTGTGGTACACAGAAATTCTCCACCTCTCCTCGTGCCCGCCGCTCCGTCTCCCTCTCAGGGCAGATCTCCTCTCTCAGATGGAAGGGCAGGTTCTACACCCCCACCTCCAGACCTTACACCTTCAAGCCGGGAGATTGAACGGGGCAACCTGAATTCTTTTCCTCTCCCACATGATGTGGTGGATGTCATCTTATCAGCCAGGCGTCATTCCACCAAATCTATCTACTCTTATAGGTGGTCCAAATTTGTCTCTTGGTGTGGGGAGAAGTCCATTGACCCTTTGAAGGCTTGATTGTCTGACATTCTTCAGTTTGCGCTTTCTTTAGTTCAGCAAGGGTTTGCTGTAGCTACAGTGAAAGGTTATCTTTCGGCTTTGTCGGCATTCCTTTGGCTGCCGGATCAGCCGTCCTTATTTAAATCTCCTATTGTTTTAAGGTTTCTAAAGGGTCTTACAAATACATTTCCTCCTACTCCCTTTATTGTGCCTCAATGGGACTTGAACCTTGTACTTACTTTCTTGATGGGTTCACCTTTTGAACCTTTGCACAAGTGTCCCTTGAGATTGTTGTCTTTTAAAAAGGTCTTGTTGCAATTACCTCGGCAAGGAGGGTAAGTAGGCTTCAAGCTCTTAGTTCAAGGCCCCCATTCTTGACCATTCATGCTGAACGAATGGTAATCAGGACCAGGGCTGCTTTTCTGCCTAAGGTGGTTACTCCCTTCCATCTAGGGAAGTCCATTACCCTTCCTACCTTCTATCCTCCCCCTCACCCTTCCAAGGAGGAGGAGAGACTTCACCGCTTGGACCCGAAGAGTGCATTGAGCTTCTACTTGGACAGAACCAGAGAGTTCAGAGTGGATGACCAACTCTTTGTTGGTTTTGTTGGAGCCAGAAGGGGCAAGGCGGTGCACAGGCGCACGCTGTCAAGATGGATTGTCTTGTGCATCAAGATATGCTACTCTCCGGCGGGTAAGGAACCTCCTGAAGGTTTAAGAGCACATTCTACTAGAGCAAGGTCTGCTACATTTGCCTTATCTAGAGGTGTTTCTGTTGAGGACATTTCTAGAGCGCAACTTGGACCTTCCACCACACTTTCGCAAAGCATTACTACTTAGATTCCGAAGTGAGGAGGGACCGCCACTTTGCGCGTTCTGTCCTCCAGGATTTTCTGGTATAGGAGAGTGGACACCCTCCTCCAGGAGTGGGTACTGCTGTGGGACTCTATTCACAAGGTGAGGAATCCACTGGCAGATGTATCCATCAGAAGAACAAGTTACTTACCTTCGGCAAAGCTTTTTCTGGTGGATACAATATCTGCCTGTGGATTCCTCACTGACCCACCCGCCTCCCCGTTGTCCACTCCTCTATACCTGATTTTCTGTAATGTTAATATTTTATTGTCAAAGGAAATGTGGTAATGTTTTGCTTTCCTGCATTTGCTACACACTGTGTGTGTTATTTTCATTATTTGGTACTATGTACATTGTATGTGTATCTAATGTTGTTGATCCTTCCGAGTGCCTCGAAGGCACAGAAAAAAGGAAAGTGATGTCATCACGCCGACGTGTGCCTATTATGGTGTCGGTGACGTCAGCGGAGCCACGCACAATGCTGTGCTTTAGTGACGTCGTTCCAAGTCGGCGCGAAGCTACAAAAAGAATTTCCAAATGTTGCTGGCGCAGGGGGATATTCACAAGGTGAGGAATCCACAGGCAGATACTGTATCCACCAGAAAAAGCGTTACAGAAGGTAAGGGAAGGTAAGTAACTTCTTCTTCAGCCACGAGGACCAGGAGGCATTGACAATGACCAGGTGCTGGATTCGAGCTGTTCCACGAAGGATGTCGAGTGCTGTGGTGTCAGTTTCCGGATTGGACCCAACAAGCCTTGGCAACAGCAAACCACGCAGAAAGCAAAGATTGGCTTTGGTGCAGACCAGCAAGGTCTGAGGTACTCACCCTTTAGCGGGGAGTCAGGGCATGTCTGGAGAAACCAGGGAAGCCAAAGAAACAGAAGAGTTACCTTTGTGGGGACCCACTAGTCAATGGACCTGGGATCGTGAAGGGGCTTCGAGCGGAAATGCAAGAAACAGGCCCACAGAACACTCTTGGAGTGTAATCCCACAATCTTCGGTGCAGATGATGCTCGGGGCTTGGGCTACAAGTAACCCAAAGCACAACTTCAGGAAAACTCGGGAAGTCAATGCACTAGCAAATGTGCACAGTGTCCAGAAGTTCCGGGTCCACGTCACTCGGGAGGGCTGCGGGTCTCAGCTTTGCTGGGATCTTGTGTCGGCCTCTAAGAAGTCTGGAAGTCCATGTCCTGAGTTGGAAATACTTCAACGTCTGACGGGAGCTTTGGAAATGCAGACCAGCAAGATGCTTCTTTGGTGCCTGTTTGAACAGGGGCGTCACTCCTTGACCCCAAGGGAGATTCGTCCGTCTTCTAGTTGTGTAGAATGTCGATGTTCCATGCTATATGTTGCTGAGTTTGGTCCAGGTGTAATCTGAAGTCCTAAGGACTGGGGTCCCATACTTAAGCTAAGATAGGGGGTTGGACATACTCTGGGGACCCACCTATGGGAGGGTCTGGGGAGAGGGGTAGTTACGCCCCTTTCCCTTTGTCCAGTTTCGCGCCAGAGCAGGGGCAGAGTGTCCCTGCAACCGGTTTGAACTGGGATATGCACAGGGACGTCAAGTGTGCCCCCAGCACTGTCTGAAAAGCATTCTCTGAATGCACCCACCCAGCCCCAATACACTAAAGCCTGTCTGGGAGGTGGTTACACCTTCCTGTGACAGGAAACCTATTGTCCCCTGCCGGAGTTTCGTCCAGCAGCAGGAGGTCAGACCAGTGTCTGTGGCTGCAGCATCCATTTTGTGATGCGAGGGCTCTTTGAAACTATTACCGGTTAGGTCAGTGTGTACATGTCTCTCCCTCTAGAAGGATGGAATTCTACCAAGTCCTGGCGGTGGGGGGGATGGGGGGGTAGGATTCCAAAGTGTTTGACACCAAACACGATATGTTTCCATGCAGCCATTCCAAAGTTAGCATTCACCGCAAGGTTATAATGCACTTAAGAGTATATGGTCTGGCTGGATCACAGAACAGCCTCAGAGAATAGATTCCGGAAGCTGCAGAGGGGTCCTGCTCATGCATGGGCACCCTCTCACACAAAACCAAGCACTTTGCCTTCAGACTTATTAAGGCCTGCCATAGGAGTAACTTATAGGTTTATATGTGTCAGTGATTAAAGGTAGATATAGGTAACCTATATCTTAGTAAGGGGTGCTTGTACCACCTTACCCAGGCTGCAGTAGCAGACCTTTGGTGCCATTTTGGAAGGCTTCCCATGGATGGCATAATACATGCTTCAGCCCCTTGTAGGCCTCTGGAGTACCTATGCCCTTAGTTCCTAAGGTACCATATACTAGGGACTCACAAGGGTAACTTAGTAACCATTCTGGAGTGTACCTAAAGTACATGCAATCATATTAGAGAGAAAGCAGCTAGGCTGGGGTCCTGAATAGCAGGGCCCCAGCCAGACTAAAGTCTAGAAACAGCGAAACACCAGCATAAAGTGGGGGTATCCACAGTAAGCAGATCCTACTCTGCTACAGTTGGTGCAAATGTTTACAGACACCTCCAAGCTGGGCGAGGTTGGGTTGTGGACTCATTGTCAAGAGGTCCTGCTTCTCTGGGCATGGCTGGAACAGCAGGGCATGACCCTGGCAGGTTCTCTGACCACCAGAGTAAACAAACTCAGCCGTCGTTGCCTAGGAGATCACTAATAGCTTCTCCATCCGGAGGTGGTGCAAGGTCTCTTTCAGCAGTGGGCAGAGCCTTGGTTAGATCTGTTCGCCTCCGAAGAGTTCGCTCAATATCAGCAGTTCTGTGCGATTGAGTTTCCATTGTGGCTATCGCTTGGTGATGTTTTTCGTTGTGTGTGGAGGTCAGGCATCCTGTACGCCTTTCCGTCTATACCACTTCTGCCCTAAGTTCTAAAGATGATCCGGAACAACTGGGCCCAAGTCATTCTTGTGGCTCAGGACTGGGCACGGAGAGTTTGGTATCCCAAGCTTCTGAAAATGAGCATCGATCCTCCAATCAGTTTGCCCCTTAAGGAGGATCTGTCGCAGCAGCAGCTAAGGAGCCTTCACCCGAAGCAGTCAACTCTACGCCTTCTTGCATGACGATTGAGCAGCAACAGTTGATAGCTTTTGGCTTCCCTCCCGAAGTTTGCAAAGTTATCTTGACAGGCAGGCGACCCTCCACCAAAATGGTATATGCCTGCCGTTGACAAAACTTTATAAAATATTGTATAGAAAGGTCTATTGACCCTCTTCCTGCCTCTCTTTCTGATTTTCTACTCTAGTCTTACCCTTGTCCAGCAGGGCTCTGCTCTTGGCACTCTCAGGGGTTATCCTTCTGCTCTGTCTGCTTTTCTGCAGCTGCCTGATAAACCCTCTTTATTTAAGTCCCCTATTGTAAATAGGCTCCTGAAAGGACTTGTACATATGTTTCCCACTTCACTCTTCATCATGCCTCAGTGGGATCTGAATCTGGTTCTTACTTATGTCTTGTGTGCTCCCTTTGAGCTCCTACACTATTGTCCCCTCCGGCTGATTCCCATCAAGATAGCCTTTCTGGTGGTGATACCATCTGCCAGGAGGGTGAGTAAGTTGTAGGCTTTATCATCTAAGCCTCCCTATCTTATGATATTCCTTCGATTCGGTGGTGCTTCGCACCCGGCTTCTTTCCTGATTAGGTGGTGTCTCCATTCCATTTAGGACAATCTGTCATCCTGACCACCTTTAATTCTCCTCCACGTCCCTCTAAAGAGTAGGAACAACTCCACAGTCTGGACCCAAAAAGTGCATTGTCTTTCTACCTTGCTGCATAAAAGAATTCTGGGTGGACAACCAACTCTTCCTGGACTATGTAGGAGTTGAGAAAGATTGGGCAGTACAGAAATGAATCATTTTAAACTGGGTTGTTCTCTGTATTAGGATCTGCTATGCCCAGGCTACAAAGCAGCCTCCTGAGGGCTTATGAACCCATTCAACCAAGGGAAAAGCTGCAACCACAGCATTAGCTTGTGGTGTTCCAGTCCTGGATATCTGCCAGGCAGCAATGTGGATGTCCCTGCACACGTTTGCCAAGGACTACTGCCTAGACAGCCAGGTCTGCAGGGATGGGCACTCCGCCCGTTCGGTCCTGAAAAGTTGCTTACCTTTAGTAAAGCTTTATCTGGTAGACAATATCTAGCTGTAGATTCCTTATAGACTCACCCCTGCCTCCTCGCTCTGCGTACATATTTTTTAGGGCTAGTGTTGCTCCCTTTTCAGGGACCATGTTTGGACAACTAGTCAATTCATTTCATGGCTCTGCGCTTCTGGTGTGGAAAGTTGTGAAAAGCAACTGACGTCCGTGCACCTGGCTGGCGCCTATATAGGTGACCACGATGTCACATCTGCCGTCAACTATGCGCCAAGTGGAACCGAACTGAGCCATCCGACAATGCGCAGGGATACTGCTCATGCAAAAGTTTCCGGATCCAGACTGACTCCTGAGAAATTCAAAGTTAAGGAATTCACAGCTAGATTTTATCTGTACCAGATAATGCGTTACTGAAGGTAAGTAACTTCTTAATATATACATACAATCAGTATTCCATACAGTACACAATGATAGGGGTGCAGTAATTATCTGAAGAAGAATATATGAAATGAAGATAAGTGCTTTTGATTTCATTAAATATTTTTCCAGAGCTACAAGCTTTTGGGTGGAATAATCATTAGGACCAGATGAGTTATATCTTAGTACTTTAAACTGACTTAACAAATATGCTAACATTTCTAAGCACTCTCGCAATTCAATAACTACATACATAAGTTTCTTAGTATTTGGAAAATGAAAATATAACCCCTTGAGCAAAAGTAGAAAGGGAAGATTTGCAACTAGCGGTTGGTCAGTTTGACGTAAGGGTTGGGGAAATTGATCATTTATTACAACAGGTATAGACAGACTTTGAAAACAGAACATACAAGGATCCTCAAAAGCTTGGGTTTGCAAATTCCTGGCAGGAGGCAAATCTAGATGAGTTACTTGCATGGGCACACCAGGGATTTTTGGTCTGCTTGTGTGCTGAATTGAGAAGGATTATGCATCGATAAAGGAGTAGTAATTGGATGAGAATCCTTAGAAAAGTAGTTATTGTGCCTGATAAAGTAGGAAAATTACCTGTCAAAATGTTTTTCATGTTGAGAATCATGCATCTTTCAGGGTAAGCGTGGCAAGGCTGGTCAGAGATCACCCAGGGGTCCCCGTGGGCCAAAGGTAAGTGTTACTTCTCTCAAATTTTGAAATAGAAGTTTATCTTTTGGTTATGCTTAATGCACTCTCTCTCTCTTATTTTAAGGATTAATTTGAATTAAGAAATAAGTAAGGAGAAAATAATAGAAGGCTTTTGCAGGTGTGTTCTTGGGCCTGGAAGGAAGGACAATTTTGTTCTAAGAACAAACTGAAGCACTGCTGGGGCCTTTTTCAATATGCTATTCTGCACAATTTATTAGATGATCGATCAGTTGTATTAAGTTTCTCCTCTTCTTCTTGCACTTACCCATGTGCAGGGCTGTCATAATGAATCCATCTTGCGTTGCTCTGTTACCCCTCCGAGATTTTTGTTTACTGTCATTATGGCATACCACCCATGGCCATTAGAGTACAAGCCTCTGCCTATGCCCTGATTGTATCCGCTTTCCTCTTTGGTGTTAGTGCACTAGTCTCTATAGTACCCGCAGTAATATCCATAGCAATCTACCACTAGCACACCATTCTGGTATTATGGCTTTAGCTTCTCCATGCACTGTCACTACATTGAGCACAGCTGTTGCTCTCGCTGCACCAAAATGCACAAAATGTCACCTTCCTACACTTACACTGTGTGTCACCTTCCCCTGCTACTTTGACCTTGAATACTCCTTATGCTGTCTTGTGTGAATGGCCTATTCACTTCTACACCCATTATAGATTTCATGCAGCTCGGAGAATTAGTATCCACCCATTTGCGAGACTGACATCATTGAATATGTTGGAAGGAATTGTTATCATCTCTCAATATCAATATTAATAATTTTGTTAAGTTCTCCATGATGTGTAAATGTTGTGACTGAGACTCCACAGCCATTTTAATTCTCTTCATTGTTAGTAAGCAATTATTATAGACTCCTTCACAGAGGTTCCTTTTCATTATTGCTTTCCTGGAAATTATGCGTTACAGACCTTCCTGCCCACTCAGAGTCAAGGATAATTCGGCTATGATCCTGATGTTTCAGCCTAGGTCCTGGGTCTCAGTGAGAGTAGTTCTGAGGCTTCTTTGTTTTTGACCTCCTGCATTCTCCTCATCAATCATATCAGGTGGCATATATGGGTTCTACACTGGGATCTGACATCACTGTGGGCTCAGCACCAATGCAACCTATCTGATCCCATCCAAGTTCTGGAGGAGACTGCAGAAGACCTGGTGTGGTGGCTCGGCTGCAGTCGTACCAGTAGGAGACCCCCCTTTCTGCCCTAAACAGAGCTGACAGTGGAAACAAATGCGTCACTGATGGGTTGGAGAGTTCATCTGTGAGAGTTTGAGCTCAGAGGACTCTGGTGTCTACAGCAGACACCATCTCCACATAGTACAATTGGAGCTGTGGGCCATTTACCTGGTGTTGAAAATCTCTCTACCATTCTTAAATAGGAGTCTGGTTCATATTCTCATCAACAACACCACCCCCACGTGGTACAACAACAACCGGGTGGAGTAGGGTCCTTGGTCAGGAGGTGCTTCACCTCTGGAATTGGCTGGAGTGACAGAGCATTTTCCCTGGTCATGAGCCACCTGGCAGGGCATACAAGCTCAACCGACAGTGCCTGGTGGATCACAAATGAGGGTTAGACACCGAGGTGGCTCAAGGCATCTTCAGTATTGGGAAGAACCCTAGCTAGATCTGTTCACCACCGAAGAGAAGTTGCAATGCCAAAACGTTTGCGCTTTAAAGTTTCCAAGAATGGTTTCTCTCAGGGATGTATAACTATACAGCAAATACTATTATCACACATGTCTTTACTACACATTTTGTACAACTCATGTATTTACCACGCTTATGCCTTTACAATGCATTTGCCTTTACCAATCATATAAGTATAAATAAAGTAAGTTAAAATAAATTCTCCAGTATTAGGGTGTCTTTCATAGATTCACATGCCTGAATCCTTCCCCGTCGTCAGAGTGGGAGTCCCACGGTATATAAAAAAGCAATAATATGCAATAATATCCTTAGAAAACCTTGGTAATAACCAACCTGGAAGTAAAGTAGCCCAAGCTACAAGAGTACAAACTTCCACACTCATGACTATCCTAGTAATTTTGTATAGTCCAAACTGCAGCCAATCAGGCGACAGCACCCACCAGAATGTTCTCCCCAGAGGCTCAGGCTTTCAGATTTTCTACCACACGTCGTGTGATGGGAGTCTCCCTGAGCTCTGCTCAGTTTTTTCTTCAAAATGTTTACATTTCTTCAAAGAAGTCTTTATTTTCTACCCAGCAGTGCCTTTTTATAAGGACCCTCACGATAGTACTGTCTTTTTCCAGAACTTGAGGTGAGAAGTCGCAGGTTCTGTGGAGATTTTTTCTCAAAGGACGTTTGAGAATGGAGAGGCTCTTCTCCTTCTGTGGCTACTGTGGTTGTAGACTTTAGACACCCCTGTCTCTGGCATGGAGAGTGTTTGTTCTGGACATGCTAAGTCCTCTCTAAGCATAGGCGTGGGACTGAGATTGCTTCTCCTTGGCCTCAAAGGATGAAGTAGGATCCTCTGGATATTGTTCCCCCAAAGAGTCTGCTGGCCTCCACGCCTATGGGACCTGGTCTCTGGCGTTTCAGACTCTTACTGTTGCCTTTACACTATAAAAAGATGCCAGTCCGTCGACGGGCTCGCGGACACGCCCGTCAACGACAGTGAGGACAGTGCCCTCTCGTCGTCTGCTGGCTCGACGTCGGTAAGCTTCGTCAACCGTAGGTTTAGTTGACGACAGTATAAGCCTCGTCGACGGTAAGCCTCGTTGACGGTAAGGCTCGTCGACGGTTCCTCGTCGACAGTTGGCCCATCGACGACAGTAAGCTTCGTCGACAGTGGGCCCACTGTCGACGGTACACTTTGTCGACGTTAAACTTCGTTGACGGTGTACTTCATCGACAGTCATCCTCGTCGACGGTAAACTTCGTTGATCATTGGCTTCGTCACGATTGACTTTGTTGACAACGGAGGGCTGCGTCGATGGTGGGCTCGTCGACAGTGGCCTCGTCGACGGTCAGCTCTGTAGACGTTAAACTGCAACAATAACTTCGACGACTGTCAACTTTATCCAACAATAGACTTTGTCGACGACGGAAAAGCTTTGTCGATGGTGGCCTTCGTCGAAGGTTGGCGTTGTCGACAGTTAGC